>NC_060143.1:45168413-45826628 GCF_021461385.2 Schistocerca piceifrons
CCTCGTGTCTCCAGGCCTGTTCGAACCGTACTTCCTATTCTGTGATTTTCAAAAGAATATTCTCTATCAACTAAAATTTGTTGCAGACCTCTATTAGTACTCTCCTTCTCTCATTCCTACTACTATACCATTTTCTGCTGCAGTTGACGTTAACCTACACTCGTCTCACCAGAAATCGGTACTTATTTCCATTTTACTTCACTGATCCTTACAATAGCTGGATTGAGTCGTTCCATATGTCCTTTCAGATTTCCTAGTTTTCCAACCACTTTCAAACCTACGACATCCAACGCCACTATTAACATATTACCGTTTCGTTGGTTGCTCAATAGTTTTTTCATGGTTACCTCCCTCTTGGTCGTTCTATTCAGGAGATTCTTAAAGGGGACAGATCCAGCCAGAACCTTACGCCAGTGGAGTGGTTATGAAGTCCCTTTTTCAGTTACAGGCCACATTTCCTGTGGATAAACATTACATGTATTTAAGACAATGGTTGAGGTTAGACTTCCATCTTCATGTTGTTTACCATACCGACTCTTTCATCTTTTACAAACAGCTCCCCATCCCAAGATCAAGAGACTGCTGTGACAGCCTGTCCGCTCCTCCACCTTCTTTGACAGGGCCGTTGACAGCACTAGGGTGATCTATGACAACAGAAGTCGTCACCTGTCATTGCTGATCATTTGCATTCAAATCGGGACCCAGGACGTTTTAGTTTTGTCAAAAACCCTATCTCTAGACCACAGACCACTTGGTTTGTCACCGATCTTTAACTAACACAAAGAAGTGATGATTTGCAAAACCCAATCCGTGCCTTGACGTGGTTAAACTGATAGACAACCAGCAGAAAGGAAGTCCTTAGACGCAGCATAAACGAATCAGCCAACAACTACGGGGTAGACGAGTTATTTTACACCAGCTACCACCAATGTCTGCTAGTAAAGAAGAACCAAAGTCAGTTTTTGTAGCTTTTTCTATTAATGTCATATTTACGTGAATGGTAAACTGTGGAATACTTCTCTTCAGATGTTGACTAGAGAAGTTGCTTACCAAATAAAAGAAGCAGAGTTCACATTAAAAAATAGATATAGTGCTATTCACATCATCGTAATGGACGAAGTTACAAGAACAATTATACTGTTTTTGCCAACGTGGTAGCTAAACAACATTTGCTTGATACATTTTGATATTGCTCCTGGATAAGCAGCTGCAACAGCAAGTCGTATACTCCTAGCTCACTCATTTGTTACATAGTTTAATTCTTAATTTCTTTGCGTGTTTTTGGTACTTGCATTGTTTAATTCATAAATTTCGGGCGTATTATAGTATTTGAGAGTTGTAGCATCGTGTTTTAGTACCTGAATAGTGTAAAATCGCGTAGTCTCCTTCCGCCGCCGAGCAGTGTTTCAGCAGTGCGCAAGTAGCAGCATTACTGCATTTACTAGGCAACCTTGTATTTTAATAACCGTTTAAATTTTGTGTCGATTTGTTTGCGCTCTCTGTAGATTAGTTCAGACGTTCATCGCACAACAGTTTTTAGCATGAATAGGGACTGCAACTGCTGTGTTCCGATGCAGGCTGAGTTGGCATCCCTTCGCGCCCAGCTTCAGGCAGTGTTGGCTTCGGTCACACAGCTTGAGGCTGTTGCCAATGCGCATCACTGTGGGGGTCCGGATGGGGGTTTGTCGGGGACGGCCAGCTCGTCCCACGCATCCCCCGATCGGACTACGATTGTGGTTGCCCGGGATACTGCCCGCATTGCGGCTGATCCCTCACCTGTGGCAGAGTGGGAGACCGTCTCAAGGTGTGGCAGGGGACGAAAGACATTCTGGAGGGCTGAATGTAAGGCCTCTCCAGTTTGTCTGACGAACCGGTTTCAGGCTCTGTCTCAGGCTGATACTGATCTTCGGCCTGACATGGCTGCTTGTCCTGTTCCAGAGGTTGCCCCTCAGTCTGCAAGATCCAGGCGGTCGCAGAGGGTGGGCTTACTGGTAGTTGGGAGCTCCAACGTCAGGCGCGTAATGGGGCCCCTTAGGGATATGGCAGCAAGAAAGGGGAAGAAAACCAATGTGCACTCCGTGTGCATACCGGGGGGAATCATTCTAGATGTGGAAAGGGTCCTTCCGGATGCCATGACGGGTACAGGGTGCACCCATCTGCAGGTGGTCGCTCATGTCGGCACCAATGATGTGTGTCGCTATGGATCGGAGGAAATCCTCTCTGGCTTCCGGAGGCTATCTGATTTGGTGAAGACTGCCAGTCTCGCTAGCAGGATGAAAGCAGAGCTCACCATCTGCAGAATCGTCGACAGGACTGAGTGCGGACCTTTGGTACAGGGCCGAGAGGAGGGTCTGAATCAGAGGCTGAGACGGTTCTGCGACCGCGTGGGCTGCAGATTCCTCGACTTTCGCCGTAGGATGGTGGGGTTTCGGGTTCCGCTGGATAGGTCAGGAGTCCACTACACGTAACAAGCGGCTACACCGGTAGCAGGGGTTGTGTGGCGTGGGCTGGGCGGTTTTTTAGGTTAGATGGCCTTGGGCAAGTACAGAAAGGGCAACAGCCTTAACGGGTGTGGGGCAAAGTCAGGACATGCGGGGACCAAGTAGCAATCGGTATTGTAATTGTAAACTGTCGAAGCTGCGTTGGTAAAGTACCGGAACTTCAAGCGCTGATAGAAAACACCGAAGCTGAAATCGTTATAGGTACGGAAAGCTGGCTGAAGCCAGAGATAAATTCTGCCGAAATTTTTACAAAGGTACAGACGGTGTTTAGAGAGGATAGATTGCATGCAACCGGTGGTGGAATGTTCGTCGCTGTTAGTAGTAGTTTATCCTGCAGTGAAGTAGAAGTGGATAGTTCCTGTGAATTATTATGGGTGGAGGTTACACTCAACAATCGAGCTAGGTTAATAATTGGCTCCTTTTACCGACCTCCCGACTCAGCAGCATTAGTGGCAGAACAACTGAGAGAAAATTTGGAATACATTTCACATAAATTTTCTCAGCATGTTATAGTGTTAGGCGGAGATTTCAATTTACCAGATATAGACTGGGACACTCGGATGTTTAGGACGGGTGGTAGGGACAGAGCATCGAGTGACATTATACTGAGTGCACTATCCGAAAATTACCTCGAGCAATTAAACATAGAACCGACTCGTGGAGATAACATCTTGGACCTACTGATAACAAACAGGCCCGAACTTTTCGACTCAGTATGTGCAGAACAGGGAATCAGTGATCATAAGGCCGTTGCAGCATCCCTGAATATGGAAGTTAATAGGAATATGAAAAAAGGGAGGAAGGTTTATCTGTTTAGCAAGAGTAATAGAAGGCAGATTTCAGACTACCTATCAGATCAAAACGAAAATTTCTGTTCCGACACTGACAATGTTCAGTGCTTATGGAATAAGTTCAAGGCAATCGTAAAATGCGTTTTAGACAGGTACGTGCCGAATAAAACTGTGAGGGATGGGAAAAACCCACCGTGGTACAACAACAAAGTTAGGAAACTACTGCGAAAGCAAAGAGAGCTTCACTCCAAGTTTAAACGCAGCCAAAACCTCTCAGACAAACAGAAGCTAAACGATGTCAAAGTTAGCGTAAGGAGGGCTATGCGTGAAGCGTTCAGTGAATTCGAAAGTAAAATTCTATGTACCGACTTGACAGAAAATCCTCGGAAGTTCTGGTCTTACGTTAAATCAGTAAGTGGCTCGAAACAGCATATCCAGACACTCCGGGATGATGATGGCATTGAAACAGAGGATGACACGCGTAAAGCTGAAATACTAAACACCTTTTTCCAAAGCTGTTTTACAGAGGAAGACCGCACTGCAGTTCCTTCTCTAATTCCTCGCACAAATCAAAAAAAATGGCTGACATCGAAATAAGTTTCCAAGGAATAGAAAAGCAACTGGAATCACTCAACAGAGGAAAGTCCACTGGACCTGACGGGATACCAATTCGATTCTACACAGAGTACGCGAAAGAACTTGCCCCCCTTCTAACATCCGTGTACCGCAAGTCTCTAGAGCAACGGAAGGTTCCAAATGATTGGAAAAGAGCACAAGTAGTCCCAGTCTTCAAGAAGGATCGTCGAGCAGATGCGCAAAACTGTAGACCTATATCTCTGACGTCGATCTGTTGTAGATTTTTAGAACATGTTTTTTGCTCGAGTATCATGTGGTTTTTGGAAACCCAGAATCTACTATGTAGGAATCAACATGGATTCCGGTAACAGCGATCGTGTGAGACCCAACTCGCTTTATTTGTTCATGAGACCCAGAAAATATTAGATACAGGCTCCCAGGTAGATGCTATTTTTCTCGACTTCCGGAAGGCTTTCGATACAGTTCTGCACTGTCGCCTGATAAACAAAGTAAGAGCCTACGGAATATCTGACCAGCTGTGTGGCTGGATTGAAGAGTTTTTAGCAAACAGAACACAGCATGTTGTTATCAATGGAGAGACGTCTGCAGACATTAAAGTAACCTCTGGCGTGCCACAGGGGAGTGTTATGGGACCATTGATTTTCACAATATATATAAATGACCTAGTAGATAGTGTCGGAAGTTCCATGCGGCTTTCCGCGGATGATGCTGTAGTATACAGAGAAGTTGCAGGATTAGAAAATTGTAGCGAAATGCAGGAAGATCTGCAGCGGATAGGCACTTGGTGCAGGGAGTGGCAACTGATCCGTAACATAGACAAATGTAATGTATTGCGAATACATAGAAAGAAGGATCCTTTATTGTATGATTATATGATAGCGGAACAAACACTGGTAGCAGTTACTTCTGTAAAATATCTGGGAGTATGCGTGCGGAATGATTTGAATTGGAATGATCATATAAAATTTATTGTTGGTAAGGCGGGTGCCAGGTTGAGATTCATTGGGAGAGTCCTTGGAAAATGTAATCCATCTAGAAAGGAGGTGGCTTACAAAACACTCGTTCGCCCTATACTTGAATATTGCTCATCAGTGTGGGATCCGCACCAGATCGGGTTGACGGAGGAGATAGAGAAGATCCAAAGAAGAGCGGCGCGTTTCGTCACAGGGTTATTTGGTAACCGTGATAACGTTACGGAGATGTTTAACAAACTCAAGTGGCAGACTCTGCAAGAGAGGCGCTCTGCATCGCGGTGTAGCTTGCTCGCCAGGTTTCGAGAGGGTGCGTTTCTGGATGAGGTATCGAATATATCGTTTCCCCCTACTTATGCCTCCCGAGAAGTTCACAAATGTAAAATTAGAGAGATTAGAGCGCCCACGGAGGCTTTCAGACAGTCGTTCTTCCCGCGAACCATACGCGACTGGAACAGGAAAGGGAAGTAATGACAGTGGCACGTAAAGTGCCCTCCGCCACACACCGTTGGGTGGCTTGCGGAGTATAAGTGTAGATGTAGATGTAGATAAATGTTCGTGATGGTGTAGATAGACGCGACACCCTGAATAACAGTCGGAATACGCAGGTGAGTCCTATCTCATGGTCTGGTAGAACGGAGCACAGTCGTCAGCAAAGAATAGCACTGTCCGAAGTGATTGTGCGTTGCTCGATGGCGAGTTATATCAAGTATGCCAACAGTTCTGACGATGTGATAGCCATCCTACGTCGTCTTGCAACGGTCAGTGGCGTCTGTAGTAGCGATGATATTGGGCTATCGATCTCACTTTTACGAAAACGGGAGCCTGTATAATTGCGATCTTAACCGCATGGGACGTACTTGTCGTACAGTGACAGTGTTCTTCTCTTGTAGCATAACATCTTTAATAGTCATAAGGGTCTTATCTTGGCTGATGAACGAGATATGATACTCCTATTAAATATTCTAAAATTTCCCTCAAATTTAAGCCATGTTCTCTCAAAGCACATTCGTAGGTTCCACCACGTTCCAACTCAATGGACAGATCGATCTCATTTTCAGAATATCCGTACTGCTTGTACATATAGTTTTGTTTCCTGTGCTGAACTGTCAATTTCGAAGTTGGTGCACGCTTTTCAACCTCCAAAGATGTCCTAAGTTCATACACTCTCAGCACTTTCACTGACTGTCATTTGATGCTTCTCAAAGGAAATTTGAAGTAAAACAGATGTAAGTTAGCGATGATAGCGATTAACCTTCCACTGAACTCAGTAATAAATTTTATCTCCGTTAGTAACAATTCTGACAATATTATGGAAAGGATAGACAGTTAATTACCATATACAAGAGATGTTGAGTCTCAGACGGACACAACAAAAGAGTGCTATACATCTTAGCTTTGGGACAGGAGGTGTTTTTCTAAAGTAGGAAACACACGGACATTCATGCGGGCACATCGCTGACTCTCTTGACTACTGTTCTGGTCAATGAGACCTTTGTAGTAGGACTGGGATAAGAACACGAAATTGAGACTCACTCCACAAAAGCCATCTTTACTGAAATTAATTTACTCTGAAAACTTTTGAATGGCAGATATTACTTCTGTATTATTTAACAATGCATGAAGCTGACGTTTAAATGTCTTCGTCACCCTTATTGAGGAAGAAAATTTGACACCCAATAACCGACAAGTCAATAAACCTGCAGCTAAGATTCCTAAGGTTCCCCTATCGCAGATGATGAAACTAAATGTCAACAACTAATGGGACATGCCCAGGAAACACTATATCATCATTGGTGTTTAGTCAAAACCACTGTGTTGAATTGTAGATCATTTTAGTCACTGTCTTGGCAGCGTTTGCAATAAATTTGTCATTTCTCACAGCAGTCAGAGAGTAGGGGGAAAAGGAGAAATACCGTAACTTTTCTAATTTTTTAAAGATTAACCAGCAGAATTGTAGTGAATGTGCCGATATCCCGTCGCCAATTGTTTTAGAAATGTGGACAAGAACCTCTGTACGTATCCTCACTGAGGAAATTAAGAATTACGTTTACCGAAATGGAACCACAATTTAAATAAATTACAACAGAACATGCTGTCTACTGAAACATAATGCTTAAGCAGAATAACATTATTCTAGAAACGTAATGTATGCTAACTTACAAGTTTTAGGTTTTCTTGCCATAATTAAAATTGGAAGGTGGTAATGTATGAAGCAGGCTATATCTGAAAGCTGTGCTTGTCATTCTGGTCACTTTTTATATTTCTCACTCTTTACTCTCTCTTACTCTTCCTTGGAGTTTTATTTCCTTTTAAAATTAGTGTCTTGACTGCCGAACTTAAGACACAGATTTCCTGTCTCTCGATGCTTGTTAAGCCGTATGCTCTGACTTCTAAGTTCTGATGCTTGCAGGAATCCCACCCCTGAGGATGATCCTGTGATTGAGGGCGGCTGGCCTACCTACAACCTGGAAACCAAGTACTTCCTCAACATTGACGTCAACTCTACCGTCCAACAAAACAGGAACGCTGAGCGGATGGACTTCGTACACTCAGTGATTCCTCCTTACTACTGAAACTCGCTGTGATTAAAAAACTGTTGACTACATGTCGCATTATTTAAATACCGAATGTTAATTACAGACTGGATGTATTGTACTGTAGGAATACTGTATTAATAAAGTATTGTAAATTAACAACCGTGTAGCATTTACATAATACTTGCTTGTGAACGTGAGCAGAGCAATGACCTAAAATGATGGATAGTATGTATTTACTTATCCCTCACTGTATTAGCTGTAAACTCTGAAACGTGCCTATTCTCCAAGTCTGCAGGAGCAAGCACTGGCGCTTCAAAGTCGAAAGTATGTTACCTTCTTTGTTCACTTCCGTTGTTTCGTCGTACCACTTTCACCGTACCTTTCGAACGTCTGCATCAGCTGATGAAATGCGAGAAAGATGCGTAGATCCCCTCTAGTATCGTGTGGGTATTATTGTCCACGCACTCGGCGTCTATTGTTTGCAATGCCTTGCTGGAACTTGCAGAGTCTACGAAATATTTGGAAAATGGGGTTAGACAAAGAAAGTGTAATCGGATGCTTAAAGATTCAAGCATCCGACCACAAGACCGATCTTCATATATGGAATGGAAAATTGTGTTTGTGCGGAACTGACGGTTATCAGAATTAATAAAGGAAGCCGAACCACAACCTGTTAACTGAGTTGACAATATGCTGACATGCCTCCAGTAGGAAAAGTCAAAATTCTTTGTGAAAAACTGCATTGCCTAGTTGATCAATTTGATGCAAAGAAGCCACTGAGTCATAACTGCACCCTATCTAATTGCTTTAACTGAGCCCTTAAATCTCACTCACAAATTATCCCACAGAATACTCGAGACTTGCTGTGGCTCCTCACTCACCGAATGTCTGACTTCTTGGCTTCCTCTGCTCGCCAGTTTCGTTTATTTACCCCCCACCCTGCCCTTTATGACACTGAATTTTCCATCTCATCATCTTTGTCATTGCTGGGATCAGTTTGCAATATCACCTAATGCACTACCGAGACTGGTTAACCACACCTACCAACCTTCCTACAATGAAATTTCCGCTCTTCCAAGTCGGTAACAGCCTGGGCGGCAGCTGGTGAATCGTACGGGAATTTCCGAGTCATTTTGATGCTGGCTTCTTGGGGCAAAACCTAGCGAGGACTGTACATTCGCTAGTGGATTTCATTGCGGATTTGCTCATAAACGTGGCTCAGAACCCCTTCAAGTGTTTAGTTGCAGACTTGTGTTGCCGAGACGGCTGCTAGAAACAACAAAGGCAGTTTTTTGTAATTTTCCAAGCCACTGGGACTCAGAACTGTGTTTCTGCTGCTGGGATGAAAAATAAGGGGAAGGCAGCTGCAAAACTCATTGCCGAAATGACTATCGCAATCGCGAACCCTGTCAGCAACAAAACAACATGGAGAGGGCTCCATAAGCGTGGTACTGCACGGTGAGCTGGAATTCCAAAACCACTCGTCTTCTGTGCAAATGACTTCAACATGAAAAAGTTCGTTTTACTGCCAAGGATTGTGTCATCATTTTGGTTGATTCGATCCATCCCATGACGAAATGTTTTCTCCCCAGTGGCACTACTCTTTCCAAGACTAGAGGGTCCTTGCATTAATAGCACAAGGTTTTTGTGGATGAATTTCCGTCTGTCCCCTTATCACCACATCTCAATACGATTGGGTTTTTGTAGTGTACTTCGGAGAGAAGTGTGCTTGATGGCTGCCCACCTCTTTTATCTTTACCTGAACCTTCCACTTCTTTGCGGGAAGAATGGTGTAAAATACTCTCTAAAACCATGCAGAACACGTACTTATCTATTCCAAGACGACTGGAAGCTGCTTTAAACCCCGATCGATTTCCTACATCGTGTTAGGCAGGATAATACGTTTCGTTTTTGGAGCTTTCTTATTCTGCCGAACCGCTGTACGTTTCTTTTCTGATAAGTATTCAGTCCCCTTTCGCACCTCATCTGGCCCGTTACACTACCCGATCTTACTCACATGGAAAATTTCTGGAACTATTTGGGAAAGTAAGTGAAACGTAGAGATCATATCTGCAATTTGGCTTCTCTACGGAACCTAATATCCTCAGAGTGGCTTGATATGTCACATGTGCATAAATTGTTGGGATTCTCTCATCACTGAAATTAGGCTATTATGAAGAACTAGAGCTGATGTTGAACGGAACTGGCATTATACACAGGCGTTTACACTTATACGACCGGATACGCTCAGTGGGTTGCTTCTTGCAACATAAGTCAGCTCCGTCTGTGACATTTTCTGTCACCGTTTTGTGCTTCTGCTAGTAACAGGCCTGGGCAAGGTCCTGCTTCCTCCAAAATGGTTCAAATGTCTCTAAGCACTATGGGACTTAACATCTGAGGTCATCAGTTTCCTAGACTTAGATCTACTTAAACGTAACTAACCTAAGGACATCACACACAGCCATGTCCGAGGCAGGATTCGAACCTGCGACCGTAGCAGCAGCGCGATTATGGACTAAAGCACCTAGAACCGCTCGGCCACAACGGCCGGCTCCTGCTTCCTGACAGGGCTTCTAGAAAATATTCAGATCAGGTGCGGGGAAACTACTACTATTGTGGGAAGGTCGCCAACTATTACTCCTGCATAGTAAGTTCCGGCCGCAAATCATTCTGAGGAATTATGGAACGATCGGGCTGCCATCTCCAGAATGGGTGAAGCCCTTTTACCATAGACGTCAGAAGCTGCTTTTGGCGTGCACAACAGCCCACATGCATGGACAAGTATGGCAAAGATTGGGCAGGAATGCCTTTAGACAGGTTGTCCCAGGAGGAATGGTCAATATTGAGGGATATGACAGGAACGATCATTCGAAGCAGAAACATCTTGTGAAAATGGGCTACAAAGTGCTTGCTTAAGAGCAATGAGCACTTCTTTGCCTTCGATGCAGTGAAACATATCTCTTCTACTGCAAGCTCTTAGTTTGAGAGGTGTTAGTACGGACCAAAAGAAAAAAATAATTTCCAGTAAATATAGTCTCTAATATACATACACTAAGCGCTAAGACAACTTGTTCATCTTCGTTATTGTGGAACACATCTCTTCTGCTGGACAAGTGCATATAGCTGTTCAAGAATGCGTTTTGTAGACCATTTTTACTACAGCTTTTTGCTTCGAAGGATGGTTCCTGACATACTCTTGAATATTGACGATTCCTTCTGGAATACACAGTAGAAGCGAGAGTGTGTGTTTGTTTTCTAGTGGGAAAAGATGTTGAACAACAGCAACGAAAGTCGGCAAATCAAATAATTGGCGAAGCAAAGAACTGTGCTCCACAGTCAGCTGTATAGCCCCATACATGGTAAATTTTGGAGAATAGTGTTGTGAATCGTTTGTGACATCGGCTGGGAAGTACAAGACCTAACCGAGCGCTTTGAGCCGCTGCTTCTGGGGAGAACCTGATCCACCGGATCGAATCCGCTGGCCGGATTAACGTAGAGGGCTGGTGCGCGAGACAGCTTGGATGAGGTTTTCAGGCTGTTTCCCACGTACCACTAGGCGTATACTGGGGTGGCACCCTTGTTGCGCCACAGGTGAACGCAAGGAAGACGTTTAGAAAAAGTTCTCGTACTTGCAAACCAGATATACTCCAGATGCACACAGATACCTACACAGATATCGTCCTGGGGTAGGCGATGAATAAAAACTGATGGCCTTATCTGTTTCATTTTTGTACATCCACCTTCAACTTCAGATGCGTGGTGGGACAACAGCTGCTGAAGATATGAGAAATAATGATAGTACGGTCAGCCGTGTGTCGGCTTCCAACTGTTTACATGCGCCTGTGTCGGTGGTGTAATACACCTTCATCCGACAAATTTTGGTTCTATAAGCAATTGTACACATTGCCACAAAAGGAAATAAAAATAGGCTTCCACAGACCAACTCATTGCCTGATGTGACCAGTGCGACCCGTCAGCCGACTACTCTGATTAGTCTCTTCAAATCCATAATCAGCAGCAGCAACAAGAACTTACTGTTGCGTGTTATCATTTTGGAGACGTGGGGCAACGCAGGCATACGATAGCTGTCACGTTCACACCTGCTGCCACTGCCTTGGGATTCGTGATAGTTTAATATCTCTCTGGAACACTAAGAATGTCTTAGACGTGCCGTTCATTGTCAGGAAGGTGGTGACCCCTTACGCAAGCAGGCGGCCAGTCCCAGTGGAAGTTAGGCTGAGAGGGATCTGACAGATCTCATACACCGCCCTAGTTTTCTTTTCTCTGTAGTCTTTCTGTGCCACGAGCGTGTCGGAGGGGAGTCGCTTCTTTATTACATTACTAGTAATTGTGCACCTAAATAATTCCCACCTTTTTGTCCTATCATTTAACATGTTGTACGTGGATATGAGTTTTGTAACAGTAGCCAATACCTGTCTGCTACTGCAGTTTTGCCAATAGCTGTGGTGGAAGCAGAAAGCCTGACATACTAGCTACGTCTTCAGGGCAGGTGTATAACAGAGAAGGAGGTAGGTTGGCCGCTAACTACTGTAGCTGCCACCCCCTCTCCCCCCCCCCTCCTCCTACCATCCGATAGGTTCAGCCGAAGAGGTAAGCGCACTAGGCCTAGGCAAGGCACTTTACTGCCACTGGTACTGGATGAGGACACTTTCCTTTGGTAATCAGGAGTACTTATGCCAGTTATGAATGATTTTGTGTAGGTATTCAACATTATTGTTGAACATCAGAAATGAATACTGTGTGTGAGTGAGTTAGGCTCCACCTGTGGGTTACGATAAAGAGACTATATTTTCCCAATACAGGTAGTACATTGAATGTATGGGATAACTTTAGTAAGTGTAATAGCGAGAGGCGTGAAGCTGAATTTTAGACTTAACGCGCGTTTTCGGAACATGTAAGTCAGTGGTTTTTTACTGTTTCATTGGCACGTGGAAAGCGGTAGGATTTAAGTCTACTTCTTGCTAGTTTTCATTAAATGTATACACATACAGTGAGTATGGTCCATCCACAACACAGTGAGTCCAAAACGTGTTCGTCTAGGTGCATATTGTGTAAAAAAGGAAGTCTGTGGCTTGCGAAAAGAAGCGAATACAAAATATCAAGAGCTAATTTTATGGAAGTGTCTTAGTTCAAGCCGGCCGAGTTGGCCGAGCGGTTCTAGGCGCTACAGTCTGGAACCGCGCGACCGCTACGGTCGGGTTTGAATCCTGCCTCGGGCATGGATGAGTGTGATGTCCTTAGGTTAGTTAGGTTTAAGTAGTTCTAAGTTCTAGGGACTGATGACCTCAGAAGTTAAGTCCCATAGTGCTCAGAGCCATTTGAACTATTTGAATTTGTCTCAGTTCATAAATATTATTGAAAAACAAGGTACATAATGCTTTCGTGCGATAAGAAGGTTAACAAAATAGGAAATTTCATATAAAAGCTACTTCATAAAGTATTGGTCCATTACCTGAAAGTGCCTAAAACTGGCACCCATAATTGAAACCGTAATGCTGACACATTGCAGAGTCTTGCGACAACTGTTCGCCACCAGTCTGACACCTGCTGTTTTGAGCGACGCTAGGGCAGTGCAGTCGCACCATGGGTCGTAACGGCTGTGAGACAACATTATTTGAAAGGAAATTTATTCTTTTTTTCCTTAATCAGTGAAAATTCTCTTACGAGATCGCTTACGTAGGTGGTAGACCTAGAACGACAGTCCAGTAGATAATACACTCCTAGAAATGGAAAAAAGAACACATTGACACCGGTGTGTCAGACCCACCATACTTGCTCCGGACACTGCGAGAGGGCTGTACAAGCAATGATCACACGCACGGCACAGCGGACACACCAGGAACCGCGATGTTGGCCGTCGAATGGCGCTAGCTGCGCAGTATTTGTGCACCGCCGCCGTCAGTGTCAGACAGTTTGCCGTGGCATACGGAGCTCCATCGCAGTCTTTAACACTGGTAGCATGCCGCGACAGCGTGGACGTGAACCGTATATGCAGTTTACGGACTTTGAGCGAGTTCGTATAGTGGGCATGCGGGAGGCCGGGTGGACGTACCGCCGAATTGCTCAACACGTGGGGCGTGAGGTCTCCACAGTACATCGATGTTGTCGCCAGTGGTCGGCGGAAGGTGCACGTGCCCGTCGACCTTGGACCGGACCGCAGCGACGCACGGATGCACGCCAAGACCGTAGGATCCTACGCAGTGCCGTAGGGGACCGCACCGCCACTTCCCAGCAAATTAGGGACACTGTTGCTCCTGGGGTATCGGCGAGGACCATTCGCAACCGTCTCCATGAAGCTGGGCTACGGTCCCGCACACCGTTAGGCCGTCTTCCGCTCACGCCCCAACATCGTGCAGCCCGCCTCCAGTGGTGTCGCGACAGGCGTGAATGGAGGGACGAATGGAGACGTGTCGTCTTCAGCGATGAGAGTCGCTTGTGCTTGGTGCCAATGATGGTCGTATGCGTGTTTGGCGCCGTGCAGGTGAGCGCCACAATCAGGACTGCATACGACCGAGGCACACAGGGCCAACACCCGGCATCATGGTGTGGGGAGCGATCTCCTACACTGGCCGTACACCACTGGTGATCGTCGAGGGGACACTGAATAGTGCACAGTACATCCAAACCGTCATCGAACCCATCGTTCTACCATTCCTAGACCGGCAAGGGAACTTGCTGTTCCAACAGGACAATGCACGTCCGCATGTATCCCGTGCCACCCAACGTGCTCTAGAAGGTGTAAGTCAACTACCCTGGCCAGCAAGATCTCCGGATCTGTCCCCCATTGAGCATGTTTGGGACTGAATGAAGCGTCGTCTCACGCGGTCTGCACGTCCAGCACGAACGCTGGTCCAACTGAGGCGCCAGGTGGAAATGGCATGGCAAGCCGTTCCACAGGACTACATCCAGCATCTCTACGATCGTCTCCATGGGAGAATAGCAGCCTGCATTGCTGCGAAAGGTGGATATACACTGTACTAGTGCCGACATTGTGCATGCTCTGTTGCCTGTGTCTATGTGCCTGTGGTTGTGTCAGTGTGATCATGTGATGTATCTGACCCCAGGAATGTGTCAATAAAGTTTCCCCTTCCTGGGACAATGAATTTACGGTGTTCTTATTTCAATTTCCAGGAGTGTATATCGCTTTTGCGTAACCAAAACATTAAGAAACCAGCCACGGACCGGACGTCCTCACTCACGACCCGAAGCAGACGTGAGATTTATCGTGAGGGAAATCGTACAACCAGCGCTCCTGTGGTGGATGAGCCGTTAGAATCGAGGAAGCAATATTTCTTTGGTAACACAGTCGAAAATAGCTGCAGGAAGTACAGATATAATATTCGGGGAGCTCACAAGGAATTTTAGGTCGGTGACCAGAACCGGAAGAAACGTCTTGATTTTTCCTAGGAACATATATTCAAGAAGGGAGTCTTCTGGAACAGAGTTATATTTCTCGACGAATGGAAATATAGCATATTGGTGTCGCATAATACAAACACGTAGATGCTGCCTTAGAAAGTTGTGACCACGGTGAAAAACGGTGGGAGGTTCCCTGTTGGTGTGGGCGTGTACGAGTGTGTGTGTTTGGTCATCGATCTTCTGCCTGATTTGATGCGGCCCGGCACGAATTCCTCTCCTGTGCTAATCTCTTCATCTCAGAATAGCACTTGCAGATGAAAAACTACATTTTTTGCAGGTTGCGAAGGGTCTAAATATCGGTAACAACGTCTTAAGGTAAAATCGAAGTGCTAGTACCGAAAGAATAGTTCTACAGGGAAATTACGTGTTTCAACAAGATATCGACCCAAAGCATAAAGTTATAAATACGAAGATGTGTTTCCTATACAGCAGGCCGAAATAATCCAACACTCCTTCTTAGAGGCCAGATTTTAACCTCAATGAACACTTTTGGAATGTCGTTTAAGAGAAAAAATCAGAAAAAATACATATTTTAAATACGAAATACTTACCAGAAGTTCTTCAAGATGAGTGGGACAATATTCCATCCCCTATGACAGCAAGTACGTCAGCTGCATGTCCAGAGGACTGAGTGTACTAATAGCTACAAATAGAAAACCTCACTAAATATTAATTTTTCTAATTTAAAGCACGTTTTCAGGCTCCAAATGTGAAAATAAATAAATAAAAATAATAAAAATTTAAAAAAGCAGTGGACGAATTCTTTACGAAGTAGCTTTTGCATGAAGTTTTCAATTTTGTTAACCTTGCTATCATTACGAATGTTCTTTCTACATCTACGTCTACATCCATACTCCGTAAGCCACCTAACGGTGTGTGGCGGAGGGTACCTTGAGTACCTCTATCGGTTCTCCCTTCTATTCCGGTCTCGTATTGTTCGTGGAAAGAACGATTATCGGTATGCCTCTGTGTGGGCTCTAATCTCTCTGATTCTATCCTCACGGTCTCTTCGCGAGATATACTTAGGAGGGAGCAACATACTGCTTGACTCCTCGGTGAAGGTATGTTCTCGAAACTTCAACAAAAGCCCGTAGCGAGCTACTGAGCGTCTCTCCTGCAGAGTCTTCCACTGGAATTTATCTATCATCTCGGTAACGCTTTCGCGATTACTAAATGATCCTGTAACGAAGGGCGCTGCTTTCCGTTGGATCTTCTCTATCTCTTCTATCAACCCTATCTGGTACGGATCCCACACTGCTGAGCAGTATTCAAGCATTGAGCGAACAAGCGTACTGTAACCTACTTCCTTTGTTTTCGGATTGCATTTCCTTAGGATTCTTCCAATGAATCTCAGTCTTGCATCTGCTTTACCGACGATCAAGTTTATATGATCATTCCATTTTAAATCACTCCTAATGCGTACTACCAGATAATTTATGGAATTAACTGCTTCCAGTTGCTGACCTGCTATGTTGTAGCTAAATGATATGGGATCTTTCTTTCTATGTATTCGCAGCACATTACACTTGTCTACATTGAGATTGAATTGCCATTCCTTGCACCATGCGTCAATTCGCTGCAGCTCCTCCTGCATTTCAGTACAATTTTCCATTGTTACAACCTCTCGATATACCACAGCATCATCCGCAAACAGCCTCAGTGAACTTGCGATGTCATCCACAAGGTCATTTACGTATATTGTGAATAGTAGCGGTCCTACGACACTCCCCTGCGGCACACCTGAAATCACTCTTACTTCGGAAGACTTCTCTCCATTGAGAATGACATGCTGCGTTCTGTTATCTAGGAACTCTTCAATCCAATCACACAATTGGTCTGTTAGTCCATATGCTCTTACTTTGTTCATTAAACGACTGCGGGGAACTGTATCGAACGCCTTGCGGAAGGCAAGAAACACGGCATCTACCTGGAAACCCGTGTCTGTGCCCCTCTGAGTCTCGTGAGCGAATAGCGCGAGCTGGGTTTCACACGACCGTGTTTTTCGAAACCCATGCTGATTCCTACAGAGTAGATTTCCAGTCTCCAGAAAAGTCATTATACTCGAACTCTTTGTTGTGTTTTTCAGTAAAATTGATTTACTGAAGTACTTTCCACGGGATTTGATCTTCAGATTTTGTATTCGCTTTTTTTCACGTGCCACAGACTTACATAAAAATGGACTGCTAGACGAATACTTTTTGGACGCACTATATATTTCAAATTCATGTTGAATTGTTCTTTCGCAAACTCATGATCACAGCGCACTCTAGCACATATCGATGAGCGGTTCGGAAACAGCCCTGCGGCAGTGACTCCCCAGCTCCAATCGCTGCCTGCGCAGAGTGCGTTGGCTGTTGCAGCAGAGACCGAACTCCTCTCGCTGCCCTCCGGCGCCGAATCTCGAGCCACGTACGGTCAGACACTAATGACGCATTGTTCTCTGTGGCAGGCCGGACCGACATCCTGCGCCGCCGCTTACTTTACACACAGCCGCAGAAAATTACAGTGAGTGAGTGGCGAGACCGGGTGCGCGGGAGGGAACGAGAGAGAGAAAGAGAGGGAGAGCGAAACAGATCCGTCGACCAGTGTTTGCTGGGCGCCTCCTGAGTCCATTTAGCTTCCAGTTTTCAAAACAAACCGTCGTAATCACGCAACGCGGGGAACCCCCCGAGCTGCAGCAACAAAATGTTTTGCGTGCGCGGGAAGCTGCATCTGTTGGCGAACGGCGCCGCCGGTTTTCTGCTCTCTGTGCACAAACCAAACTGCGCGGCCCGCCGGCTGCCCCATTGGCTCGCCAGTGTCAAACAGCCCCGCCGGCTGAGCTGCCGGCAAAAGCAAACAAAAGAGCCGCGCTTACAGCAGCGCGAAATAACGCGCGAATGAGTCAGCTGGACAACTGAAGTCTGGCGTAAATGCCTTCCTTGACGCGGTGGAATAATACGTAGCGTTGTTTGTCTTCAGAATTAGTGGACGAAGTACTGGATGATTCAAAAGCAACTTAATACGTCTAAAATCAATAACACTAAAAACTTATGCAGTGGCGGTGAATGTCTTCAGATGTGGTGGAGGAAATAGTGAATTACCCGTAAGAAGTTGACAGTAGCTGCCTTTGCGTTTTTACTGTGCAGGATGAACCTGTAGACCCTCGAGAATCTTTCGGAATCGACACGGAAGGTACTGCTGTTACAAACATAATGGGGGAAACGAAAAATTAATAATTCGAGTAATATTTCTAATTAGTTGCACAATCTGCTTTCATCGTCATGTAGAAGAATCTGCGTTCATCGTCTTAGATGCGGCGAAGTAAGTAATTGCTGAGTCGAAAAGCTTCTCGATATGCGCAAATCAGGAACTGAGAAGAGTTAGGTGACAAAAGTCGTGGGATACCAACCAATATAGTGTTGGGCATCATTTTGCCCTATGTAATGTACCAACATGGAAGTCTCCTGTAAAAATATTGAGTCATGCTGTCTGTATAGCCGCCCATAATTGCGAAAGTGTTTTCAGGGTTTTGTACATGAACTCTGTTATGTCCTGTAAATCGGGAATCTGGGTGCTCAGATCATTTGCTAAAATCGTCCAGAATGTTCTGACATGACGCACTGTGACCCATAAAAACTCCATCGCTGTTTTCGAATTTGAAATCCATGAATGGCTGCACAAGGTCTCCAAGCAACTGAAAATAACCATTTATAGCCAGTCATCAGTTTAGTTGGATCAGACGATCCAGTCCTTTCCATACAAACACAGGCTCTTATGCAGCCACCACCGTGTTGCACAGAGTTTTGTTGACAATTTGGGTTCTTGGCTTTATGCTTCATGAGGTCTGCGCCACAGTCGAACCGTAACATCACCCCATACGGTCTAAAATAGGAAGTCATCTGACCGGACCGCGGTTTCGTTTTAAATACTATATACCCTTTTTTGTAGTCGGCGCTATCACAAATGGCTCTGAGCACTATGGGACTTAACATCTGCGGTCATCAGTCCCCTAGAACTTAGAACTACTTAAACCTAACTAACCTAAGGACATCACACACATCCATGTCCGAAGCAGGATTCGAATCTGCGGCCGTAGCGGTCGCGCGGTTCCAGACTGAAGCGCCTAGAACCACCCGGCCACAACGGGCGGCGGCACTACCACAGAACACCTTCTTTTGTGTCTTTTGTTAACCGGTGATGTAGCGCGCTGGAGCAGCTACGGCAAATACTTGGAAAGGGAAAGTTTCAAATACCCTCCCGTCTCAAGATTTAAGTTTTCCGTTTTTCCATAAAAGCTTAAGGTGCCTGCAGGGATTGTCCCCTAGAAACAATACGGCCGATTTCCGTCCCCAATCTGAGTCTGTGCACTGTCTGTAATCAACTCGTCGTTGAGGACATTTTAAAACTTAATCTTCCTTTATTTATATTTGGTAATGTAAATGTCTTAAGGACAATTTTTAGAAATGGAAGAGGATGTAAGTGAAGATGAAATGGGAGATATGATACCGCTTGAAGAGTTTGACAGAGCACTGAAAGACCTAAGTCAAACAAGTCCACGGGAGTAGACAACATTCCATTAGATCGACTGACAGCTTTGGGAGAGCCAGTCCTGACAAAACTCTACCATCTGGTGAGCAAGATGTATGAGACAGGGGAAATATCCGCAGACTTCAAGACGAATATAATAATTCCAATCCCAAAAAAGCAGGCGTTGACAGATGTGAAAATTACCAACTATCAGTTTAATAAGCCACTGCTGCAAAATACTAACACGAATTCTTTATAGACGAATGGAAAAACTGGTAGAAGCCGACCTTGGGGAAGATCAGTTTGGATTCCGTATAAATGTTGGAACACGTGAGGCAATACTGACCCTACGACTTATCTTAGAAAATAGATTAAGGAAAGGCAAACCTACGTTTCTAACATTTGTAGACATAGAGAAAGCTTTCGACAATGTTGACTCGAATACTCTCTTTTAAATTCTGATGGTGGCAGGGGTAAAATACAGGGAGCGAAAGGCTATTTACAATTTGTACAGAAACCAGATGGCAGTTATAAGAGTCGAGAGAAATGAATGGGAAGCAGTGGTTGGGAAGGGAGTGAGACAGGATTGTAGCCTATCCCCGATATTATTCAATCTGTATACTGAGCAAGCAGTAAAGGAAGCAAAAGAAAAATTCGGAGTGGGAATTAAAATCCATAGAGAAGAAGTACAAACTTTGAGATTCGCCGATGACATTGTAATTCTGTCAGAGACAGCAAAGGACCTGGAAGAGCAACTGAACGGAATGGACAGTGTCTTGAAAGGAGGATATAAGATGAACATCAACAAAAGGAAAACAAGGATAATGGAATGTAGTCGAGTTAAATCGGGTGAAGCTGCGGGAATTAGATTAGGAAATGAGACGCTTAAAGTAGTTAGTGAGTATTGCTATTTGGGGAGCAAAGCTACTGATAATGGTCGAAGTAGAGAGGATATAAAATGTAGACTGGCAATGGCAAGGAAAGCGTTTCTGAAGAAGAGAAATTAGTTAACATCGAGTATAGATTTAAGTATCAGGAAGTCGTTTCTGAAAGTGTTTGTGTGGAGTGTAGCCATGTATGGAAGTGAAACATGGATGATAAAGAGTTTAGACAAGAAGAGAATAGAAGCTTTCGAAATGTGGTGCTACAAAATGATGCTGAAGATTAGATGGGTAGATCACATAACTAATGAGGAAGTACTGAATAGAATTGGGGAGAAGAGAAATTTGTGACACAACTTGACTAGAAGAAGGTATCGGTTGGTAGGGCATATTATGAGGCATTAAGGGATCACCAATTTAGTACTGGAGGGCAGCGTGGAGGGTAAAAATCGTAGAGGGAGACCAAGAGATGAATACACTAAACAGATTCAGAAGGATGTAGGTTGCAGTAGGTACTGGGAGATGAAGAACCTTGCACAGGATAGAGAAGCATGGAGAGCTGCATCAAACCAGTCTCAGGACTGAAGACCACAACAACAACAACGTAAATTAAATGTTTGACCTGTTAAACGGTACATACACACATGGTACAAGGATCTGGATTTGGAAAGCAACTGCCCTGGACTTGTCAAATGACATTAAATAATTTTGTTTTGCTAACAATTTCGCGTACAAGATACGTTGGTACTTTGAGCTCAGAACCAAACAATTTAAACTGATTTTTTATGGTTAAAATATTCAAAACGACTACTAATACTGATCTTTAAAATGCTACCACAAATAAAAAGAAATGGATACAAAAGTACAGTTTAAACAACAACTGAAACGTTTTACATACCCACTGAATTATAAAACAATGGACTTTGAACAACAACCAAAGGAAGTTAAAATCTTATTCATCCAAAAGGAAGAGAAAAGAGACACTTGTTACCTAAGCAAGTCGAACATGGGTAGCGGCGGTACATTTTTGCATAGAAGTATAGCACATTTAATTAAATAACATGAATATGGTAGAAGTCCCATGTCAATTTACAACATACAGAGATCAAAATACATTTCTGAATTATTTGAATTTACTTTAGCAACGGTTGATATGCCACTGTACGTAATATTCAAGAACAATAGTGCAGTTCCAACGGCCTAAGTTACTTTAACTAAATCAGCCAGGATGGATTATACTCGACAATTTAAATACAGCGAAGGCATTAAGAAAATGCTCACAATAGTCAGTTACTGAAACATTACAATCAAAACATGAACTGAACATATATTTTTGTTTAAAATTATTTCTTGCAGTAGCAAACTTCCAGCATCTGATAGAGGCAATTTGATTCACGGAAAGTTCTTTTAAAAACCATCGCGTGACCAGTGGGGTCTGGCCGATACAACGTATTCAGAAACAGCATCTGTTAGAAAAACTACTGGTCTCCACAGGTTCCTTGCAAACTTAGTACATACAAATAACAGCTTGAACTCTCAAAAAACAAAAACAAAAAAATAGCAAGAATAAACACATACGTCGACCAATGGGAGTGCAATAACGCTTGTATCAAGAGGTACATCCTTGCGACGGTTTAGTGCACATGAACAACTAAGTAAATGACTCATTAATAAAACTCCACACTGGCCGTTGTGACCAAGCGGTTCTAGGCTCTTCAGTCAGGAATCGCGCTGCTGCTACTGTCGCAGGTTCGAATCCTGCCTCGGGCATGGATGTGTGTGATGTTCTTACGTTAGCTAGGTTTAAGTAGATCTAACTCTAAGGGACTGATGACCGGCCGGCCGGGTGGCCGAGCAGTTCTAGGCGCTAGAGTCTGGAACCGCGCGACCGCTACGGTCGCAGGTTCGAATCCTACCTCGGGCATGGATGTGTGTGATGTCCTTATGTTAGTTAGGTTTTTGTATCTCTAAGTTCTAGGGTACTGATGACCTCAGATCTTAAGTCCCATAGTGCTCAGAGCCATTTGAACCATCTGATAAATCCTTAAGGAAAACCATAGCCTGCTTAGACAAGTCCGAACTTGACAGGACGTATGCCTACAGTTCAATATTTACAGTAGATATCTTTAAACCCACAGATTGCTACCTTAGCAAAGCATACATTTACATGTAACTCCGCCGGCCGGAGTGGCCGAGTGGTTCTAGGCGCTACAGTCTGGAACCGCGCGACCGCTGCGGTCGCAGGTTCGAATCCTGCCTCAGGCATGGCTGTGTGTGATGTCCTTAGGTTAGTTAGGTTTAAGTAGTACTAAGTTCTAGGGGACTGATGACCTCAGAAGTTAAGTCTCATAGTGCTCAGAGCCATTTGATCCAACATGTAACTCCGTAAGGCAGTACCGCGGCTCAGACAATACAATTTAAGAACAGTTAAAGAATAAGCTCCGACGAACCGTTTCTTTCAAGCTGATGCGCGACCATCGAGTGTCCTTTATCTCAGAATAACGTAGCTGTGTTTAAAACACAAACGGAAGCTCACCATTTATCCGATCAGATTGTGAGGATGAAGGCAGCCACTGCGGCATCCCAGCCTGATGCGGTACTTGCTTCCTCGAATCACTACCTTCCAGGCCAACAACAACAACACGTTCTGCCCTCAATGGTAACTCTTGCCCGCCTCTCGCTTGTCCCAGAATGTTAAGCCGTCGGCACAGGCGACGAGGCACCTAACATTGACGTGTACGCAAGCGGGATATCCAGCGCCACGAAGAGATGCGTCGGCACACGGGACGAGCTGGCCAACGTGATTTTGCGCTCTCAGCGCTCTCCAGCGGAGTTGTTGGCTTTATTTGGTTCGCAAACAATACAGTTTGTTCTCGAAAAAAATAGCGCGTAAAATTCCTGCATTAGCTCTATTAAAACGCACTTTTCCTCCCCTGTCCATATGCTAGTCGTGTTGTTCTGTCTGTGGTATGCATACATTGTGGTGTCACCGCCAGACACCACACTTGCTAGGTGGTAGCCTTTAAATCGGCCGCGGTCCGTTAGTATACGTCGGACCCGCGTGTCGCCACTGTCAGTGATAGCAGACCGAGCGCCGCCACACGGCAGGTCTAGAGAGACGTACTAGCACTCGCCCAGTTGTACAGCCGACTTTGCTAGCGAAGCTACACTGACCGATACGCTCTCATTTGCCGAGACGATAGTTAGCATAGCCTTCAGCTACGTCATTTGCTACGACCTAGCAAGGCGCCATAGCAGTTGATAATTAATATTATGAAGCATGTACCGTAACGAGAGATGTTCTACAATTGTGGATTAAAGTTAAGTATTACATCATCTACGTACTTTATTTACAATTCTCAAGATATTGTCCTGTTCCAGACCTCACGCCAGTCACCGTGTAATTAAACGCGTGCATTTCGGCCTCCTCTAGAAACACAGTGTTGGCTCTTCTGCCAACACTACATACGTAAAAACTTCAGTATCCGCGAACATGGAATAAGACATAAATGGAAGGTACTCGTCCATGTCAGTGACGACGTCAGCTTATAAATTTCATCAAATCGTATAAACTCACTCCAGACAGACAACGCACTTATTTTCCGTAAGATTTAATATTACAGAAATTATATTTAATAATTTCCTAAGAAAGTCCTGTAACCTTTTGTAAAACATGAAAGTGAAGAAAAAAGTAGATAAAACAGATCTCGAACCCTATATCGATCTAATCTCGACACTGTAACATGCTGCCTCTACACACAAATCTTTTTAAAGATATGACTAGCTGACAATGAGATGGTATAAATGAGGTGACAGCTAATTGCTGAAGTCAGTTATAGGAGTAAGATTCAATTTTTAACAGAAGGAAATGGAAAAAGATTTCACAACGTCCTCCATTCGAGAGGCACCTTAACTGTCACCCCGTACTGATGGCAGTTAAGCGAGCCATACTTTTTTCTTCTGCACTCTGAGTTTCCTCTGGACTATTGCTCCGTTATAACACCCTTGGGATTTTATCTTACAGACTTCTATTGTGGATTTAATCGGGGACGTGTTATTAATTCACACTTCATGATAACAGATCCTAACAAGAACGAAACATTTCCATGAATCCTTAATGTGCCGTTGCCTTAAAATGGCTAACTATGATAACACGCGAGTTATAATGCGATAGTAACTAAGTGCGACAATTATTTAAGCACCAATATGAAATCTCCCGTAGTTTTATTACAAAAAATCCTACCAGTAACGTTTCGTTCTGGAGACATTAAATGTGCTGGTGTTTAGAAACAGCATATATTCATGGAGTGTAAGGTATAACGTGAAACACACCGAACATAGGCTTCTAACGAACAAGACGAGTCTTGCTTTCTGCTGGCCAGAAGCTTTCTGCTTCTGACGTAGGGAGTGTTCTTTCTTCGTATTTGTTCTACTGTACGTGACCCGCCGCTGAAATGTTGCGAACCTATTTTATGTTTCAAGTGCCGAAATGGCTCCACAAAGTGAAATAGCGGTAAGTGACGGCGCAAAACTCGCAGAGCGTCACGTCAGCAGTAGCTAACTCATTCCGTGTTCCCACGGCTCTAGCCTCGCTGCCTATCTATGCCTGTCAACGTCAATATGGACGTGACAGCAGTACTCCCGGACTTCCTCGCCCGACGTCTCCCAAGGTCCAACTGCCCTCCACCGTTCACGTGCACCGCCTTCGAATCGTCTTTTACCGTGGCGAACGCCCTATCGCCACACCGGCAGGAAGCGCAAATGCCCAACCAGAAATGTTGGGTATCGAAGCGTCGACACAAAGGTATCAGTAAAAATTCATAAATAGCATAGAGTTCCTTGGGTTGTTTTTGTAAACTGGCTCTTAAAATAGGTAGCTGAAATAATTCAACGGAGTTTTGTCTTTTGTTATTGAAAGCTAAGGAAAAGTAATTCATTGAGTAATTTGAAACAGCAAAGTTGTTCTGGCAGTCTGGATAGCTTGGAGACATTTTATATGTGCGATTACGTCCATGAAATGCTCCCTCATCTGCCAGTTTTCTAGACGAGTTTTATAATTGACTGAGCGTCTTTGAGCTCGACAGGGAGAGGCCGCATAGCAAAGCGTGTTTTTTGAAGACAATAAAATCGATGGATAACAGAAGTATGATGCTTCGTTGTGCGTCTTTTGCATATTTTACATTGTTTACCCCTGGAAGGTATTGTTTTCGGAAGGTCTTAGAAACTAACTGGAGACGGTGTAGTGACGGCGTTAATTTTTCAGTCTAGTGATCCGATCTGAGAGGTGAAGCGCCTCAGTACGCCTCTACAAGGAAGGGCAAGGAAGGTTCGGGCATTCGTTAATGCATATTTGAATTAAAATTTATTAAGATTGTAAAACTCCATATAAGTCAGCAAATACCAGGATGGTTCCCAAAGGGGAAAAAAAAAATGGTTAAAATGGGTCTGAGCACTATGGGACTCAACTGCTGTGGTCATAAGTCCCCTAGAACTTAGAACTACTTAAACCTAACTAACCTAAGGACATCACACACATCCATGCCCGAGGCAGGATTCGAACCTGCGACCGTAGCGGTCGTGCGGTTCCAGACTGTAGCGCCTTTAACCGCTCGGCCACTCGGCCGGCTCCCAAAGGGAAAGGATATAGTTATCCATTTCTAAATTAAAAGCATGGCACAACAAAACTTTAGGTATGATGATATTTACCAAATATTCATTGCATCAATAAACATTTGAGATTAAAATTACATAATCGTAACGGTATAGGCTTTAAATAAATTCAAACACCTCTTATAAGCTTTAAGCAGTGCGTGAAATAATGTACACAAACTCAGATTGACGTCAACTCGGCTCATCCAGTGACATTTAAATCAGTTTAAGGACTGTTTTAAGAAAAGACGTATACAACAACTGTAATAAGAAATTTGAAGCTGAAATTTTTACCAAATGTTCGGAGCAGCCGTTTGGTATCGCAAGCGGTTCGCAACCGACAGTACAACCCGTGACACTCCAAAAGAACACGGCCCAGTAGATCAAATTAACTGCTTCTAAAACATGCGCAAGGCTATCATTACAAACGCAATAAAATTAAAACACGCAATACAGCGAGGCAACAAATAGCTAAATCTCACACTCTGTGGATGAGGTTTGTGGATCAACTGCACTCCTTTCTCAAACACCAGTCTAATTTGCAATATAGGAAAGGAAAAGCATAAATAAAAAAATACAAAAAGAGAAATCATGGTACCAGGTGACAGGACAGAGATCTAAAATAAGTTAATATAATTTTTCTTCATTTACAAGAGGTAGAAATTTTTCTGTTTGCAGAACCCTCGCTGCCGGCCTTGAACAGACAGTGCCATAAATACGTGCAGATATCAGGTTAGACCAGCTCCATAAGGCTGGCCGCGAGAACACGGATGGAGCGTTAAAGGTCACACTGAACTTTTGCACTTTACATTGGGACAAAATTTTCTAAATGTAGGGTTGTATGCCCTTATCCACTCGTCCCACCAAAGGACAAATTCAGTAAAAACCTGGCATGTTAAGTATAAGGAAGTTTTACACGAGAGGCTAAACCTTGTCAAACAAATCAAAGGCCAGCAAGATCATTATCAGCGGGCATCGACTTCTATGAGAGGTCGGCCCTGCTAACGAGCGTTACTCAAGTGTTGGAGGCCAAGCTGTTATAATAGGCCTTACTGAAGTTACAACAGCACTGCTGCCGCCACTGCTAAATGTAAGGAAGATGCCTCTGAGCACTATGGGACTCAACTGCTGAGGTCATTAGTCCCCTAGAACTTAGAACTAGTTAAACCTAACTAACCTAAGGACATCAGAAACATCCATGCCCGAGGCAGGAGTCGAACCTGCGACCGTAGCGGTCTTGCGGTTCCAGACTGCAGCGCCTTTAACCGCACGGCCACTTCGGCCGGCTGTAAGGAAGATCTTTGAGCTCCTGACCAGGTATTAATGGAGAGACGTAAAGATGCAGCTTGCGGTCCCGTGGTGCCACGTAGAGCAGAACTCTGGCACAGACGGCGGTTTGCAGCACCAGTCCTCGGGCCGCGGTGGAAAAGACCCCACTTCCCACGATACAATTAACTACGACGGGGACGTAGAACACACCCCCGCCGTCGAAAGTGCAGCTGACAATCCCGGGCCATTAGGTGCTTCGCACACCGCACAAGGTTATCAGCTAAGTACAACCTGCCTCGTCGGCGGGCTTTCTGAGATAGTGTGGGCTTGCCAGAGACCTCTTAGAAGCCGTCCGTCGAAGCCCTATAGGGAGAGATAAGCGCACACGAAAGCCTGGCTCTTTAGATCCATTCGCGAAACAGCTCAAGAGGAATTTATTAGTCGTATACAAGTAGTGTCTCGAAGGTCAAATTGCAGTTAGCGTAGTGGGTTGCGCTGTTCGATAAGACTGTAGTAGCTTAGCTGCACATTCGACCAGTGGCTGGCGCGGAGACTTCTAGCACCCTAACTGGGAGCGTTCACATTGTCTGTTTAAAAGTAACTAGACACGTATTAGTGGTCATTAATATGGGTTCAAATGGCTCTGAGCACTATGGGACTCAACTGCTGAGGTCATTAGTCCCCTAGAACTTAGAACTAGTTAAACCTAACTAACCTAAGGACATCACAAACATCCATGCCCGAGGCAGGATTCGAACCTGCGACCGTAGCGGTCTTGCGGTTCCAGACTGCAGCGCCTTTAACCGCACGGCCACTTCGGCCGGCCATTAATATGGGTGCGACCACTCTTCGCCTATATGTCGGATGCACCTCTTTTGGTCTGAAAATCTGAGGAGAAAGCAAAACCGGAAAAGGTAAAGAAGATGCACACTGAAATCTGAAGCTCGACATTATAACTCATGCCGCAGGTGTTCCATTAAGCTCAGATGGTGGTTTTGAACAGGTCAGCCCACTGCAGAATGTTCTTGGTCAATAAAATCAGCTACAGTTGTAGTTGCAAATTTCCTTTACATGGAAAAGGGCATGTACACTACCCAGGTTTTAAAACCCTAATTTCATCTTCAAGTGCTACTGTAACAGATAATGAAGACCAAGTAGGACACTAAGCCTAAATTAACGAACGTTGGAATGGCGGTAAACCATCCCTAGAGCGTAACTTAAATGCGTACGACAAAACCGTAGATGACACGCACAAAAATGAACAAATTTATGAAATAGTATGAGAGAGTCGGTGTAAATGAAGCATGTATGATGCAGAATTGACCTGTAAGGCTCGAGGTAAACAGGGCTTAATACGAAAAAAGAATCTAATCTGTAAACATGCACACCTAGAAGGAACAATACAACCTGACAACCTATTAAGAGTGGCCAGAGATGTGGCATATACTTAAGAAAGCCAACAGAATTGCGTAAGTACCATTACAAACATCCAAAATGCCTACTTGGTTTATATATGTGTGGTGTCATTTCTTCGGACGTGTCTGAAAGAAGAGAAACAATTTAAATATCTTCAACATTTCCCGGCCCTGTCAGCAGTTGTGTAAATATTGATTTTAATTTTAGTAATTAACAGCCTCAGTTGCACTGTTTGCCTAGAATTTACCTAGGTTTCAGTCGGGATAACCCAACCTTCTTCAGAATAGGAGTTACTGTTATTCTGAAGAAGGTTGGGTTATCCCGACTGCAACCTAGGTAAATTCTAGGCAAACAGTGCAACTGAGGCTGTTAATTATTAAAATTAAAAATAAGAGAGACAATTCTTAATCCCGCAGTCGTACATACACGTGATGAAATGATATAGAAATTCTGAAACCGACCGCAATTTGGCATTGTTGTGAGTTCAATGGAGACTATCGCAAATTTGTGCTGGGCGATGACTCGATCTGGATACGTCAGATAGAATAGTCACCACGAATATATAAATACACAAGTATTGATTGGCATTAAAAAATGTTCAAATGATTCTGAGCACAATGGGACTTAACTTCTGAGGTCATCAGTCCCCTAGAACTTAGAACTACTTAAACCTAACTAACCTAAGGACATCACACACATCCATGCTCGAGGCAGGATTCGAACCTGCGACCGTAGCGGTCGCGCGGTTCCAGACTGAAGCGCCTAGAACCGCTCGGCCACTAGGCCGGCTGATGGGTATTAAGATCATTTCCCTGTGTATGCTTTCTAATACCTCCTGAAATCTATATGGAATCAGCGTGAGGATGAGAGCAATGAGTGTGATGGTCAGGGGAAAGGAGGGGGGAGGGACTGTAGAAGTAGTGATTTGACAAGTTGGGAATTTGGCTTGGACAGGATGCGAACTCTGATAGCCGAAATGGTTAAGGCGACCGCTCCATGAAGCGGAAGAGTCGGGTTCGAGTCCTGCTCTAACACAAATTATCACTTGTCGCCGGTGAGGTCATTTTTATGTTCAGCTGGGGTCAATGTGCCGGCCGAAGTGGCCGCGCGGTTCTGGCGCTGCAGTCTGGAACCGTGAGACCGCTACTGGGGGACCGAAGCGCACAATAACCATGGGTTCGGCGTGGGCGGAGGATGGGGGTGTCTGGACTGCTGTGGACTCTTGTGGAGTTGTGAGCCACAGAGGGCTATGGCGGTTCGAAGCCTCTCTGTCGTTTCTAGGTCCCCAGTTTAATATACAATACATGAAATCTACCGGTTCCTCTCCCATCCGGATAATTACTTCGATGTCCATCTTTCTATTTGTCTTAGAGTGTGTTTTTTGCAATTTCTGACAGTATCATCTCTAGAATGATTAGCCATTTACCTCTGTTTTACTCATATATTATTCTCACCTTGTCACGTGCCATCAAAGTAGACAGGTAGCACTCATTCTCACGGTGCCCAGCGTTCGCAATGTTGGGGCTTGTCATTGTAAGTCGACGTTAGCGTTGATTCTGGCCATGGAAACGACTGAGCCTCCACGTGAGGCTACAGAAGCTGCGAATGCAGACAAACGGAAAATATCATCTTAAGCTACTCCTGTATGTATGTATGTATTAAATCGAGGACCTAGAAACGACGGAGAGCCATCGTCCCGCCGTAGCCCTCAGTGGTTCACAATCCCACAACAGGCCACAGCAGTCCACACACCCCACCACCACCCCACACCGAACCCAGGGTTATTGTGGCGTTCAGCCGTCAGCAGAGCCCGGGAACGTCTCATACCAGACGAGTGTAACCCCAAATGTTTGCGTGGTAGAGTAATTATGGTGTACGCGTACTGGGAAATCGTGTTTGCGCAGCAACCGGCGACACAGTGTAAGTAAGGCGGAATAAGGGGAACCAACCCACATTCGGCGAGGTAAATGGTAAAACCGCCTTGAAAACCATCCACAGGCTGGCCAGCACATCGGACCTCGACAATAATCCGCCAGGCGGTTCGTGCCGGGGACCGGCACGCCTTACGAGTCGGTAAGCAGTGCATTAGACCGCTCGGCTAGCCGGGTGGGCTCAATCTATGCTTAGTTTACCGCTATTTGCGAAATTCCGTTTTGTACAGTGTCGTGTGCCTTTTCGTCTAGCTATCTCGCTGTCCATTAACGCCGACGCGACACGCAACAATAAGAAACTGTTGCTGGGTTCCTTAGACCTGACCTTCTGTGGCTTCCCAAAGGGCACCCTCGGTGTCAATTTCTACCGAGATGCTTCCGTCCTCTTTCACGTTCCAGAGTGGCTCGCATCCCCTCCTACAGTTCCATCACAATAAGTCCCAAAAATGTCTCTCTAACCTACTACAACTCACTCAAATCAAACAGATACTAATTATGTCTGCTTCTGCACTGAAGGTATTCAGAATATGTCTCTTGGCTGCAAAAACATAGCTCTTCGGTTATTCATTATCCGGTATGAAGATTTCCTTACCTATCAGCACTCACTTTATGCAACAGAATGACAAGAGCAACCTGTGAAAAACTAGTAATTTACAGCAAAAATGTTACTAGCATCATGTCACCAAACCAAAGAAAGACGAAAGATTTTTATTTTTATTAATAAAAGTATTACTGAGAGAGTATTCAAATTTTTCGCTTTGTACAGAAATCGCAGTTTTCATCGGAGCAAAACGATTTCTCTTGAAAGACATCATGTTTACGCCAGTGACTGTTAAACATTTTATTTCCACTATTGCTATTTCGGCCTTAGGCCATTATCAAGTGCAGATGTTTTGGCTTTATGCCATGTCTACGTTATAGAAGTTGACACATTTATAAATCGTTGTTATTTGCTGTTATATGTTAAAATAGTACGTTTTAATGATACCTCAACCTTGAACCACAAGGACAACAAATCTGTCGTACTCGAGATACGTCGTCGAGGGGCGTACAATCATGGGCATAAATAAAGAATCTTCAAATCTACGACGCAACATTAAACACGGTGATAATTTGTGCGCTAGAAGTGCCTTGAAGCTGGGTGTACTGTAATACCGTTATATTTGTCGTCTATGGTATGTACTGTATTCAGCAAACGCTTTTGGCGTCAAACATAAATGTGACAGGAAGAAAACCCTCTGCCACAGAAAGTAGTTGTTGGTGGTATTTAGGCGGCTTGCTTACGAGCAGCAACTTTAAAATAATTTATTAAGAAAAGATATACATTACGTAACTTGAGTGTTAATATGATATTGAGCTATGTAATACGAAGTTTGCGTGCACGTATCAATCTTTGAACACTGACGTCCTCCTGAATCCAATGAAGTATGACTAATGCAACTGATAGATTGCTAGTATGGCTGTCACGCTGGCGATCGTGGATTCGTCGTGATATCGTCTAGTGGCAAGGTGTTGATGCTGTCGAATTAAGTGATGGTACGCACTCTAAGACCCATGCATCTGCTACACCCGTCTCTGGGGGATGCGTGTTCACATGGGAACTCTTTGTGTGTGACATATGGCTGAAGAATACCACAGTTAGTGACGTATACGCCCTCCTTGGCGTCTGACCATGACTAAGTTGCGTCACTCTCGAGGCTGGGAATGCCGTGTGCTGAAATGCAAGGAATGTTGAGGCACGTGGTCTAAGCCATCTGCCATTTAGTAAATGAGAGAACGAGACAGACGGCCTAAACCTTCTGCTCTGCAGCAGATGCTGAATGCAAGAGAGTGACAAACACGAGTTCTGCTGTGGCACGTAATGAATATCAGACCAGCTTGCTGACGGCACTGGAAAGTTTTAACCAAACAGAAATCGTCATGTCATTCCTACCCGAAAGGAATCTTCAGACGTAAAAGCACGTTCATCTATACTCCAATGGAGTGTGGTACGACCGATAATTTTCTCCTTCTCCTACTTCTTCTTCTGCTGCCAACACTTTAATAGGATTGCATTCTATTGCCTTTCGAAGGATTCTCTGAGGTTACACACGCAATACATGCACTTTTCAGTTCTGATTTCGTTGGATTACTTTTACAGTTATTGGTTGTACCTCCAGTTTTGCATATAGTACTCTGACTAGTGGCATGACTATATAATTTCTTTTTGGTTTCTCTTGTAGTTTTACCTTTCACTGTTCTTCTTATCGTGCCACATAAGTATTGACCAGTGTTAATTTTTTTATTTATGTTTCTCTTCTTAAAAAATGTCTTTACCTTCTTCAAACGTTATGTCGAACCCTAGATACTGGAAATGGGACACCTGTTCTACTATCATTTTATTGATGACTATCTTAGTCCTTATAGGATACTTTTCTAAAAACGCTGTTGCTTTTGTTTTTGTTGTTGATATCTGTAAAATGTTATTTCGGCTTATATTATGTGATCTACCTACAGGTATTTGAATTTGTTTTCACTATTTTGTATGATTATCTAGTCTTCAGCAAAAAACTTTGTGTTTAGAAATTGGCACAAGCGTTATATTTAGAAATTTGCCTGGCCCAGTTCTTAAACATTGAAGTATTCTGTTCATCACACATTCCCTGACCAGGTCGTCGATGTACATGTCGGACAGTGTTGCTGACATACTACAGCCTTGCCTTAGGCGCACTCCCTTGCTCCCTTCCAGTTCTGGTGTCACCCGTTTGCCAATATCTGCTCCCATTTTACTGTTTTTGTATAACCCTTGACATATTTTTGGGGAAACGTATTTTCTTCATGACTTACGAGAGTTTTTTCTGTGGTTGCTTGTCCAATGCCTTGTTAAAGTCGATAAATGCAAAGTGCTGTGACGCGAATACGACGGGGCGCCTGCGGCCGAATGTCTTCTGGCTGAAATATTCAAATGGCGACGGCTGCGCTCGTACCGCGACAGGGCGTCGAAGCCAGGAGGGAGGCCAGCAGAGGACGACTCTGGGTTCCACGCCGACACTGCAGTCGTCGCGCGCAGCTGGAAGCGGCGTGCCCAGATCGGCACTACGTTCTGCTTCCGCAGCCCACCTCTGTAGCCAATCAAAACTAAGAAATCCTCCGCGAAGCGAGGATTTAAGTTATCGCTGGAGCAGCAGAAAGCAATGTTAGGGCCACTGATGAAGTGTCAGTTTTGAAATGACCACTCTGTATGAGTCACCCATCATAAGCCACCAATGCTGGTACTTAATGTACGAGGTTCATTCAATAATTTAAGAGACAAATTGGTCTGAGGCAAAAACTGTTAGTAGGGCAATTTTGGTACTTTTATGGCTTTCAGTTTCCATCACTCGGATGAGTCCTGATCAGCTGATATATCTGATGTGTTGGCAAATGTGCCAACACCTTGTAGATAGAGGAGGCCGAAAAGGAAGCTATCTAACGCAGACGGGCGCGAATTCTGGAACAGGATAAGTAGTGAATTCTAATAAGAGAAGTATGCAGCTCCTCGAATACTTATCTTTTATTTATCCTTGTTGTTTACAGCATTCTGGATGAGACATTTCATACGATAACTATCAAACTATGTAAGGCTAATGGCGCCTTGCTAGGTCGTAGCCATGGACTTAGCTGAAGGCTATTCTAACTGTCTCTCGGCAAATGAGAGAAAGCTTCGTCAGTGTAGTCGCTAGCAAAGTCGTCGTACAACTGGGGCGAGTGCTATTCCGTATCTCGAGACCTGCCTTGTGGTGGCGCTCGGTCTGCGATCACACAGTGGCGACACGCGGGTCCGACATGTACTAAATGGACCGCGGCGGATTTAAGCTACCACCTAGCAAGTGTGGTATCTGGCGGTGACACCACAATATCAACATTCTTTTGTTTTGTAATCTCAAAAATACATTTCAAGATAGCGAGTCCGCTTGAAACGTTCACATTAGTTGAACAATGTTCTGTTATTCGTTTTTGACTTGCTGAAGGCGAGAAACCAGTGAACACGTATTGTTGAATGTCTAAAGTTTGTGGTGAAGGTTGTACGAATCGTTAAAATTTTACAAGTGATTGGAGCAGATCAAAAGTGGTCGCGACTCAGTGACTGACGAACACCATTCTGGCCGACCAGTTGCAATTTCAACTCCCTGACTTGAAAGTCGAATTGATGACATAATTCAGGCCGACCGCCGTGTGACTGTGGAAATTATAGTTGATAAGGTTCAAGTTAGTACTGGTACAGTTCATAACAGTATCTGTAACAAGCTGAAGTGTCGCAAAACATGTGCAAGCTGGGTTCCAAAGAAGTTGATGCGGCTACACAAGGTAACAAGATTGAGAGTGTCCACAGATCTAAAGGAACGTTATGAAATAGAAGGTGAGCACTTCCTAAAGAAAATTTTAACTTGTGATGAAACTTGGATTCATTTTTATGAGCCAGAATCAAAAAGACAAAGCATGGAATGGAAGCACACCAACTCACCTGCAAGAAAAAATTCAAAACCCATCCATCAGCAGGAAAAGTCATCTTAACGAAGTTTTGGGATTCTGAAGTTCGAGTTTTTTTTTTTTTGCTTATTTCGAAGAGCAGTGTACAAGGAACAGCCAGTACTACTCGGAATGGCTTTTAAACAAGGTGAAGCCAGCCATGAGAGAGAGGCGTCGTGGATCTCAGAGGAGAGGTGTGATTCTCCAGCAAGACAATACACTTTCTTATATCGTTCAGCTAACCCGTGCAACCATCGAAAAAATGGGCTGCGAAGTACTGCCTCGTCCCCCTTACTGTCCTGGTGTAGCACCTACTAATTTTCATTTGTTTGCTGCACTGAAGGAGGCATTACGTGTTAAGAGGTTCCAGGATAACGAGGACGTGAAAAAGTTTGTGGGAAATTGGTTCAAACATCAAGATAAAGAGTTCTTTACAGCCGGAATAAAAAAGGTTGTAGCCCACTGGAACAAGTGCATAAATGTTAAAGGGGATTATGTTGAAAAGTAGAAAAAATATTGTTTTCTAAAAATACACCCTTTTTGTCTCCAGACCAATATTGAATGATGCTCGTGTTATCTACTGCCTGCACCTTTAACATCCACCGTCGGAGGATGGTACTGGACTTCAAGTCCCACCGCCACACTTTCAACGTGCACTCCAATGACGTCCTTGGAATGGCATCATTTTAGGACAGAACGATTTTACCTTTCACCAAGAAAGTATGACCGTGATCAACCGGTAACACTGTGTTTCAGCCTACTACAAAACAAAAGTCAGAAAACAGTGACATCGCCTGGCCGGAGCCGATGATCAACACCAGAGCCGCCGCCACCACAGCTTTCGTCGTCCAGTCCACCGTTCACAGCCACTCTTCTGACAACGACGTCGCGCTACAGAGTACCGGACACTGCCAGCTAGGCGGGTCTCGACTAGGACATCATTTCGGGGACTGTAGTCAGGAAATTTTACTTGACGTCACTCGTACTCGTAAAATAACTTAGCGTTAAAGACTAGTGGACTAGTAGCGTTTCAGAACTTAACTTTTGTTTCCACTGTATAGTGTAGCGAGTGACATCATTCTCCGGAGTAGCAAGAAAAGCGTTACGACACCTAAGAATTACGGAAGTACGGTTTGTTTATTTGGTATTTAATCTGGCAGATTCCCTAAGTACAGAATTCTGTGAATGAACAAGTAGTAATTCAATCGAGCAGGTGTCTCTTGTGTTGTACACAAAACTACGTGCGTCTCCAAATTGACTTTTCACAATATACATAAGTGAGCTATTGGAAACAGCGCAAGTTTCATGATGCTTTTGCAGATGATGCAGTTACAAACAGAGGAGCCATAACTCTAGGAAACTCTAGCGAAGTGCAGGAAGACCTGCAGAAGAAGAACCCTGTGGTCAGGGATTGGCAACTGGCCCTCAACATAAGAAAAAATGTAATGCAATGTGTGTAAATAGACACAAAGACTCAATATTTTACGATTACGTGATTGCAGAAAGGTCACTGGAAGGAGTCACGTACATTAAATATCGTGGAGGATACATGAGAAGCAATATAAACTGGAACGACCTCATAAAACTAATCGCAGGTAATGCCGATGCCAGACTGAGATTCCTTGGAAGAAATTTTAGAAAGCAGGTAGTATACAAAAACCTCGTTCGACCAGTGTGGGATCTGCACCAGATAGGATTTATAAAGGAGTTGAAGATCCCGGTTTGCCGGCTGGAGTGGCCGGGCGGTTAAAGGCGCTACAGTCTGGAACCGCACGACCGCTACGGTCGCAGGTTCGAATCCTGCCTCGGGCATGGATGTGTGTGATGTCCTTAGGTTAGTTAGGTTTAAGTAGTTCTAAGTTCTAGGGGACTTATGACCACAGCAGTTGAGTCCCATAGTGCTCAGAGCCATTTGAACCATTTTTTAAAGATCCAGGTTTATTTAGTAAGGGATGCCGCATTACGGAGATGCTCATACAACACAAGTGTCGGACCCCACAAGGGAAGCTTGTTGAATCACGCTGTGGTTTATTATTGTAGTTGCAAGGGCGTACATTCTTAGACCAGTCAAACGATGTATTGCTTCCTTCTATATACATATCGCGACAATGAAGGGAAAATGAGAGAGATTAGTACTTCCACCTACGTTTACCAAAAATCATTCTTCCGGCAGATCATTCGGGGCTGCTGCACCCGAGAGGAGGGAAGTTCCACCGTTTTACAAAATAAGATCTGCCGCACATCATCAAGTGACTTGCGGAGTATAGCTATAGATGTAGGGATCTGTAGTTTCAGGTAGTTATGACGCAGTACATTAATACTGTTTAATTTTACCTCAGACTGTTTCTTACCACTTTTTTCGCATTTTCTACTTTTAACCACATTCGTTTAGAGTAATTTTCGTATCGGCGCTGATAATCTCGTCGTTGGGCGTCCAGAAACCACAGACACACACTCTCACACACTGTGTATTTAGACATTTTTATGCTTTAGACATTCTTATGCTTTCTGACGACGGCACTAGGACGAAGATTTCAGTTAACAAACTTCGATAGTACCAATGTAATAGGAGGAATGTTATACTTCATTTTTAAATTTCTTCTTCGAAAACACAGTACTTCTAACGAACAGTTTTTGCAGTATTTACCCATTATATTCTTCGACAAATGAAATCGTAGGATTCTGATTTTAAAAGAGGTAGGCAGAAGAGTAGAACGTTCGGAGGCCAACACTTCACCGAGACACTGACACGGCTCAAAGAAGCTTCTCCTCTGCAATCCGAACGGCAGAGGGATTTCACATAAGATAACAGCAGCCAAGTGGAACTTTTTAATGACCTCTTTCACTTTATGAAAGGGGGCCAGCGCCTTTAATTTCGTGCAGCATTCCTCCGGGGAAAATTGAACGGAAATGAGATCCCTCACAATCCAGCCCTTCGACAAATGAGACACTGCAAACGCAAGCTTGTATTGCAAACATAAGTGACATTAACGAACTCAGTGTCAGATTAGTACAATTAGACCTCATCCATTCCGTTAACTTCACAAAAATATTACGATATTGCACGGCCTGTTTTACTCTGAATTAGGATACAAAGATCCTTTGCACATGCCTGTATGTTCAAAGGAACAGGCACTGCGACAACTACAGCCGTTATGAAATAAATGTAATCTCAGTGGCGAATATGGACGTGCATGCGAGACCGAAGGAACATTGCATCGTAATTAGGAATGACACAGGCATTGAAATATTGTATTTATCAGGCACCTGGGGGGAAGCGACTTTCCAGGGAAATGTCTCACCTGTACGGAGATGTACGTGATGGATGTAAGAGTTCAGGTTGCAGACGCACGGTTGACTGTCTGGGTCTGGCCGTGAGTCGTGTACGGATAACCAAACGTTAAGGCGACCGCTTGCTATGAGGGGTAAATCCTGGTGCGAGTCCTAGTCGCGCACACAATCTCACGTCGTTCCATCCTACAGCTGATGGTTGTCCACATTCGCAGTTGTGATTACATTTAAAAATAATACTAGATAATTTTCATTGCATTACACAGATACCCCCAAGGCACCGAAATTTCTCACTCGAATTGAACAGAAAGTCACTAATTTGAGTTTTCAGGGGCACTGAATTATAGTATGTTTTTGCAATGTGTGTCCATTTCAGTTAAACGATAGATATCTAAAACACACCACTTCCGGGTTTAATGTTTTCCCCTAAATTTGTTGGCAATGTAACAAAGTAAGATGTATTTCTTTCCTGATGAAAGTTTTCACAGGCACTCCTGAGTTTGACAGATGTCACTTACTTTGTAATCATTAAATGGAGTTGTAAATTCATTAAATTCATTTCCTAAAAAAGGTGATCTGGTATGCCTTTTCTCATTAACTAACAGAAAGAGCACGTCAATAGTTACTACACTACTGGCCATTGAAATTGCTACACTAAGAAGAAATGCAGATGATAAACGGGTATTCATTGGACAAATAAGTTATACTAGAAATGACACGTGATTACATTTTCACGCAATTTGGGTGCATAGATCCTGAGAAATCAGTACCCAGAACAACCACCTCTGGCCGTAATAACAGCCTCCATACGCCTGGGCATTGAGTCAAACAGAGCTTGGGTGGCGTGTACAGGTACAGCTGCCCATGCAGCTTCAAAACGATACCACAATTCATCAAGAATAGTGACTGGCGTATTGTGACGAGCCAGTTGCTCGGCCACCATTGACCAGACGTTTTCAGTTGGTGAGAGATCTGAAGAATGTGCTGGCCAGGGCAGCAGTCGAACATTTTCTGTATCCAGAAAGGCCCGTACATGGCCTCCAACATGCGGTCGTGCATTATCCTGCTGAAATGTAGGGTTTCTCAGGGATCGAATGAAGGGTAGAGCCACGGGTCGTAACACATCTGAAATGTAACGTCCACCGTTCAAAGTGCTTTCACTGCGAACAAGAGGTGACCGAGACGTGTAACCAATGGCACCCCGTACCATCACGCCGGGTGATACGCCAGTATGGCGAGGACGAATGCACGCTTCCAATGTGCGTTCACCGCGATGTCGCCAAACACGGATGCGACCATCATGATGCTGTAAACAGAACCTGGATTCATCCGAAAAAATGACGTTTTGCCATTCGTGCACTCAGGTTCGTCGTTGAGTACCCCATCGCAGGCGCTCCTATTTGTGATGCAGCGTCAAGGGTAACCGCAGCCATGGTCTCCGAGCTGATAGTCCATGCTGCTGCAAACGTCGTCGAACTTTTCGTGCAGATGGTTGTTGTCTTGCAAACGTCCCCATCTGTTCACTCAGGAATTGAGACGTGGCTGCACGATCCGTTACAGCCATGCGGAAAGATGCCTGTCATCTCGACTGCTAGTGATACGAGGCCGTTGTGATCCAGCACGGCGTTCCGTATTACCCTCGTGAACCCACCTACTCCATATTCTGCTAGCAGTCATTGGATCTCGACCAACGTGAGCAGCAATGTCGCGATACGATGAACCGCAATCACGATAGGCTACAACCCGATCTTTATAAAAGTCCGAAACGTGATGGTACGCATTTCTCCTCCTTATACGAGGCATCACAACAACGTTTCACCAGGCAACGCCTGTCAACTGCTGTTTGTGTATGAGAAATCGGTTGGAAACTTTCCTCATGTCAGCACGTTGTAGGTGGCACCGCCGGTGCCAAACTTGTGTGAATTCTCTGAAAAGCTAATATTTGCATATCGCAGCATCTTCTTCCTGTCGGTGAAATGTCGCTTCTGTAGTACGTCATCTTCGTGGTGTAGCAATTTTAATGGCCAGTAGTGTACAAGAGTTACTAGAAAGCACTAACAGCGAGCTCATGTGCTATTGTATCCTACTATCTTTGTTATTTTGCTGACGAAGCTGCTTCAGGTGTTGCAGGCGTCCTATTCCAGTCCTCAACTTCATTCCAGTTTCGTTTCTTGAAGCCCTATTGCTCTGTCTTCTTGGATTTACTTGTCTCGGTGAGCTAGGTGGATGGGATAACGAGTATGGCTTCGACTGATACAGCTTACTATGACTGTATGAGCTACAACAGCACTATTATCTACCGGATATCCAGGATTGCTACGACATTTATTAGTATCCACCTGTGGGCCCATATAAATTGACCAATACTCACAGTAGCTGGAATTATAACCTCGTAACACGATGTAACATATTACAATAGTGGCCGAAAATTGCTTACAACTGATATTCGCAGTTTTTTACTTAATTCTATTTTTCGCTCCCATATCTTGGTTATGTGGTGTCGAAAGTACGAGGGCAGTTCAATAAATAATGCAACACATTTTTTTCTGAAACAGGGGTTGTTTTATTCAGCATTGAAATACATCAGGTTATTCCCCAATCTTTTAGCTACACAAAACTATTTTTCAACGTAATCTCCATTCAATGCTACGGCCTTACGCCACCTCGAAATGAGGGCATTATGCCTGCACAGTACCATTCCACTGGTCGATGTCGGAGCCAACGTCATACTGCATCAATAACTTCTTCATCATGCCTCCCACGGATTGCGTCCTTCATTGGGCCAAACATATGGAAATCCGACAGTGCGAGGTCGGGGCTGTAGGGTGCATGAGGAAGAACAGTCCACTGAAGTTTTGTGAGCTCATCTCGGGTGCGAAGACTTGTGTGAGGTCTTGCGTTGTCATGAAGAAGGAGAAGTTCGTTCAAATTTTTGTGCCCACGAACACGCTGAAGTCGTTTCTTCAATTTCTGAAGAGTAGCACAATAACCCCTTCAGCGTCCCAGAAGACTGTAACCATGACTTTACCGGCTGAGGGTATGGCTTCAAACTTTTTCTTGGTAGGGGAGTGGGAGTGGCGCCACTCCATTGATTGCCGTTCGAAGTGATGAACCCATGAAAAAGAAATTATCAACCTCAGCCACATGACGAGCAACCAATTCCGCACAGATGGTTCTCCTTTGCTCTTTATGGTGTTTGGTTAGACAACGAGGGACCCAGCGGGAACAAACCTTTGAATATCCCAACTGGTGAACAATTGTGACAGCACTACCAACGGAGATGTCAAGTTGAGCACTGAGTTGTTTGATGGTGATCCGTCGATCATCTCGAACGAGTGTGTTCGCACGCTCCGCCATTGCAGGAGTCACAGTTGTGCACGGCCGGCCCGCACGCGGGAGATCAGACAGTCTTGCTTGACCTTGCGGCGATGATGACACACGCTTTGCCCAACGACTCACCGTGCTTTTGTCCACTGCCAGATCACCGTAGACATTCTGCAAGCGCCTATAAATGTCTGAGATGCCCTGGTTTTCCGCCAAAAGAAACTCGATCACTGCCCGTTGTTTGCAACGCACATCCGTTACAGACGCCATTTTAACAGCTCCGTACAGCGCTGCCACCTGTCGGAAGTCAATGAAACTATACGAGACGAAGCGGGAATGTTTGAAAATATTCCACAAGAAATTTGCGGTTTTTTCAACCAAAATTGGCCGAGAAAAAAAATGTGTTGCATTACTTATTGAACTGCCCTCGTATTTGGCCAGTACAACAAGAACTAAAAGTTTTTTTGGAACGATGCTTCCACTCCTTTTACGTGAACAAAATCCCTGGTTACAAGTTCGGCACAGGTTGAAGGTTCGGCGCACAACTTTTAGGTGGCTGCAGTTACACAAAGAATGAAAATCCGACGTTTATCGTACTGAAATTAAAAATTCAGCCAGAGGCTTAACATCGTAGTCCAGGCTGACGATGCAAGTCGTCAACAAGAAGAAGGGCAACACAGCTATGTGTTCTAAGCATATAGAGGGAATACTGTACGGTCTTCCTGTCGCTGTGTACCTGCCTTATCTCGCTTTGGAGACCACAGGATAACGTCATACGATGTGAAGTGGCGGAGGCGAGCTTGCCTCCTGCCTGATGTTGTATTCTCGTTGACTGCTACATGTATATGTAATCAACTAATTATGAACAAAACTGTGAATATCAGTTGCAAGCAATTTTCGGCCATTACTCAACTATGTTACATCCAGTTTTGTTTTGGACACGTTATATAGGATTACAGGTTGAAAGTAATAAACTTCGTAGCAACCCTGCATAGGTGGTGAGCAATAGTGCTGTTGTAGCTCAAGTATGCGTCTATCGTTGGGCACCTTGTCCACCCATATGTATTATGATTTTCCTCAGCGCGATGCTATCTACCAGCAGGACAATGCAACATATCACACACCTCACCATGTACGTGCGTCGTTTGAAGGACATCAGGATAAGTTTGCCGTACACCCCTGGCCACAAGACCCCGAATTTAATCCCAATCGAGAATCTGTGAGACCATCTCTATCGGACTGTTCGCGCAGTGCATCTTCAGCCGAGAAATTTAGTGTATCTGGCCACGAGACTGGAGGTGGTGTGGTTCCACATCCCTGTAGGCACCTTCTAGAACCTCCCTGACACTCCAACGATAGGTGCATACTTGTGTTGACTCACTTTGCCTCCCAGAATGACACAAAAACGTGCCCCAGACCAAACGCTACCTCCTTCCTCCGGCCTTGACCTTTCCGACGATTCTTGCAAGCTGTTTGTCATTTGTCCAATTGAGCATAAAATGTGGTTCACCTGAAAAACCCAACTGTGTCGTCTCTGTGGACGTACAGTTTCGGTGTAGGCGTGGAAATTTTAGCCTTCGTTTTCAATGAACAACCTGTCAGCATGGGTACATAAACCTGCTGTGGAGGCTGCAACGTTCGTTGAATGGTCGTTGAGGAGGGCTGTTGGTAGCCCCTTGGTTTATCTGAGTGGTAAGTCGCCCAACAGCTGCACATTTTTTTTTACCGGTACAGACCTCCACAACAGTCGTTCACTCATGTTACCTGTGGCTCGTCGTGCACCACAGACGGTTCGGCGCCAACTTTGGAAAGCGCAATTTGGCGGCCCACGGCATATTTTAGCCACGGTAGCAAACGAACAGTTTATAAACTAAGCCGTTTGGGAAATTCTTAGACTCTTCATCACACAGCCAATGACCATACCCTCTTGGGAGTCACGTAAACCACTCCGTTTCTGCATTACGACAATGACTGCACTGTTTTAATCGAGCCCACAAACACTGTTTACATTGTAGCGTCTACTGCCAGTGCTTCCACCTGACGCCTAAGAGTGGTTACTACTAGCTGATGTCTAATGTAGGCGGATTTCACATTAACATGACTGGGCCGTGTAGCTTTCTTCGGACTTTCGGTGAACTTGAAGGTCACAATGACTTTGACGACCTGAGGTCTTCGTTGACTCCAAATTGCAGCAAAAAAGTTTCCGAACCTACATCTGAAAGGATACCGGCGGTATTTAAATTTCAGCGTGCTTTCGCGTAGAGGAAATGCAAAAGATCTCGGAACCATTTGTGTTTCTCGTAGAGAGGATTTTAAGACGTCGAGGGAAGAAAAGCGCAACTTAAAAGGCTTGATATTCCTGAAGAGACACCAACTATTTTCTGCATTAACAGTTTGCGCAGACGCAACCACTTCAGTAATATAACATGTGCAATAGGAGACGTGTTAGAGATAGTTAGTGGTATTCTCGACTACCTACCGGTAGAATTACACGTTCTTGGATATAACTACTGTGGACATACAAGGAAGCTTCAAAAACGGTTGGTGTGTGGTGGTAAGGGGTTAACCTTGTAAGATGTGTATATTTCTATTGTTTATTGTCAAATCACAATTTATTAAAGATGCTTATATTTTATTAATAGGATTAAGCAGGAATAATTAATATTTGTCATGTTGGAAATACTTGTGGTAGCAAGGAATGTCTGCACCAAAGTATTGTTGACAAGAGAGATCGCAAATTGATATAATTTTAAAAAGGGCGGGAGACACCGCGTATGGATACATTTTAAGAAAAGAGCGGGAAAGACCGCGCATTGATACATTTTGTAATGGTAGCAGGTATCGTCTGCACCAGAAAGCAATGTTGGCAGCAGAGACCACACTTTAGCGTTCGTAGGAAGTCAGTAGTAAGCGAGAAATGAAGCGAGTCGGTAGCAGGTCTGAAGCGAGAGGTTGAGAGGAGCGGTGTGCCTGCCAGCCACTAGCTATGATTTACAAGAGATTATAAACGGATGTACAGAGACATCAGCTAACTGTTATAATAAGAGGAACTAATATTACTGAATAAATTTTTTGAGAAACTCAAGAATATTGAAGGTATGTTTGCGCATTGCTAGTTGTAAGATTATTGTAAAAAGTAAGTCCCATTTGAAGGTTTGTAAAATCATTTCATTCAGAATATAATTAACTTTTTCCAGTAATATTGCATTTCTAATTATAATTCATCCCAAAAACCATCAGCGTAGAACTTTGCAAAATTTTATTGTTGTCAAGAGAAAGTTTAACTGTGAATTACGTAACTTCAGTCAAATTAATCAAAGAATAACGTCAGCTTTGCTAATAAAGAATAACGTCAGCTTTGGTAATAAATACAGCCACCAATTATGAAAGCCCACCAGCAGCTAATAGAGTATAGTAAAACAGAGTAAGTATATTCATGCCGCAGTTCGATGTAGCAGTCAGATGGCGATCCAGTAACAGTAAGAAAGGTAAGGAATAGTTTTGGGTTATTGCAGATAACGACTGAGGGCCACGACGACGACACATTCTATGTTTCGTCGAAATAATCAGAAAATCATTTTTAATAAGCAGCAATAAAATTTGTATGCGAAGACACAGAAAGAGAATAAATTTCAAAGGGAAGATTTCATTTGTTATTACTAAGCAAGAGATAGAGATCCTAAGAAAAGGTTACATAATTTGTTGTAAAAGGGAAGGTTATCAATAACACAAGAGGTATAGAGGAGACGGGAAGGCTTCAACCTGCTTGACAAGGCGTGTGTAGCACCCCAAGATTTTGTATGCAGCAAATAAAGACCTCCCAGTACGTCACGTTGTGGAATGAGTTTTCGCTGATATCTGTGCAAGAAGGGATATTGGTACAGGTCAACGAATTGCAGCATTTTCAGTTTACAAAACCTCATATGGTAAAGTTAAAATGGATCTGGGAAAGATTTTCAGCCAAGACATGAACGCCACACGTTATGCATTAAAGAAGAAGAAGACGATGAAGAAGCAGAAGAAGACGAAGAAGAAGAAGTAGTAGCAGTCGAAGCAGGGGTGTTCAACAAATTGTATCCAGTCAGCTATATATGCAGGTGAAAGCGGTCTGAAGCAGAAAGCAGGGTTTGTAGTGGAACGCGAAATTGAAGCGTCACCCATCCACTAGTGTCAGCCCAGTTTGCAGGTGAATATAAATTTAATTTTGTGGTTTGTTTATGTATTTTTGTAATCTTTGTAATTGTTGTGAATTATCTAAAGTTTTGTATTTATTTTTTATGTTTCACGCACGGAGAGGGCGGCGCAACGAGCGGAGACAGCATCTTCACTGCCGGGGCCAGAGAGAAAACTGCTGGCCACTATACGTCGCGGGTCGACAGCCAGAGAGCAACAGAAGATCCTCAAACCGAGTTGTTGCGTCGTGCTTCTAAAAACTGATAAAATAAGAATTTGTAATGTTTCTACAACAATGACGTCATAAAAAGTTTAATCACGTTGTAAATGTTTAGTTCCATCTTGTCAAGGCTCAGGTTCACGTCTATATGTAGGAAAATAATAAACTAGTGAATGCTACTAAAGTTTAAATACGTGTTCCGAGAATTTATTTATGGAGAATTATGTCAATGAATTACCAATTTATTTGACAAGATTATTAATTTTTGACAACGTTCATCGCGAGTTTGAGTCTCGAAAGTTTATTCAATGTGGTTCTAATATCTATTAAAGCAGATAAATTGCATTAATATAATTTCTGAGAAGAAACAAACGACATCTAAATTGAAAAAAGTTTGCGCAAACCAATTGTACTAGGTGACGTAATTCTGAGCATACGACTCAAATGACGATGTTTTACAGTTTCGTTCAAGAACCATTCAGAGACAATTTAAAAAGAATTTAAATAATTTTGAAGTGTGTTGTAACTGACGTAGGTGACGAAGTCTGCACATGGTCATATGTCAAAAGAAAATCATTTACACAAAACTTACGTCGTTACACTACAGGTTCTGCCAATGCCCAAGACGTCAATCAGGTGGAGTTATCCATTCCTCATCTCAGCAGTTGATCCACTGGCTGTCGGTGCTGCGGCTATTGATAGGACAGTCAAGAACGCGCAGAACTCCCTGGAACAACTAGAGGAAGCAAGAAGACATAAATGAATGATGGAGGCAGCAGCCATCGGGAAAGAGTTATACTTGAAACCAAACGACAAAGTACTATGTGTCTTCATAAAAAAAAGAGCCCCTAAGCTATTTTATCAGATAGGGCGCTTACAAATATAGGTCTACTTAGATCTGTCAGAAAGTAATTCAGGGATATTGGTACAGGTCAACGCATTACAGCATTTTTCAGTTGACAAAACCACGTATGGTAACGTAAAGATGGGTTTGGGAGAAATTTTCAGCCAATCGAGGACTGTGTGGAAATCCCAATAACGTGGAATTGTGTATTTATATGTTGCTGAGGAACCTGGAACTCACTTGGTGGTATATACTTAAAAAAATAAGAATAAGGTCTACTGTTTCGATTCATTGGTGACCTGCAGCCTCCAGAAGAATTATAGCGATACTGCACCAGAAGAAGACTTGAATTCTACAATTTTCAACCCTATCAAGACCTTAATACTTAACGGTGTAAGTATCTGTACATCATATTCGTCCTGGAGTTTAGTAGAAGGATATACAGGATGGTCCATTGATCGTGATCGGGCCAGATATCTCGCGAAATAAGCGTCAAACGAAAAAATTACAAAGAACGAAGGGCGAAACCAGATGGCGCTATGGTTGGCCTGCTAGATGGCGCTGCCATAGATCAAACGGATATCAGCTGCGTTTTTTAAATAGGAACCCACATTTTTTATTACATATTCGTGTAGTACGTAAAGAAATATGAATGTTTTAGTTGGACCATTTTTTTCGCTTTGTGATAGACGTCGCTGTAATTGACACAAACATATGGCTCACAATTTTAGGTAACAATTTGGTAACAAGTAAGTTTTTTAAATTACAATACAGAACGTAGGTGCGTTTGAACATTTTATTTCGGTTGTTCCAATATGATACACGTACCTTAGTGAACTTATCATTTCTGAGAACGCATGCTGTTACAGCGTGATTACCTGTAAATACCACATTAATGCAATAAATGCTCAAAATGATGTTCGACAACCTCAGTGCATTTGGCAATACGTGTAACGACATTCCTCTCAACAGCGAGCAGTTCGCCTTCCGTAATTTCGCACATGGATTGACAATGCGCTGACGCATGTTGTCAGGTGTTGTCGGTGGATCACGATGGCAAATATCGTTCAACTTTCCCCACAGAAAGAAATCCGGGGACGTCAGATCCGGTGAACGTGCGGGCCATGGTATGGCACTTCGACGACCAATCCACCTGTCATGAAATATGGTATTCAGTTCCGCTTCAACCGCACGTGAGCTATGTGCCGGACATCCATCATGTTGGAAGTACATCGTCATTCTATCATGCAGTGGAACAGCTTGTAGTAACATCGGTAGAACATTACGTTGGAAATCAGCATGCATTGCACCAATTAGGTTTACATCGATAAAATGGGGGCCAATTATCCTTCCTCCCATAGCGCCGCACCATACTTTAACCCTCCAAAGTCGCAGATGTTCCACTTGTCGCAGCCATCGTGAATTTTCCGTTCCCTAATAGTGCATATTATGCCGGTTTACGTTACCGCTGTTGGTGAATGGCGCTTCGTCACTAAATAGAACGCGTGAAAAAATCTGTTATCGTACCGTAATTTCTCTTGTGCCTAGTGGCAGAACTGTACACGACGTTCAAAGTCGTCGCCATGCAATTCCTGGTGCATAGAAATATGGTACGGGTGCAATCGATGTTAAATGTAGCATTTTCAGCACCGACGTTTTTGAGATTCCCGATTCTCGCGCAATTTCTCTGCTACTGATGTGTGGATTAGCCGCGACAGCAGCTAAAACACCTACTTGGGGATCATCATTTGCTGTAGGTCGTGGTTGACGTTTCACATGTGGCTGACCACTTCCTGTTTCCTTAAATAACGTAACCATCTGGTGAACGTCCGGACGCTTGGATGATGTCGTCCAGGATACCGAGCAGCATACATAGCACACGCTCGTTGGGCATTTTGATCACAGTAGCCATACATCAACACGATATCGACCCTTTCCGCAATTGGTAAACGGTCCATTTTAACACGGGTAATGTATCACGAAGCAAATACCGTCTGTACTAGCGTAATGCTACGTGATACCACGTACTTATACGTTTGTGACTATTACAGCGCCATTTATCACAAAGCGTAAAAAGTGGTCCAACTAAAACATTCATATTTATATTCGTACTACACGAATATGTAATAAAAATGGGGGTTCCTATTTAATAAACGCAGTTGAAGCTAGACGAGTTTCGTTCTTTGTAGTTTTATCGTTTGATGCTTATTTTGTGAGATATTTGGCCCGGTCACTATCAATGGACCACCCTGTATAAGGAGGTGTATTAAGCATCCATTCACTAGTTGAGGTTCAGATGTAATGTCGTATACTATGACTTTAAACAAAGATTGTCAATATCACGTGCGAATTACTTCCCAAAATTTGATTTAAGCATTAGAGATTGGAGTTTTACGCTAATACAGCCGGAGACATACAACAGAATCCCAAACATCAGAGAGGCTACCAATAAAATCCATCTGGAAAGTAATGGTAAAGAGGAAGTATTAAAAACAGAGCCGGATGCATACGATATTGACGACTTAAACGATGTTTCAGAACCGTCTGAAAAATGGGGTTGAGCTGCGTGCTAACATCAGTACACTTCAGTCTGAAATAAGAATAGTGAATGTAACGATTGACTGTAACAAGAAAGGTTCAGTATCAAGAGTGCTGGGTCTCGTAAAGGGACAAGTTTTGAAGAAGGATGGTAGTAAATATTAAAAATCTGGTGAGACTATGGATATACTCCCCATCAGTACCACATTTGTTGAGTGTAATATTGCAACGAAGAGCTATTTGAACGATAGACCCATTCATACAATTTTTCGGATTCTTTCCCTCAATCGGATCAGGGTATAAGATTGTTGAGACTCCTACAAACGTTACCCGTCTTTCAGTAACAGCGCATATATTGGATAGTTTGGAGTTACATATTGTGAACCAGAATAATGAACTTGTTGACTTTCACGATGAGGTAATCATTGTAGGACTTCAAGACAGGACGGACGTAAGGTATAAAACCAGAGCACAGAACCCAGAGTACAGCGCTTTGCAACAGAAACACAAGGTCATAACACACTCAGACAATGAGTTTCTTAAATCCGATGGCCTGAAACCCTACACTGACGTCACTCAATATAACTGTCTTGAAATAATATGATGAGCGAATTATACGCCAGGAATACTTCTCACAAAAACCTTATGCTTCAACGACATTTAACAAGAACGATTACGTTTGTTAACCAGCACGCCAAATTTTCATATATTTAGATGAATGATTTCAGAAAGAGGATGGTACTGCTACAGTGCATCGAAGCTTGCACGAAATGCTTTAGTATTCCTGTTTCAGGCGATACATATGTTCTTAACAGAGTTGAGATCGACCGTACACATAGTGTCACCTCTTGAAACATACGTCTCTGCAGCGCCCTCAGATTTAAGTGCAAGTTGGTTCATAGATGAGTCACTGGGTAGAGCAGAGGAAGGGTATAAGCGATTTATTGCAACCATACCTCTAAAAATTCCCGAAAGAACATGCAGCCAGTTATTAGTGATACTAAACAGGAACTTATACTGATATGGGATGGAAATGATAACAATTCACACATTCAAGGAGCCCAAGAGGAGAACGAAAACATTATTAGTAAAATAATACGAAAAATTCTCCAAATTACTGTAGTGGATGAGGAGCATTTGAAGCTTTCAAAAGCTCCTAATGCTGGTTCATATCTACCGCTAAATTTCCATTCATGGGACCTTCCTGAATACCCACTGCTACTGAAAGCAACAAGACTAACGTGCGCTATTAAAATCTCAGTCCAACTGAAGACACCCAGATTCATCATGCTTGCGTTTCAGACCGATATTTATATTCAGTTTTAGAAAATGTACAGTCTAGCATTTCAGATGGAGGCCAGGTTCTGCTTTGCTTTGTATGAAGGTGCAGAAGAGGAGTGATGCGTACTCAGTCTACGGAAATTTTACAAACAGGCACTGCTCAAAACAGAATGACATAGTTCAATCTGGATCGACAGATGCACAAACTGAATCTGAAGCTCCATCAAATTTTTCAGAAGGCGCTGAGTTAATAGCACTCACAGAAGATGCCGGTGTAATAGAGACATTTTCAGCAACCATCGTATCACTGAAGCCTTTCAAGGATATGAAGTGTGCTAAAACATGGAGGAGTCCAATGTCGTTAACATGTTTCCTTTCGTCCATGAAATTCCCTGGGACGATCCTGATATACCCTATAAAAGTATGGTAACATTGCTTCGATAATTCGACTAGACAGATACCATCACCTGTGTCAAAGGCAAAGAGAAGAGTACATGGATTCGCAAATTCTACAGATATGGAGTTATTCGAGACCTGGAATTCTACTGGTGTCCTGCCCTCCATCGGCTCAAGAAGACGTATGGATATTAACAAAATAGTGTTGTGTCAGCTTCTCAAAACGTAATATTACTTTGAATTTGGATGAAAAATAAATGAATTTTTCTCACATTGTGTACTTTTAGTGATTTTGCCCTGCTCCCACTTCGATCCAGGTATAGCTACTGTACATATGTAGTATACAGCTTTGTCCAGATACTAGGTCTGTGATTTTCTTTAAGCACAGGTGATACAGTTTTAGACATGTGTCCTATATGTCTTTGGAAGATGACACAGTCACTTACCACCTGCTCCCGTAACCCAATATGTGCAGCACAATAGGTAAAATCCCATGCAACCTTTCTATATATTTTGCTGTTCTCCATTTTGAACTTAATCTCCTTATTAGCACTCAAATGCAGACCTGATGTCATGTGTGCATCAAACACATCGTTTATATGGGTACAATGCATTGGGATAGGTTTTTTGTGAATAACAACAGAAAATATGCATAGTAATCAATTCCTCTATTCAGTCCTCTTAGACACAGATACATTTAAGTTATTGGTTGTTTAAGAAAAGTCACATCTCCTTCAGACATAGATGAAAAGGATGATAAATTCAATTTTGTTCTTAAAAAATTTTCACATGGCATTTTTTCAGTGTAGTTGTACACTTTCCACGCTTTTCTCTGTTATTACTACTATAACATGAAAAACTCACAGTCCACCCTACAGTAGCACTGGGTGGATCCAGTTGAGGTTAAAATATTTACAATGTCGAAGAACTAGGTAGGAGAGGGAACTATTTATCTACACTAAAAACTAATTAGACTTGGAAGGCTAGCAGCAGGTGAATCTTAAGAACTATTGTATTAAGAAGTGTATATTATCGTCAGCACACATGACATGGAAGGTACATATTTACTAGTGTACTTTGTACACATTTTCATCAGCACTCACACTGTGGATATGAACGAGGGTTGGAACTTTAATAGTGGCAACTATTTATTTAGAGTTCGTACAAAACAGATATGTGTTGCAAAGTTTTACTGACCAGCATTGTGTATAACCCGTTGCCAGCGATGTGGAAGTCGTAGGATACTCTTAGCAGTACCAGTTGTGTTGACAGTTCGAGCGGAGCGGTCTATTGCCCTACGAATTTGTTACAGTTCTGAAGCGAATTCCGTGATGTCGAAGTCGTAGGATACTCTTAGCAGTGCCAGTTGTGTTGACAGTTCGAGCGGAGCGGTCTATTGCCCTACGAATTTGTTGCAGTTCTGAAGCGAATGCCGTGAAATGTTTCTTTCAGTTTAGAAATCGAGTTGAACTTACGAGGGTTTAAGTCAGGGGTGTGCAGCAGGTTGTGCAGTACTTAGCAGCCCCATCAGTCAAACAAATCAGTAACAGCTTGCACTGTACGTGCTCGAACATTGTCCTGCAAAATTATGGTCAGGTCCTGCAGAAAGCATAATCACCTTTGTCTCTATGCTGTTCATTTTTGGAACACAATCTATCAAAATCAGTGCTCTGGATTCTGTTTAATTTTTCTGTTGCAAGCCAGGATTGACCACACAAAACAAAACTCTTCCTTTTTATTTTGGACATTAATATATATCTTCTTATTAGCTACATCTTCTTATTAGCTGTATCAATAGGAAGCCTGATATATGTGGACCTCCATTTAATGGATCACAGACACGTGAGTAGATGTTGAGGTCTAATGTTCGGGTGAGTGATTTACCTGTACCTCTAACTTCCATCTCGGAAAGCCTGGCCTGTGTAAAACTCAAGGTGAATTCAACGAACCACAAAGTGAATGAGGGACACGGAGATGGAGATACAACGTCATTTCCTCCAAATATATACAACGCTTGTCTCCTCAACAGCAGAGTCCTGTTTTGTAGGGTGCGTTAGTTCACAGCACAGCATTGCGCTACACTTTATGGCAGGATACCGCAGATCGTTAACAAGTTGGAGGGGCTACATCTGAGTGAGGCAAATTTCCAGAAAGCTGGTTGGAACTCGATACCCTCCCTCTGATTTCTCTCTGTGGGTAACGAGATGCACTCCTTGAATGTATCTTCAACGTCTTTGTAGTTTGATTTCAGTGCAGTGTTACTGACCTGGTTTCTGTCAATATAGGACAGGGGAGAAACTTGCTGCTAGCCACAGGATCACTTCTGCTATCGCTGTTAGGGGTATACTGCAACCACCTTGTCAGTAAAGCTGTCTGTGGGGCGGAGTAACGAGGTATGTGACGTGATGCACCATCCTTGCAGTGAGGTGCAGCCGCCTGTTCTGATACATCAGGCCAGAACGAGCATCTTTTCTGTGGACATGACTGATGTCTGGGGGGCACAAGGTGTGTCAGTGACTCGCAGGAAGGAAGGATGGAAGCCCATGGCTAGTGGAGAGATGGCGCAGGTGTGGCGGCAGAAGCAGTGGTTATGGTAAGGCGGCTTTTCCTTGTGGGAGATTTGGACCTAAGATGCACACGCTACGATGTCGCCCTCGCAGATCCTTGCACCCTTGCCGCTGTGTACTGCGGTGATGGTGGTACTGGTGGTACTGGCTCCACCCGAAACATTTGACGCTTTAACTGTAGAGAAAGAGTAACGAAAAAATAAGTACATCATTCCAGACACTGATTAAACTTGCCTGCTGAAAATAAAAAAATAAAAACGAACACTGATTGTATGCAGTACTACAAAAATAAAGAACCATCAGAATGACTGTATAAACTACTGATATCTGTTTGCATCCATGATGAAGCTATAGCCCCAAGATCGTCAGGTATCACTTCCACGTACACCAGCATCTCGGACTCTAAATTCTTATATTCATGGAGCTGGAGCTCCCAGTCTGTCTCCTCCACCCACCCACTCTGGCATGGAATCAACGATCCAGCTCCTCGCAATGCAGTGACAACCCATTGGAACAGTAAAAAAAAAATTGATTAGAATAAATACTTAAATGACAGCCAAGATGGTAAATCGTCAATCGCTGGAGGCCACTCTGCGATCACCAGGGGTTGTGTAGCGATATCCAAAGACTTTTAACATTGTTGCCTTTTAGCCTCAAGCTTCTGGTTCACCTCCTTCAGCACTTGTGGTATATTTGCTGCGACAATAACAATAATGATAAGTAATGCTGTATAGTACTAACACACATTCAAACCAACAAATTTTGAACACACTGATAAAAACACGTACGTGGAAACCTTGCTTAACGTGCACCTCTCGTAACGCGCAATTAGCATAACGAGCAAAAAATAAATAAATAAAATGTGACTCGCTTAACGAGCGAAGTTTCGCATAACGAGTGACGACGATATAGTGTGACGTCACCAGCCTTTCGAGAGCGACGGGGAAACGTTCAACAATATGAACACCTTTCACTGTCGACAGCGGCAATGTTTTTTGTGTGTGCATATTTTAATAACCTTCGTAGATATGTCCCCAAAGGTAAAGCCGCAAGAAGATCACCATAAAAGAAAGAAAATAACCTTAGAAATAAAACGTAAAATCATTGACAAACGTGAACGCGGTATGGGCGTTCCTGCTTTAACACGCATATACAGGGCTATTACAAATAATTGAAGCGATTTCATAAATTCACTGAAGCTCCATTCATTGACATATGGTCACAACACACTACAGATACGCAGAAAAACTCATAAAGTTTTGTTCGGCTGAAGCCGCACTTCAGGTTTCTGCCTCCAGAGCGCTCGAGAGCGCAGTGAGACGAAATGGCGACAGGAGCCGAGAAAGTGTATGTCGTGCTTGAAACGCACTCACATCAGTCAGTCATAACAGTGCAACGACACTTCAGGACAATGTTCAACAAAGATCCACCAACTGCTAACTCCATTCGGCGATGGTATGCGCAGTTTAAAGCTTCTGGATGCCTCTGGAAATCAACGGGCCGGCCTGCAGTGAGCGAAGAAACGGATGAACGCGTGCGGGCAAGTTTCACGCGTAGCCCGCGGAAGTCGACGAATAAATCAAGCAGGGAGCTAAACGTACCACAGCCGACGGTTTGGAAAATCTTACGGAAAAGGCTAAAGCAGAAACCTTACCGTTTACAATTGCTACAAGCCCTAACACCCGATGACAAAGTCAAACGCTTTGAATTTTCGGCGCGGTTGCAACAGCTCGTGAAAGAGGATGCGTTCAGTGCGAAACTTGTTTTCAGTGATAAAGCAACATTTTTTCTTAATGGTGAACAGACACAATGTGCGAATCTGGGCGGTGGAGAATCCTCACGCATTCGTGCAGGAAATTCGCAATTCACCAAAAGTTAACGTGTTTTGTGCAATCTCACGGTTTAAAGTTTACGACCCCTTTTTCTTCTGCGAAAAAAACGTTACAGGACACGTATATCAGGACATGCTGGAAAATGGCTCATTCCACAACTGGAGACCGACAGCGCCGACCTAATCTTTCAACAGGATGGTGCTCCACCGCTCTTCCATCATGATGTTCGCCATTTCTTAAACAGGAGATTGGAAAACTGATGGATCGGTCGTGGTGGAGATCATGATCAGCAATTCATGTCATGGCATCCACGTTCTCCTGACTTAAGCCCATGCGATTTCTTTCTATGGGGTTATGTGAAAGATTCAGTGTCTAAACCTCCTCTACCAAGAAACGTGCCAGAACTGCGAGCTCGCATCAACGATGCTTTCGAACTCATTGATGGGGACATGCTGCGCCGAGTGTGGGAGGAACTTGATTATCGGCTTGATGTCTGCCGAATCACTAAAGGGGCACATATCGAACATTTGTGAATGCCTAAAAAAACTTTTTGAGTTTTTGTATGTGTGTGCAAAGCATTGTGAAAATATCTCAAATAATAAAGTTATCGTAGAGCTGTGAAATCGCTTCAATCATTTGTAATAACCCTGTAAATATAGCTCTACATCACTACTTTCACGATCCTCAAGAACAAGGTGCAGATTAAGGAGATACTGTAGCAACAACAACGCTGTACTATTGTACATATAATTTTTTTTTCTTCTGATTTTCGATAAATTAGTGATTGATGTCCTGATTTCATCTTTCTTTGTTTCATGTCATTGTGTTAAGGAAACTGTAAACAATTTTCGATGTGAATATTAATGTTTATGTCAAATTTCAAGCAATATTATAACAGAATTGAAATCTAAGAAACGTTGAAACTATTGTAAGATGTTAAAATTGTTATTGTGCGTCTGGTCCATACATAGGCAATGTATTAGGATATGTAAAATGCAAAACCTCGGGTGAATACCCTGTCTGTAGGGGAGCGGTAAAAGGTGGATGACAGGCGAGCGCGGGAAAATACACACGGGCGCTGCACGGCATAACGGGCTCAGCAGTGGTAGTCGGAGTTGGGCATTGGTCTGAGCAACACGTTCTGGAGCGAGGAGGCTCTCCCGGAACACGTAGTTTCATTGAGCCTCGGATATGCCGTTCCGACGCCTATAGAGCATGGCAAAATTCCATTGGCACTAAATGGAAAAGTATTGCGACGCTATGAAGAAGTAAAGTGCCGATACATCAAGAGCCATTGCTGTGGTTGTATGTGTGCTCTGTGCCTCGCCATCTCGCCGCTCGCCAACCGCCGCATCGATACGAACAGGTTGAAACTTTTAGTACTGTATTCGTGTGGACCAGTGTTACTTTTGTTCCATACTGTTCAATAACAACTTAAATTTTACCAGAACTGTCCTATCATTTAATTATCCTCACAACTAACCTAGCCAGGGTCCTTTCCAAATGTTGCGCAATCCGAGTGTCCCGAAATGAAGAATTAAAGTTTATGTTAATAACAATACTTGCAGACCTAACTATGTAAGTATGGGGTTTAAAGAACTGTTTTGTTAATGAACTAATAGACGAATAACAAAGGTCTGACAAAGTTGGAAGATAATTTTGATATTGATTTAGTAATGAAGTTTAATTATTTCGAGACAGATATAATGGTATTTAAATGAGCTGGAAATAAGATAAAAAGAGTAGTAACTCATATAGTGGAAATTTTGAGCACACAATGATTTCAGTAATTAAATTTTTTTTATACAGTGATCATAACAGTTCAGGGCCCTTCAGGGTCCCCCCCCCCCCCTCTTTTTTATTCATTTGAATTCTGAAGTGTTTTAAACTGAATTGACCAGCAAAGTTAAAGCCAATATAAAGGCCAAAATTTATCAGTGTTTTACCTTTATCAAAATTGACATTGTGTGTGTGTTTCGAAAGTGCTATTTCTAGGGTAAACTATGCCCGATTTTAATCAGATAAATAGACAGTACGAAGTTTTATAGTAAACATTATAGTGTAATGTTATGTATTTATGGTTTATCCATATTAGTACAGAAAGTGAAATTATCAGTTCAGTAGATTTTCTGGTTCTAAAATTTACCATATTATGCAGTGTTACTACGTGTTGTTTTGCACGAACGTACACCAACTTTGTACAGGGAAGAAACTCAGTTAATGCCTAATTAGGCTGGCGACCATATTGTTAACAAATTGGTATCATCTTCTGTGTTGTTTCTTGTCCGTCCTGACGTGTAGTTGCATTTCGGACTTGCTTGACGTATCATTGTTAGTACAGAGTGGATGTAAGTCTGATTTGCCTCCATTCAGGTACACGCGGTCAATATCTATCCAAAAGCCTTTCTCACAAGGTGAAGCCCGTCAACTTACCATAGTACAGGCTTTAAAGACTATCGTGTGTGCACAAAGCGCAGCGTTACAATACATGCTTCAAAGGGAGTGACGTGAGTATCTAGAGAACGGTTTCGTATTTCGGACGATGACGGAAGGTTGCTCCTTATGTGGATAAATGAAAAGCAATTGCTAGGCGACACCATTTGTGAGAAGGCGAGAATGATTTTTACCAACTTCGTTAAGAAGAGGCCAGAATCATCAGCGGCCGAGATGCGATTAAGGGGTTTAAGAGAAGCAGTGAGTGGTTCGAGAAGTTTAAGGGAAGAACAGGCCTCCAAAGCTTTGTGACACACGACAAAGCAGGAAGCTCCGACACAAAGGCAGCAGAGAACTTCCTCAGCAACTTCAAGATACTCTTAGGTTCTGAGGGTTATCTGCCGCAACAGGTTTTTAATTCTGACGAGACGGGTTTTTTCTGTAAAAAGATGCTGAACCATACCTTTATAACAGCAGAGAAGAATGACTGCCGAGTCACAAGCCAATGAAAGACCGTCTTACACTGCTATCCTGTGCCGATGCAACTGGCGATTCGAAAATTAAACCTCTGCTTGTTCACCATTCAGAAACTCCACGAACCTTCAGTGAAGTACAGAAGAACAAGTTAAATGTGATGTGGAGATGCAGCAAAAAGACTTGTGTGGTGCATGATCTTTTTCATGGTTGGATCAATGAAGTTTTGGTCCTTCGGTGAAAAAATATTTGCTTGAGATGAATCTGCCACTATGAAGTGGCAAATTCATTCTTGTATGTTATGAGAATTGCTCTTTACCATTCTCCAGGCCTACAAGACGATCACCTTGAAGAATTTCAATTCATCAAATTCTAATTTCTGCCTTCCAACGCCACTCCATTACTCCAGACTATGGACCAGCAGATCATATCTAACTTAAAGGAAGCTCTACACTAAAGCACTCTTCGAGCAATGCTTTGAGTTGACTGAAGCTACGAATCTCACTCTCAGAGACTTTTGGAAATATCACTTCAACGTAGTTGCCTGCATCCACATGATAGAAAAGGCGTGGGAAGGGGTAACCAAGAGAACTCTCACTTCTGCTTGGAAGAAGGTTTGGTCACAGTGCACGCCGGCCGGGGTGGCCGAGCGGTTCTAGGCGCTACAGCCTGGAACCGCGCGGCCGCTACGGTCGCAGGTTCAAATCCTGCCTCGGGCATGGATGTGTGTGATGTCCTTAGGTTAGTTAGGTTTAAGTAGTTCTAAGTTCTAGGGGACTGATGACCTCAGAAGTAAGTGCCATAGTGCTCAGAGCCATTTGAACCATTTTTTTTTTGGTCAGAGTGCGATGTCGAATTTGACTCTGAGGCATTTGAGTCGGTATCTGTGGAGCCTGCATTTAACGAAACTGAGTCTTTGGCCAACAGCATACGACTAGAATGGATAACAATAATATCGATAAGCTCGCGGAAGATCACAGCCAAGTAATGACCACCGAAGAGCTTATGGAGTTGTAGTGTGTTTCACAGCAGGAAGTTGTGGAGAGGGTTTTCTTCAGATAGGAGGAGGAGGCTAAAACAGCAAAAGCAGTAATCTTCTGGCCCAATAAGAGAAATAGTGAAAGCATGGAAATCAGTTGCATTCTACATTGAATATCGTCGCCCGAATAAAGCGTTGGCTAAGCGTGACAAAAAATTTTTTGACGGTAATGCTGTGTCGCGTTTTCGCCAAGTGTCGAAACGTCGGGAAAAGCGAATGATTATAGATACCTTCCTCGTAAAAAAAAAAAAAAAAAAAAAAAAAAATTGTTATGTATCGTGAATAATAAAGTACATAGTACTGTATGTATTATTTTCTTTGAATGAGTGGCAAGAGTAAGATAAAACTTTTGTATTTTTTCTACATGGAATGCATTATCGTGCTTTCCAATAATTTACACAAGATAAATTGTTTCGCTTAGTCAGTGTTTCACTCTATGAGTGAAATGAAATGATCGTATGGCATTGTTGGCCGGGAGTACGCATTCGGGGGTGTTCGGCGGCCGTATTGCAAATCCTTTTGAATAAGATTGTGAAACGAATTATGGTCACACTGTGATGTTTCACTATTAATAGGTGGCGCCGTTGGCGCCAGTCGCTTATCTGTATTCATGTAAGATATCTGCGATCGACTCTGTATCGTGTGACCGCGGTGTTCCTCTTTGGTCGCCTTTCGGCTATTTAAGCACACGGAGATGGCTGGTTTTGGTCGGTTGGTTGGCGCTCCGGTGTGCAGTCTGGTCGTCGGCGGTCGCTCCTTGGCATGCTCTGCCTCTTTCTGTCACGTAGGGAGTGGTGGCGCGGACGAAGTGCTTGCGGTCGGGAGTGTGTACTGCGTCTAGTGAGAGTGTGATGGTCTCTTCTGTGCTCCTAAACGACATGAACCTGGGAAAGTGCTTTTGGAGTGTATCAATGTGCATCCGGATACGCTACTGAGTCAAGCGATGGGAATTATTCAGATTTTTAAAGTCCTGCTGTATATACAGGGCTATTACAAATGGTTGAAGCTATTTCATAAATTCACTGTAGCTCCATTCATTGACATATGGTCACGACACACTACAGATACGCAGAAAAACTCATAAAGTTTTGTTCGGCTGAAGCCGCACTTCAGGTTTCTGCCTCCAGAGCGCTCGAGAGCGCAGTGAGACGAAATGGCGACAGGAGCCGAGAAAGTGTACGTCGTGCTTGAAATGCACTCACATCTGTCAGTCGTAACAGTGCAAGGACACTTCAGGACGAAGTTCAACAAAGATCCACCAACTGATAACTCCATTCGGCGATGATATGCGCAGTTTAAAGCTTCTGGATGCCTCTGTAAGGGGAAATCAGCAGGTCGGCCTGCAGTGAGCGAAGAAACGGTTGAACGCGTGCGGGCAAGTTTCACACGTAGCCCGCGGAAGTCGACGAATAAAGCAAGCAGGGAGCTAAACGTACCACAGCCGACGGTTTGGAAAATCTTACGGAAAAGGCTAAAGCAGAAGCCTTACCGTTTACAACCGCTACAAGCCCTGACACCCGATGACAAAGTCAAACGCTTTGAATTTTCGGCGCGGTTGCAACAGCTCATGGAAGAGGATGCGTTCAGTGCGAAACTTGTTTTCAGTGATGAAGCAACATTTTTTCTTAATGGTGAAGTGAACAGACACAATGTGCGAATCTGGGCGGTAGAGAATCCTCACGCATTCGTGCAGGAAATTCGCAATTCACCAAAAGTTAACGTGTTTTGTGCAATCTCACGGTTTAAAGTTTACGGCCCCTTTTTCTTCTGCGAAAAAAACGTTACAGGACACGTGTATCTGGACATGCTGGAAAATTGGCTCATGCCACAACTGGAGACCGACAGCGCCGACTTCATCTTTCAACAGGATGGTGCTCCACCGCACTTCCATCATGATGTTCGGCATTTCTTAAACAGGAGATTGGAAAACCGACGGATCGGTCGTGGTGGAGATCATGATCAGCAATTCATGTCATGGCCTCCACGCTCTCCCGACTTAACCCCATGCGATTTCTTTCTATGGGTTTATGTGAAAGATTCAGTGTTTAAACCTCCTCTACCAAGAAACGTGCCAGAACTGCGAGCTCGCATCAACGATGCTTTCGAACTCATTGATGAGGACATGCTGCGCCGAGTGTGGGAGGAACTTGATTATCGGCTTGATGTCTACCGAATCACTAAAGGGGCACGTATCGAACATTTGTGAATGCCTAAAAAACTTTTTGAGTTTTTGTATGTGTGTGCAAAGTATTGTGAAAACATCTCAAATAATGAAGTTATTGTAGAGCTGTGAAAGCGCTTCAATCATTTGTAATAACCTTGTATGTACGTTGAATTTTGTGCTGTTTGCAGTTGCCTGCCGGAGTGGCCGAGCGGTTAAAGGCGCTACAGTCTGGAACCGCACGACCGCTACGGTCGCAGGTTCGAATCCTGCCTCGGGCATGGATATGTGTGATGTCCTTAGGTTAGTTAGGTTTAAGTAGTTCTGAGTTCTAGGGGACTTATGACCTCAGCAGTTGAGTCCCATAGTGCTCAGAGCAATTTGAACCACTTTTTGTTTGCAGTTAACGGCTCTCTCACTGTTTGGACGCCCATGTTACGTTATCTGTTTCCTGTTGATCACTGGCGCACAACTTATTGAACAGTGGTTTGCCTGTTCTGGACGCACTTGAGATAATGGCAATGATTATATATCTAAGTGGATGCCTGTGCACTCCGAAATAACCACAGGTTTGATTTTCTGGCACTTCCTTCTGCCTTTTGCTATTAAATGTAATCCATCTATAGTGGGATTTCTTGTAAAGTTAAGAGATTCATGACATTGTTTTCCGTCTTGTGTATAATTATTATTTAGGATTATAAGAGAGAGTATCTGTTTTGGTTAGTACACATTTTGCAGTGTACTCTTTGTGTATGTTTATGTATAGTGGTTCTTGTGCAAAGGCAGTGTATACTGTCGTTGTAGACAAAGATCGGAAGAAATTTAATTTGGCTGCAAAGAGTAATTGTATTACGGTTTAGAATTCCTCTGTTTTAAGGATTGTGTTGCTCTGGATACTGCCCAGTTGCTGTGTTTCAGTGGTATAATCAGCAGAGCGCGTCGTCCGTTGTAGTTGGTCATTTAACTGGGGCACGACGCCTTGGCGGTAGACAGTGAATTGTAACCGATAGCGCGGTCGCTGTGTTTATCAGCAGACTCCAGTTCTTCGAATTTGAGTATTTTATTGTTTGTTCAAAAATGGTTCAAATGGCTCTGAGCACTATGCGACTTAACTTCTGAGGTCAGCAGTCGACTAGAACTTAGAACTAATTAAACCTAACTAACCTAAGGAGAGCACACACATCCATGCCCGAGGCCGGATTCGAACCGGCGACCGGAGCGGTCGCGCGGTTCCAGACTAGAACCGCTCGGCCACCCTGGCCGGCATTGTTTGTTCCTGGTGACGCCGAGGCGTCCGTCTTTCCTTCTTGCAGTCTGGTCCCTTTAATCCCCCAAACCAACCAACCAATCTTTCCTTCTTCACCGTGCACTTCAGCTGTCATTCAGCCTCGATCTGAGTTGTACAGGTAGTTCCCGCGCATCCCTGATGTGCCATTACTTATCACTGAAATTTTGTAATAACTAAAAGATGCCTTTCATTGAACTGGGCTTTAAATACCTTATTCCGAAAGAGAAATTGTGCGTTGTTTCTGTTGTTATATCTTTAAAAGTGTCATGCTCCTGGGGGAGTTTTTCTCAGTAAACCATTTCTTGTTTGTATGGTTCTTAAGATTTATCTAAAGAGAATTTTAAAATTATTTATTGTTTATGGTGGGCTTTGCCGCCCGTAGACATTTTGTCTGTTTAGTAATGTTCCAAATTATAGGGAGATTATGTATATATTTCTGGGGTAACCGCAGTTTGCAGTTGTCATGCAACTGTTAAATAAAATCTGTAGGAAATTACAAGCTAGAGTTTGTGTTTGATCGGTTATTATTGCCTTGTCTTTATTGCGTTGAAGTATCGTTGTGTGTGTCCCAAGTCTCATCTGTACTGCAGATTTTTGTAATAAGTACTTACATGGCAATTCATACAAGTAGGATGGCAGAGACACTTCCTACCGCCACTGGCGCTGCTGGTGGTTGCTGCTGCTCCTGAGTGCTTGATCTTCATTCAGCTAAAGATGGGGCTGATGAGCTAACAACAAATGTGTTAGCAGACTAGAAAAAAATAAGGGACAATGTGTGTTCGTGTGTGCAGGTGTTCCAGGAATCCCTTTACTCATTGTCTGTGTTTTTCAAGTGTGCAGTAGTTTCATAAATCCTTTCAGTCTTCTTCAGTGTTGATGATGCCACTTAAAAGAACATTACGAGCAGCTAGTCAACAAAGCAATCTGCAAACAAAACAGGGACTTGGGAAAATTCTGGTTTGCTGGTGCCAACACATTTGGAGTAGGCAGATCTGCTGGTATGTATTTTGCTATTGTTCACATGTTTAGAACCACATTCACAGAACGGTCAACGATTTGACAGGAAGCACTTTGGTATTTACCACCAGTTCTGGAGACCACCGATGAATAAAAAGCAAGTTGCCATTAGTGCACATCTCCTGGAGTTTATGAGGCCCACTATGGGTGGTCAGGGCAGTTTGCATGAACAATAGACCACCTCAATTGACCGAGCAGTAACTAGATGGCTCAAGCAGACCACTGTGGCAAGAGGAGACCCTATGGTATACTAATACCGTGTGCATAACAGACACCGTGCTATGACCTCATTCAGCAGCTGGGTTGGGGTTGGGTTGTTTGGGGAAGGAGACCAGACAGCGAAGTCATCGGTCTCATCGGATTAGGGAAGGATGGGGAAGGAAGTCGGCCGTGCCCTTTCAGAGGAACCATCCCGGCATTTGCCTGGAGCGATTTAGGGAAATCACGGAAAACCTAAATCAGGATGGCCGGACGCGGGATTGAACCGTCGTCCTCCCGAATGCGAGTCCAGTGTCTAACCACTGCGCCACCTCGCTCGGTCAGCAGCTGGCAGTGGCAGTGAGCAGATGGGAGAGTTGTGCTCTCCACTCTGCCACCTCCCACAGAAGGTGCAATTATTATTATTACGTGCGATCTTAAGACTCCATCTGCAGTATGTAGTAGTATCTCGGTGATATCATTTACAATAAACAGCTGTATTGGGGCACCATGTTTTGCAATATGTTTAGTTCTGAGTATTGGATCTGTAACTGTACATATAGATGTTTGTAATTTTTTAAATAGTTTACTACTGATAGTATGTGCAGTGTAATTACATAATTAGGGCCTGTAGTTGTTGATCCTTCATCAGGGTAATTCTTGCAACTTACAAAAATGATGAAATAAAGAGAATATCCTACATCCTACCACACCAACATATACACAAATTGAATTTTTATAAATAGAGAACATCTTCATATTATTATAGTGTCTACAATGTAATTTGCATTTGAATTTAAGGCATAAATTTTATTTACCACGAAAATTTGTATTGCCTGTCAAAATTTGAATTTCGCTGCAAGAGGGGAGGGATGAAGAATGGCGGGTGGAGGGGGGGTGAGGAGTGTGGAGAGAGGGGATGAAGATTTACCAGGAGGACAGGAGGATGTCACAGATGGTAACAAATGGGTATTAATTGATCAATTTAATTAATTAATTAATTAATTTTGTATCAATTTGATATCAAAATTGTATCAGAACTCTCTTTATGCCGCTACAAGCACTTGAAGATGGTATCAGTGTCCAGAAAGCTGTTTAGTGTACATGCCTTTAACAGATAATGTAACTTTGTAATTACAATTTCAGTGGTTAGTGTTCAGTATGAATACTCCTGAAATAGAATAGCCTACTCACAATGGTACACTTACAGAATTAGTTAAATGTCGATTTTCTCCAGATTCCAGTCTCCAACATCTTTATGTTCTCTGGTTTCGGCTCTTGGGGTATAATGGGGTTGCTGTTCCTCCACAGACTTTCAGACATCCCATTGAAAGTGTCCTTAGCAGCAGTTAATCCATCGTAAGTGTGAAAGGCGGTTATGTCAAATATTAATGTCACTAATAGGTGACCAGATACTTTTGTACATGGATTTTAAATGCACTCAGCTTAGCTGGTGGGATTCTCCATACTAGTCGCTAGTCGAATGTGCAGATAAATTACTACAGTCCTATCAAACAGTCACGTCCAGTCGTCTGATGTACAAAATGTTGACCAACTTATGGTTTCACGCTTCCAACTGAACCCTCCAAGGCGAGGTCATCCCATGTGTGCTGTCACTGAGAATTGTGGTTCCTTCTGGACACTGAGAGCTGCGTGCTGTGTCAGTGAAGGCACCAAGCTTATCTGCACCATTGAGCTCACACCTGACTTAAATTAGGAAGGGAACCATCAGCACCAGCTGGTGTTATGCCTCAGTACACCACTGCAGCAGTATGCATCACCCACTACTAACAACCTCAACCGGCTCAGCTGCTATCATTCGACTGCTGTGTGAAAAGGAACCTACAATAAAGAGAGTTCCTCTTGAGAAAGCATTGTTGAGTCCATCTCACAACGGTAGTTCAGAACTCAACTCCCAGAAGTGCCTACATTGCAACTTATGATGCAGTTATCGGACATTGATCCAACTAAACTGTCAAGTACAAGTGCAGTGGACAAAGATTATCGAGATTTGACCATGGATAAAAGGACACTTGTTGGCTAGTTGAGTCAGATATGTTTCCTGTAACATAACATTGATGATCATACAGGATATGCCATCATCCAGGTGAACAGCTGTTCTAAATATCCACTGCGCCACAGACGTACGGTATTAATCAACGGCAACACAACAGCTGTGGACTATGTCAAAATTGCTGTGGACAGCCGGCAACCCTTCATGTTTGATGTGGTCTCTGACGGCGATGACATCTTCAAGTAGGATAACTGACCATGTCACCTGACCAAAGTCGTACTGTGGTAGTTTAGGGAGCTTGAAAATCGATTCACGTCATTCTCTTAGGCACCCAATTCGCGTGATCAGAACGCAACAGAACACATTTGGGCTGGTATCAGGCAGTAGCCCCACGCTCGCATAACACTGACCATAATCTACGAGAATTGCATGACCCGTGCTGCATACGTCTTTCGCCAAACACCTCCGGAAACCTACCAAGTACTCATCTAACAATGCCACGCCGAATCGCTGCCGTATTGCACGTCACAGGTATACGAATAAGCATATGGACACAATGCTTTGGCTTGTAAGTTTATCGTTCACACACGTACAAGGAAACATTTGATGGTTGACCCCAATTAATTAGCAGCAATATTACAGAATTTAATCAGACTAAATATAGACTGAAGTCTTTAGACATGGTTAAAATGGACACAACTCTTACATGGCTAATAAACTCCTTGTAGTAACACAGTTACATTGATAAGTTTCTCAGACAAGACCATTATTCTGGAAAACAAACGCTGCAAACAGACACTACACAATTACCAACTGGTTCTAATTACCTCCACAAACAATTACATCCAAATGAAAAATGAATAATATTTCAAAGTTGAAATTGGAAAAAAGACACAAGAACATCACATTTATGGTTTCCATGGGGTTTACTGTCTTCGCTGTAGTGCCTCTTCCTGTCGAGCATATTCAAACTCAGTAAATTACAAAACACGTCTAGAAAACCGGCAGATTAAGCAGCATTCTATGAACCAGTACATACAAGCGAACGTCATGTATACTATCCAAGTTGGCACAATAGCTTCTCTGTTAAGGGGAACCACTCACGACATGATGTACTCAAAAAACTCGAAAAATTACGTCTGCCTCAAAGAGCCTACGATTAAACTCGTATGTCCGCAAGGGCTGCCAATCTACTGGTTGATTTTTGGATATTCCAGCCACTCCACGAAATTGTTTCAACGTTTGGCCCACACATACCCTCAAACCCAGGAGCAGAACTTAGGCATTTTCCTTCATCATTTTCTACTCTTGATAATAGCAGTTCTCAGCAAGGCGTCATCTCAAAAAGTTAGTTACAACAAATGCCAGAAAAGAACTGACATTATGGGAAAGTCATTAGTCACTACTCTACCTTAGTAGAAGCAGACAACAACCCATTATGAGGGGTTATGGGAAGGCAGGACCTTCATCTCCAGTATGGACGAAGACACTGTTCAACAGATACTGGAAATCGACTTTGGCGCCCACATGCCTGGTCAGGTATTCTATACTACAACATTTTTGCAGAAATGCCATTACAGAATTGTATTCTTAATGAATGTGTGTTTTTCATGCAGGGAAAGAGGTTGTTACACAACAGAAATGAAATTTACTGAGACATTTTTCGACCGGCAAGACAAAGATTGAACTGGACACTCAGATGTGTTGTGATACCCAGAGGACATTTTGGAGAATGTTGATGTTCGGCACTTTGTTCCGAGGCCTTAGACGATCCACGTGCAGATCTGCTAGGAAGCACAAGATCTTGCATTTGTGGCCAAACATCCGACTGACGCAGAGCCCAATGTAGGTGACATATACATACAGCAGCTACCGACTTCATGCCTGTTGGCTGAAAGTGCGGCTGAAAGTGCTACCGTACTGAGCATGCCGTTGTTTGTGTGCAACGTCACATTTTTACGTACTATTGTTAGCTCCGGTAGGCTAACCACTTGGTTGTGTGATTTGGTGCCTGAATGGGTTTCGGAACAGGGCATTGGTTTCCAGAAATACCGAACCGATTTGGGGATCACGCACCAGTTATTGCCGTAAATCACTGCAAAAGCTCCCTCATCTTCATATAGAAACTGTATGATTAATAAATGAAGCGCCAGAGTACTCTTGGAGTACAGCGATTTTTTAATTACTTAAAGGTGAACATAAACAGTTACAACCATGAGAAATTTCTTCTTCTTCTTCCTCCTTTTTTTAAAAAAAAACAGGAAGTTTCTTGCTGTTGTGACTGTTCATGCCCATTTTTAAGTAATAAAAAGCTGCTGTAATCGAAGAGAAATGTTCTCAAAAATTACTGATTCCTTACCAAGGAAGTATGAAGTCTGAAGATGGTCCAAAATAGACCGAAACCATTAATCTCATAAAAAAGAAGCTTCTGGGCGGTTGTGACTGTCGATGTTCCTTTTTAAGCTGTAGGGAATGACAACAAGGAAGGACTGCCGAAGTGGCGCATAGTACGGCTGCAAGAGACAGTTAATTGTGACACAAAAGAATGTAATGAGCACGATATGTAATACATGACAGGAAAATGTACTTGATAATTGCTCGAGGTCGGAACTAGTTATTAACACGATTTTAATAAAGCACAATTGTCTGCAATGGACAATGTATTCTTTTACTCTTTTACGCAGTTAATTGCTACACACCATACGAACTGGGTGTCCAAGTTGCAAATGCAGCAGAATGACATCATACGGAGAGAGAAAGATGTCGTCATTATGATGACCACGCAGAGTGGAGAAAGAAGGCAAAAGTATGATGCGAGGATAACTGTTCAGTACACTGGATTTTCAGCTGCAACAAGGGCGACAAGAGCAGCTGAGCTGACAAGCAAAGCTGGCCGAGTGACATCACTGCTGCCTCTCAGTGGCTCAGCAAACGGAGCAGACCTGTATAAATATTAATCGTGTTCTGGTGGGGGACCTCTTCAGTTCGCTCCCATCCAGGTTGGCGGCTGGAACTATGACGATCTATCTCCAGCTCGTTTTGCTGTCTACTATCTTTGATGGAGCAGCGAGTCCCACGTGGGATACAAAACTGCCATCATCTGAGTCTTTTGATAGGAAGCTGTGGGCAGCATCATCCAGTGGGCATCCTGGTGGCCTAACTACCAGGTCCAGGGAGAAAACCATCATCACTTCTGTCCCCAAGGACAGAGTTAGATGCAACCTTTTTTCTGTCGGCTGGCCAATTGGTGTATAATAAAACAGTGAACAGTCCATTAAGGACAAATCGATCTGTCTCACCCAGTGATCTGTTCAATGGATGATCTCAATATTTGATCACAAGCATGCCCCGAAGATTGCCTGAGTTGTAACATGTTTGTATTAAAAAAATGAATCCCCTACTAGCATTAAAATTCAAGATATTTTTACAGGTAACTTTTGAAAGAATTATATATTGGCAACCTGTATACTTATCACTGAATATGAGTAGCGACATAGAATAGTGTGTTAATCGTCACTTCTAATAAACACTTATCATTGCAAATTGGTCTGAGCAAACTCAATCAAAACTCTTTTAAATCAATCGACGAATTACTTTTAATTAATGTTTAACGGCAGACGCCGGAACACCGTTGAATTACTGCATGCCATTCTATACACAAAACACAAAATATATTAGCAGTCTAAGATAATTTATGTCAATTAATGTGTTTGAAGCATTTTAACTTTTATGTCTTTTACTTTTCGTGGTACTGATTTGGAATGTGACTACCGCCTACGTTCGTCATCAACGCGCAATAACAGCTCACAGACGGGCAGATGGCTGTACTAGAGGTTTGGGGTACATAAAGCGTGTCGGGGTGGGGGCTGCAGAAATAAGTGCAGTCGTTGTCATTAGGGGAACGAGAACAATTTATATAACATCCAGACAGGCATGATCATCGGCTTTCATACCAAAGGAAAAAGCATTTCCGAAAAGGCTAAGTCTGTAAACCGTTCGCTTGCAACCGTGGTTAAAGTGTACTACGCATGGCAAAATGGCTCTATGCAAATCTGCCGTTGAGGCAATTGGTGCATCAAGGGCCATAGACTACCGAAGTGAACGACATCTCCGGTGAGGTCTACAAGCGAATAAACGTGCAACTATCGCGCAGCTGACCGCCCAGACGTACCAGGAAGCTACTACCACTGTCTACTCAACGAATGTTCAGCAAACGTTGCTGTGTATGAGCCTTCGCACCAGGTGCCCCGTTCAAGCACCCATTCTGACTGCTGTCCGTCGCCAGCGAAAGGTGGAATTTGCACACCAGTACCACAAAATGGTTCAAATGGCTCTGAGCACTATGGGACTCAACTGCTGTGGTCGTAAGTCCCCTAGAACTTAGAACTACTTAAACCTAACTAACCTAAGGACATCACACACATCCATGCCCGAGGCAGGATTCGAATCTGCGACCGTAGTGGTCGTGCGGTTCCAGACTTTAGCGCCTTTAACCGCTCGGCCACCCCGGCCGGCCCAGTACCACAACTGGGCGTCCATCGAGTGCAGCATACTGCCATATCAGATGAATCACGTTTCATGCTCCATCGGGCGGATGGTCATTGGCGTGTACGGCGTGAAATGCCTGAAAGCAAACACCCTGCATGTATCATGTTCTAGGATATCTTTTCTTGACGTCACCTAGGTGATGTCGTTATTCAAGAAGATACATTGGATGAACACAAGGAAAAATCTATCCCTGGACCGAGCGAGGTGGCGCAGTGGTTAGACACTAGACTCGCATTCGGGAGGACGACGGTTCAATCCCTCGTCCGGCCATCCTGATTTTGGTTTTCCGTGATTTCCCTAAATCGCTCCAGGCAAATGCCGGGATGGTTCCATTGAAAGGGCACGGCTGACTTCCTTCCCTAATCCGATGAGACCGATGACCTCGCTGTCTGGTCTCCTTCCCCAAACAACCCAACCCAATCTATCCCTGGGGGACCCTTCCTATCCCTACAAGCAGTTTGTGTTTCCCTGGCACGATGGCGTATACGGTCAGGAAACTATGCAAAGTGTCACACGGCTTGCAGTGTACGTGCGTGGCTCGAAGAGTTCCAGCATGAGTTTACTGTACTCCCCTGGCCACCAAACACCGGGCTTTAAATACCGTCGACAATCTATGTGACCACACCGACCGGGCTGTTCGCGCCACAGTTCCTCTACTGAGAAACGTTCCGCAGCTCGCCTCAACAGTGGAGTTGGCACGGCTCCACATCCAAGTCGGCACTTTCTTGAACCTCAGTCACTTTCTTCCTGCACTTCTCGCGGCGGTCCTCTCTGAAAATGGTGGTCTTTCATCTTTCTATAGGTGGTTACATTAATGTGACACGAGGGGTTATTATGTGCTCAGACTCTGAGCTACTCTTCCAACAAATACTATAACCTTTAAGTGGCAGTTTATAAAAATTTCTAAAGTAACACTGTGCTCTACGGGATTGCAGCTGGATAATAACTACTTCCTGCCTCGTTATTTCGGATGGCAACCATTCAGTCATCTTCAGTTACTGAGATGCAGCTTTAATAAGGCTGGAATCTACAGAATATCTCGTCAGCGTGGCTAACGGTAGCACTGTTAAGGCCACTAATGAAGCGTTAGTGTTGACCTGACCATTCCATAGGTATCGACCATCATAAAGCACCACTTTTGATACGTAATGTAGTTCGTGGTTAGTTAATATTTGCCTGCGACCTGAACTTCCACCGTCGGAGGGTGGTATGGGAATTCAAGTCCCACAGCCATACCTCCAACGTGCGCTCTAGTGATGTCTTTGGAATGACATCATTGTCGAATGGAACAGTCTTACTATCCACCAAGACAGTAAGACCGTGAGCCACTTGTGAAGCTATATTTCAACCCCCGACAAAAAAAAAAAAAAGTCATTGAAAAACACTCACCTGAAGATGAAGTATCGTGGTAGGCAGTCGACATTATCCGGCTGCAACCTCGAAACTTTATGGAATATTCTTTAAGCTGGTAAGATTTCAAGAATCATAACTCTCAGCTAATTATGTATTTTCATATTATCGAGTATAAAAGACGGAAAATTAATGTTTAACGTCCCATGCATGATGACCTTTCAGGTAGTTTACATGCTCGGACTGTGGAATGAAATCACTGCATGACTTCAAGGGAACCATCTCTGCATTCCCCTTAGCCTTTTGTATAGAAGGCAGAAAAGAATTTGGGAGACAGAAGGGTATTTGTACCGGTGCTTTTCAAGTATTAGTTGTGTCTGCATTAATGTGCCGTATCATACTGATTTGTGATGTTGCTGGTTACAAAAAAGAAAATAGTATTCAACAACTTTAGTGTAATTCTTTATGAAGGGCGCAAAATGGCTACGTGTCTGTATTTTGGGATGTCAAATTCACACTGTTCTCGTGTTATTGTTACATTTAGGTCTCCCATTGGTCCCCAGAGCAAATTTTATTCTCCACTCTTATTGAACGCATTTTCATTTATTTTTGACGATCCGGGACTTCTGCTGTATATGATTAGGGACTTCTGCTGTATATATGTAGCCAAACAACACAATTGCTCGTGCATCACGATTTCTGATTTTTGTCATTCGGAGATACCTTCAACTCACTTATTAATTGACCCGCCCAGTTATCTGTGCTGTCTAACGCACTGCTTCCCTGGCGGGAAGGCGGGCCGGTCCCCGGCACGAACCCTCCCGGTGGATTAGTGTCGAGGAACTGTGTGCCGGATAGCCTGTGGATGGTTTTTAAGGTGGTTTTCCAGCTGCCTTGACCAATGCGGACTGGTTCCCCTTATTCCGCCCCAGTCACACTATGTCGGCGATTGCTGCGCAGACACTCTCTCCACGTACGCGTACACCACAATTACTCTACCAGGCAAACATTGGTGTTACACTCGTGTGGTGTAAGACGTTCCCGAGGTTGTCCACTGGGGACCGAACCGCGCAATAACTCTGGGTTCGGTGTGGGGCGGCGGTGGGGTGAGTGGACTGCTGTAGCCTGTTGTGGGGTTTTGAACCACTGAGGGCTACGGCGGGGACGAAGCCTCTCCGGCGTTTCTAGGTCCCCAGTTCCATACAATACAATACTCTTATTAATTACTTCGCTGCATAAAAAAGAACCGACGCATGATTCTGATACAGCTGTACTAGAAATATTCCTTGAGTTGCTCGTTTTCAATTTTGTCATTAACTTAAAAGCACCAGTATCTTATCTGATGTATTACAAAAACAAACGATTCCAGTAGTAATACCGCTCAAAACACTGATCCAAGAAGTTTTCAGTTTGTCCTTCCACAGTGTGAATGCGTTCGGATCACCCTATACTTCTTCCACTATATTTGAAGACAAACAAAGCTACGTGTTATCCGACTAGGACAAGGAGGGCATTTGCACCAGTCTTCAGTCGTCCAGCTGACTCAGCAGCGTGATATTTCGCCCTGGGCGGTGCGCTGCTGTGTGTCTGGCGTTTGCCGTCGCGGTACTCTCATGTCTGCGGCAGCTCAGACGGGGCAGCGCGGAAGTTTGACACTAGCGACAGAGATAGAGCCAACCGGCGCTGCGACAGTGGACCGGATAGTTTGTGCACAGAGAGCAGAAAACGAGCGGGCGCCGTTCGCCCATTCGCGAGCAGATGCAGCTTCCCGCGCACGCAAAACATTTTGTTGCTGCAGCTCAGGGCGTTTCCCGCGGTGCATCGTTGCGACAGTCTGTTTTGAAAAGCTAAATGGACTCAGGAGACGCTTAGCACACACTGGTCGACGGATCTGTTTCTCTCTCTCTCTCTCTCGTCGCCTTCCCCACACCCGGTCTCGCCACTCACTCACTGTGCTTTCCTGCGGCTGTGTGTAAAGTAAGCGGCAGCGCAGTGTGTTGGTCCAGCCTGCCACAGAGAACAATGCGTCGTTAGTGTCCGACAGTACGTGGCTCGAGATTCGTCGCTAGAGGGTAGCGAGTGGAGTTTCCGTGTCTGCTGCAACAGGACACGCACTTCGCAGAGACAGTGGTAGGAGTAGGGGAGACCCTGCCGTAGGGTTGATTCCGAACGTCACAGTGCTGTAGTGCACTGTGATCATCAATTTGCAAATGAAGAATCTGGGGCGAATCTGGAATGTACAGTGGGTACGAATAGTATTCGTCTAGCTGTTTTTCTTTCTTTTGTTTTTTTGTGAGAGTGAAAAAGTTAAATCTGTGCCACTAGAAAAGAGGTGAATACAAACTATGAAAAACCACTCCTTTGGAATGTGTCACAGTAAATCGTGCTTATTTAAAAACGAGGCACGAAATACTGAGTGTCCATAAAGTCCCTTTACAACTTCCAAATTTCATTACAGCGGCAGTTATTGAAATATTTTAACAAAATGTCTTTCACTGTAATCACTGTTTACTAAAGTTTTTAGATGTACTAAAATTTTGTTTCACATACTCTGTTGATGGAAGGCGCTGAACCTCTATAAAACGGCAACTCCCCAAGAGAAGGCACATTGTGTGTCCTGGTTTACTGAGACAAAATCGGATGTTGAGACTCAACGAAACTTCAGAACGAAGTATGGAAGAGATCCACCATCGCGCCCTTCAATCCGTGCGTGGCACAAAATATTTATCGAGACAGGGACAGCGTTGGATAAAGGGAGGAGCGGGTTACCAAGAACATCCGAGGGAAACATCGATCGCGTTTTAAACGTCTTCACTCGTTCATCTACGAAGTCCATCCACACCACTACCAGACAGTTGCAACTACCACGTTCAGCTGTGCATAAGGTCCTCCACAAGAACTTACGGTTGTACGCTTGCAGTGTGCAACTGTTACAGACACTGGAGCCAAATGACAAGCCAAAACGGACAGAGTTTCCACTCAGCATTCTGGACCGCCTTTCGGAGGATGAATCATTCCGGAAGCGAGTTGGTTTCATTGACGAGGCAAGTTTTCATGTTTCTGGGACTTTAAGCAGACATAGTGCGAGAATCGAGGATATCTGAACACCCCCATGTGACTAGGGAGCTTCAACGGGATTGTCCAAAAGTGAATGTGTAGTGTGGAATCATGTGCAACCGAATGATTGGTCCATTTTTCTTCAACGAGTCAACGAGTTTACCTCGACCGTCTGACCGAATATGCAACACCACAACTGATTGACTTACAACGAAGTGTCATTTTCCAGCAAGATGGTGCACCACCACATTGGGGACTGCATGTTCGTCGGTTTCTCATTGAAACATTTCCAGGTAGATGGATTGGAAGGGCTGCACCAATTCCTTGGCCACCACGTTCGCCAGGTATCACTCCCTTGGACTTTTTTGTGGGGATATGTAAAAGATAACGTGCATCAAACCCGGATAACGGACATTTGCTGACTTGAAGCAGAGGATTCGTAATGTCATTGCCACAATTGATGACGCTATGCTACAGCGAACATGGCAGGAAATCGAGTACTGTCTTGATATGCTTCGTGCAACTAAAGGCGCCCATATAGAGGGCTATTGAACACTGTCAAAAAACTTCTATAAACACTGATTACAATAAAAGAAATGTTGTAAAAATATTTCAACAACTGCTGTTGTAATAAAATTTTGAAGTTTTAAATTGACTTTATGGACACCCCGTACATTGATATCGATAACTAGATTAACAACATAGATAATTTCACACAACATTTATTTCATAAAGTTACGTCCACTAATGCTTTCCGATATTTACACCCTTGAACGTGCTTTAAATGACAACTTGCTGTCATGAAGTCCTCTGGGCATAGGGCTGACGACGTTTGCTGTACAGAGCATGGAATGTTGTCCCATAACAATCTGGCCCCGGTGAAACCCAGAGAGATCGCACGCCTTCCCATTCTGCACAAGGACAGCGCGCTCACTGATGCTATATGCACTGTGCGTGCCTGCCTAGCAACCATTCCTCGCCAGGTGACGTTGCTATCGCCTGGGCAGGTTTATATAGATAGTAGGAAGGTGGTCGTAATGTTCTGGCTGGTCAGTATGCAGATAGACGAATACTGTTTGGACTCACTGCATTTTGGATAGCACTCACGCACTGAACGTGCAAACATTTACTGAAAACTGGTAGAAAGAGATTTAAATCCTAACAGTGTCCATGTGGCAGTGAGGTTGCACACAGCCACTGTCTTCCAAGTTCCGAAAACGCGTAAATAACCTAAAATTCAACCTCACACCTCTCACTATTAAACTTAATAAATTTACCCTACATAATGAGAATAATTGAATTGTACTACCTATATGGGACATTAACGTCTCTTTGTCCTAACCGACACGTGGAGCCTAAATCACTCACACAAGAGCAGTTTTCCTTACGAAAAACTTAACAACAAACGTCAGATACCCACACAGAATTACAGTAATTATCATGATTTCCCCTGATTACTAAAAGAACTAAGAATAAAAAGGATTAAAATTCACACACTCATTATTGCGAATACCTCCATCCATGGATTGTCACACCAGCCAAATCGCTCACAGCTTCTGCTGACCCTGTAATGGGGGCAGCCACCGAAGGAGTGTACCATAGTTTTCTGCCAAACTTCCTGTAGTGTCGGTATCTGGACCGACACCGTGATGTTGATTGCTGAAAAGGAATGCTAAACTAAAGCTGTAGCCGATAGTGCACGCACGGCAATAAGAATACGGGCGTGAAGTCTGGAACATAAAAACTTATGAATGAATAAGAAGAAAAGTATGTAGATGCTTTTTACTTAACTTTTATTGATTCCTCGGAATACATCTCTCTGGAATACTCGTAAGCTATAGGCACTGAGGCAAATGGCTCCTTGCTAGTTCGTAGCCATTAACTTAGCTGATGGCTATTATGTCTCTCGGCTAATGAGAGAGAAAGGCTTCGTACAACTGGGCGATAGCTAGGTTCGCGTACAACTGGGCGGTAGCTTGGTTCTCGTACAACTGGGGTCGAGTCCACTCTCGTATCACGAGACCTGCCTTGGTGGTGGCGCTAGGTCTGCGATCACAGTGGCGACACGCGGGTCCGACATGTACTACATGGACCGCGGCCGATTTAAACTACCACCTAGCAAGTGTGGTGTCTGGCGGTGACACCACATTTCCTGCTTCTATCTGCTACGTATCTGTCCTAATAACCTAGCTACATCTCTCTGTCTTTCTTCTTCCATTAGAAATACTGACAAAACAGCAGTAGCAGACAACAGCCATTGGATGCGCTTACGGAATTTCACAGTCACTCGTTCTAATGCCGCGCGGTTTGGCCGCGCGGTCTTCGGCGCCATCTAACGGATTGCGCTGCCCCTTCCGCCGGCGGTTCGTATCCTCCCTTGGCCATGGGTGTGTGTGTTGTTCTTAGCGTAAGTTAGTTTAAGTAGTGTCTAATCTAGGGACCGATAACCTCAGCAGTTTGGATCCTTAGGAATCCACAAACATTTGAATTGGTTTTAAGCAAGCACAACAGGCTAAATGTTAGGACAAAGATATTGGAATGATTTACGTTCACAATTAACATTAAGGTAATAAAGAAAAGAAGGGAAGCACTTCCTTCCGAATGTCTAGTGGCACAAAAAAAGCTAGAGAGCAAGAAAATCAGGAGATCGATGTACGAGATGGATTTCATGGATCCCTCTCATCCTTAATTCCACTCAGACAGACCGCCTACATAAGTTTTAAGAAAACCTCTCTTCTTGCACTCTACTCTTGCATAAGAGGCCGCCACGCCTCTGACATCGATGGCATGCCTAAAACAATTTAAATATTCCAGAGAGAAATAAAGCTGTATCACTGTACATTCTCTGACAGTCGGTGTGAACGTGATAGCTGTTGTACGGCTGTAGTGGTCATAATGAGCTAGAAGTCTCTGAAAAGCTAAATCGTAAGAGTGAGGTTTTGCTACTACTGCTGGTTATGAGTCTGAAGACACTAATCAGCGCAGATGGTTGATGGCCCGTGTTGGTCACATTACACATCAGCAGGTCTGCAGAAGCCGATTTTTATTCTCCTTTATAGCATTGCGTACACTTGGTTGTAGAACCACAATATGCCAATAGTGGGGCCTGACGACGGTGTGTAAAACCACCGAAACGATCGTATTTAGACAGTTAGGAACATAAGTACGGCTGACGGATAGTCACCAGCTGTGGTCTCAGTAGCCATCTGAGGTTGAGGGTGGATGTACAAAATTAAACATCTAATTCACCCCCGGTCCCTGGTTGGCATCTGCATTTCTGTTCAGGCACGCTTTACTCGCTGTGTTTACACATTGTCCAACCACAGTAAGTTGCACCTGCACATACTAAGACTGTCCCAAAATCCATAAAGGTACCGTTTGACTGAAGTGTGATGCGTGTACCATTTAAAGACTGAATGATAGCAGAAACACACTTCTGAGCCTCAAGCACCTGGAGCATTACAAACAAGTAACTTTGTTGCTTTCAGCGGTCTCGACAACTCAGGTACGCAAATAAACACTTGAAGGCGTTGTTAGACGTTTTTATGAGAAAATCCAGAATGAAATCCTGAAAAGAATGTGCAATCCACGCTAGGTATTGCCACAAGATCCCAACATGAAAATGACTCAGGAGTTCCCGTACTCCTCACCAGCTGCCGCCGTGGCTTTTACTACTTGAGAAGAGCGGATATTTTGTGACCCTGTCGGAAGACTGGTAGATATGGTTAACAAGTGTCGATACTCCATAGCGTGAAACTACAAACTGAGATCATCAATGGCAGAGATGATGGGATGGGAAACTCAGTACCCTTAAGGACAGAGTGGGAGTAAATGAATATGTCTGCTGGTGCAGTCACGAGGTCAGACAGTCAGTGAGTGAGGATAATAAATGAAGATTCAAGGAGACAGGAGTCATAGGAGAACTCAAGTATTCAATGGGATGATTGGTGACTCAGGTGTGAGGCCTCGGCGAAAGCAATCTGTTAGAGAGCACTTAGGACTGAGTGGCTTCTTTTTCATCAGACTGCTCATTCAGGCATCACAGTTAGTGACATGAGTGCTATTATGGACAAACAATTCTGGCTTTTGCTGCTGGAGGCATGTCAGGATTTGTCAACCAAGTTTACAGACTATCAGTCGGCTCCCTTATTCATTCCGATAATCGTCAGTTTTCCACATTTTCCATGCTTTGTAGGATAATTGGACTTGTGGCTAGATGCTCGTACCTTGAAGCATATGCCTGCAGTTTCCCTGTATGACCTCAGTTTCCAAATTTTACGTACACTCCGTGCCGCCAAGTAGCCCCCACAAACAATAGACCCCGATATGGGTGGGCAGTAATACCGTGATGGTCCTGGATGGCCTCTACATGGAGAAAGATTAGGCAGGAAGTGCGAAGTTAAGCTGCCAAGGGCGTATCCTCAAACCCGGTTCAAAATGGTTCAAATGGCTCTGAGCACTATGGGACTTAACATCTATGGTCATCAGTCCCCTAGAACTTAGAACTACTTAAACCTAACTAACCTAAGGACATCACACAACACCCAGTCATCACGAGGCAGAGAAAATCCCTTACCCCGCTCAAACCCGCTGGACATGAAAGTTGAAGAGTAAATGCCGTCAACAAGACCCACACGACACTTACGGATATCAACAAATCCTGTAGACAATGCATCAGCTGCACACGCCTCGCTATAATATCTAACCCACCCCCGTGCCCCTAACTAGCCCATTGCCCAACTACAGGGTCGTTTCCGCGACCAGACAATTCGGTTCTACTACTATATTTGTGTTTTTATCTATGACTGATAACTATAATAAACGTAAATGTTTTCATGCATTTTACTGAAGGAGAGAGAACTGTATACTGCAAGGAAACTGACAGGTTATACCCTACCTAAGTGTGTCTGTTGGAAATACCTGATGCACACAAGTTTTCCAAATGTTACAATGATAAGCGATATAGTGGAAGTGATACCACAAGACCATGGAAGAGGATAGAAAAGGTAACAGACGTCCTACTTGGAAGAGTCAGTGTTTGCTGCTGCATACTTGGAGACTAGACGCGTTTCTTACTATGCGCTTCCGCTCTAACTAACTTCCCGTGACCGCCAGTGTGTCAGAGATACGTACGATTATAACAATAAAACTTGTAAAGTGCTGTAGCACATAACACAATATTAGTAATTTTTATTTACAACACTACTTAATACTTCCCTTCAGCTTAACTCCCAAGAAATTTCATTTTAATGAAATACGGCATCTGCAAATCAATGTGATAGAGTGCAGCAGCCACTAAGTGATGAAGAGTTTGCCACAGCAGAGAAACTAGTTAAGTCAGAAGACTGATGACTCAGAAAACAAAACAAAAAAAAATGCCTAGGAGAGGCAGTAAATCGCTTAATTCTTCTACTTCCTTCCACCATCTGAAGTGATGTAGCGCCACCATTCACATCGTAGGCAACAAGAAACTTCCGTTTAGCGGTCACTGATGTTTGGAGCTTCTACAGGAAGCATATATCGTACCCAGTACTGCCGTTATCACCGAGAGCCATAAAGAGGCCACAAGACTGTGTACTTTAGTATCGAAACCGGATCTGTACAAATAAAACCAGTAAATACACCTGACGGTGTTATCATTACTCGGTATAAGAATCGTGGAAGGCCAGTTCTGGTTCCGAGAAAATACAAGAACACAAGAAGCAATACCGACCCTACGACTTATTTTAGAAGACAGATAAAAGGCAATCTTCATTTATAACACTGGTGTATTTAGAGAAAATCTTGATAACGTTGGACACTGAAATTTTGATCGTGGCAAGGACAGATAATAGAGAGACAAACGTTATATCCATCTTACACAGGACAATAGTAAAAAATGTTGAAGGACGTGAAGGTGTGGTAGCAGTTAAGAAAGAAGTCAAACAATATTACATTGAGGAATCAGTAAAGGAAATCGAATACAAATTTCGAAAGAGTATTAAAGTTAAGGGACAAAAAATAAAGAAAATTAACGTCAGCAGAAGAGCGCTATAATCCTGTCAGAAACAGGAAAGAACTTGGAAGGTCGGCTTAACGGAATGGCTAGTGTCTAGAAAAGAGAATGTAAGACTAACATCAACAAAAGTAAGACGAGAGTAACGGAGTGTAGTTGTATTAAATTAGATGATGCTGAGTGAAACTGACTATAACTGAGACATGAAAACCAGTACATGAACTTTGCAATTTGTTTAACATCTAGACGTCTTCTCTGAAAGTATTTGACTGAAGTGAAACCTTGTAAAGAAGTGCAGTGATAAAGGATCCATATAAATAGATTGATTGGATAACTAAAGAGGAAGCAATGAATCGAATTTAAAGCCTCACTTAACTAAACCAAGGACTCGGTTATATGAGACGCCCTGAGGCACAAGGGTATCATCAATCCGGCTATGATGGTAAGACGTTCAACTGGACGTAGGTTATCGTAGTTCTGCAGAGATGGAGACACTTTTACGACAGACTAGCATAGCGAGTTGCATCAAAACAATCTTCGGTCAAACTACAACTGCGTTTAAGAAAGTTGATAGGATTCACGATAAAGATCCTCGTAAAAAGTTTCGTTCTCTAATTTGTGTTTATATCAATGATAAAGAATACATTAATCTCGCTATTTAATAAAACTCGCTTAAAAGTTACTCGTGTTTCGTATTTAATGGTTCAAATGGTTCTGAGCACCATGGGACTTAACTGCTGGAGTCATCAGTCCCCTAGAACTTAGAACTACTTAAACCTAACTAACCTAAGGACATCACACACATCCATGCCCGAGGCAAGGCACAACGGCCGGCACTGCAGAATAGGTTTTCAACATTTTGCGTGATGAATGTATACTATGTAGGATATTTTTTAGTTAACTAGCAATTGCTGCCTCATATACATCCACTAATGAGGTCAAGATCTCGTAAGCGCTGCTGTACTGAATGTATGGTACTGCAGATAGGTAATTTGTTGACTCAAAATGGCTCTGAGCACTCTGGGACTTAACTTCTGAGATCATCAGTCCCCTAGAACGTAGAACTACTTAAACCTAAGAAACCTAAGGACATGACACACATCCATGCCCGAGGCAGGATTCGAACCTGCGACCGTAGCGGTCACGCGGTTCCAGACTGTAGTGCATAGAACCGCTCGGCCACTTCGGCCGGCGGGTAATTTGTTCACACAAAATTCTGTTGAACGATGGCTAGCATCATTTCAGCATGACTTTAGCCTGGAGGCTCTTTGTTTCCTTTTACCAGCGTATTTTCAACACTGGAAACTAATACCATGCGTCAGAATATGCTGTCACGGACAAGAAAAAATTGAATGAAGTTCCTATATTTCAAAAATTAGTACTAAAACTATGGAAAATCTCGATTATAATAATGACAATATTACGAAAGGTATAGATTGTTTCTCACCATATAGAAATGCTTAGTCAGAGACAGACACAACATAAAACGTTTGCTACACATTTGAACTTTCGGGCAAAAGACCTTCTTCTAAAAAAAGGGAATACAGACACATTCGTGCAAGCACAGCTCACACATACATAACCACTGGCTCTGGGCTCTGAGCCTATTCTAATGATTCAAAATTAACTTACCCATGAGCTAGAGACCTGAAACTTTCAACATAGCCCATAACTGGATGACAATGCAGTAATGAAGCTCTTTCTTATCTCGTTTGCGTACTTTAACACTGTAACTTCTTGACGAGAAGAGACTTGAAATATTCAACGTAGATCAAAACTGGATGAGAATGAAATGTTTGTTTTCTGTCTGACGTGTGACGGCGGGTACTTTGCCTAACAGTACAATTTCCCAATGAGATAGAGAGTTGAAACAGCCAACGTAGATCAGAAGTTGATGACAATGGAATATTATCTGATTATTTGGTCTGGTGTGTGGCAGAGGGTAGATAGTGTACCACTGTTTTCTCTACCATTTCCTGTTCCTGTTGCGATTGGGTCAGGGCAGGAACGACTGTAACTAAGCCTCATTGTGATTTCAAACCTATTTTTCTTGCTCCATGTTCTTATCGAGAGATAGATGCGGGAGGAAACGATAAACTGTTTGTCTCAGACGTATAGAAGCGAAAATAAACCTGAAACATACTGCGTTATTGTGGTGTCATCAAAATGTTTGAAATCAATTGGAAAATGGCACACAGACAACGGTGTAAGCTAAAAATAAGTATCTCAATAAAAATTAGCATTTAATATACCACCTTTTTAAATCGAACTAAAAAATATTAAATAATTTCTTATAGTTCCATACAGATTCTTAAGCACATCCAGTTAGTCTTGAGAATCTATGATTGCGATTTAATAGTACTTATGAAAATACTTGTAGTATCTAAAATGAAAAGCGTGGGGTGCAACTGATGTATAACTAACACATGAATGGTTCGTCTTCTGACTATTCCATACAGCATGCGATCCACATTTTCCGTTTTAAATTTACAAGTATTTTCATCTACATTAAAAATTCACAATTACAAGTTTTCAAGTTTATCTGTGTGGGATCATAAATTTGGATAGGCCCAAGAGAAGTTATTTTATACTTTCTCGTCCGATTTAAAAACATGAACTATTAAAAATTGATTTTATTGTAATACTTATTCTGTGATTCTTACTCTTCCGATTTCAATATTTTTCAGTCGATTTGAAACATTCTAATGAGATCACTACAGAAACGTGTGATATGTTTTAGGCTTATTTCTGTGTCTCTTCACCTAAGTCAACCAAATTAGTGCATTCTACCAGACATATCTTGCGATAAATTCCATTTTCCTCGTTTCTCGGTTCTTCGTAACTTTCAAAGGTTATTACGATTTAGGTGGAAATCAGCAACGCACACTTGGTTGCGCGTGCGAGTGCATTCCAGCCCGAGTGTTACTTCTGTTTGAGATATTTTTTTAGCCTTAACTGTAAATCACGTATAATTCAATGGGATCTGCGACAAACGCACAGAGCTACAAATGGGACACGCATAAAAGCAGATTCAAGGACAGCACATTGATTTCCACCTCACTGTCAATGTGATCAATAAAAGCTCTCTGTCCTACTGTACTTGAGATTATTTTCACCAGCCTCAGTGTAGATGGTGAAATCAAACACACGAACTGCTGAGGGTCGGTTCTTGTCATTCCGTCCCATGTGGTCCAGTTACGATATGAGACGTTACTATTGTTACTCTGTATCCCACCACATTTCCAAATGAAGTAATCGGTAGTTTTTGGTTCCTTAAGGAAGGAATGAAAGCTAAGCAAATCAATTACTAGCTCCCATACAACGGTTACGGTTTTAGCAAATTGCCATCTGAGTTACAGAATTTTTAGTACATTAGGGACTTATGCCTACAGATGAAACATCAGACAACTACTACTACTCGTCCTTAGTACGAGGTATGCAACACAGCGCACCTCACAATTCATTAAGAAGACGAAGGCCGGTGGCTCGGCATTTAGTAAATTTGCCACCGGCGTCTCTCTTTCTTTGGGCACCGTTTACGAGTACAGGGTGTTTCAAAAATGACCGGTATATTTAAAACGGCAATAAAAACTAAACGAGCAGCGATAGAAATACACCATTTGTTGCAATATGCTTCTGACAACAGTACATTTTCAGGCAGACAAACTTTCGAAATTACAGTAGTTACAATTTTCAACAACAGATGGCGTTGCAAGTGATGTGAAAGATATAGAAGACAACGCAGTCTGTGGGTGCGCCATTCTGAACGTCGTCTTTCTGCTGTAACCGTGTGCTGTTCACAACGTGCAAGCGTGCTGTAGACAACATGGTTTATTCCGTAGAACAGAGGATTTTTCTGGTGTTGGAATTCCACCGCCTAGAACACAGTGTTGTTGCAACAAGACGAAGTTTTCAACGGAGGTTTAATGTAACCAAAGGACCGAAAAGCGATACAATAAAGGATCTGTTTGAAAAATTTCAACGGACTGGGAACGAGACGGATGAACGTGCTGGAAAGGTAGGGCGACCGCGTACGGCAACCACAGAGGGCAACGCGCAGCTAGTGCAGCAGGTGATCCAACAGCGGCCTCGGGTTTCCGTTCGCCGTGTTGCAGCTGCAGTCCAAATGACGCCAACGTCCACGTATCGTCTCATGCGCCAGAGTTTACACCTCTATCCGTACAAAATTCAAACACGGCAACCCCTCAGCGCCGCTACCATTGCTGCACGAGAGACATTCGCTAACGATATAGTGCACAGGATTGATGACGGCGATATGCATGTGGGCAGCATTTGGTTTACTGACGAAACTTATTTTTACCTGGACGGCTTCGTCAATAAACAGAACTGGCGCATATGGGAAACTGAAAAGCCCCATGTTGCAGTCCCATCGTCCCTGCATCCTCAAAAAGTACTGGTATGGGCCGCCATTTCTTCCAAAGGAATCATTGGCCCATTTTTCAGATCCGAAACGATTACTGCATCACGCTATCTGGACATTCTTCGTGAATTTGTGGCGGTACAAACTGCCTTAGACGACACTGTGAACACCTCGTGGTTTATGCAAGATGGTACCTGGCCACATCGCACGGCCGACGTCTTTAATTTCCTGAATGAATATTTCGATGATCGTGTGATTGCTTTGGGCTATCCGAAACATACAGGAGGCGGTGTGAATTGGCCTCCCTATTCGCCAGACATGAACCCCTGTGACTTCTTTCTGTGGGGACACTTGAAAGACCAGGTGTACCGCCAGAATCCAGAAACAATTGAACAGCTGCAGCAGTACATCTCATCTGCATGTGAAGCCATTCCGCCAGACACGTTGTGGGGCGGCGAGATAAGTTGTAAAATATATAATTGCTGTATAAACACTTGCATGTAGAATCAGTTTCTGGCTTTTAGAATGTTGTTAATGCTGTCTTTCGCCGTTCTCAACACTGGCTCTCTATTTACTTTTTGGCACACAGAAAGTGATTTAATAAAACATGGAACCAGTAATTAGAGATCCTAGTGCCACTTTATCTGAGAATGTTATTATAGCTGCAGCTTATAGCTCTGAGGAATTAGGAGATTGTCCGGGATTTCTAATCAAAAACGGCTTTCCAAAATAATTGAGTATATTCTGAAATTCACTGATAAAAAGCACAAGTATCCCTACAACCTAACTAACAGAGCAGTTCAGAGTCTAATGCGCTGATGCAACTACAAATGTCCGAATTAAATGTTAAAAAGAATGCTCGCCATAATTTGATAAAAATATTTCATCAAACGCCACGCTAAATATTTGGTAGAATGTCTGTCCCGCGACGGCACGTGAAAATACGACAATACGCAAACTGAAGCTAGATAATGAAAATCATCCCAGAATTAACTCTTCACTTGAAATGTTTTTATGGTTCCGCATATCTCTAGTAACTTAATACGGCACCCGAGGCTGTATGTAGCAGTGACACTGATGCGACGCAGCTCCCGACACAGATGGCGTGTCATTCAGCGTCTGGAGAGAACTGGGGCCTTGCTTCCTCGCGCAGCATTCTTATATATAAAGCCGCGGTGCGGACGGCTAAGGGAACGCCTGATCTTTTCGGCTCTCCCGACTAGCCGCTGGGCTAGTAACGCACCACTTCAGGTTACATAATAATTTATAGCTTCTTTTGCTGATGGCCGAAGAAGCTCTTAATTTAAACGTGCATTCAGCACGCAGGTAAGTATTGATAATAAAATTTTGACGTGGCTAAGTTAAATATTCTGGGCGAGAGAATTAATTAAATTACACTGCACGCAGTAGATGAGCTCTGAACTGGCCCTTTTGAGATCCGCTATCGCTATAATTTTATAGGTATTCAAAAGAAACTTTACACATCTTTATAGTCATAGCGGACCTCCAACCTATTTAAATCTAAACATCCTAGCCTTATTTACTAGCCTACTTAATCTATCTTGCTTCCTTCAGTTTTGAGACGAAAACCAGAAAATCATGAAATTCCACTAAAATCTTAATTTGTGAAATCCAAAGTACTGTTTTTATTAAATCATTATGAAAGATGAATCTAAATATAAATTTTGAAGTCTCTAGCTCTTTTCTGTTGCGCCAATAATTTTTTCAGAAAAACGTCCAAATTTCGAAAATGACTGAAGTTATTGAACTGATATTTAACACGCATTAATTTAGTATTATTCCTGACATGCTAGAAAAGTTTTAGGTCATTTGCTTGATTTTTAAGGTATTGCGCAACATTTATGACGTCAGAGCTAGTTACAGCAGACTGGCTGGCACACAATGGAAACTGATGTGAATTTACTACAGCGTGAGTAGGCTGCTTCCCTACATCACCCTCTACTTAAATTTTTTGTTTATGAATGTTAATGAATGAAAAAAAATTTAATTACAAAAAGGGAAGCAAGAGTACAGTTTAACTCCCTATGAAAAATCAAAATTGAAATATAAACCTGTAGAAACATTAAAGAAAACTGATTACCTACATTAATTATTTAAATTGTAGGCATGTTCACTGCCTTTTAAACAATGTCATTACTCAAAATTTTAAGCAAAGTCAATGAAATATTTTGGCATACATATTGCCTTAGACAAACAAACACATACAAATTGAAAAATTATGAAAATCTTAGATCCATTAAATACATTAAATACATTTTTACATACACAAATTCAAAGAAAATAACATGATACATAAACAGATGATTATCTCTTAGCAGTCTTTTCTAAACCTGAAAGAAAAGTTCACAAACAATTTTTACACACGTGGTTGTAGCCACTTGGCTGGCGTCCTACTCTTCCATTCACAAGGGTAGAGGAGGGGAAGTTGCTATGGTGTGCGTCCTTCACGTTCTCTCTAAATTACATGGGGGAAAGGGGAGGGGTCACTGTGAGTTGTGTCCAAGTCACTCCACGCTTTCACGCAGCTACCAGGCTGCCATTATCTGGTTTGTCCTGTAGAACAAACAAAAAGAGTGCCTCAGACTCTGTTCACTTAATATCTATGGGTGGGTCACAATGAAATGGGGATATATACATTTTATCCTCCAATATGTTGCTGGAACAAAGTTAACAGAACCTTTCTCAATTTTACTCTTACGGTTACTTAACTGTCATAAAATTGGTAAACAAATGGCTCAAAACGCCGTTAGTCATGTACTAGAGAAAATTAATGCTCAAGGCATACAATCATAAATCATATTTAATCTGAATTTATTATTTCTGGGCCGGAACACTGAACCAATGCTCGGTACATTCCTGATACATTTGTATTTTAAGCACTTAACTGACTCATCTTCGATTACCTTATTCTTAGAGATAGTATGAGTATGATTAGTGGTTGTTTTCTCAGCTTCTTTGTGCATGTGAGTAACTTTTGGTAATAGTACAGTTGTGGGTGTTCAAAACACACTACGTTTAGTTGACTACTAAATCCATTTATTGGTCCTCTGCTGTTGTCAGTTCCACAATCGCAATCAGGTACTTACTTACTTTGAAGTGTATTTATGCTGAGCTAAAATAATGTTTCACATCTGTCAGTATGTTATTTATTCATTTTGCTAGTGTATGTACTTATTTAACACTCACTCTATTAATATTTAAAGCATAGGATAGCACATTTATTTCATATTCATAGTGTATTGCAGCTGATTAGTTTGCTCACGTGGCAATCCATTTCCACTCGATCGGACGCTGAAACCTCAGGTAGTCTCTCTCGGACCTACCACTAAAATTCATCAAGTAATTATGGACGAGCGTAATGCTAATTCCTTAAACCTATAGGACACCATGAGCTGCTCTGTCTCATTTAACATAAGGGTACCTATGGTCGCATTCACGCCTCCAACTCATAACCTCAATACGTGTAGGTGTATCCTGTCACACACTACACTAAAATAATGGCCAGCTCCAACCTTATAAATACTTCAGGGACGTGTCCTTCACGTCTCAACCACAAACACTGCTCAATTCTATTACACTGCCTTTCCTTGCTATACCAGGTGAGTTTATCCTTACAACTTATGTGCATATTTTTCATAACACTAAGCAATCTCTTTCTTACTATTTATTAGTTAGCTCTAATGCATACACTAGGTTTCACTACCACTTCACATACTGCTTGTACATGAATTCATATATCTCTTTAAATTACTGTTGGTGGACCATTTCCAATAAAACAACACTTTGTACTTATTATATTACCAGGGTACTATACATAATTGTTACTCAAATACATTTGTATCTTAATTACGTCATACTTCTCTATTGTTTGTCACTATTAGGTTTGTCACATTAGGTACTTTTCTTCACTAATCGGTAGATAGAATGGTTACATAACTCATGGCTTGATAGTCATGACAGAAAATTTTCATGTCTGGAAAGAAGAGGTCGAAATTTTTGAGGATAGGAAAGATGAAGAATGAGTGAGACCTGAAAGGAAAAGAAGGTTTCACACAGCTGGGACTGCACAGCTGCCAAACTGTTTAGAGGTTACAGAACAACCTTCCTCCCTACAGCATTCATTACTACCTATGAATTTCTTTAGGTCGATCACGTTCCTGAGACCTAATAGCTTCTTACTTTTAGGATACTCCAGCCTATATGCATTGGCATGTGGTTTTCCTATTATCCTGAAAGGTCCTTGGTATACGAACATGAATTTCTTTGTTTCTGCATTTACTTTCTTTGATTTTTCTTTGGTTTTGACAAGGACTAATTGACCTATTTCAAAGCTAGTAGGTACGGCTTTTGCGTCATGACGCTTCTTCCTTTCCAACGCTCTTTTTCTCATATTAGCCCTAGCCTTTAGTTTCTTCTCGTCTGTGGATATTTGCGTTAGAATAGGGAATTCTACCATATCTGCAATCACATTGTGCGGTTCTTGGCCAAACATCAATTCGCAAGGTGCAAAACCAGTTGCATCATGTCTTAAGTTGTTAATTACATTCTCAAAATACTTAATGTGCTCTGCCCAACTTGAGTGTTTCCGAGCACAATAAGTTCTGCAAAGCCTATTCAATTCCCTCATAATACGTTCACTCATATTTCCTTGGGGGAAATACGCAGATATTTTCAGATGTTTCACGCCTGCCTTATCTAGACATTCCTTAAATCTATCAGAAGTAAATTGCGGCCCATTGTCTGACAGCAAATTCTTCGGAACACCCACTTTCACGAAGAAATCTTTTTCCAACTTTTCAACCGATGTTTTAGCATTTGCTCTTTTAATTGGGTATAGCTTAACATATTTACTGAATCCATCCACAATAACAAAAACATGGGTGCAACCACCTCTCGAAACAGGAAGAGGGCCAAACAAATCACAAGCCAGTAATTCTAGGGTTTCAGTTGGCTCTACTGAATGCATATCTCCTTGTATTCTGGTGTTGGCAGCACGGACTTTCTGGCACACTACACACGATGCTAGACGCTTGGCCACACGGCGGTACATGTTGTCAAACACAACCTTCTCTTGTAATTTTGCAATGCACTTCTTTGCACCGTACTGCCCATACCTCAGGTGTACATAGTCGATTAGTAAGTCTACATGTTGTGAGGGAAAGCACAGCTTCCACTCAGAAACACCTATCTTTTTCCTCCTAAACAGAATACCTTTATGCAAACAATAGTATTGCGAAACCTTAGGATAGTTCGCATTTCCTACATAGCTCTTCACTAATTTCAGTTGGTCATCTGCATTCTGCTCACGACTCAAGTTCTTAATCACTCTCTTTAAAGCACTTTCTTCCTTTACTTCGTGCAATGCAAACATTCGAACTTCATTTAGGTCTGTTGCTGTAATTCCCGCGTCATCACAGAGCTCCGCACTTCTAGATAACCCATCAGCTACTAGATTGTCTTTCCCTTGAATATATTTAACCTCAAGGTCAAACTGCTGGAGATACAATGACCATTTTACCAAACGAGAATTCCTCAACTTACAGGTCTTTAAAAAGGTCAACGCCTTATGGTCACTGTAAACAACTATCTTGTGACCTAATAAATACTGCTCAAACTTCTGTACCCCAAATACAATTGCTAATGCTTCCAGTTCTGAGATGCCATAATTTCTCTCTGCTGCCTGTAAAGATCGACTTGCGAAAGCTATAGTGTTGTGCACTTCTCGTTCGTTCTCTATTTCTACTTGGAATATCTCCACAGCTATACCATAGCCACTAGCATCAACAGACATACAGAATGGTTTTTCGAAGTCAGGATGATGCAAAATTGGACTATTAATTAAAGATTGTTTAAGCCCCTCAAACACCTGTTGACATTCTGCTGTCCAAACCCAAGGGGTATTCTTTTTCAGCAGGAGGTGAAGACAGGGGGCATTAAAAGCCTGATCACTGACAAAACGCCTATAGAAGCCGAAAAGACCGAACATTGATCTCAACTGCTTCTTGTTTCTGGGAGCCTCAAATTTTTCAATGACTGCTAGCTTGCCTGGGTCAGGCAGAATACCTTTTCCACTTATCCTATATCCCAAGAAACCTATTTCCTCTTTACCGCACTCTGTCTTTTCAATCTTTAGCTTCATGCCACCTCTCTCAATAGCCTCTAACACTTCCTATAATAAAGCTATGTGTTCTTCCCAGGTAGGAGTTGCTATTAACAGATCATCTACGTAGACTGTTATTTTATTACTTAAATCTGGTCCTAAAACATGGCACATCACACGTACGAAGGCACAAACAGAGATATTAAGTCCGAAAGGTACCACACGGTATTGGTAACAAACTCCTTCGTACAAGAAAGCTGTGTACTTTCTTGAACTTTCCGCCAGTGGCAAATTCCAATATCCACACGTGATGTCCATAGAAGTTAAGAATTTTACTCCCCGGAATTTTTGCAATAACTCGTCCATGTTCTGCGGTCTATCACTTTCCCTAACCACTATTTCATTCAACCAACGAGCGTCCAAGACCACTCTGACACTCCCGTCTCTTTTTGGTACAACAACAAGAGGATTATTGTACTCACTGACCGCTTTCTCAATCACACCCCACTCCAGCATTCTCTGTATTTCCCTTCGAACTGCCTCCTTCCTAGCTACATGTATTTGGTATGGCTTCCTGAAAAACACTTGGCCGGGTTTCACTTTTAATTGACATTCATAACCTTTGACTATGCCAGGTCGATCTGAAAATACCTTATGATGCCTTTTTAGAACCTGTCTCAGTTCTTCCTTCTGATTGGCTGAAATCTTATCGATTTCCTGCAATTTAGCTTCTATTTTGTCTAAAATAATTGCTTCTTCTTCTGTGTTCAGCTTACAGTTACTAAGATTAACACCCTCGTCCCAATACCTCCTATTTTTCAGAACTCGTATAGGCAGCTCCCAAGTTTCATGATCAGTTACTACATGTTTATCACTAAAAGGTACTATAATTACTCCGGTTATTGGCAAGACCATTTTTAACTGGCTTCTTTCAAAGTCAACAACACTCTGATATTTTGACAAGAAATCTATGCCAGTTAAAACCTCAATACTGAGATTGTTTACAATTAAACATGGATGATCAATTAAATTAGCATTAATGTTAAAGGGCAGTAAAGCTTCTTGCTTTACCGTTTTTGACACCTTGCCAGTAGCACCAATTATTCTTAGTCCTGATACTCTCATTACTGTAAGCTTGTCTTTACCAGGTAAAGCATCAAAGAAGGACTGAGATATCGCACTCACCTCACTTCCACTGTCTAAGAGACAACGTACATTATACCCAACATATTCACTATTGTTATAGGGTGGCTTATTCTAGGTTGTACAGGTGGTTCCTCAAATTCATCTAGTAGTTCCTTTTGGATTTGTCTCCAACTAATGTGATCGACATCTGTCTTCATTACATTTAGGTCACAGTGTGTAGGGGTTTCCTGAATTACATTTTCAGCTGCCTTTTCCAGTCGGTCTATTAATTTTAAATCGAAACACCGCACGACTTCATTACATTTAGTTTGCTGAACATAACCCAAATTACTGTAGTCTGAGCGATTCTGCGCCTCCAGACCGGGCATAACATTAGTTACAGCTAAATCACTTTCACCATTATCGTCGGTTTCCTTCTCAAGTGACAACTGGTCACAGCTACTGGGTTCATTGACCCCAAACAGCCTACCCTCTACATTCCCACTTATCTCCTGTCCTAAATCTATTAGTACATTATCAACATCCTGCACAGGCGCTTTAGATAAGAGCACATCATCCTCATCGTAAATATAAGCATGAATTTCTTCAGCTTCTTCACCTGACAATTCAATATTTTGTAGCTCTTCCCTACTGTTACACTGCTGCGCCTTCTCTTTCTCTTCCCACTTAGAAAGCGTCTCTAACACGGTATCTATCAAATACTGTGAGTGATGTAATATTTCTGTTGTATCCTTAGGTGCTACCGACTCTTCATCTACTTGTTCAGTTTGAGTATTCTGATCTGTCTTACCAATTCCCTTAACTACTGGCATAGGAAAAGTAACCGCCTGGTGAGCGCCAGTGTCCTCATAGACGGTAACTAGTTTTCCTGCCTCGGCATACTACTGTTTCCTTTAGTTTCATTATAGTTAGCTGGCATAGCCTTACTTTCCGTACTGTTGTTTACATGCATATTTCTGTTTGGAACAAAATTATTATCCCTTGGATGCCATTGTTGGTTCTGATAATTATTTCCCCAATTCCTACCTCTCTTAGGATGGCGAACACCTACTGTTCTGATGTTTACATTGCCATTTTGCTCGTTCCTAAAATTACTATTATTGTTATTGGCATTTCGGTTATTACGTGCTTGCTCCTCATTGGCAGCAACACGTTCTACACGTTCCAAATACTCAATGAAACGATCCAGATTGTCTCTAGGGGCTGATATAATTCTAGTTTGCCAATACCATGGCAGTTTGGCTTCAAGACCAAGTATAATCATTTCTGATTTCAGCTTTTCCGCCAAATGTGACAAACGTGAAATCCATGACCTAGCAAACTCTTTAATTGATTCCTTGCCTGCATTGAAGCGTTTTCCACTCCAAAATTCTCTCAACACTTCATTTTGCTTATTGCTAGACCAATACTCATTAATGAAAGCTGTTTTAAATTCCGCTAATGTTTTACACTTTAACATAACATCAGCTGACCAACGCATGGCGTCACCTGCTAAATGGCTTCTAATAAACGAGATTTTCTCTCGTTCAGACCAAGTTGGTGGAATCACATCTTCAAAATCGTTCCAGAAATCTAGCGGGTGGATATTTTTATCTGGATCGAACCGCAAGAACTGCCGACACCCGATAAAAGCGGCGTTTGGAGCTACAACTTGTTGTATATTACCATTACCAGAAGTTACTGAAGCTACTTTACTCTCAATGTTAGCAATGTTAGTACTTATATTTTCTACTTTCATTTCAACATTATCTACTCTTTGCACAATATGAGTAGTATCACTTTTGATTGCATCTACTTCTTCTTGACATATGTTTACTTTTATATTAACATCTTTAAATCTATCTGAGCACAGTTCAGATTCCGCCTCGATCTTTTCTGTTAACTTGTGCTCCAGCTTCGCATTTTCCATTTGGAAGTCTTTGCGAACCTCAGCAAATTCGGATTTTACTGTTTTATACATTTCAGAAAATTGTTGAGCAACCTTTTTCTTAATATCCTCATGGTTGTAATCAATTTTATAATTCAAACTGTCTAGATCCTCTTTCAACTTATTGCAACCAGCCTTGAAGTTATCGTCCATTACCTCCAATCGTTTATTAAAATTTGTTTGGCTGGCCACAATTTCAGACTTAAATTCAGCATTACTGTTTTTGACCTGTTCACTTATTTCAGATTTTAATTCAGCATTACTGCTTTTGACCTGTTCACTTATTTCAGACTTTAACTCAGCATTATTGGATTCTAATTTATTGTCCATTGCCTCAAACCGTTTATTAAAATTTGTTTGACTGGCAGCTATTGCTTGTAATATAACATTTAAATCAACAGCCCCAGCATCTTTGGGTTGCTCACTAGCTGGCTTTTTATCACACTCAGGTGACGAAAAACTAGCTCCAATACCAGAATCCTCAAAACTAAATGAAACTTCTGATTGATTAGTCATATCTAACTTCTCCTTCTTAAACTCTACCATCTCTGATGACTGTTTCATTTTTAATTCATCAGAGAAACTATCATCCAATTCATTTACAATTTCTACTTTCTGCTTTACTACAGGGGTCCCTATTATTGAATCATTGCCTCTTCCCACACTACTGTCAGGAGACAATACTTCATATTTCACTTTAACATTACTACTTTCATGCATATTTACACTTGAACCGTTGTCTGGATTTACATTTCCCTCAACAGACATAGGTTCTGATTTAAGTTTAATCTCAGTATCTTATGGCGGTTCCATCGCCGACAGTCTTTTAGTGCAGGTTAGTAAAATTTTTAACAGCTTTTCACTTAACTTAGTTCCTTCTGCACGACGTATGGCGTTGCCGGCGCGGCGTACCAGGATTCCTGATGCGACGTGGCACGTTGAACTGCAGACGGCTCTCCGGCGGCTGTTGTGTGTTTGCGTGGCCCGCAATTGCAGGCGCTGCGCCGGTTGCTCCAGCGGACTACTGCGGTGCGGCGAGAATAGCTTCTCGCGATGCCGGCAGCACCGCTAGACTCAGTGCCAGCTCCATCAATCCAAATGTGTTGTTAATCCAATTGCGTCGTCCACATGCACCCGTAACACTTTCACTGTTCCGTTACTCAGCTGCGTGTCGTATTTCACTCGCGAATCCGAATAGTTAAAAAATCACTTTCATTTAGTTGATTTCCCGGCCGATGCACCATATGTGGGGCGGCGAGATAAGTTGTAAAAAATCTAATTGCTGTATAAACACTTGCAGGTAGAATCAGTTTCTGGCTTTTAGAATGTTGTTAATGCTGTCTTTCGCCGTTCTCAACACTGGCTCTCTATTTACTTTTTGGCACCCAGAAAGTGATTTAATAAAACATGGAACCAGTAATTAGAGATCCTAGTGCCCACTTTATCTGAGAATGTTATTATAGCTGCAGCTTATAGCTCTGAGGAATTAGGAGATTGTCCGGGATTTCTAATCAAAAACGGTTTTCCAAAATAATTGAGTATATTCTGAAATTCACTGATAAAAAGCACAAGTAACCCTACAACCTAACTAACAGAGTAGTTCAGAGTCTAATGCGCTGATGCAACTATAAATGTCCAAATTAAATGTTAAAAAGAATGCTCGCCATAATTTGATGAAAATATTTCATCAAACGCCACACTAAATATTTGGTAGAATGTCTGTCCCGCGACGGCACGTGAAAATACGACAATACGCAAACTGAAGCTAGATAATGAAAATCATCCCAGAATTAACTCTTCACTTGAAATGTTTTTATGGTTCCGCGTATCTCTAGTAACTTAATACGGCACCCGAGGCTGTATGTAGCAGTGACACTGATGCGACGCGGCTCCCGACACAGATGGCGTGTCATTCAGCGTCTGGAGAGAACTGGGGCCTTGCTTCCTCGCGCAGCGTTCTTATGTATAAAGCCGCGGTGCGGACGGCTAAGGGAACGCCTGATCTTTTCGGCTCTCCCGACTAGCCGCTGGGCTAGTAACGCACCACTTCAGGTTACATAATAATTTATAGCTTCTTTTGCTGATGGCCGAAGAAGCTCTTAATTTAAACGTGCATTCAGCACGCAGGTAAGTATTGATAATAAAATTTTGACGTGGCTAAGTTAAATATTCTGGGCGAGAGAATTAATTAAATTACACTGCACGCAGTAGATGAGCTCTGAACTGGCCCTTTTGAGATCCGCTATCGCTATAATTTTATAGGTATTCAAAAGAAACTTTACACATCTTCATAGTCATAGCGGACCTCCAACCTATTTAAATCTAAACATCCTAGCCTTATTTACTAGCCTACTTAATCTATCTTGCTTCCTTCAGTTTTGAGACGAAAACCAGAAAATCATGAAATTCCACTAAAATCTTAATTTGTGAAATCCAAAGTACTGTTTTTATTAAATCATTATGAAAGATGAATCTAAATATAAATTTTGAAGTCTCTAGCTCTTTTCAGTTGCGCCAATAATTTTTTCAGAAAAACGTCCAAATTTCGAAAATGACTGAAGTTATTGAACTGATATTTAACACACATTAATTTAGTATTATTCCTGACATGCTAGAAAAGTTTTAGGTCATTTGCTTGATTTTTAAGGTATTGCGCAACATTTATGACGTCAGAGCTAGTTACAGCAGACTGGCTGGCACACAATGGAAACTGATGTGAATTTACTACAGCGTGAGTAGGCTGCTTCCCTACAACGTTGTCAAAGGTTTCGGGTAATTTCATTCAGAGACTACGCCATATTATTGCTACGCATGGTGGATATGTGGAAAATATCGTACTATAGAGTTTCCCAGACCGCAGCGCCATCTGTTGTTGAAAATTGTAACTACTGTAATTTCGAAAGTTTGTCTGCCTGAAAATGTACTGTTGTCCCAAGCATATTGCAACAAACGGTGTATTTCTATCGCTGCTCGTTTAGTTTTTATTGCCGTTTCAAATATACCGGTCATTTTTGAAACACCCTGTATATCGCTAGTAATCCGTTTCCATTTCGAAGTGGCTTCAAACTATTAAGGCAGTGAGTGTGTAGAAAGACGTGGGGTGGGCACAAATACGACAAGTGAGGACCCTGGTGTGAACCATAGGTCGTCCTTATGGTGTCAGCTGACGTGAAGAACAGAGAAAGTAAACCGAAGAGAACGAGAAAAACGTACCACTTGGGAAGCATATAAAGTAGCATTCTGTTCCATTACATCAAGTGTATTGTTCGTGCAACGTTCCTAAATGCACACTGAAACCCTTCACTCTTCACAAGATGTATGTAACATAATAGTCATCTTAAAACTCTGTATGTGGCTCTTTTACTTATCAATAGAAGAGCTCATAACGCCACAGAGACATACTCATTGATTTCTTTCGTAAATAGGTTGATTCTGTGTGTATCATTTTACTACCCAAATTAATTTTGAACTAATACTTACATTTTAGAGAAATTCTACATGATCAGAGATTTTGACTTTGTAGTGGTTTCATCTGCATACTGTATACTGTCTAGAGTAAGAAGTCTTTGTAGGGCCAACACCCTATTCACATTTCAAACTTTCTGACTGCTCAGCAGTCCACAGTAGACACGCTATAATTCTGTTAAATTAATGTGCAGCCTCAGCTCAACTTTACGTGATTTTTGTATTTTCTCCGTAGATGTTACAGAGGATTTTGGGCTTGTTCTGCCTCCTATCTGGGAGGCAGTCAGACGATGATAGAAACCGATGTAGTAGGAAAACCAGAGGTGAGGAACACCAAGATGTGTTGGAAAAAAACAAGAATCAGTATATTAGAAGCAGCCGTTTATTACTTATTCAGACCATTAACAATACATGACAGTTTACTGTAAACGACTTCTGGAGCTAGCAAATCTATTTTATAGCTACGATCTGTATATCATGGAAGAACAGTGCCAACCAAAGTAACTGTGGATCGATTGCCTACACATTCGTTTAATGAGAACCCTTCATACAGGAAGAAGGTTACATGGAACATTAACAGTCAGAAACAATTTATGTTCGCTAGGTTATGTTTGACTTTTGATATCTTATGAAAATTTTGGAACTCACGAGAATAATTTTATAAGAACGTGCTGCATGTGGAGAAATGTGTCCTTAAACTGGCCTGTGGGGTTCCATACTCTGCAGTCGTGTTGTTTACAGCACGTACAACGTTTACTAGTACAGCGCTTAATCGCTGCGGAAGGTTCCATCAAAATTCTGGTATAATTATTGTAGAAATTATATCGCGTCGTACTGACACATGATAGGATACTTAAACTGACTAATCAAATTATGACGATTTTGTTTGTCACAAAGATGTTCTGGTCAGGTAAGAGCTTTGCTCGAGCTTTTCTAGTGAATAGTACTGCTTAGTTCCTAATCACTATGCGCTATGGTCACACTCTGCATCGAGCTAGAGCAAAATACAGCAAACAACGTGGGGCGTTGTTTTAAACAATAGAATCGCTTAAGGTTCAGTTTCCGGTCCGGCAATCCAGATTAGTATTTCGAGGACTTCCTGAAGTTCCATCATGTACGAGCCTACCCGATTCTTTGGAGAAGGACACAGCTGATATCATTCCCCAACCTGAGCCTTTATAACTGACGGGACTTTTACCTTAATCGTCCTTCGTTCCACTGTTGTACAGAACACGCAATATTCCAACCTTTCTCTGCAGTATGGGAAATTCCATGGTTCGTAATGTTTGACAGAAACAAGAATTTATTCAGCATTGACTAGACCAAAATCAGGAATACGGTCTTCCCTGAATGTCACAACACTATCAGGAAACTTCCGATGGTAGGCCAACCACCTTGTCCACAAAGTCATCCACCGTCCCCTCCCCCCAACTCTCAGTGCAACATAGAGTACGTAGACCTCCATGCCATAATACCTTCTTTCGGCGCTCCACAGTCTACTGACGCCATCGTAGACACAGCTTCAAGAGACATCTCTCAGTCGGCTGTGTGATTACTCAACACCAATTTGGACTACTCTATGATTTTTCACGTTATCATGCCACTAACCCCCGTACATGGCATTTACTGAAACAGGAATGTCTCACCAGTGATTAGTTTGTGTACAGGGACAACGCGATTCCACTGACAGCATTTCTGAGATTGTTCGTTTATGTGTTCTGAGTATTTCTGTGTTTGAGACGCCTTGTCATTGGTGGATAATGTAACAACGATCTACTCAGTTTCTTACACCACTTACATCATTTCTCTGAAAACACCTTCACAACAATGAGAAAGGCTGTAGTATGCAATCACCGAAAGATACAACACCAACTGCAACAACCTCTAGATACGTAAGTATTATGACGTGGTTGCAGTCCATGTGCGAATAATGCCGAATAGCTTCTTTGTGCCGCTCTTATGCTGCATTCAGTGAAACCTATTATACTGCGTTCCTTGAAATGATACGCGAGGTCAGGTCTGCCAATTTTCCGTCATTAAAGCTATCTTTAGTACTGTGAATCACTACTGAAGTACAACTGAAACTGCGTAGGAAAGACACCTGAGACAGAACCGAGCAGCACTGAAGGCGAAGAGTGAAGTGGGTAATACTGTAGCCAGTAGCAAATATACCGAGGAATGATGATGATGATGTTTGGTTTGCGGGCCGCGGTCATCAGCGCCCGTACAAAGTTGCAATTTTCACACAGTCCAATTTTTACAAATCCAATCTAGCCACTGTGACGAATGATGATGATGATGAAATGACAAGGATAACACAAACACCCAGTCCCCAGGCAGAGAAAATCCCGTACCCGGCTGGCAATCGAACCTGGGACCCCGTGGTTGAGAGGCAGCAATATAGCGAGTATGGGAACATATTTGTTTCGAAATATAACAAATGGGTTGCACTACAGACATGTACACTCCTCCTGATACATATTCTGTGCAACAGAGATAGAAAGATGAATGGTGCTTAGGTGTAAATGTAAATGCAATATCCCTGCTACGAGCCACCGGAAATCACAGAGCTCTTACATGAAAATATTGAGAAAATACACCTGAACAATCTTCTGTTCTCTTTTACTTTAGACTTTATCCTGTTTTGGTTACGGACGATGATATAAATGTGAGTTGTTAGATAACAGTTGCAGGTAGTAGTGAATGAGTTAGATTACTTCTAACTAAGGCTGGAAGATAATATGTATAATCCTTGCCACCGTTAATGAATATGTTTGAAGGTCATTCCTTTATTTCACATTGCGCACAAAATATAGAAAGTTCTTCTCTCTTAATGTACACTTTGTCCATCTAAATCACTCCACAGAATTTTCGCTACTGATGTTGCATAGTGAAAGTTTTAAGTCCTTTGCTGTGAAGAATTGCTTTTATGTTCAGGTAAATGACCGCGGGATAGTTTTGACGACCGTCGAGATCCATCAGCCACCAGTGACGGAGGATAGGAGGACATCCAGCCGATCCCTCGCCTCCTGAGAGCTTGTCGGAGGTGCTGGGCGGAGAAAGTAGGGGCGCAGACCAGTATTTGCTCAAATGGTGCGCGAGGACACCAGCTCACCACCCGCCATATTCATGACGAGGGCATCGCCTCGATGTCTCTTCCTGGGAGAGGTTATTGGAGGTGCTGAGTGGAGAAAGTCAGTCATAAGACTGTTTTGTGTATGCAAAGTTGACAGGGACACCGGATCACTAAACAATAATCACAATCATGAGGAACTAAGGCCAGTGGATAAGAACGCAAGTCCACCAACGCCTCAACATTGGAGAGAGTGTTAGAGGTGCTAGAGAGAGAAAGTCATGGCCAAAACTGTTGTGTGTCTGCAAAGTGTAGGTGGACACCGGCCTACTAGTCAATAAAATTATTTTTAGGGAAGTGAAGACATTGAATGAGGAGGACATTCCACCATGCCTCATCGTTGGAGTGGGTGTTAAATGTGCTGGACAGAGAAAGTTAGGGCTGAGACTATTATGTGTTTGCGCAGTGGATGGGACATCGACTCACAAATAACTTAACTGAATAAATTACTAAATGAATAAGTAAAATATCTTTGAAATTCTTTCGTTATGTGTCTCCATGTGAAAGAATATTAATTAGACTTTAATCTCAATCAACTCCAATTGAACGGATACTGGAATAAATATTATTACTTTAACCAATCTGGCATGATTCTCTCTGTCATTGCAAATGTGACTCCATACAGACGAATATTTGACAATGATACATTTTTAGTTGTTCATCTCCCTCAGTATTATTATAATAGACTACCACAATTATCAGTACAGAGTATATCCTTCTTTAACACAGAAAAGAAAAAAATCATTAGCTCATTTGGTTCACAACTAGCTACCACATACATTACAGAGAATTTCTGTTTTATCTTCCTATTTTAATGACTTTCTTCGATTGGTGCCCTGTGCAATAGCATTTTTACAAAAATAAATCTTCTTCTGAGAGCACAGATGAAATATCCGTATAACATTATGACACAGCAATGGCCGAAATAATCTCATTCTTTCGAGTGCCTATGGCATAAATGAAGATAGATGACAAACAATCTGAACACAATTAAAGTATTCGAGGAAGTCAGTCGTGGCAATAATTAGCTGAAAATGTCTCATGCACTACTCTGAACTAAACGGATACGGTCCTGGAGATAATGAAATTAATATTCCATAAAACAGTTAATAATATGGTTCTGATATTAATGTGAGGCTAATTGCTGCAACAGTTGCATTTGTTTATAGTGTGTGACTTCAATTCTGACACAATAGTTAAAGTTGACTGTTAGTCACTCCTGAATAATGATTGGTAAACGTAGTTTCTGGTTGTAAAGTATTGAGTGAAACTGACACTATTATTCAAGGCTAATCACACTGACACTGAATTATAGGGTCGATTTAATTCATTTGTGGTAAGGTAAAAACTAAGTAGTTACACATGGTAACCAGCAATGTAGCAAGCGGTGTACTATATTGGGCCTATTAGAAAATCTAGATGGGAAAATAGTCACACAGCATCAATGTTGACAATACATGTGTTGTTGTAAAGAAGCTTGGTGCTACAGACAAACTAGAGGTGTTACACATAATTAGCAGCTCTTTAGTGAACAGTAAAATTCAGTTAGTGTTCTAACTGAATTGCTAAATACGCAATAAGCACAATCAAAGTGTGTACACACAAAAATATTAACGTCACATGACAAAAGTTTTAAACAATGTGTAAGCATCAGAAATATGTACGTATTGCCCTTGAGACAATTCGCGAGACCCCTCGCCTTATCGTTATGCTCAGCTGCACAGCTTTATCGTCTCTTCCACATAACTGATTTGATTATCCTTAAGTAGTATTAGGAGACCGTTTACTCGTTCCTTACTGGGTACAATTTCTTCAAGCTCTACCAACCTGAATAATTTGTATTTTTTATCCTCTTGAGTTTCGGATTGGAAGATTAGATGTGGTGGCTTTTCATTCTCCTCATCACGCAGTCTACGTATCGGTGCTTCTATCTCTGCATCCATCGTATGTAGACGTTTCCTAAGAGGGTTAGAACGTCAAACGGGCCGACCTGGAAGAGCACCACATGACATTTTAATTTACACTGTCTGTACTTTTCCAAATAAGTTCATAAAGCTTTGTCAGCATGACCAGGAAGGATTCAGGATTCACGCTTATAGTAATGGAAGTTGTAAAGCATAACAAAATATTTTTTTTCATGTCAAATTTCGTCAATTTTTCACTTCTCTTTGCTGCATTTGTTGTTGTAGTACACTTTTCTTCTTTACTTCATAAGTAAGAAATTTTTCATTGAATTTTGCACAGCATACAAACCTTACTTACAGGTGTATGAAACTCTAGAATTTTCCAAATCTGTTAAAAACTGTGTTAAAAATTGTGATAATTAACTATAAAATTTGAGTTGTTTCAAAAAATGAAGTTTAAAATGTAACAGCTCATTCATTTTTTCATAAATTAAATAAATTCTAGAGTCTCATACCGCCAGTCTTCTCAGTCAGAATTATGCGACCCAGGGCCATCTGATACGACATGATGCGATGCTGACCGGTTGATTTTCCTGTTAAATGATCGCCATCCTGAAAGCTGAGACAACGGGATAAAGGTCTGTTTCCCTATTTCCTGTCTCTTGTTCCCATAGAGGTAGAAGGGCTCTGATTACCATCTGAGAGAGTACTTTGGAAGTATCAGGTTCTTTCTTTCTTCACTGCGGCGCTAGGAGAGGGAAAGAGTTGAGCCCATCACCCAAGTGGGTTTTCACGTCCAGGGAAAGATCCTCAGTATTGATATCATAGCAGCTGACTGGATCTGGGGCCGTGCTGGAGAGACGAACGAAGAAAAAACAGTGGAATCTGTGACTGAACCAGGAACCTGTGCGGTCGAAGTCCCGTCTGTACCCGCTACACCTCCCCAGCCATACTATTGGTACTGAAAGATTTATGCACTAGTTGAAACAGTAGTAGATCACAGTTGGTTGGATATATTGCATCGTTTAATGAAAATGCAACAAAAATTATGTGTTTCTTCGGAATATTCCGGCTTTATACGTCTTTGCATGCTGAACTCAAGAGTTATACACAATTTCTGCGTTATTCAGAAAAGCACGCGAAGGTAACATGATTAATTCAGACGTTTCCATGTGAGTAATGAAAGAAATCGACCATTATATACATTACGCTAAATTAATTACGTTAAAAATTTGATTCAAACATAACTCTTACACGCATAGTAGTTTGGTAGTCAGTCGATGTGATGGATACAACGATGTAATTGTTTATTTTAGGCTGTTAAAATTCTCAAAAGTTTTATGTAAAATTTGCACAACAGTCAGTTCCACAGTTTGTAGCTGCTCGAATAGACGATAGCATATTAAGGCCAGACAATGAAATTTAAATAGGTCGAATATGGAAAATAATTTTTGCAGTCGAAAATTTTTGTACTGTGGTAGAAAGGAGTGTGATGAGCAACATCCTAGAAATCCTGACCGTTTGGGGCTGGGGGTGCGCTTACTTTTTGCGCTGGGAGCGACAGAAAACGAAAATGTCAAGCTTGGTTTTTTAAGACCAGGTATAACATTGCAGAGTACATAGAACGACACTGATGAGTACAGGTGTATCACGCTATATATATAGACTGTTGGGAGAATAGGTGCAGATTTTTTTAGTAGAGACTGAGAACAGTGTGCTGCATAGTCTTATATCAGTATTTATTTCATCTGAATACTAATAATCATAGCCATTAAGAGTAGTTTGTTTTTAGTTTGGTTAGTAACTCCAAGTAGAGGGTGACAGTTACTGAACTATATGAAAAAAAGGTTAATTAGTTACAAACTACGGCGTGCACACACTTTATTCAACATGTAAACGTCACTACAGATATTCGGATTTAGGTTATGATATGTTCAATATGCGTGCCATCATTGACGATGATATGGCGCAGACGAATAGTGAAATTCTGCATGACCCACTGAAGTGTCGAAACATCGATGCTGTCGATGACCTCATGCATGGCTGTTTTCATCTCAGCAATGGTTTTGAGGTTATTGCTGGGCACCTTGTATTTAATTTTGCCCACCAAAAGAGTCGCATGTGTTCAGATCCGGAGAATATGGCGTCCAATCGAGCCATATCCCAGTGGTCTCTTGGTATCCCGGAGGCAGAATGTGGTCCCCAAAGTGCTCCTCTAGGATCTTCACTCTCCTGCTTCGATGGGATCGAGCTCTGTCTTGGACGAACCACATCTTCTCGAAATTAGGGTCTCTTTGAATAATGGGGATGAAATCATATTCCGAAACCATCACGTACCGCTCGGTAGTCACTGTGCCATCAGCGAATATCGCACCGATTATTCCGTGACTGGACATTGCACACCACACAGTAACCCCCTGTGGGTGAAGAGACTTCTCGATCGCCAGTTGCGGATTCTCAGTCCTCAAAATGCACCAGTTTTGCTTATTGACGAACCCAACCAAATGAAAGTGAGCTTAATCCCTAAAACAAAACATACAGTGCTTACTAATTCCCATCATTCCCGCGGCCAACCGTGCAGTTTGAACACCTTAACGCAAACCCTTCAGAAGTTATGACAATCTTATTTCATATAGTTCAATAACTGTCACCCAGTACATGCGGAAAGAGTAAGCCATTTTTGCATATTTTCCCCTGGGCTGAAGGTAAGGTGTTGTAGCTAGATACATTGATGCAGAATGGTTAGTCTATAGCGACAGGCGTAGTGATATTAGTTGTGCAGTTATGACTGTGCAGAAAACACCAGGTGATATTTTTGTGATAAGACTGTTAGAGGCAAAAGAAAATAAAGGACACTGAAGTGCAATGATGTTAACGTACCAACGATCACAACATCTGCACTTCTCTACCTTAAGGCTTAAATGGGCACTCTGCAGCCTGGACAACACACTTCCTTCACATGTCCTTCAATTGTCCTTGAAAAACTTATTACATAATCTAAATACTCGAGACAAACAGTAAGCTTTGATAATACGTCAGCGAATTTCCTGAAAAGTTGCAGGCGCGTTCCTAAAAATTATTATACAGGGTATTACAAACATTCCTCACACATAAAGAAAGAAAATATGTTATGTGGACATGTGTCCGGAAACGCTTACTTTCCATGTTAGAGCTCATTTTATTGCTTCTCTTCAAATCACATTAATCATGGAATGGACGCACACAGCAACAGAACGTACCAGCGTGACTTCAAACACTTTGTTACAGGAAATGTTCAAAATGTCCTCCGTTAGCGAGGATACATGCATCCACGCTCCGTCGCATGGAATCACTGATGCGCTGATGCAGCCCTGGAGAATGGCGTATTGTATCACAGCCGTCCACAATACGAGCACGAAGAGTCTCTACAATCGGTACCTGGGTTGCGTAGACGAGAGCTTTCAAATGCCCCCATAAATGAAAGTCAAGAGGGTTGAAGGTCAGGAGAGCGTGGAGGTCATGGAATTGGTCCGCCTCTACCAATCCATCGGTCACCGAATCTGTTGTTGAGAAGCGTACGAACACTTCGACTGAAATGTGCAGGAGCTCCATCGTGCATGAACAACATGTTATGTCGTACTTGTAAAGGCACATGTTCTAGCAGCACAGGTAGAGTATCCCGTATGAAAACATGATAACGTGCTTCATTGAGCGTAGGTGGGAGAACATGGGGCCCAATCGAGACATCACCAACAATGCCTGCCCAAACGTTCACAGAAAATCTGTGTTGATGACGTGATTGCACAATTCCGTGCGGATTCTCGTCAGCCCACACATGTTGATTGTGAAAATTTACAATTTGATCACGTTGGAATAAAGCCTCATCCGTAAAGAGAACATTTGCAGTGAAATGAGGATTGACACATTGTTGGATGAACCATTCGCAGAAGTGTACCCGTGGAGGCCAATCAGCTGCCGATAGTGCCTGCACACGCTGTACATGGTACGGAAACAACCGGTTCTCCTGTAGCACTCTCCATACAGTGACGTGGTCAACGTTACCTTGTACAGCAGCAAATTATCTGACGCTGACATTAGGGTTATCGTCAACTGCACGTAGAATTGACTCGTCCATTGCAGGGGTCCTCGTCGTTCTAGGTCTTCCCCAGTCGCGAGTCATAGGCTGGAATGTTCCGTGCTCCCTAAGACGCCGGTCAATTGCTTCGAACGTCTTCCTGACGGGACACCTTCGTTCTGGGAATCTGTCTCGATACAAACGTACCGCGCCACGGCTATTGCCCCGGGCTAATCCATACATCAAATGGGCATCTGCCAACTCCGCATTTGTAAACATTGCACTGACTGCAAAACCACGTTCGTGATGAACATTAACCTGTTGATGCTACGTACTGATGTGCTTGATGCTAGTACTGTAGAGCAATGAGTCGCATGTCAACACAAGCACCGAATTCAACATTACCTTTCTTCAATTGGGCCAACTGGCGGTGAATCGAGGAAGTACAGTACATACTGACGACACTAAAATGAGCTCTAACATGGAAATTAAGCGTTTCCGGACACATGTCCACATAACATCTTCTCTTTATTTGTGTGTGAGGAATGTTTCCTGAAAGTTTGGCCGTACCTTTTTGTAACACCCTGTATCATCTTAATACTCGAGACAAACAATGGGTTTTAATAATGGTCAGCGAATCCCTGAAAAGTTGCAGGCGCTTTCCTTGTACCAAAAGGCATACGGAGAAGCACATACAGTCTGGAAGGATACAAAAAAGGAAACACAAAAGGGTCTTTGGCCGATATTGTGGCGCAATTGCAATTTCGTGGTAATTAGAGCACATGACAAAGATCGAAAAATATCAGTACTTTCCTAATCTCTGCGGTGTGTCGTCGATACAGGGTGGAGGGTATATATCACGGGTCAATAATATCGGATTTACTCCTCTCATATCGGTAGGCAGGTGACAGGTTCTCTCTCCATTGGCTGCCTTTCTTGGTACCATGAAGATTGGTGATGACCAGGCGCTGGCAGAAGATTGAATTATCCCTGGAGCCAAGGGTTCATGAACAGTTTCCTCAACAACAGATTGTGCCTGAAATAGAGGGCTGTATGGTTTCTGAGCGATTGGCTATTGATCTAGTGCTCCCAGTAGCGATTTCAAAAAAATCGAATGTGTGTGCAATCTCATGGGACTTAACTGCTAAGGTCATCAGTCCCTAAGCTTACACACTACTTAACCTAAATCATCCCAAGGACAAACACACATACCCATCCCCGAGGGAGGACTCGAGCCTCCGCCAGGGATTTCATGCTGTACTGTATCATTGACGGGAAATACTGCCGTTCCTTGCATAGGCGCGCAGAAGAGTGTGTCAAAGATTCTATTCTGACTAAGGTAATGTACTAACTTCTTTTGTAACTGAGTCATTAATAAAGGCATAACTGCACAAACCTTCCTCACTAGCAACTACTTCCCGCTACTCTGCTTAAACTGCTTCTCACATTGAACGACTACTAGAATTACTTCTTTTCCACTAGCTTAACCACTCGTTGTTCCAAATGTGATCCGTACGTCTCTATGACTAAAATTTAACAACACACACCAGTAACGGAATCTTCACCCCTACTGCTTCCGCTTTGCTTATGCTTCTTATGACATGGGTTTACAGCTGGTGGAGAAAACTGTTCTAACTACGTGGATGAACCAGAAAGCCTGATGTTAGCGGTATCTGAGTTTCGACTTCAGTCCTAAGAAGTTTTCCCACACCTCCCAATGTCGCTAGCTTTTTACGCCGAAGTACATTGTTCTGTCAGAGCCTACGGTGGATGCCTTACACTACAGATTCCTCGTGACTGAGGTACATGCTCACTGTCCCAGATTTCCCGTTACTGCTTACTGTCCAAATAGGGAGTTGTGTCACTGAAAAGCAAACTTGCCACCTTATAATCAATCACAGCCTTAATACAGTTTAGGAAGTTGTTTCCTAAAATTACAACAAAATCCCGCCTGTGTCTCCGCAACACTCCCATATGGAATTCATATTATCTCCCATCAGTCTGCAAATCTATCGGACAGATACGTAAAGGAACTATTATCTCCTCAGCTACACAACGTATGTTAGAACACAGCATCTGAGTACACTGTGAAACAAATAAAACAATAATCTCTCTCTGATATTTCTATTTTTCGCAGGGTTCATTGTTCAGGTAGGGGGTGAGGATGGGTGGCAGGGCCTACTGTACATTCGCGTTTCCCCATTGCTACCTCTCATTCCGTCTATTACTTTGCACCTCTGAGTTTACAGGCAGCCACAGTTGCATGGCCTGTACAACGACATTTCGTTCAACGAGGACAACGACATCCTCAACTCATATGGTTTGTTGTTTCACAAAGCTGAGGGTTTTTATTATTTACAAAAACATGGCGAGGTTCTTCCCGCGACGAGGGGATCACGTAAATCATCCAGTCACAGTCAGTGATGAGGCAGGGAATGCCTCCTTAACTTTAGTCGCAACCAGGGGGGTTAGTGAGAAAATACATACATCTCTTACTTCGGTTTCTTCAACTAGACCATCATTTTAAGTGGCACCTTTGCCCGGTGCATATGTGCAGCATATCACAGATTGTATTATACTTCTTGGATCAGGGCGACATTATCTACACTACTGGCAATTAAAATTGCTACACCAAGAAGAAATGCAGATGATAATCGGATATTCATTCGGCAAAAATATTATACTAGAACTGACATGTGGTTACATTTTCACGCAATTTGGGTGCATAGATCCTGAGAAATCAGTACCCAGAACACCCACCTCTGGCCGTAATAACGGCCTTGATACACCTGGGCATTGAGTCAAACAGCTCTTGGATATCACGTACAGGTACAGCTGCCCATGCAGCTTCAACATAATACCAAAGTTCATCAAGAGTAGTGATTGGCATTTAGTGACGAGCCAGTTGCACGGGCACCATTGACCAAACGTTTTCAGTTGGTGAGAGATCTGGAGAATGTGCTGGCTAGGGCAGCAGTCGAGCATTTTCTGTATCCAGAAAGGCCCGTACAGGACCTGCAACATTATCCTGCTGAAATGTAGGGTTTCGCAGGGATCGAATGAAGGGTGGAGCCACGGGTCGTAACACATCTGAAATGTTACGTCCACTGTTCAAAGTGCCGTCAATGCGAACAAGAGGTGACCGAGACGTGTAACCAATGGCACCCCATACCGTCACACCGGGTGATACGCCAGTATGGCGATGGCGAATACACGCTTCCAATGTACGTTCACCGCGATGTCGCCAAACACGGATGCGACCATCATGATGCGGTAAACAGAACCTGGATTCATCCGAAAAAATGACGTTTTGCCATTCGTGCACACAGGTTCGTCATTGAGTGCACCATCGCTGGCGCTCCTGTCTGTCATGAAGCGTCAAGGGTAACCGCACCCATGGTCTCCAAGCTGATAGTCCATGCTACTGCAAACGTCGTCGAACTCTTCGTGCATATGGTGGTTGTCTTGCAAACGTCCTCATCTGTTGACTCAGGGACCGAGACGTGGCTGCACGATCCGTTACAGCCATGCAGATAAGAAGCCTGCCATGTCGACTGCTAGTGATACGAGGCCGTTGGGTTCCAGCGCAGCGTTCCGTATTACCCTCCTGAACCCACCGAATCCATATTCTGGTAACAGTCGTTGGATCTCGACCAACACGAGCAGTAATGTCGCGATACGATAAACCGCAATCGAGATAGGCTTCAATCCGACCTTTATCAAAGTCGATAACGTGATGGTACGCATTTCTCCTCCTTACACGAGGCATCACAACAACGTTTTACCAGACAACGCCGGTCAACTGCTGTTTGTGTATGAGAAATCGGTTGGAAACTTTCCTTATGTCAGCACGTTGTAGGTGCCCCCCCCCCCCCCCCCACCCTCGGCAACTTTGTGTGAATGCTCTGAAAAGCTAATCATTTGCATATCACAGCATTATCTTCCTGTCAGTTGAATTTCGCGTCTGTAGCACATCATCTTCGTTGTGTAGCAATTTTAATGGCCAGTAGTGTATCTTGCTATTACCGAGAGCAGCGATTTCCCGCCGTTGCAGCAGCCAATTCGCCACAGGGCTCGTTTCAGGCATGGTTTCAAAGCTATTGGCCAAATGCTAAGGACCGATAAGGTTACAAAGGAAATGAACTTCTCAACATTCAACTAAAATAAAAATCCTCTTAGGAAGTCGTCCACCGGTGGCAGTGCTCTGAAATAATTCCAAGTGAAGTAAGTGTGTATAGCGCCGGGTCTGAAATATTACTTTCCAGTTGCAGGTGGACGAATCCGGTGGCGTCGATAAGGTCAGCAGCACAGCACATGGTGTCGGAAACGATAGATCCGTCGGCGTCGGCGTCGGCGTCGGCATGGACCCCCAGAGGGCAATGTGATGATGGTGAGAAGCGTCATCAACCCCCGCCCCCCCCCCCAAATGTCAGCGGCTTTAGCTAGGAGCACGCTGGGTTAGTCGACGCAGCACCGTGGCGTGTGTTGTGGGTAGCGCACAGGCAGCGACTGCAGGACCTAAGAAACTGTCGTCGCGACAAGGAAGGATATTGCTTCGTGTAGTGATGGCCAAATCAGGATGTAGGCTTCTTGTGGGCGCCCTACTGTGTTAGGAGATTTCTCGAGTTGAAAATCATAACAAGAAAATTTAACCTGTCACATCTGGAATTTATTGTCTCCAAGCCCAAAAACTATGGGACAGATGCAATGTGTGTCAGGAGACTGCTGCAGCCAAATTGCTAAAATGGTTCAAATGGCCTGAGCACTATGGGACTTAACATCTATGGTCATCAGTCCCCTAGAACTTAGAATTACTTAACTAACCTAAGGACATCACACAACACCCAGTCATCACGAGGCAGAGAAAATCCCTGACCCTGCCGGTAATCGAACCCGGGAACCCCGACGCGGGAAGCGAGAACACTACCGCACGACAACCAGCTGCGGACTGCTGCAGCCATACGAGGGCATAGGTCCTAGGAGAGGAATTAGGAAACACTAATAACCCGGAGGAGAGATCGTTGGCGAAAGTGCGACCACGTCTTCAGGACGCTCCTCGCTTGCTTGCTCTATGTCCTCCACGTGACGATTTCCAGATATCCTATTGGCTGGTGGCCGGGCAACTTTAGGTGACTAGCAGCAATATCTTCGGGAAAGAGTCCCCTCTCAGGGGCACCTCCTGTGGAAACGTGACCCATTTGGCCCGCATCTCGTGGTCGTGCGGTAGCGTTCTCGCTTCCCACGTCCGGGTTCCCGGGTTCGATTCCCGGCGGGGTCAGGGATTTTCTCTGCCTCGTGACAGCTGGGTGTTGTGTGCTGTCCTTAGGTTAGTTCGGTTTAAGTAGTTCTAAGTTCTAGGGGACTGATGACCATAGATGTTAAGTCCCATAGTGCTCAGAGCCATTTGAAACATTTTTCGACCCATTTGAAACGAGCGTCCCCACTGAGCATTTACGGTACGCACCAGCCCATCTCCGGGCGCTGTTTCGTCATTGGTAGTTCGCCTGCTTAGCTGGGTGGTAACATACTTGGCTCCCATGCAAGCGGCCCGGGTTCGATTCCCGGCCGGGTAGGAGATTTTCTCCGCTCTTTGATTGGGTCTTGTGTTGTCCTTATCATCATGTCATCCTCATTACAAGGGCGCAAGTAGCCCAGTGTGGCGTCGACTGAAATAAGCCTTGCACTTGGCGGCCGAACTTCCCCCTTGGGGCCTCCCGGCCAACGATGCCGTACACTCATTTCATTTCGTTTCGTTATGGGACTTTAAAACATTATCGTAAAACAGAATGGAAATTCCTTGGAAATACCTCGCAGTTGGTCAGCTCGCCAAACACACTTAGTTCCAGTAGCATGAGATTTGCAACTGCAAGAGAAAACATCAATATTTTCGATGTGAACTGTTATGTAATTTCTGATTAATGGTACTATATGAAATTATTACTGTTATTATCAAACTTATCACATTATCATTTTTTAATTTTGTCTTAGAATGTCTGTGTTTCTCTAACGATAAAGTTTGGTTTACTTACTTTGTAACCAACGATCAAATTGCCTTTCGTTTGTGATTTTTCAGCTAATCTTTAAAATGTTTCTCTTGCCGATTCGAATGGCCGCTGGTGACTTGGTGTTAACAGTCGTACGAAATGGTACGAGTTTACCCCACTTTACATCACTTTTTTAGCGTAGGCTTTCTGACAAATCATCCGAAAGGCGCTGTCCACGAAACAGCTGGTTTAAAGCCTTTTCTTCCACAACTTAACAGTTAGAGTGCGTACAACAAGTGAAAATGCAGCATTGGTAATTCAAACTGTTACTTTCTATTTCTCAAATGGAACTAACTTCTTCAGAAAAAATGGCCGTTACATCTGTAAATCTTCCAAACACTATGATAAAAGGTAAGTAACATGTAATTAGACGTATAGACAAGGGAAAGACGAAAGAGATATCTTTTGTACAGATGATATCTATCTCTTTGACATTCTAATGACTTGGAACAGATACAAGTCGAAGAGGAGAGTACTTTTCTAACGTTTCCACAACAGAACGGACCACCGGCTTCAATGGTTGATTGGGATAAAAAAAAGTATAGCACAACGCAGGACAAACACTGTAGCTCATTCCAGTGGAAACTTCCACTAGAAGAAGCTCTTGGGAACAAATGGAACTTCGTAAACCAGAAACAGACGATGCAACTTCAACGATTGGAAAGAGATAGCGTTGCACGGCGATGAAATATAGTTCCCATGATTCACAGCTCTTGAAAAGGTTGATAGTCGTGGTAACAGTAACTTGTCAAGCAAATAATAATTCCTGGGAATCCCTGAGATTCCATCATCTCCAGTATAAGAACAAACATGGATATTTTCCCAGCAGTGGAGAATTGAGGTATTGTCGACAACATTTGTCCACATGGTGCATACACGGTAAGGCAATGTTGTGCAGTCTTGATCTTATTTTTAACATGATGCGTTCCAAAAGGTTTAGAGAATCCTGGACGAAACATACAGATAGTATTTTTCACGACAGGTAGCAACGAAACGCATGAGGATGTGCGGTTTACTATTCTTGGATTTCTTGTACACTAGCTTTCCACGCAGCGACGTTATTGAGATAACTACACAGAACTTCTGGAGTTGAGTGGTTGCCGAAGGGTATCTCTTCATATACCATGAGCTGGATGTCATAGTAGGTGGTTGCCAAAGACCATTTTCACATATAAGATATACTTCTTTCAAGATTAGTTTCATTTATTTTGCTGGATAATAACTCTTTAAGCTGAGTGCATAAATTTCTTTTTTCATCAGAATCAGGTTAGATGCTTTATAATTTCATATTGATTGTTCAACTAAAATACTTTCACAATATTGATCTGGAAATCAGAGAGCTTGTTGCTTCCGTTTTACAACTGTCCGTGGAATACATCTCCTGAATGTATGACTATCCTTATTTGATGTTGATGTTCATACAGCAGTTAGGACGACAACAACACAAGATATGCTGCAGGAAGAGCAAGAAAATAAGTCATCCGCGAATGTGCTGCCTGCGTTAAAGAGATTTTTCTCCCTTTGCAAACATCGAGTTCTCGTCTTTTTTATTTATTGTTACTAAAGCTTTCATCGTGACGATTCCAGCTACCGCCGAACTCCTCATCAACATGAACGATTGTCCTGATTACAACAGTGGAACTGGAAAAAGTCAAAAAACGTTAATGTGCATAAAGATATTAAAAACTCATCCACGAATGGCCTCACAAAAGATGAAGCTGTAAAAAGATTTTTTTCAGAGATCGTTGCTGGAAAATAAAAAAAGAAGCTCAGATGCATTCACATCTACATCTACTTGATTATTCGCCAATTCAAATTTAAGTACCTAACAGAGGATTCACAGAACCACGTTCATGCTGTTTGTGTACCATTCTACTATCGAACAGTGCGCGGAATAAACGAACACTTTAAGCTTTCCGGGAGAGCTGAGATGTCTCTTATTATTTTAATGATCATGATCGCTGTCTCTGTAGGTGGACGCGAACAAAGTATTTCGGATTCGGAGAGATACTTGGTGATATAAATTTCATAAGAGATCCTGGCGAAACGGAAAACGCCTTTGTTTTAACAATTGACAACCCAATTCGCGTACTGGACACCTACTTCACCATAATACAAAAAGAGGAGTTCTTCTTTCAACTAAATCATTCCTAAGAAGATACAATGTTCAATCTCTATTCGCTCACACCATGTATCTGAATAGTGGAATTTGTTTATAGAAACGTGTTTCTGATACAGACGTTTTGTCCATTCATAAGAACCACAGTTTTTTTTAAATTTTCACGTTTTCAGAAAATTGTGGAAACGTATTTTTAAAGTTTGGATTGAATATTTTGAAGATCTGCATTCATGACCTTAATGTGTCATCCGCAAATTTTTCTTACAGTAAAATGGTGCAGATGAATAGCATGCCAGTTTTGGACAGAAGTAATCAGTGTCCAATAGTTTCCCCGTTAGACAGGTATTTTGCCGACCACCAGACTGGTACAGAATATGGCAAACTTCCACATTTAAGAAAATTACTTGTAGCTAGTAGCTAATCTGATAACCAATCGTGTTATCTTTTTTATCGCAGAGGAAGTGAATAATGGTATATTGCTTTTCCTCTGAAAATGTACTCCTTTGTCATTAAGCATTAACAAATCATGTAGCTCTTCAGACGTTATTTTCAAAAGTATGCTTTCATTTACTCATGAAGTCGCAATTTGTTATAGGCATAGTAGAAGGAATGTAACGTACCCATCCGCTAATTTTCATCAGTCATTTGTTAACTTTCCGTGATAATTAACAAAATCATTTCATTATTTGAGTGTTTTCTGCATATTCCAAATACGAGCAGACATAGCAAGTGGGTGCAAACTCTCGCGTCTGTCTCTTTCGTACTACCACATAATGTTTTGCGCTGTAAGGGTTCAAAGGTGTATGCATGTGGTCGTAGTAGAGAGGACAATTCGCTTACGGCACATAGTAGTTACTATCGCATACACATTTCGAACCCGTTTTGAACCGGAGCTTCACCTCCTGCATGAATTCCTCCTCTGTTAACTCGTCTTTTTATTGGAAGTATCGGCTTTTGGAACTAAAGTGACTCCTTCAAACAATAGTACGTTTTCTTAGACTCTTTAAACTCCTGAACGATTTGCACTCCATCCTAATTCTTTCAGCATCTGAAAGAAGCATCTGATACTCCAACGAACCGCAGATACAGGTCCACTCATGGTATACGCCTACAAATCTCAAAAATTTCGTACTAAATGTCTGATGCAAATATATTTCGTCGGGCTAAGAGTTCAGGGTTACCTAATATTCGGAAAATGCAGATATTTCATATTTGTTCATATGCATAATTAGTCATTACTGTCAGTCCACAGCTATTTACAAAATGATCTAAGTGAACAGTGAGGCAAGCCTAAGCTACGAGTTGTAGTAATCGAAAAGTATAAGAAAGATGCTAGGTCGACTTATTACACAATTCTTCTCCCACCCGCATATAGCAGCTCTCGGTTACAATAACTTATATGAGAACGTCAGAGCCATTCGTAAACTTCCCATTACAGAGAAAATTCCTTTGTATAGTATTACTCAGAAGAAAATAATAAATCTGTGGGCGAACTTTTATATTCAGTCCACTGTTGGAATTTACAAATTCATTTAATTGTGCTTGTACATTTGTAGTCTATTATTCTGAACAATTGTGAGCGTAACATGCAAGTAACGTATTACGAATGGTTAGCAAGGTGCTGTGGTATAGTCAGAAGCGGACATCGTTCTTTAGCTTTGGTCCCAAGCGAATTTGTCAACAATGATATCTCGCGTGTCATGATGCGAGCAGTTGCGGGGCAACATTGCGATTGCAAATCGTGTTGCGTAAACATATTGTCTGTGCTTACGTGACTTTTCTTGAGCAGTTCTCTGTGCTGTAGTGTTTATTGTTGTGCGAGACAAGCGCGTTAACTGAACATCTAGATTGGTTGTCTAGACCAGCCTTCAGGTAGAAGCTCGCACGAAGCCAGCGTTGGGTGCGACGCTGTACGGAACGGTAAGTGACCTGTCAACATCTTCTCCTGGTCTTGTCTTAGCCACACTAATATTAGTCGTGGTTTATCGGTTGTGTTCCGACGCTGATGTGCATGGTATTAGCAAACTGCATAACAATACGTTATAGTTGTTGTGCAGATTATCAAGGTTCTTTATTTCTTTCTTAGTCCAGTCAACGAAAACTGTAATGGGTCGCATCGAGGAAAAAAATCGTACGCTTGCAAATTTTTGTACATTGGTTAGTAGGGAGTCCAATGAACAATACATTGAAAATACAGGCCGGTAAGATGTCAGCTAGGCGGTGTAGTGGGGCATGGAGGTTACCTTTTTGTTATTCTTAAATAACTAGAAATCCGCGGCTTCAGCAATAATGTCCCCCCACATGGAATCAAGATACAATAAATTTCTAAAAAAATGATCCTATTAATTTTTCTCCAGGATTAGGCCTAATTTCTAAGTGTTGCAGCTGATGGAAAAGTAGTATGTATTCCTTTTTGCAGCTGTGACGGGGTGGGGAGAGAGGGGGGAGTATGTATGGTACATGTGTTAGGGAACGCAGGTTTCTGGCATGTGCTGAAGGATTTATCTCTTCGTAGATCTACAAACTGAAGTATGACCTGTTGCTTCTCTACTGTATCTCTACCCTACTATGTGACAAGAAGCAACTACAGAGCATTTCAGGAAACTACACCGAACCCTCCGCTGCTCTCCTAATGAATTACTGGCGAGGCAGTGCGCAGGCGGTGTTTATTTTCCACAAAGTGTGTTGACTTTACATGGAATACAGATGTGCGTTAGTAATAATACGAAAGCAAGAAAAGCATTTGGTATGAATTCTACGTAAATCTCCGCAGAAGGAAATCTGAATTTTAGGCATCCTGTACAACCGTTATAGTGCAATTCGGGGAAAGGTGCCTTCCTCTGTCCCGAGCGCTGGTCGCTATTCAGCTTACAGGCAGGTTTTACGTCACAGCCATTTATCGTCCATGTCTCTTTTCTGTGTAAGCAAAATAATTTCACTTCTCGATACAGAAGAAAATAAAAAGTGTTTCTGTAATTTTTCGTGTTTCCAGAAAGTTGTGCAAAATTTTATATGGATAATTTGTTTCAGAGGGTTATTTTTAAGAAGCGTGTTGGTGACCTAAATGTGTCTTCCTTAAGTTTTATTATTGCAGTACAAAAGGAAATTGGCGCCTGTGGAAGGCAATTAATCAGTGTGTCTACTACACCATTTATCTGTTGTGTGGCAGCCGCCATATTTACAGATTATTGGTTCTTTCCCATAGATATGAATTTTTGCATTCTGCGTGTTGATAATAACATCGAATGATTAGTTTTGTATTGTTGTATCGCTTATGTCTTGTGATTTAGCTTCCACAAATTTCCTAGCTCTTCTGACGTTATGTTCATAAATACACTCTATTTTTTCGTAATGTCTCACTCTTACGGGGCAAGACTAGTAGAAGTAATTTTCCATTAATTTTGAACAATACTTTCCCGTTGTTATAAATAAATTTCTCCCACTCTGTCGGTGTTTTCCTAATATTTCATTTTGCTCTTTTTTATTTCTATTTAGTTGTTTTTCTTTCATCTTTCTGAAATTATTGCTCTCTTGTGTGAAGTCTCACGTCTGTAACACTTCCGTAACATGTTCTACGTTCGAAGTACTTAAACCTGTGTGTATTTGGTCATTACTAATAATTTCAAATCACTTGGGGGACCTAGTGTTTCCTACCGCTAATCCAAATCTACTCTGTCTTACTACACCGCTTCACCTCCTGAAATTAATTCACAATCGTACTGGATTTGTGGTTTTCACGAACTACACATGCCCTTTGATAACATCTCATCTATTTCTTAGTCTTTTTCGACAGTCGCTTTGTTCGAATTCCATCTTAATTTTATTCAAGCTCTGAAACGACACATCCTTACAACCTAACGAACGTCACACACATACAGTGTGGAAGTTCATAAATCTCAAAAATTCCTGGTAAATGTCTGATGAAGTATACTTAAATCCAACTAAATGCTCAGTGTTATTCAAACTTCACAAGATTCGTATGTTTGGAATCAGTTCATGAATATTCATCATCATCACCTCACAGCTCATTAGAAAATCAACTAAGGTACCAGCTTGGTCAAAGAGATATGTTGCAGTCATCAAACAAATACAGGTATTGGTGTAAGTCTGCTATTCGTTTTTGAAGCAAGCTTATACACTTCTGCAGGCATCTGCGTGTAACTGCTCACACATATATCGACGTTTATCACATTATCTCAATTTCGAGACTTTTCTATAAAACATTATTCTTTTATCTTACTGTACAGGTGAATTATAAATGTGAGAGCGAGATTAATTTCGAACTAACGTGCTCTGTGATAAAAGCTAGATATTTTTCTATTAATGGAATGTTTACTTTTGTACTGCAGTATTCTAGGATATAATGTTTTCGACGGGCCGTATTTGGTATGGTTGATAAAGAGGTATGTAACAACCGGAAGCGATTGTCACTCTTTAGTCTAGGTCCCAGACGAATTTGTCAACAATGAAATGTAGCACATGACGCCCGCAGTTGCATAGCAACATTGCTATTGAGAATCGTGTTGCGTAAACATATTGTCTGTGCTTACGTGGTTTTCCTTCAGCAGTTCCTTGTGCTGTAGAATTTTTTCTTGTGCGAGACAAGTACATTAACTGGCTATCTGAACTGCTTGTCGAGAACAGTCTTCACCTAAAAGAACGCATAACACCAGCGTTGGGTAGGACGCAGTACGGAACCGTAAGTGACTAGTCGACATCTCGTCTTGGTCTTCTCTAACCCACACTAACTCATTTGCTGTTGCCGTTGACTGTAAATCACTACTGCTGAACGCTGTGGTTCTCCTTCAAATGGGAAGTATTTAGCTTTATTTGCATGTGCAATCTTACCAGCTACGTTTACCGAAACAAAACGAACATTAATGGTGATTCCAGTTTATGTTGAATCTTCGAGAGCAGTTTTACAAAGTCGATGGACGTGATTTCGGTACATAGTGTACCCTGATGAGATTTTTGTATTCTATAAATTCCGATAACTTTTTGTTTCCACTGTCAAGCGGGTTTAATGGCTATGGACCAATATTATTCTGTATGGCGTATGTATTTTAAAGGTACTTTATTTATTTATTCGTGACTCACCAGCTACTGGTGTACATACTCAATATGATTTTCCTGGTTCTGGGTTATGGGCATAGCCAGCTGGGTAAACAGGAATGAGTAACTAGCTTTCCTACCTAGAGAGGTATTAGCATCCTGTCTCGCAAACCAGAGACATGTAGAGATTCATTACCAAGGAAAGCGTAACCTGAACTGCGCACTGACTAGCGGCATGTTCCGCGAAATCTTTTCGCGATTCCAAACTTCACTGCAAAGCTAATATGAGTCGGCTACACTCCCTGCCCCTATCACGCTACTCCTTGCCAACATTCGAGGAAGCGCTGGTTGTGTAGAGCAAATACTTGCACTTTATCACGTTGAGCACGTGTTAATTAATGAAAATACTTGAATCATTCAAAATACTGATTATACAATGGAATTTTTAAAGACTTGTTGCCCAGCTACTAGTGTTTTTTCCGGGTTGTATGATGGTGGCCCATGAAACATGTTTCTTGGAGGAGCTTCGTCCAGAGCTGCATTGGACATTTCCAGAGACTCTGTTGAGTGTTGCGGACAAAAGAGGTCAGTCAACAGAACGTGGTGGAACGACGAGCACCAGATCAGTTACTCAAAGCAGATCTGAACGAAACGTCAGGAACAAAAAATACAACGTGCCACCACCACGCCACTCACAACATTCACAAGTAGCTGTTTAATGTTTTCTTCAGCAGTGGGTTTTGATCAAAATGATTTTTCACTTCAGGGAAGGTCGATCTTGTAATGCTAGTATCTTCTTGTGTAGGGAAACTGCTAGAGAAGTAGAACGAATTTTACTTAGAGACGTAGTAACTTATGTAAATCATGAAAATCCTTTGATAAACGCTCTTGCTGTTTATAGAGAAAAGAGGGTTGTCAACTTCTGTAATCATCTCTGTTGAAGCTTTTTACAAAAAGAAACATTGTAATCCGAGATGGAGACAATTTGTCTAAATAAGTACTAACAACACAGGTAGTGAGACAAGAATACCGCCTGCCCCGAGAACTTTGTAACCTTTACGTAGACGACCTAGTTAGGGCTCGGAAACGAAGTATCACTTACGGCGAAAAGATTATCATTGAGGAATAATTTACTACTCCTATATTAAGATGGTCAAATGATGAGATTTTGACACTTAAATGAGTAACAAGATCGTAAAATTTAACGCAATCTCCGGAACAATTGGAAATATGCTAGAAAAGCAAACCGTGGAAGAGACATGGTAGCAGTTTACTAAGTCTTATCAGTACTGAATACGTTGTATGGATGTTAATGCAGCTTAAAGAGGATTTGAGCAGGTCTTAAGTTGTGGAAATAAGATACCTCCCTACTGTTGAAGGGTGCACGAAGCAGTATCGAAACGTAGACGTCATTCAATGCACAAGAAAATAGACATAAACAGTGAAGCTGAAGTCGTAGTATTCTCAGTACTGACTTTCGGGGCAGCCATTCAAGCACGTCTGTCGGTTTCTATCCCTCTCTCTCTCTCTATCTCTCTCTCGCTCTCTCTCTCACTTTCTCTCTCTCTCATTGTCATTCTCTCTCTTTTACATTTATACAAAATTCGTTACAGTATAAAATGTTCATCATTGGGGACACATTTTTTTTTACGAGAAACACCAAGTCCAGAAATAATTTATTTTCTTAATAACGGAATTGACGCCCACAATCACAGGTATGGGATCGAATATGTAAACTGGACATACTAGTCACACATTATCATTTTCGGAGTCATACGCTTGATTTGACATCTGAGTATATAATTCATGAATATCTATGTTCTTACTTGTGCTGCTTTCCCAGTTTCATATGATGTTTCTGTAACATCACATCCCCATAAAGGCGCCATCTTTTACCAAATTTCAGTTAGGTTGCTTCCTTGTCTGTCTGTCTGTTAGCTACTCATAACTGAATGACGAAGCAATGTTAACTCTCACTTGCGTGTGGCGTATAACGGAGGGTACTTTGCTTAACAGTGCCATTTCCCAGTCAGCTAAAGATTTGAAACTTTTAACGTAGCTCAGAAGTCGATGTCAATGGAATATTATCTCGCTATCTTGTCTGGTGTGTGGCGGAGGGTACATTACGTACCACTGCAATTTCCTGTTCCTGCCGCGAATGAGTTGCGAGAAGAGCAATTGCCAGTAAGCGTCCTTGTCATTTCTAATCTCTGAACATTTTTTCCTTCACAGTGTTATCGCGAGACAGACGCAGGAGGAAACGAAAAATGGTTGTGTCAGGTAAATTGATGGGGAAATAAACATTAAATATACCGCACTATTGTGATCTTATCAAAATGTTTGAAATCGATTGAAAAATGCCACACAGACCACAGTACAAGCAGAAAATAACTATAGCAATAAAAATTTGTAATACACGAAGATTTTAAATCGAGCTAAAAGGTACTAAATAATTTCTCATAACCCTGTGGAGGTTCCTAAGCACATACATATAGTCCTGAGAGTTTGTGATGGTGATTTTATAATATGTATGAAAATATATGTAATATCTGAAATGAAAAACATGGGGCTCAAGCGACATATAATTGACACATACCCCACATTGCATGCGCTCCAGGTTTTTTGTTTTAAAGTTACACCCATTGTAGTATACATTAAAAAATCTCAGCCAGAAGTTGTAGAGATTGTGTGAGTTGGTTTAGGAATCAGTGTAGGTCTACGATAAATGACTTTATACCTCGCATACTGATTAAAATCCTTATATATTAAAAATTGTTTTTGTTTACATTATTTGTGGTTCTTACTCTAACGACTGTGAAACTTTTCGATCGGTTTCAAACATTATGAGGTCACAATAAAGAGGTGTGGAGCATTACAGGTTTATTTTTGTTTCTCTTCAGCTAAGTCAACGAGTTGTTGATTGCATTCTCCTACATGTATATCGCGGAGGATCCCATTTTCTAGGTTTATCGGTTGTTCTTGTCGTTTAAGTATTATTGCTGTTAGGTGGACGTCAGCACCTGATACTTAGTTTAGGGTTAGCGTGTATTGAAGTGAGCCTAGTCGTTATTCCCATTTGACAGATTTTTTTGTAGCCTTAATTGCAAAACCCATATCTTTCAATGGGTGCTGCGACAAACACGCAGACTTAGAAATGGGACACGCGTAGAAGCAGATTCCAGGACAGAGTGTTGAGTTCCTTATCATTGTCAATGTGAGCAATACATGCTAGCTACGCTACTTGAGACTTGTTTCACCATACCACAGTGTAGATACATTAATCAAAAGATACACAGTACTAAAGGTCGGTTTTTCTCATTCCGTCCACATGTGGTCCAATTACGGTATGATACGATGTTATTTTTACTCTGTATCCCCTATATCTCCGAGTGAAGTGATCATTTGTTTTTGGTAACCTCTGGAAGGAATGAAAGTTAAGTAACTAGTCAGTAGTTAAAATACAATAGTTACGCTTTCAAAAATTTTCCATCTGATTCAGGGAATTTTTAGAGCCTGTTGGGACTTACGCGTACGGGATGACACAACACACAACAGAAAGGGAAACTGTGGCAGCAAACTACAATTTTGCTTTCAGATGCGAAATTACATCATTTCCCTGATGGAGGGTATCTAATGGAACTACAAAAATCAATTAATATAGATGAACGGTTTTCTGAACCCATCAATAGACATACAAAGCAAAAATGGCACTCTCCTACTTCACTTAACTATTCTTTTTCGTCAGTAGTACAAGATATACGCCACGGCCCACAACGTAGTTCAGTTTGTGTAATTGTAGTTGTTCATGTTATGTCCTTAGTTCAAATGGCTCTGAGCACTATGGGACTTAACTACTGTGGTCATCAGTCCCCTAGAACTTAGAATTACTTTAACCTAACTAACCTAAGGACATCACACACATGAATTCCCGAGGCATGATTCGAAACTGCGACCGTAGCAGTCGCGCGGTTCCGGACTGCGCGCCTAGAACCGCTAGACCACCGCGGCCGGCGTGTTATGTCCTTGTTTGCTACGAAAATAGGACGAGGAATTCCGCCTTATGCAACACACTTTTTTTTCTTTTTTTCTGCTTTGTTTCACCCAGACATGTTTCAGCAATTTCTGTGCTGACTTCTGTGGGTTATTTTTCTATTTTGTAACGTACATGATGCAATTGGACATTTACACTACTGGCCATTAAAATTGCTACGCCACGAAGATGACGTGCTACAGACGCGACATTTAACCGACAGGGAGATGATGCTGTGATATGCAAATGATTAGCTTTTCAGAGCATTCACACAAGGTTGCCGCCGGTGGCTACACCTACAACCCGCTGACATGAGGAAAGTTTCCAACAGTTTTTTCATACACAAATAGTCGACCTGCGTTGCCTGGTGAAACGTTGTTTTGATGCCTCGTGTAATGCGTACCATCACGTGTCCGACATTGATAAAGGTCGGATTGTAGCTTATCGCGAGTGCGGTTTATCGTATCGTGACATTGCTGCTCGCGTTAGTCGAGATCCAATCACTGTTAGCAGACTATGGAATCGGTGGATTCAGGAGGGTAATACGGAACGCCGTGCTGGATCGTAACGGCCTGCTATCACTAGCAGTCGAGATGACAGGCATGTTATCCGCATGGCTGTGACAGATCATGCAGCCACGTCTTGATCCCTGAGTCAACAGATGGGACGTTTGCAAGACAACAACCATCTGCACGAACAGTTCGACGACTTTTGCATCAGCATGGACTATCAGCTCGAAGAACATGACTGCGGTTACCATTGACGCTGCATCACAGACACGAGCGCCTGCGATGGTGTACTCAACGACGAACCTGGGTGCACGAAGGGCAAAACGTCATTTTTTGGATGAATGCAGGTTCTGTTTACAGCTTCATGACGGTCGCATCCGTGTTTGGCGTCATCGCGGTGCGTGTATTCGTCATCGCCATACTGGCGTATCACCCGGCGTGATTGTATGGGGTGCCATTGGTTACGCGTCTCGGTCACCTCTTGTTCGCATTGACGGCACTTTGAACAGTGGATGTTACATTTCAGATGTGTTACGACCCGTGGCTCTACCCTTCATTTCATCCCCACATTTCAGCAGGATAATGCACGACCGCATGTTGCAGGTCCTGTACGGCCTTTCTGGATACAGAAAATGTTCGACTGCTGCCCTTGCCAGCACATTCTCCATATCTTTCACCAATTGAAAACGTCTGGTCAATGGTGGCCGAGCAACTGGCTCGTCACAATACGCCAGTCATTACTCTTGATGAACTGTGGTATCGTGGTATCGTGTTGAAGCTGCATGGGCAGCTGCACCTGTACCCACTATCCAAGGTCTGCTTGACTCAATTCCAAAGCGTATCAAGGCTGTTATTACAGCCAGAGGTGGTGTTCCTGGGTACTGATTTCTCAGGATCTGTGCACCCAAACTGCGTGAAAATGTATTTAATGTCATTTCTAGTTTAATATACTTGTCCAATGAATATCCGTTTATCATCTGCATTTCTATTTGGTGTAGCAACTTTAATGGCCAGTAATGTATTTTGGTAGCTATTCTGCGCACAGTCTACAACTTTTCATGGTTTTGATATGGTGGTGCTTTCTCATATGTTGCTGGCGAAGTGAATAGGCTGATTTCGTGACGTATGGTCGCTTGACACTGCACTTTCTGCCATTACAACATATGAGAAAGCACAACAATATCAAAACCATAAGTTGCAGATTGTGTAGCAGAAAGGCTACCAGAATAAAATCCAGTAGCATCATGTAAGTTAGAAAATAGAAAAAAACCACTGATGAAAGCCAAAAAAGTGCTCAAACACGTGTGCGTGAAACAAATAAGAAAAAAAGTGTCTTGTATAAGGAGGATTTCCTCATCCAACGACATAGTTCGTTAAGGAAATGGAAGTAGGTGGTTCGACATTTAGTACTTTTCCACCGGTGTCGCTCTTTTTTTTTTTTTTTTTTTTTGCGAGGCGTTTACGAGCAAATCGCTGGTGTCGAAGTTTCTTAAAACTAGTAAGGCGAAGCGTGTGTCGAAATCTGTGCGGAGGGCACAACAAATACATCAAGCGACACGCCGTGGTGAGAACCGTAGATCGTCCTAGTAGTGTTAGTGGACGTGAACAACAGAAAAAGAAACCGAGGAGAACGGGAAAAGCGTACCACGTGGATAACCTATAACGCAGCATTCTGTACCGTGACTCCATTGCACTTTTCATACGGTTCGAATTGTATGGTGAATCCACTCGTTCTTCATATGATGTATCTAACACAACAGTTATTCGGAAAGTGGTTGTTTGGCTCTTTTACTCGGCGAAATAAGTCCCCACAACGCCAATGAGCCTCAGTCAATGATATCTTTCTTAAAGCAGGTTGAGTCTGCCTGTATCGTGTTACTACCTAAAACCGATACTCTGGACAGACTTTATAAATTAATTGTGAACGAGTATGTTTATTTCGAAGAACTCCTACATTATCAGACACTTTGACGTTATAGTGGTTTCATCTGCATACTGTTTAGACTATGAAGTTTTCTTAGTGCCATCCACTTATCCTAATTCCAAATCTTCCGAATGCCCAGCAGTCAACAGTGGACATGCTGTAATTCTATTAGATTAGTGTGTAATCCCATTTATATTTTCTTCGCAGATGTTCCGGAGGATTTTGGGCGTGTTCTGTCTCCCATCTGGGAGGGAGTCAGAGCTGGTAGACGCAGATTTGGTTGGAAAACCAGAGGTGAGCAACACCGAGATTTATTGAAAAAATAATAATCTTTGTTTGGTGCAGCTATTTTATATTTAGTAAGACCACTAACAATACGTCACAGATTACTGTAACGACTTAGTTACTCGTAATTATGAACAGTATACCTCGGAAAAACTGCTACTTATGTATCTTAGTGTTAACTTGCTTGTAGTGCTAGTGAGAGTAACTGTCGATCGATTGCCTAGACATTCGTTCGATGAGGTCTCTTTGAACGGAAAGAAATTACTCTTCTTAAAAAAAAGTTAAACACAACATTTAAAGCGAAAAATGGCTTACATTCTCATGGTTATTTCTGCCTCTTCATGTCTTATGGAAGGTTTGGTGCTCAAGACAAGATTTTCACAATAATGTCGGCATATGGAAAACACATCCTTAAGCTGGTTTCTGGTGGGTCATAAATCTGCAGTCGTATAGGTTACAGCAGTTACAACGCATGATACAACAGTGTCTAGTCATTGCGGAAGGTTCCCTCTAAATTCTGGTATAATTGTTGTAGAAATTATATCCAACCACATCGACGCATTACAGTATACTTCGACAAACTAACCTGTCAAATTACGACATTTTCATTTCCCACATAGATTTTCTGCTCCGGTAAGTCTTCGAACCAGGTTATCCATTCAACAGAAATGCTTTGTTCCCAATCATTGTCCTTTATGGACGCACTCTGCACCGTGCTGGAGTAGGAAACACCGAACAACATGGCGCGGTAGTAGAAATAATGCATTTAGATAAGTTTCAATTAGCCGTGCAACAATCCAGCTTTAGTATATCCATGACTTACTAAATTTTAACTTGCGTGCCTTCCCAGCTTCTTAAAGAAAGACATGGCTGATATCATTGGACATCATTCCCCAGTCTGAGCTTCTCAAATTAGCCCGTTATCCTGCTTTGCTTAGGTAGCACATTATGAGTTTGAGTTGTTAGACATCAATTAGAGGTAATTTAATGACTATTTTACCTGCTTGTTTCTGTTCAGGTGGTCATATGTCAGAGTCATTTGGAAGTAATTTTTCTGCAGGAATTTAATGAGTGACATAGGAATGGTGACATTTTAACCGTGTCCCGGCTTTCAAAGAGATGATGGTGACCGATATTTACACCTAAACGATATTTACAGCAGTCCCGAGAATTAAAGCTGCTAAGAGCTGCCACTACATCGTTTTATACTGAAAAAGCTAATTTATACAGTACTTCGCTTGAATCGCTACACAATTTCCGATCCACACATAAGGTGTTTTGCATTGTTAATGACAATCTGGGAAACAATTCCAGAGTGTGATGTCAAAGCTCGGTCTTCTAGACCATTTGCTCAAAGTTTCAAGGCTGCTGCATTTCATAACTCTAGTACTACAATAATTTTTAATTTATGACCCCAAAAAATACCCATATAATGACGGATTTTAGATCAACTGTAGTAACAAATAGCGAAAACCAAAGAATGAATGAATTTCGACGGTTGAAACAAATCTCCCACAGAGGATGGGCGCCGCGCGTTGGCGGCTGCGCTCAGACGTGGACGAGTTGGTGCTGCTGGCAGCACAGGCGGAGAAGACCCGGCCACAGCCTGCTGCTGTTGGTGGAGCCTGCGGCAGAGTCATCGGGAAGGTAAGGCGGCGCTGAAGGCACAACTTCGTTAGTAACAAACTAGGAATGAATGAGTTAGAATATTTTCTACCTAATGCTAGAAGATGTATGACCCGCGTTAGTGTTAACGAACGTGTTTGAAGCCCCATTTCTTGGTTTCATACTATACACAAAATATATAATGTTGTCTTCTCTTAGTGACCGACTTTGCTTGAAAACCATTCTCGTGAATTTTGGCCTTTGATGTTGCATGACGTAAATATTAATTACTTTAATGTGAAGAACTCGACTTCTGTGCAGGTGAACGATGGCTGGGTAGTTCTGACGGCCGCCGAGGTCCACGAGCCACCAGTGACGGAGTGTGAGGAGGACATCCCGCCGACCCCTCACCGCCGCAGGGGCTGTCGGAGGTGCTGGGAGGAGAGAGTCGGGGCGAAGGCTGCTGTGGGCCCAGATGGTGGGCGGCGACATCGGCTCACCACCCGCTAAACGTGTCAATGACGAGGACATCACGTCGATGTCTCTTCGTCGCAGGGGAAGTTAAGGGTGCTGAGTGGACAAAATCAGTGGTACTAGTATTTGTGTGTGGAAAGTGGACAAGGACACCGGCTCTTTACCAAATAAATGTGTTTACTACGAACTGGGAACAGTGTATTTAAGGGACAGCTCAAAAGATCCTCAATGTTGGTAAGGGTGTTGCAAGTACTGGACAGAAAAATTCAGGGCTAAGACTGTTGTGTGTCTGCGAAGAGAATGGGGACACTGGCTAACTAGTCAATAAATACATTCAAGTGCAATCAAGAACAGTGGACGATTAGGACATCACGCCAATGTCTCATCGTTGAAGAGTGTGTTGAACGAACAGGGCGGTAAAAGTCAGGGATAACAGTGATGTGTGTGTGCCAATGGACAGGGACACCGGCTAACTAAAAAATAAATGTATTACTGACAAACTGAGCGCAAAAGATAAGAAAAACAACTCACTAACGCTTCAACGTTGAAGAGTGTGTTGCAAGTGATGGACGGAAAAAGTCAAGGCTAAGAGTGTTGTGTTCGGCCAAAGTGGACAGTGTCAACGGCTTACTAGCCAATAAACATATTAATGATTAACCGAGAACAGTGGATAAGGAGCACATACCACCGATGCCTTATCGTTGGATGTGCTGAATGGAGAACGGTAGTGATGAGACAGTTATGTGCCTGGACAGAGGATGGGGATATCGGCTCACAAATAACTACAGTGATTAAAGTATTAAATGAATGAAAAAAAGTATCATTGAACGTCTGACTTAATATATATCCATGTAAAAGAATATAAATTAAGCATTAATCTCCCTCAAATCTAAGTAAACAGATACAGAATAAAAAATACTGTATACATAGTTGCTTGAGTCTTTCTCTCTGTAATTGTATGTGACTTCTAACACAAATATTTGACGTGTTGGCTTTTAAGATGTTCATCTCCCATGGAAATATTGTACATACACTACCACAATTATCAGTACCGTGTAGATACATCTTCAACACAGAAATTAAATAGTCAACAGCTCATTTCCTTTACAACTAGCCTCCAGATAAATTTGTGACTTCTTTCCATTGGTGCTCTGTGAAATACCATTTTTATATAAATGCATGTTATCCTGAAGTATCGGCAAATAAAATAACAATATAACATTATCTTGTAGCTGTGGTCGAAAGCGTGTCATTCGCTCGGATGCCTACACCAGCAACGAAGATAAAGGACCAACGATCGCAACACAAAATATTCGGGGAACTAATTCATAGCAAAGATAAGCTGGAAAGTCTCTTACTCTCTTCTGTACTAAAGGGATATAAGTCTGCATAAAATGAAAGGTTCAGATTTTACAGTGCTGCTAAGGGCTACAACAATCACATTTGTTGTTCGTGTAGAACTTCAGTTGTGACGCAATAGATGAAGATTTGTAAACACTGTTAGTCAGTCTTGAATAATGGTTTGGTAAATGTAATTTCTGGTTTTAAAGTATTGAATGAAACTATGTGTTACTCACGGCTACTCACACTGGCGCCGAATTCTATGGTCCATTTAGATATATATATGGCATAGGAAAAAAACCGAGTCGTTACACGTAGTAACTAACAATGCATCAAATGGTGTGCTCCATATTGGATCTATCTGAACGACTAGATGAGAAAATAGTCTCACATAATCTGTACTTGACACTACATGTGTTGACGTACACATAATTGGGCCTACAGACGAAAGAAAGGTTTCACACATACACTCCTGGAAATGGAAAAAAGAACACATTGACACCGGTGTGTCAGACCCACCATACTTGCTCCGGACACTGCGAGAGGGCTGTACAAGCAATGATCACACGCACGGCACAGCGGACACACCAGGAACCGCGGTGTTGGCCGTCGAATGGCGCTAGCTGCGCAGCCATTCTACTACTGACAAGAGTCCTTTTTTCTTTGGAACATATATTCTCATTGTGAGGGCTCTGCGATTGTTACATCTCCAGTGTTATCCCTACATACTGCCAATCCTCCACAGACATTCAGACGCCTCACTAAAAGTGTCCAGAGCAGCCGTCAAAAAGTCGAATGCAGGACACACATCACTAACAGATGTCCACATACTTTTGATCAGATAGTGTTATAATGGATCAGATGGTAAGGAAATGCTAACGAAGTTGGATTTGATAGCATTTCAACTTAGTTAATATAAATTATATTTCTTCAGAGGTGTTTATCTGTTGTTGTTGTTGTGGTCTTCAGTCCTGAGACTGGTTTGATGCAGCTCTCCATGCTACTCTATCCTGTGCAAGCTTCTTCATCTCCCAGTACCTACTGCAATCTACATCCTTCTGAATCTTTTTAGTGTATTCATCTCTTAATCTCTCTCTACGGTTTTTACCCTCCACGCTGCCCTCCAATACTAAATTGGTGATCCCTAGATGCCTCAGAACATGTCCTACCAACCGATCCCTTCTTCTGGCCAAGTTGTGCCACAAAAGTCTCTTCTCCCCAATCCTATTCAATACTTCCTCATTAGTTATGTGATTTACCCATCTAATCTTCAGCATTCTTCTCTAGCACCACATTTCGAAAGCTTCTATATTCATCTTGTCCAAACTATTTACGGTCCATGTTTTACTTCCATACATGGCTACACTCCATAGAAATAGTTTCAGAAATGACTTCCTGATACTTAAATCTATACTCGATGTTAACAAATTTCTCTTCTTCAGAAACGCTTTCCTTGCCATTGCCAGTCTACATTTTATATCCTCTCTACTTCGACCATCATCAGTTAATTTGCTCCCCAAGTAGCAAAACTCCTTTACTACTTTAAGTGTCTCATTTCCTAATCTAATTCCCTCAGCATCGCCCAACTTAATTCGACTACATTCCATTATCCTCGTTTTGCTTTTGTTGATGTTCATCTTATATCCTCCTTTCAAGACGCTATCCATTCCGTTCAACTGCACTTCCAAGACCTTTGCTGTCTCTGACAGAATTATAATGTCATCGGCGAACCTCAAAGTTTTTATTTCTTCTCCATGGATTTTAATACCTACTCCGAATTTTTTTTTTGTCTCCTTTACTGCTTGCTCAATATACAGATTGAATAACATCGGGGAGAGGCTACAACCCTGTCTTACTCCATTCCCAACAACTGCTTCCATGTCCCTCGACTCTTATAACTACCATCTGGTTACTGTACAAATTGTAAATAGCCTTTCGCTCCCTGTGTTTTACCCCTGCCACCTTCAGAATTTGAAAGAGAGTATTCCAGTCAACATTGTCAAAAGCTTTCTCTAAGTCTACAAATGCTAGAAACGTGGTTTTCCTTTCCTTAATCTTTCTTCTAAGATAAGTCGTAAGGTCAGTATTGCCTCTCGTGTTCCAACATTTCTACAGAATCCAAACTGATCTTCCCCGAGGTAGGCTTCTACCAGTTTTTCCATTCGTCTGTAAAGAATTCGCGTTAGTATTTTGCAGCTGTGACTTATTAAACTCATAGTTCGGTAATTTTCATATCTGTCAACACCTGCTTTCTTTGGGATTGGGATTATTATATTCTTCTTGAAGTCTTAGGGTATTTCGCCTGTTTCATACATCTTGCTCACCAGATGGTAGAGTTTTGTCAGGACTGGCTCTCCCAAGGCCGTCAGTAGTTCCAATGGAAAGTTGTCTACTCCGGGGGCCTTGTTTCGACTCAGGTCTTTCAGTGCTCCATCAAACTCTTCACGCAGTATCGTATCTCCCATTTCATGGTCATCTACATGCTCTTCCATTTCCATAATATTGTCCTCAAGTACATCGCCCTTGTATAGACCCTCTATACAACTCCTTCCACCTTTCTGCTTTCCCTTCTTTGCTGAGAACTGGGTTTCCATCTGAGCTCTTGATGTTCATACAAGTGGTTCTCTTATCTCCAAAGGTCTCTCTTAGGCAGTATCTATCTTACCCCTATTGAGATAAGCCTCTATATCCTTACATTTGTCCTCTAGCCATCCCTGCTTAGCCATTTTGCACTTCCTGTCGATCTCATTCTGGAGTCGTTTGTATTCCCTTTTGCCTGCTTTATTTACTGCATTTTTATATTTTCTCCTTTCATCAATTAAATTCAATATTTCTTCTGTTACCCAAGGATTTCTACTAGCCCTCGTCTTTTTACCTACTTGTTCCTCTGCTGCCTTCACTACTTCATCCCTCAAAGCTACCCATTCTTCTTCTACTGTATTTCTTTCCCCCATTCCTGTCAATTGTTCCCATATGCTCTACCTGAAACTCTGTACAACTTCTGTTTCTTTCAGTTTATCCAGGTCCCATATCCTTAAGTTCCCATTTTTTTGCAGTTTCTTCAGTTTTAATCTACAGGTCATAACCAATAGATTGTGGTCAGAGTCCACATCTGCCCCTGGAAATGTCTTAAAATTTAAATCCTGGTTCCTAAATGTCTGTCTTACCATTATATAATCTATCTGATACCTTTTAGTATCCAGGGTTCTTCCATGTATACAACCTTCTTTCATGATGCTTAAACCAAGTGTTAGCTATGATTAAGTTATGCTCTGTGCAAAATTCCACCAGATGGCTTCCTGTTTCATTTCTCTCCCCCAATCCATATTCACCCACTACGTTACCTTCTCTCCCTTTTCCTACTCTCGAATTCCAGTCACCCATGACTATTAAATTTTCGTCTCCCTTCACTATCTGAGTAATTTCTTTTATTTCATCATACATTTCTTCAATTTCTACGTCTTCTGCAGAGCTAGTTGGCATATAAACTTGTACTACTGTAGTAGGTGTGTGCTGCGTGTCTATCTTGGCCACAATAATGCGTTCATTATGCTGTTTGTAGTAGCTTACCCGCATTCCTATTTTCCTATTCATTATTAAACCTACTCCTGCATTACCCCTATTTGATTTTGTGTTTACAACCCTGTATTCACCTGACCAAAAGTCTTGTTCCTCCTGCCACCGAACGTCACTAATTCCCACTATATCTAACTTTAACTTATCCATTTCCCTTTTAAAAATTTTCTAACCTACCTGCCTGATTACGGGATCTGACATTCCACGCTCCGATCCGTAGAACGCCAGTTTTCTTTCTCCTGATAACGACATCCTCCTGAGTAGTCCCCTCCCGGAGATCCGAATGGGGGACTATTTTACCTCCGGGATATTTTACCGAAGAGGACGCCATCATCATTTAATCATACAGTAAAGCTGCATGCCCTTGGGAAAAATTACGGCCGTAGTTTCCCCTTGCTTTCAGCCGTTCGCAGTACCAGCACAGCAAAGCCGTTTTGGTTATTGTTACAAGGCCAGATCAGTCAATTATCCAGACTGTTGCCCTTGCAACTACTGAAAAGGCTGCTGCCCCTCTTCAGGAACCACACGTTTGTCTGGCCTCTCAACAGATACCCCTCCGTTGTGGTTGCACCTTCAGTACGGCTATCTGTATCGCTGAGGCACGCAAGCCTCCCCACCAACGGCAAGGTCCATGGTTCATGGGGGGAGGGTGTTTATCTGTGATATATTAGAGAGCCAAACCTAGTTTGTGATTCAATGGCGATATAGGTGCTACTCCCTTTGGGTGGTTAAGGAAATGCAGAAAACCCGACCACTAATCATCATACGCTTGGAGTTCAATCGTAGACGAAACACTTAAGAACAAATTGTGTGTACAAAAAAATAATGAATTAAATACCCTGAAAAGAATGGCACAGCTGACAAAAAATCCTGTCACATAATCGTGGAACATGGAAGATCGTCTCCATGACTGTGAGAGTGAGCCGGCTTAGCGGTTTGACACTGGCGAGCTAGAGAGATAGCCAGCGGACCGGCTGTATACATACAGAGGTTGTTAATTTATGTCGCAACCATTACACCAAAAACGGGCGCCAAGGCGCATGCGCAAATGCAGCCGCTGCATCTGCCACCTCTGTTCGAGTGACGAGCTCTCTTCGAATACTGCTCCATCTATGGCGTACAGGTGCGTGCGTGATGTGATACTACATGAGCGCTGTCTGTCGGAACGCACACACGTTCAGTTGAAGTTCAGATGTCAAAATTTATAAAACTGAATGTTAGTTGACGTCTCATTGGTCATAAAATGTGTTCATTACGAAGAAATTAGGTAAATCATCGAGTCCCACACCTTACCAAGTTAAATGCCGCCATCACTGTTAGTATGATGTTGCATAATAAGACTGAAATCTACAGAATACCTCATCAGTGTGGCAAAGAATACATTGGGCAGATGCTACGCACAGTGCGTGAAAGATGCGTTGAACACGATCGCCATACTCGCGTTTCGCAGTCCAGTGAGTCAGCCATAGCGGAGCATTGTATCTCTACAGGGGATTCGGTGGTCTACTCTGCCACGGAAATCTTGGCCTCGAGGAAATTCTGTTACTAAGGAATCGGTTGAAATACGTTTAGCCCAAGATGTTATTAATCGTGATGTGGCTTCTAGTGGTATTCCCCAGCGTGGACTGCAGATTCTCTAGTGGATTTGATGCTGAATTTTGTCAGGAAGCCAGCTAAGAATTCCGTCAAGTGATTATTTGCATACCTGAGCTATCTGGACGGCTGCTAGCAAAAACGAAGGTACTTGATTGTGGTATTCTACACGTTTTTCCTCAGATGTGTGATTCTGCCGTCAATCACTCTGTAATAATACAAGCATTACACTCCAGTGACACGGTAATTGTCTTTGGGACAGCCCTACTGCGTCCATGTGCGATTTACTTGTCCTTGACACAAATATGGAAACAGTCTGTGTAATGCATGCTTGAACAAAATCGCAAATGCAATCCAAGCTTTCAGGCTGTGCTCTTGTATTTGACCACGAATGGCACTTTTGTCATGTCCTCATTACGCTGCAAGTGTGATCCGTGCACCGAATAATGTTCCGTGTAGTTGCGAGTGCCTTATGTCAGAGGTAAGTGAGTTGGAAAGCGAGAAAACTGCGATGGGTGCTTCGGTAGCGAAGGCAGCTGAGGTCTGCGTTTCAACAGTCACCGCAGATATACACCGGAAATATTTTCTTATATTTTTATATACGGCGGGACTTCGGTACCAGCTCGGTGTTCACCTAGTGGTATGTAATGGGCCGCCTAAAAACCGATCCATGTCACGATCGCTTCCCGTACCCCGAGGTTGCTGGTTAAGTCGCTCGGCTGTCCATGTGGGTTCAAAGGCCTATCGATTCCCAACAGATGTCGATGTAATTCGTCTAAGCCTCCCTCGGAAAAATGGGTTTTACAATAGTTTTCTCCTAAGTATGCTGTCGATGGTATTATACATCTGACTCGATAACACATTTCTCTGCTTCGCCCTTTATTTTCCTTATGGAAAGCAAACAGACAGCAGTAGCACAGATTTGTTTCACAGTGTCTATCAAGAAGATGTACTCGTAGCTCTTGAGTAGTGGGTATTGGATCTCATGTTTACTGGACGAGTTTGATTCGAATAATCATTCCGGTCGTATCCCTGAATATTAACCGTTCAGAGGAGTATTCGAAGAGAGCGCATCACTCGACAGAAATCTCTAATGTAGCTTCTGCCTTTGTGCATGCGCCTTGCCGCCTATTTTTGGTGTAATGGTAGCGACATGTACTTGCAACCTCAGTGTATGTATAAACAGCCCGGTCCGCCGGCTATCTCTCTAGCTCGCCAGTGTCAAACCGCTGCGCCGGATGTCTCTCACAGTCATGGAAACGACGAACCACCATCCATGTTCCACGGTTCTGTGTTAGGATTTTTCGTCAGTTGTGCTGTTCTTTTCACGGTACTTAGTTCATTATTTTTTTGTGCACACAATTCGTTGATCAATGTCTCGTATACGATTGAACTCCAAGCGTGTGATGATCGGTGGTCGGGTTTTCTGCATTTCCTTAACCACCCAAAGAGAGTAGCACCTATTTAGTCGTTGAATCCCAAACTAGATTTGGCTCTTTAATATATCATAGATAAACTCCTCAGAACAAGTATCATTTAAATTAACTAAACTGAGTTACTATCAAATTCATCTTCGTTAAAAATTCTTTACTATCGAAACCATTATAAACAAAAAACTATACACTATCTGATCAAAAGTATCTGGACATATCTTAGTGGATATTAATGTAGTGTGTTCTAGCCTTCGACTTCATGACTGCTTCAGCTCTGCTCAGGACACATTCAGTCAAGCGTCTAGATTTCTGTAGAGGAGAGGCAGTATCCATTTACTGTCCTAACGGCCACTAAGGCTGTAGTAAAATGACTACTACGTTGCCGTATCAGAAGGCAGCACATGGAATACTGGACTAAGAACCAAAAAGAAGACTATGTCAAGCTAATGCTGCCGAAGTCATGTTTCAAGGGAAGCTCTGTAAAACTGAAGTTGAAGAGGAGACGGATCAAACTCATGTTTTGACTGATCATGGGAGCCTTAAGAAATTTATATACACTGTGGGTACTCAGAAGGATAAAACCGCACAACATCCAGTCGTTCATTGCGAAGCTCAAGAGGCCAAAAGATTCAAAGTACTCGGGTCGATAGAGGCTGAGGTAAAACTGTCTAATAAGAATACGTAAAAGGTGTCTCCTACTTCTTCTTAAGGGCAATTACGTCAGTTGTGTGGAAGGAACAATAAAGTTATACAGTTAAGCCTAATGATAAGGTGAGGATTCCCACGAATTCTGCATAGGACAGTACTAACATATTTCTCACGCTTACACACTGTTTAAAACTTTTACCATATAACGTAAATATTTTTGCGTACTTTGCTTATGCTTTTCGTGTATTTAGTAATTCAGTTAGATACGCTACGTAAATTTCACAACTTACTAGAGACCTGTTGCACATGTGTGACGCCTTAATTTTTTCCATAGGACCAATTATGTGTAGTGTCAAGTAGAGATTATGTGTGACTATTTTCTCATCTAAACGTTCAGATAGGTCCAGTATGGAGTACACCACTTGATGCATTGTTGGTTACTACGTGTAACGATTCCGTCATTTCCCTATGCCACAAATATATCTAAGTGGACCGTAGAATTCGGCGTCAGTGTAATTAGCTATGACTAAGACTGACAGTTTCATTCAATGCTTTAAAACCAGATATTACATTTACCAAAAATTTTGCAAGATTGACTAACAGAGTATAGAGATCTTCATCTATTGTGTCATAATTGAAGTTATATTCGAACAACAAATGTGATTGTTGTTGTCCTTAGTGGCACTGTAAAATCTGAATCTTTCGTTTCATGCAGACTCTTATCCCTTCAGTACAGGGGAGAGCAAGAGAATTTTCAGCTTATCTTTGCTATGACTTGGGTCCCCGAATGTTTTAATTGTGTTAAGATCGTTCGTTCTCTCTCTTCGCTTATGTCGTAGGCATTCGAGCGAATGACACGCTATCGGCCATTGCTGCGGCATAAGGTTATATGGTTATTCTATATGCCGCTAAGTCAGGATAATATGCTTTTATATAAAACAGCTATTTCACAGATCACCAGTGGAAAGAAGTCACAAAAATACTAAGATAAAATAGAAAATCTCTGTAATTTATCTAGAGGCTAGTTGTGAAGGAACTTTCTACGTTGAAGATGTATCTACTCCATACTGATCATTGTGATAGCCTATGTATAATATTGCTGTGGGAAATGATCAAAAACGGTAACACCTCAAACATTAGTCTGTATGCAGTCACATAAACTTAAAAAGAGAAAGAAAATGAAGCAACTTTGTTTAAAGTAATAATTTTTATTCTGCATCTGTTCAATTGGATTTGAGAGAGATTAATGCTTAATTAATATTGTTTTATACGGAGATATATTAAGTCAGACGTTCAGTGATATTTTATTCTTTCATTTAGTAATTTATTCAGTGTAGTTATTTGTGAGTCGGTGACCCCATCCACTGTCCAGGCACATCACTGACTCATCCTTGCCGTTCTCCATTCAGCACATCGAATGATGAGGAATCGGTGGTATGTCCTCCTCATTGACTGTTCTCAGTTAATTATTAATATGTTTAGTGGCTAGCAAGCCGTTGACACTGTCCACTTTGGCCGAACACAACACTTTTAGCCTTGACTTTTTCCGTCCAGGATTTGCAACACTCTTTCCAACATTGATACGTTAGTAAGTTGGTCTTCTTATCTTTTGCCCTCAGTTTGTCAGTAATAAGTTATTTTTTTTTAGTTAGCCGGTGTCCCTGTCCACTTGGCACACACACATCACTGTTATCCCTGACTTTTACCGCCCTACACTTTCAACATCCTCTTCAACGATGGGACATTGGCGTGATGTCCTAATCGTCCACTGTTCTTGGTTGCACTTGAATGTATTTATTGACTAGTTAGCCAGTGACCCCAGTCTCTTCGCAGACATGCAACAGTCTTACCCATGAATTTTTCTGTACAGTACTTGTAACACCCTTACCAACATTGAGGAACTTTTGAGCTGTCCATCTAATACACTGTTCCCAGTTCCTAGTAAATACTTTTATTGGGTAAAGAGTCGGTGTCTTTGTCCACTTTCCACACACAAAAAGTAGTATCACTGATTTTCTCCACTCAACACCCCCAAGATCCTCTCTGACGAACAGACATCGACGTGATGTCCTCGTCATTGGCAGGTTTAGCGGGTAGGGAGCCGATGTCGCCGCCCACCGTCTGGGCCCACAGCAGCCTTCGCCCCGGCTCTCTCCTCCCAGCACCTGCGACACCCCCTCCGACGGCGAGGGATCGGCGGGATGTCCTCCTCACACTCCGTCACTGGTGGCTCGTGGATCTCGGCGGCCGTCAGAACTACACAGCCATCGTTAACCTGCACAGAAGAGCAGTTCTTCACATTAAAATAAATAAAATTTACGTCATGCATCAATGGCAAAAATTCACTAGAATGGTTTTCAAGCAAAGTCGGTCAATAAGAGAGGACAACTTTCTGTATTTTTTTGTGTAGTATGAAATCAAGAGATGGGGCTTCAGACATGTTCGTGAACAGTGAAAAGGATCATACATCTTCTAGCATTAGGTAGAAAATATTCTAACTCATTCATTCCTAGTTTGTTACTAACGAAGTTGTGCCTTCAGCGCCGCCTTACCTTCCCGATGACTCTGCCGCAGGCTCCGCCAACAGCAGCAGGCTGTGGCCGGGTCTTCTCCGCCTGCGCTGCCAGCAGCACCAACTCGTCCACGTCTGAGCGCAGCCGCCAACGCGCGGCGCCCATCCTCTGTGGGAGATTTGTTTCAACCGTCAAAATACATTCATCTATTGGTTTTCGATTTTTGTTGGTACAGTTGATCTAAAATCTGACATTATATGAGTGTTTATTCCGGCCATAAATTTAAAATTATTGTAGTATTAGAGTTATGAAATGCGGCAGCGTTGAAACTTTGAGAAAATGGGCTACAAGATTGAGCTTTGAGATCACTATCTGGAATTGTTTCCCAGATGGTCATTAGGTAACAATGTCTGTCAATTTCACCTTATGTGTGGATCGAAAGTATGTGGAAAATAGTGTAGCGATTCAATCGAAGTACTGCACGAATTAGCTTTTTCAGTATAATACGATGTAGTGGAACTATTAGCAGCTTTAATTCTCTGGATTGCTACAAATAACGTTCAGGTGTGAATATCAGCCACCATCATCACTCTGAGAGTCGAGACAGGGTTAAAATGTCACCACTCCTATATCACTCAATAAATTCCTGCAGCAAAATTACTTCCAATTGACTCTGACATATGACCACATGAACAGAAACAAGCAGGTAAAATAGTCATTAAATTACCTCCAACTGACATCTAACAACTCAAACTCATAATGTGCTACCTAAGCAATGCAGGATAACGGGGTAATTTGAGAAGCTCAGATTGGGGGATGATGACCAATGACATCAGCCGTGTCCTTCTTTAAAATGCTGGGAAGGCGCGGACGTTAAATTATTTGAGGAAGTCATGAATATACTAAAACTGGAGTGCTGGACGGCGATTTGAACCTTATCTAATTGCATTGTTACAACTACCGTGACATGTTGTTCGGTGTTTCCTAATCTAGCACGACGCAGAGCGTGTCCAGAAAGGACAATGATGAGGAGCAAAGCATTTCTGTTGACTGGATAACCTGGTTCGAAGACTTACCGGAACAGAAAATCTATGTAGGAAGTGAAAATGTAATTTGACTGGTTAGTTTGTCGAAATATACTATAATGCGTCGACGTGGTTCGATACAATTTCTACAACAATTATACCATAATTTAGAGGGAACCTTCCGCAATGATTAGACACTGTTGTATCATGCGTTGTAACTTCTGTAAAGTATACGACTGCAGACTTCTGTCCAGCTTAAGGAGGTGTTCCTCCACATGCCGACATCATTGTGAAAATCTTGTCATCAGCACTAAAACTTCCATAAGATTTGCAGAGGCAGAAATAACCACGAGAATGAAAGTCATTTTTCGCTATTAATGTTGTGTTCAACTTTTTTTAATAAGACTAATTTCTTTCTGTTCGAAGAGATCTCATTGAACGACTGTCAAGGCAATCGATCGTCAGTTCCTCTCACTAGCACTACAAGGAAGTTAACACTAAGGTGCATAAGTAGCAGTTTTTCCGACGTATACTGTTCATAATTACGACTAACTAAGTCGTTACAGTAACCTTTGATGTATTGTTAATGGTCTTACTGAGTAGGAAATTGCTGATCCAAACAAATATTATTATTTTTTCAATAAATCTCGGTGTTGCTCACCTCTGGTTTTCCAACCAAATCTGCGTCTACCAGCTCTGACTCCCTCCCAGATGGGAGACAGAACACGCCCAAGATCCTCCGGAACATCTGCGAAGAAAATATAAATTGGATTACACACTAATCTAATAGAATTACAGCATGTCCACTGTTGACTGCTGGGCATTCAGAAGATCTGGAATTAGGGTAAGTGGACGGCACTAAGAAAACTTCTTAGTCTAAACAGTATGCAGATGAAACCACTATAACGTCAAAATGTCTGATAATGTAGGAGTTCTTCGAAATAAAAATATTCGTTCACAATTAATTTATGAACTCTGTCCAGAGTATCGGTTTTAGGTAGTAACACGATACAAGCAGACTGAACCTGCTTTAAGAAAGATATCAATGACTGAGGCTCAGTGGCGTTGTGGGGACTTATTTCGCCGAGTAAAAGAGCCAAACAACCACTTTCCGAATAACTGTTGTGTTAGATACATCATATGAAGAACGAGGCGATCAACTGTGCAGTTAGGAACGTACGAACGATACAATGGTGTCACGGTATACAATTCTGCGTTATGGTTACCCACATGGTATGCTTTACTCATTCTCCTCGGTTTCTTTCTCTGTTGTTCACATCAACTAACACTATTAGGACAATCTATGGTTCACACCACGGCGTGTCGCTTGAGGTATTTGTGCCCTCGACACACTCTTCGCCTTACTAGTTTTAAGAAACTTCGACAACATCGATTTGTTCGTAAACGCCTCACAAAAAAGAAAGAGCGACACCGGTGGTAGAAGTACCAAATTTGCGAGCCACCGACCTCCCTTTTCTTAACGAACTACGTCGTTGGATGAGGAATTCCTCCTTATACAAGACACTTTTTTTCTCATTTGTTTCACGCAGACATGTTTGAGCACTTTTTTTGCTTTCTTCAGTAATTTTTTCTATTTTCTAACTTACATGATGCTATTGGATCAAAACCATGAAAAGTTGTACATTGCGTGCAGAATAGCAACCAAAATACATTATTGGCCATTAAAGCTGCTACACCAAATAGAAATGCAGATGATAAAAGGATATTCATTGGACAAGTATATTAAACTAGAAATGACATGTAATTACATTTTCACGCAATTTGGGTGCCCAGATCCTGACAAATCAGTACCCAGAAACACCACCTCTGGCTGTAATAACGGCCTTGATACGCTTGGGCATTGAGTCAAACTGACCTTGGATAGTGTGTACAGGTACAGCTCCCCATGCACCTTCAACACGATACCACGATACCGCAGTTCATCAAGAGTAGTGACTAGCCTATTGTGACGGGCCAGTTGCTCGGCCACCATTGACCAGACGTTTTCAATTGGTGAAAGATATGGAGAATGAGCTGTCCAGGGCAGCAGTCGAACATTTTCTGTATCCAGAAAGGCCGTACAGGACCTGCAACATGCGGTCATGCATTATCCCGCCGAAATGTAGGTTTCCGCAGGGATCGAATGAAGGGTAGAGCCACGGGTCGTAACACATCTGAAATGTTACGTCCACTGTTCAAAGTGCCGTCAATGCAAACAAGAGGTGACCGAGACGTGTAACCAATGGCACACCATACCATCACGCCGGGTGATACGCCAGTATGGCAATGACGAATACACGCTTCAAACGTGCGTTCGCCGCGATGACGCCAAACATGGATGCGACTATCATGAAGCTGTAAACAGAACCTACATTCATCCAAAAAAATGACGTTTTGCCTTTCGTGCACCCAGGTTCGTCGTTGAGTACACCATCGCAGGCGCTCGTGTCTGTGATGCAGCGTCAATGGTAACCGCAGTCATGTTCTTGGAGCTGATAGTCCATGCTGTTGCAAACGTCGTGGAACTGTTCGTGCAGATGGTTGTTGTCTTGCAAACGTCCCCATCTGTTGACTCAGGGATCCGCTTCATGATCCATTACAGCTATGCGGATAACATGCCTGTCATATCGACTGCTAGTGACACCAGGCCGTTAGGATCCAGCACGGCGTTCCGTATTACCCTCCTGAATCCACCAATTCCATATTCTGCTAACAGTCATTGGATCTCGACTAACGCGAGCAGCAATGTCACGATACGATAAACCGCACTCGCGATAAGCTACAATCCGACCTTTATCAATGTCAGACACGTGATGGTATGCATTTTCCTTACACGAGGCATCACAACAACGTTTCACCAGGAAACGCCGGTCGATTGCTATTTGTGTATGAGAAAACGGTTGGAAACTTTCTTCTAATCAGCGGGTTGTAGGTGTAGCCACCGGCGGCAACCTTTTGTGAATGCTCTGAAAAGCTAATCATTTGCATATCACAGCATCTTCTCCCTGTCGGTTAAATTTTGCGTCTGTAGCACGACATCTTCGTGGCGTAGCAATTTTAATGGACAGTAGCGTAAATGTCCAATTGCATCATGTAAGTTACAAAATAGAAAAATAGCCCACAGAAGTCAGCACAAAAATTGCTGAAACATTTGTGGGTGAAACAAAGCAGAAAAAAGAAAAAAAAGTGTGTTCCATAAGCCGGAACTCCTCGTCCTATTTTCGTACCTAACAAGGACATAACAAGAACAACTGCAATTACGCAAACTGAACTGCGTTGTGGGCCGTGGCGTATATCTTGTACTACTGACGAAAAAGGATAGTTAAGTGAAGTAGGAGAGTGCCGTTTTTGCTTTGTATGGCTATTGATGGGTTCTTAATACCGTTCATCCATATTAATTGATTTTTGTAGTTCCATTAGATACCCTCCATTAGGAAAATGATGTAATTTCGTATCTGAAAGCAAAATTGTAGTTTGCTGCCACAGTATCCTTTTCTGTTGTGTGATGTTTCATCCCGTAAGCGTAAGTCCCAACAGGCTCTAAAAATTCCCTGAATCAGATGGAAAATTTTTGAAAGCGTAACTATTGTACACTCCTGGAAATTGAAATAAGAACACCGTGAATTCATTGTCCCAGGAAGGGGAAACTTTATTGACACATTCCTGGAGTCAGATACATCACATGATCACACTGACAGAACCACAGGCACATAGACACAGGCAACAGAGCATGCACAATGTCGGCACTAGTACAGTGTATATCCACCTTTCGCAGCAATGCAGGCTGCTATTCTCCCATGGAGACGATCGTAGAGATGCTGGATGTAGTCCTGTGGAACGGCTTGCCATGCCATTTCCACCTGGCGCCTCAGTTGGACCAGCGTTCGTGCTGGACGTGCAGACCGCGTGAGACGACGCTTCATCCAGTCCCAAACATGCTCAATGGGGGACAGATCCGGAGATCTTGCTGGCCAGGGTAGTTGACTTACACCTTCTAGAGCACGTTGGGTGGCACGCGATACATGCGGACGTGCATTGTCCTGTTGGAACAGCAAGTTCCCTTGCCGGTCTAGGAATGGTAGAACGATGGGTTCGATGACGGTTTGGATGTACCGTGCACTATTCAGTGTCCCCTCGACGATCACCAGTGGTGTACGGCCAGTGTAGGAGATCGCTCCTCACACCATGATGCCGGGTGTTGGCCCTGTGTGCCTCGGTCGTATGCAGTCCTGATTGTGGCGCTCACCTGCACGGCGCCAAACACGCATACGACCATCATTGGCACCAAGGCAGAAGCGACTCTCATCGCTGAAGACGACACGTCTCCATTCGTCCCTCCATTCACGCCTGTCGCGACACCACTGGAGGCGGGCTGCACGATGTTGGGGCGTGAGCGGAAGACGGCCTAACGGTGTGCGGGACCGTAGCCCAGCTTCATGGGGACGGTTGCGAATGGTCCTCGCCGATACCCCAGGAGCAACAGTGTCCCTAATTTGCTGGGAAGTGGCGGTGTGGTCCCCTACGGCACTGCGTAGGATCCTACGGTCTTGGCGTGCATCCGTGCGTCGCTGCGGTCCGGTCCCAGGTCAACGGGCACGTGCACCTTCCGCCGACCACTGGCGACAACATCGATGTACTGTGGAGACCTCACGCCCCACGTGTTGAGCAATTCGGCGGTACGTCCACCCGGCCTCTTGCATGCCCACTATACGCCCTCGCCCAAAGTCCGTCAACTGCACATACGGTTCACGTCCACGCTGTCGCGGCATGCTACCAGTGTTAAAGACTGCGATGGAGCTCCGTATGCCACGGCAAACTGGCTGACACTGACGGCGGCGGTGCACAAATGCTGCGCAGCTAGCGCCATTCGACGGCCAACACCGCGGTTCCTGGTGTGTCCGCTGTGCCGTGCGTGTGATCATTGCTTGTACAGCCCTCTCGCAGTGTCCGGAGCAAGTATGGTGGGTGTGACACACCGGTGTCAATGTGTTCTTTTTTCCATTTCCAGGAGTGTATTTTAACTAGTGACTAGTTACTTAACTTTCATTCCTTCCAAAGGTTACCAAAAACAAATGATCACTTCATTCGGAGATATAGGGGATACAGAGTAAAAATAACATCGTATCATACCGTAATTGCACCACATGTGGACGGAATGAGTAGAACCGACCTTTAGTAGCGTGTATCTTTTGATTAATGTATCTACACTGTGGTATGGTGAAACAAGTCTCAAGTAGCGTAGCTAGCATGTATTGCTCACTTTGACAATGATGAGGAACTCAAAATGCTGTCCTAGAATCTCTTTCTAGGCGTGTCCCATTTCTAAGTCTGCGTGTTTGTCGCAGCACCCACTGAAAGATATGGGGTTTGCAGTTAAGGCTACAAAAAAATCTGTCAAATGGGAATAACGACTGGGCTCACTTCAATGCACGCGAACCCTTAACTAAGTATGAGGTGCTGACGTCTACCTAACAGCAATAATACTTAAACGATAAGAACAACCGATAAACGTAGAAAATGGGATCCTCCGCGATATATATGTAGGAGAATGCAATTAACAACTCGTTGACTTAGCTGAAGAGAAACAAAAATAAACCTGTAATGCTTCACACGTCTCAATTGTGACCTCATAATGTTTGAAACCGATCGAAAAGTTTCACAGTCGTTAGAGTAAGAACCACAAATAATTATGTAAACAAAATCAATTTTTAATATATAAGGATTTTAATCAGTATGCGAGGTATAAAGTAATTAATCGTAGACCTACACTGCTTCCTAAACCCACTCACACAATCTCTAAAACTTCTCGCTGTGATTTTTTAATGTATACTAAAATGCGTGTAACTTTAAAGAAAAAAAAAAAAAAACCTGGAGCGCATGCAAGGTGGGTTATGTGTCAATTATATGTCGCTTGAGCCCCACGTTTTTCATTTCAGATGTAATATATTTTCATACGTATTATAAAATCACCATCACAAATTCTCAAGACTATATGTATGTGCTTAGGAACCTGCATAGGGATATGAGAAATTATTTAGTACCTTTTAGCTCGATTTAAATCTTCGTGTATTACAAATTTTTATTGTTATAGTTATTTTTTGCTTGTACTGTAGTCCGTGTGACATTTTTCAATCGATTTCAAACATTTTGATAAGATCACAATAGTGCGGTATATTTAATGTTTATTTCCCCTTCTCTTCATCTGACACAACCATTTTTCGTTTCCTCCTGCGTCTGTCTCGCGATAACACTGTGAAGGAAAAAAGTTCAGAGATTTGAAATCACAAGGACGCTTACTGGCAATTGCTCTTCCCGCAACTCATTCGCGGCAGGAACAGGAAATTGCAGTGGTACGTAATGTACCCTCCGCCACACACCAGACAAGATAAAGATATAATATTCCATTGACATCGACTTCTGAGCTACGTTAAAAGTTTCAAATCTGTAGCTCACTGGGAAATGGCACTGTTAAGCAAAGTACCCTCCGTTACACGCCACACGCAAGAGAGAGTTAAAATTGCTTTGTCATTCAGTTATGAGTAGCTAACAGACAGACAGACAAGGAAGCAACCTAACTGTAATTTGGTGAAAATGGCGCCTTCATGGGGATGTGATGTTACAGAAACATCATATGAAACGGGGAAAGCAGCACAAGTAAGAACATAGATATTCATGAATTATATACTCAGATGTCAAATCAACTGTATGACTCCGAAACAGCTAAACGTGTGACTAGTATGTCCAGCTTACTTATTCGATCCCATACCTGTGATTGTGGGCGTCAATTCCGTTATTAACAAAATAAATTATTTCTGGATTTAGTGTTTCTCGTAAAAAAAAATGTGTCCCCAACGATGAACATTTTATACTGTAACGAATTTTGTATAAATGTAAAAGAGAGAGAATGACAGTGAGAGAGAGAGAAAGAGAGAGAGAGAGCGAGAGAGAGATAGAGAGAGAGAGAGGGATAGAAACCGACAGACGTGCTTGGATGGGTGCCCCGAAAGTCAGTGCTGAGAATACTACGACTTCAGCTTCACTGTTTAAGTCTATTTTCTTGTGCATTGACTGATGTCTACGTTTCGATACTGCTTCGTGCACCCTTCAACAGTAGGGAGGTATCTTATTTCCACAACTTGAGACCTGCTCAAATCCTCTTTAAGCTGCATTAAGATCCATACAACCTACGTACAGGCATTCTTGCAATCTTTGTCATTCCATCCACGATGATTGTTTTAAACACCAAAGGCAGTATCTGGCATCTGTAGGAAGGGGCATTTGCCCATTCTGGAGACGACGGTACAGTCTTTCTATAATTCCCCAGAATGGTTTGTGGTCGGAGCTCCTTGCTCAGTATTGTTATTAATGGAAGAGCAAATCTGTCAAACAAAATGTCAGATAGCGGTGACTTACGGTACAAGAAGCAGTCCAGTGAGGCAGGAAGTAGACACATCCGGTCAAACAACAATAACCCTCTGGATATATCATGCCAACTCCGTTCAACACCATCTCGAGCCTTGACAATGGCCTCAGTTCGTTGAGGAGGAGATTACAACGGTTTCTTCAAGCATGACATATCGTGTGGAAGCCACTCGTTGGTTATTACATCCCGTAGAACAATGAATTTGCGGATATGATTTTTACGTTCCACTTGCTTTTCCAAAAAGTTCCAGAAAGGCTCCATGAAAGGTAGAACGGTTAGTCTAAAGGAAGCAAACTTCCACATTTCAGAAAATTACTTATAGCTAGTAGTTAATCTGATAACCAGTCGTGTTACCTTCTTAATCGCAGAGGCAGTGAATAATGGTATATTGCTTTCCTCTGCAAATGTACTGCTTTGTCATTAAGCATTAACAAATCATGTAGCTCTTCATACGTTATTTCCAAAAGTACGCTTTCATTTACTCATGAAGTCGCAATTTGTTACAGGCACAGTACAAGGAGTGTAACGTACATTTCCGCTAATTTTCGTTAATCATTTGTTAACTTCCCCTCACAGTTAACAAAATCATTTCATTATTTGAGTGTTTCCTGCGTATCACAAATACGAGCAGACATAAGAAGTGGGAGCAAATTCTCGCGTCTGTCTCTTCCGTACTACCACAGAATATTTTGCATTGTAAGGGTTCAAAGGTGTGTGCATGTGGTCTTTACTAGAGAGGACAATTAGCTTATGGTACATAGTAGTTATTAGCGCATACTCATTTCGAACCCGTTTTGAACCAGTGCTTCACCTCCTGCAGCCGGCCGCGGTGGTCTCGCGGTTCTAGGCGCGCAGTCCGGAACCGTGCGACTGCTACGGTCGCAGATTCGAATCCTGCCTCGGGCATGGATGTGTGTGATGTCAATAGGTTAGTTAGGTTTAAGTAGTTCTAAGTTCTAGGGGACTGATGACCACAGCAGTTGAGTCCCCTAGTGCTCAGAGCCATTTGAACCGTTTTGAACCTCCTGCATTAATTCCTCCTGTGTTAACTGCTTTTTTTTATTGGAAGTGTCCCCTTTTGGAACTTAAGTGATTCCTTAAAACAATAGTACTTTTCCTTAGATTCTATAGACTCCTGAACGATTTGTACTCCATCCTAATTCTTTTCAGCATCTGAAAGAAGCAACTGATACTCCAACGAATCACAGATACAAATGAACTCACTACATCCGTCCACAAATTTCAAAAATTTCGTACTAAATGTCTCATGCAAATATATTTTGTCTGACTAAAAGTTCAGGGTTATCTAATCTTCGAAGATGTGGATATTTGAAATTTGTTCATATCCATAAGTAGTCATTACTGTTAGTCCACAGCTAATTACAAAACGATCTAAGTGAACACTTATGTAAGCCTAAGCTACAAGTTGTAGTAATCGAAAAATATAAGAAAGGCTTTAGGTTGACTGATTACACAATTCTTCTCCCACCTGCGTATAGCAGCTCTTAGTTACAATAACTTATACCAGAACGTCAGCAACATTCCTAACCTTCCCATTACAAAGAAAATTCCTTTGTATAGTATTACTCAGAAGAAGATAATAAATCTGAGGGTGAACTTTTATATTCACACTTGGAATTTACAAATTCATTTCGTTGCACATGTACATATGTAGTCTATTATTGTGAACAATTATGAGCGTAACACACAAGTAACGTATTACGAATGGTTAGTAAGGTGCTGTGGTATAGTCAGAAGCGGTCGTCGTTCTTTAGCTTTGGTCCCAAGCGAATTTGTCAACAATGATTTCTCGCATGTCATGATGCCAGCAGTTGCGGGGCAACACTGCGATTGAGAATCGTGTTGCGTAAACATATTGTCTGTGCTTACGTGACTTTTCTTGAGAAGTTCTCTGTGCTGTAGTGTTTATTGTTTTGCGAGACAAGCGCGTTAACTGAACATCTAGATTGGTTGTCGAGACCAGCCTTGAGGTAGAAGCTCGCACGAAGCCAGCGTTGGGTGCGACGCTGTACGGAACGGTAAGTGACCTGTCAACATCTTCTCCTGGTCTTGTATTACCCACACTAACATTCTTTGCTTTTAATGTCCTCTGTAAACTACTATTGCTGAAAGCTTTCGCATAATATGCCAAATCAGAGGTATTTAGCTTTATGTAGCGTTTAGTCGTACTAGCTGCATTACTACCGATAAAGAAAATGTCAATGTCTGTGCCCCAAGATGACCATAAAACTAAAAAAGTGTGTTTACTAAATCTTCAGTCGTGGTTTTGTATTTTCACGTATCGTGCTGTGTTCTTAGCTTTCAATAAACGTTGATTAGGTTTCGGTTTGTATTATCATGCGGATTTATCGGCTGTGTTCCGACGCTGATGTGCTTTGTATTAGCAAGCTGGATAACCATACGTTCTAGTTTTTGTGCTGATTATCAAGGTTCTTTACTCATTTCTTAGTCCAGTGAACGAAGACTGAAATAGGTTGAATCGAAGAAAAAAATCGTATACTTGCAAATTTTTGTGCATTTGTTAGTAGGGAGCGCCGTGAACAATACACTGAAAATACAGACCGGTAGGATGATATCTAGTCGGTGTAGTGGGGCATGGAGGCTAACTTTTTGTTATTCTTAAACAACTCGAAATCCGCGGCTTCAAAAAAATATCTCCCTGCATAGATCAAGTTACAATGGATTTATAAAACAATGGTCATATTATTTTTTCTCCAGAACTAGGCCTAAACTTAGTGTTACAGCAGATGGAAAAGTAGTACACATTAATTTCTGCGTCTGTGACGTGGTAGGGGTCTGGTGGGGGGGGGGGGGGGGGGAAGGTGTGGTACATGTGTCATGGAACGCAGGTTGCTGGCATGTGCTCAAGGATTTATCTCTTCGTAGATCTACAAACTGAAGTATGACCTGGCGATTCTCTGCTCTCTCTCTACGGTACTATGTGACAAGAAGCAAATACAGAGCATTTCAGGAAGGCATACCGGCCCCTCCGCTGCTCTCCTAATGAATTACTGGCGAGGCAGTGCGCAGGCGGTGTTTATTTTCCACAAAGTGTGTTGACTTTACATGGAATACAGATGTGCGTTAGTAATAATACGGAAGCAAGAAAAGCATTTATTACGAATTCGACGTAAATCTCTGCAGAAGGAAATCTGATTGTTAGGCATCCTGTACAACAGTTGTAGTGCACTTCGGGGAAAGGCGTCTCCCTCTACTCCGAGCGCAGATCGCTAGTCAGCTTACAGGCAGATCTTACGTCCCTGCCATTTATCGTCGATTTCTCTTTCCTGGGTACGCGAAATAACTTCACTTCTCGATATTGAAGAAAAAAAGTGTTTCTGAAATTTTTCGTATTTCCACAAAATTGTGCAAACTTTTATATGGATAATTTCTTTCAAAAACATTTTTTTTAAGAAGCGTGTTGGTGACCTGGATGTGTCTTCCTTAAGTTTTTTATTACAGTACAAAAGGAAATGGGCGCCTGTGGAAGGCAATTAATCAGTGTGTCTACTACACCATTTATCTGTTGTGTGGCAGCCGCAACATTTCCAGATTATTGGTTCTTTCCCACAGATATCTATTTTTGCATTCTGAGTGTTGATAATAACATCTCTTGAATAGTTGTGTACTGTTGTATCGCGAATGACTTGTGTTTTAGCTTCAACAAATTTCCTAGCTCTTTTGGCGTTTTGTTCAAAAGTATGCTCTATTTATTCCTAATGTCTCACTATTAGGGGCAAGAATAGTGGATAGGTTGCTCTCTTGTCTGTCTGTCTGTTCGGTACTCATAATTGTACGACAAAGCAATGTTAACACTCTCTTGTGACTGGCGTATGACTGAGTGTACTTTGCTTAACATTTCAAAGTGAGCTAGAGATTTCAAACTTTCAACGTAGCTCAGAAGTCGATGTCAATGGAATATTATCTCGCTATCTTATCTGGAGTGTGGCGGAGGGTACATTACGTACCACTGCAATTTCCTGTTCCTGTCGCGAATGAGTCGCGCGAAGAGCTATTACCAGTAAGCGTCCTTGTGATTTCAAATCTCTGAAGTTTTTCCTTCACGGTGTTATGGCGGGACAGACGCAGGAGGAAACGAAACATAGTTGTGTCAGGTGAAGAGAAGGGGAAATAAACATGAGATATACCGCACTATTGTGATCTTATCAAAATGTTTGAAATCGAATGAAAAATGCCACACAGACTACAGTACAAGCAGAAAATAACTATAGCAATAAAAATTTGTCATACACGAAGTTTTTAAATCGAGCTAAAAGGTACTAAATAATTTCTCATATCCCTGTGGAGGTTCCTAAGCAGATCATATAGTCTTGAGAATTTTTGATGGTGATTTCATAATACGTATGAAAATATATGTAATATATGAAATGAAAAACGTGGGGCTCAAGCGACATATAATTGACACATACCCCACATTGCACGCGCTCCAGGTTTTTTTTTTTTTTAAGTTACACGCATTTTAGTATACATTAAAAATTCACAGCCAGAAGTTGTAGAGATTGTGTGAGTGGGTTTAGGAATCAGTATAGGTCTACGATAAATTATTTTATACTTCGCATACTGATTAAAATAATTATATATTAAAAATTGATTTTGTTTACATAATTATTTGTGGTTGTTCCTCTAACGACTGTGAAACTTTTCGATCGGTTTCAAACATTCTGAGGTCACAATAGAGACGTGTGAAGCATTACAGATTTATTTTTGTTTCTCTTCAGCTAAGTCAACGAGTTGTTGATTGCATTCTCCTACATGCATATCGCGGAGGATCCCATTTTCTAGGTTTATCGGTTGTTCTTATCGTTTAAGTATTATTGCTGTTAGGTAGACGTCAGCACCTCATACTTAGTTGAGGGTTCCGGTGCATTGCAGTGAGCCCTGTCGTTATTCCCATTTGACAGATTTTTTTGTAGCCTTAACTGCAAACCCCATATCTTTCAATGGTTGCTGCGACAAACACGCAGACTTAGAAATGGGACACGCGTAGAAGCAGATTCCAGGACAGCGTGTTGAGTTCCTCATCATTGTCAATGTGAGCAATACATGCTAGCTACGCTACTTGAGACTTGTTTCACCATACCACAGTGTAGATACATTAATCAAGAGATACACGCTACTAAAGGTCGGTTCTTCTCATTCCGTCCACATTTGGTCCAATTACGGTATAATACGATACTATTTTTACTCTGTATCCCCTATATCTCCGAATGAAGTGATCATTTGTTTTTGGTAATCTCTGGAAGGAATGAAAGTTAAGCAACTAGTCACCAATTAAAATACAATAGTTACGCTTTCAAAAATTTTCCATCTGAATCAGGGAATTTTTAGAGCCTGTTGGGACTTACGCGTACGGGATGAAACATCACACAACAGAAAGGGAAACTAGTCACTAGTTCAAATACAATAGTTACGCTTTCAAAAATTTTCCATCTGATTCAGGGAATTTTTAGAGCCTGTTGGGACATACGCGTACGGGATGATACATCACACAACAGAAAGGGAAACTGTGGCAGCAAACTACAATTTTGCTTTCAGATGCGAAATTACATCATTTTCCTGATGGAGGGTATCTAATAGAACTACAAAAATCAATTAATATAGATGAATGGTTACTGAACCCATCAATAGCCATTCAAAGCAAAAATGGCACTCTCCTACTTCACTTAACTATTCTTTTTCGTCAGTAGTACAAGATATACGCCACGGCCCACAACGTAGTTCAGTTTGTGTAATTGTAGTTGTTCTAGTTATGTCCTTGGTTCAAATGGCTCTGAGCACTATGGGACTTAACTACTGTGATAATCAGTCCCCTAGAACTTAGAACTACTTACACCTAACTAATCTAAGTACATCACACACAACCATGCCCGAGGCAGGACTCGAAACTGCGACCGTAGCAGTCGGGCGGTTCCGGACTGCGCGCCTAGAACCGCTAGACCACCGCGGCCGGCGTGTTATGTCCTTGTTTGCTACGAAAATAGGACGAGAAATTCCGCCTTATGCAACACACATTTTTTTCTTTTTTTCTGCATTGTTTCACCCAGACATGTATCAGCAATTTCTGTGCTGACTTCTGTGGGTTATTTTTCTATTTTGTAACTTACATGATGCAATTGGACATTTACACTACTGGCCATTAAAATTGCTACGCCACGAGGATGACGTGCTACAGACGCAAAATTTATCCGACAGGGAGAAGACGCTGTGATATGCAAATGATTAGCTTTTCAGAGCATTCACACAAGGTTGCCGCCGGTGGCTACACCTTCAACCCGCTGACATGAGGAAAGTTTGCAACCGTTTTCTCATACACAAATAGCAGTCGATCGGCGTTTCCTGGTGAAACGTTGTTGTGATGCCTCGTGTAATGCGTACCATCACGTGTTCGACATTGATAAAGGTCGGATTGTAGCTTATCGCGAGTGCGGTTTATCGTATCGTGACATTGCTGCTCGCGTTAGTCGAGATCCAATGACTGTTAGGAGACTATGGAATCGGTGGATTCAGGAGGGTAATCGGAACGCCGTGCTGAATCCTAACCGCCTGGTATCACTAGCAGTCGAGATGACAGGCATGTTATCCGCATGGCTGTAATGGATCATGCAGCCACGTCTTGATCCCTGAGTCAACAGATGGGAGGTTTGCAAGACAACAACCATCTGCACGAACAGTTCGACGACGTTTGCATGAGCATGGACTATCAGCTCGAAGAACATGACTGCGGTTACCATTGACGCTGCATCACAGACACGAGCGCCTGCGATGGTGTACTCAACGACGAACCTGGGTGCACGAAAGGCAAAACGTCATTTTTTCGATGAATGCAGGTTCTGTTTACAGCTTCATGACGGTCGCATCCGTGTTTGGCGACATCGCGGTGAACGCACATTTGAAGCGTGTTTTCGTCATCGCCATACTGGCGTATCACCCGGCGTGATGGTTTGGGGTGCCATTGGTTACGCGTCTCGGTCACCTCTTGTTCGCATTGACGGCACTTTGAACAGTGGACGTAACATTTCAGATGTGTTACGACCCGTGGCTCTACCCTTCTTTCCATCCCCACATTTCAGCAGGATAATGCACGACCGCATGTTGCAGGTCCTGTACGGCCTTTCTGGATACAGAAAATGTTCGACTGCTGCCCTGGCCAGCAAATTCTCCATATCTTTCACCAATTGAAAACGTCCGGTCAATGGCGGCCGAGCAACTGGCTCGTCACAATACGCCAGTCACTACTCTTGATGAACTGTGGTATCGTGGTATCGTGTTGAAGCTGCATGGGCAGCTGCACCTGTACACACTATCCAAAGTCTGTTTGACTCAATTCCCAAGCGTATCATGGCTGTTACTACAGCCAGAGGTGGTGTTTCTGGGTACTGATTTCTCAGGATCTGTGCACCCAAATTGCGTGAAAATGTATTTAATGTCATTTCTAGTTTAATATACTGGTCCAATGAATATCCGTTTATCATCTGCATTTCTATTTGGTGTAGCAACTTTAATGGCCAGTAATGTATTTTGGTAGCTGTTCTGCACACAGTCTACAACTTTTCATGTTTTTGATATGGTGGTGCTTTCTCATATGTTGCTGGCGAAGTGAATAGGCTGATTTCGTGACGTATGGTCGCTTGACACTGCACTTTCTGCCATTACAACATATGAGAAAGCACAACAATATCAAAACCATAAGTTGCAGATTGTGTAGCAGAAAGGCTACCAGAATAAAATCCAGTAGCATCATGTAAGTTAGGAAATAGAAAAAAACCACTGAAGAAAGCAAAAAAAGTGCTCAAACACGTGTGCGTGAAACAAATAAGAAAAAAAGTGTCTTGTATAAGGAGGATTTCCTCATCCAACGACATAGTTCGTTAAGGAAATGGAAGTAGGTGGTTCGACATTTAGTACTTTTCCACCGGTGTCGCTTTTTTTTTTTTTTTTTTTTTTTTGCGAGGCGTTTACGAGCAAATCGATGGTGTCGAAGTTTCTTAAAACTAGTAAGGCGAAGCGTGTGTCGAAATCTGTGCGGAGGGCACAACAAATACATCAAGCGACACGCCGTGGTGAGAACCGTAGATCGTCCTAGTAGTGTTAGTTGACGTGAACAACAGAGAAAGAAACCGAGGAGAACGGGAAAAGCGTACCACGTGGATAACCTATAACGCAGCATTCTGTACCGTGACTCCATTGCACTTTTCATACGGTTCGAATTGTATAGTGAATCCACTCGTTCTTCATATGATGTATCTAACACAACAGTTATTCGGAAAGTGGTTGTTTAGCTCTTTTACTCGGCGAAATAAGTCCCCACAACGCCACTGAGCCTCGGTCAATGATATCTTTCTTAAAGGAGGTTGAGTCTGCTTGTATCGTGTTACTATCTAAAACAGATACTCTGGCCAGAGTGTATCAATTAATTGTGAACGAGTCTATTTATTTTGAAGAACTCCTACATTATCAGACACTTTGACGCTATAGTGCTTTCATATGAGTACTAATTAGACTAAGAAGTTTTCGTAGTGCCATCCCATTATTCTCATTCCAAATCTTCTGAGTGCCCAGCACTCAACAGTGGACACGCTGTAATTCTATTAGATTAGTGTGTAATCCCATTTATATTTTCTTCGCAGATGTTCCGGAGGATTTTGGGCGTGTTCTGCCTCCCATCTGGGAGGAAGTCAGATGATGCCAGTTATGAAGATTTGGCTGGCAAGCCAGAGGTGAGGAGAGCCAAATTGTATTGAAAAAATTATAACCTTTGTTTGGTGCAGCAATTTTCTATTTAGTAAGACCACTAACAATACGTCACATATTACTGTAACGACTTAGTTACTCGTAATTATGAACAGTATACCTCGGAAAAACTGCAACCAATGTATCTTAGTGTTAACTTGCTTGTAGTGCTGATGAGAGGAACTGTCGGTCGATTGCCTAGACATTCGTTCGATGAGGTCTCTTCGAACGGAAACAAATTACTCTTCTTAAAAAAAGTTAAACACCACATTAATAGCGAAAAATGGCTTACATTCTCATGGTTATTTCTGCCTCTTCATGTCTTATGGATGTTTTAGTGCTCACGACAAGATTTTCACAATAATGTCGGCATGTGGAAAGTACATCCTTAAGCTGGTTTCTGGTGGGTCATAAGTCTGCAGTCGTATAGTTTACAGCTGTTACAACGCGTGATGCAACAGTGTCTAATCATTGCGGAAGGTTCAATCTAAATTCTGGTATAATTGTTGTAGAAATTATATCGAACCACATCGACGCATTATAGTATACTTCGACAAACTAACCTTTCAAATTACGACATTTACATTTCTCACATAGATTTTCTGCTCCGGTAAGTCTTCGAACCAGGTTATCCAGTCAACAGAAATGCTTTGTTCCGAATCATTGACCTTTATGGACACACTCTGCACCGTGCTAGAGTAGGAAACACCGAACAACATGGCGCGGTAATTGAAACAATGCATTTAGATAAGTTTCAATTAGCCGTGCAACAATCCAGCTTTACTATATCCATGACTTCCTAAAGTTTAACGTCCGCGCCTTCCCATCTTCTTAAAGAAGGACACGGCTGATATCATTGTACATCATTCCCCAGTCTGAGCTTCTCAAATTAGCCCTTTATCCTGCTTTGCTTAGGTAGTACATTATGAGTTTGAGTTGTCAGATATCAATTAGAGGTAATATAATGACTATTTTACCTACTTGTTTTTGTTCATGTCGTCACATGCCAGAGTCATTTGGAAGTAATTTTGCTGCAGGAATTTATTGAGTGATATAGGAGTGGTGACATTTTAACCCTGTCTCGACTTTCAGAGTGATGATCGTGACCGATATTTACACCTAAACGTTATTTGTAGCAGTCCAGAGAATTAAAGCTGCTAATAGTTGCCACTACATCGTACTATACTGAAAAAGCTAATTTATACAGTACATCGCTTGAATCGCTACACAATTTTCGATCCACACATAAGGTGAATTTTGCGTTGTTACCTAATGACCATCTGGGAAACAATTCCAGAGTGTGATGTCAAAGCTCGGTCTTCTAGACCATTTGCTCAAAGTTTCAAGGCTGCCACATTTCATAACTCTAGTACTACAATAATTTTTAATTTATGACCCCAGAAAATACCTATATTATGTCAGATTTGAGATCAACTGTTGCAACAAATAGCGAAAACCAAAGAATGAATGAATTTCGACGGTTGAAACAAATCTCCCACAGAGGATGGGCGCCGCGCGTTGGCGGCTGCGCTCAGACGTGGACGAGTTGGTGCTGCTGGCAGCGCAGGCGGAGAAGACCCGGCCACAGCCTGCTGCTGTTGGTGGAGCCTGCGGCAGAGTCATCGGGAAGGTAAGGCGGCGCTGAAGGCACAACTTCGTTAGTAACAAACTAGGAATGAATGAGAATATTTTATAACTAATGCTAGAAGATGTATGGTCCGCATTAGTGTTAACGAACGTGATTGAAGCCCCACTTCTTGGTATCATACTATACACAAAATATAGAATGTTGTCCTCTCTTAGTGACCAACTTTGCTTGAAAACCATTCTAGTGAATTTTTGACTTTGATCTTGCATGACGTAAATTTTAATTATTTTAATGTGAAGAACTCGTCTTCTGTGCAGGTGAACGATGGCTGGGTAGTTCTGACGGCCGCCGAGGTCCACGAGCCACCAGTGACGGAGTTTGAGGAGGACATTCCACTGCCCCCTCGCGGCCGCAGGGGGTGTCGGAGGTGCTGGGCGGAGGACGTCGGGCCGAAGGCTGTGGTTCGCCCTGGCGGTGGACGGCGACGTCGGCTCACCACCCGCTAAACGTGTCAATGACGAGGACATCACGTCGATGTCTCTTCGTCAGAGAGGATGTTTGGGGTGTTGAGTGGAGAAAATCAGTGATACGACTTTTTGTGTGTGGAAAGTGGACAAAGACACCGGCTCTTAACCCAATAAAAGTATTCACTAGGAACTGGGAACAGTGTATTAGAAGGACAGCTCAAAAGTTCCTCAATGTTGGCAAGGGTGTTGCGAGTACTGGACAGAAAATTTCAGGGCTAAGACTGTTGCGTGTCTGCGGAGAGAATGGGGACACTGGCTAACTAGTCATTCATGTGCAACCAAGAACAGTGGACGATTAGGACATCACGCCAATGTCTCATCGTTGAAAAAGGTGTTGAACGAACAGCGTTTTAAAAGTCAGGGCTAACAGTGATGTGTGTGTGCCAAGTGGACAGGGACACCGGCTAACTAAAAAATAAACGTATTACTGACAAACCGAGGGCAAAAGATAAGAAGACCAAATCACTAACGTTTCAACGTTGGAGAGAGTGTTGCAAGTCCTGTACGGAAAAGGCAAGGCTAAGAGTGTTGTGTTCGGCCAAAGTGGACAGTGTCAACGGCTTACTAGCCACTAAACATATTAATGATTAACTGAGAACAGTGGATGAGGATGACATACAACCGATGCCTTATTGTTGGATGTGCTGAATGGAGAACGTTAGGGCTGAGACAGCTATGTGCCTGGACAGTGGATGGGGACACCGGCTCACAAATAACTACACTGATTAAATTATTAAATGAATGAATAAAATATCACTGAACGTCTGACTTAATATATATCCATGTAAAACAATATTAATTAAGCATTAATCTCTATCAAATCTAATTAAACAGATGGAAAATAAAAAATTATTACTTTAAACATAGTTGCTTGAGTCTTTTCTCTCTAATTTTATGTGACTTCATACAGACAAATATTTGACGTGTTATCGTTTTAGATGTTCATCTCCCACAGGAATATTATACGTAGACTACCACAATGATCAGTACTGGGTAGATACATCTTCAACATAGAAAGTAAATAATCAATAGCTCATTTCCTTTGCTACTAGCCTCCAGATAAATTCGTGACTTCTTTCTGCTGGTCCTCTGTGAAATAGCATTTTTATGTAAAAGCATGTTTCCTGAAGTAGCGGCAAATAACCATATAACCTTATGACGCAGCAGTGGCCGCAAGCGTGTCATTCGCTCTGATGTCTACACCAGCAAAGAAGATAGAGGACTAACGATCGGAACACAAAATATTCGGGGAACTAAGTCATAGCAACGATAAGCTGAAAATTCTCTTGGTCTCCTCTGTACTGAAAGAATATGAGTCTGCATTAAATAAAAGTTTAAGATTTTAAAGTGCCGCTAAGTCTTACCACAATCACATTGTTGTGACACAATAGATGAAGATTTCTATACACTGCTAGTCACTCTTGAATAATGGATTCGTAAATGTAATATCTGATTTTAAAGTATTGAATGAAACAATGTGTTACTCATGGCTAATCACACTGACGCCGAATTCTATGGTCAATTTAGATATATATGTGGGATAGGGAAAAAACCGAGTCGTTACACGTATTAACCAACAAATGGTGTATTCCATATTGGATCTATCTGAACGAGTTAATGAGAAGATAGTCACACATAATCTGTACTTGACACTACGTGTGTTGGCGTACACATAATTTGGCCTACAGACAAAATAAAAATGGTTCAAATGGCTCTGAGCACTATGGGACTTAACATCTATGGTCATCAGTCCCCTAGAACTTAGAACTAAGTAAACCTAACTAACCTAAGGACATCACACACATCCATGCCCGAGGCAGGATTCGAACCTGCGACCGTAGCGGCCACGCGGTTCCAGACTGCAGCGCCTTTAACCGCACGGCCACACCGGCCGGCACACACAAAATAAAGATAAAGCACATATGTAAGGGGTCTGCAAGTAGTGAAATTTACTTAATGTATCTATCTGAATGACTAAATACACGGAAAGCATAAGCAAAGTACTACAGATAAAAATATTTACGTTATACGGAGAAAGTTTTAAACAGTGTGTAAGCGGGAGAAATATGTTCGTACTGTCCTACACAGAATTCGCGGGAGTCCTTACCTTATCGTTGTGCTCAACTGCACAGCAGAATTGACTTGATTATGATTAAGAAGTAGTAGGAGACCTTTTACGTGTTCTTACTAGTCATTTTCACTCAGTCCCTATCGAGCCGAATACTTTGAACCTTTTTGGCTTCTGAGCTTTGCATTGGAAGATTGCACGTGGCGCGGTTTTATCCTTCTCAGTACCCATGGTGTATACTTGTTTTTTAAGGCTCCCATGATCAATCAAAACATGAGTTTGGTCTGTCTCCTCTTCAACTTCAGTTTTTCAGAACCTCCCTTGATATATGCCTCTGCATCATTAGCTTGACATATTCATGTTTTTGGTTCTTAGTCCAGTATTTTATGTGCCACCTTCTGATCCGGCAACGTAACTGTCATTTTACCACTGTCTTAGTGGACGTTAGGACAGGTTCGTTTGCAGTAAATGTATTTGTTGTGCCTGTCCTGCCCAGTCTATCAAGATGCTCATTGCCCCCACTACCGGCCATTCTACAGCTGATAAGAGTCCTTTATACTTTGGAACATATATTCTTTATGTGAAGGCTCTGCGATTGTTACGACTCCAGTGTTATCCCTACATGTTATGTTACTTTATGTTTACCGGGGACCTCGAAATGACGGAGAGGCTCCGTCCCCGCCGCATCGGCAGTGGTCCGCAACCCCACGACGACTACCGCAGTCCACTTCACCCCTCCACCACCCTACACCAAGCCCAGGTTTATTCATTGGTTAAGTCCCCGGCGGACCCCCCAGGGAACGTCTCACACCAGACGAGTGTAACCCCTATGTTTGCGTGGTAGAGTAATTGTGGTGTACGCGTACGTGGAGAACTTGTTTGCGCAGCAATCGCCGACATAGTGTAGCTGAGGCGGAATAAGAGGAACCAGCCCACATTCGCCGAGGCAGATGGAAAACCGCCTAAAAACCATCCACAGACTGGCCGGCTCACCGGACCTCGACGCAAATCCACCGGGCGGATTCGTGCCGGGGACCAGGGGCTCCTTCCCGCCCAGAAAGCCGTGCGTTAGATCGCGGGCTGTCCCTACATTCTGCCATTCCTCCACAGACATTAAGACGCCTGATTGGAATGTCGCGATATTGGTGTCACCGTACTCCCATAAAATTTCTCTCTTGCGTGTAAACTTTGGTTGGTTGGTTGGTTGGTTGGGGAAGGAGACCAGACAGCGTGGTCATCGGTCTAGGGAAGGATGGGGAAGGAAGTCGGCCGTGCCCTTTCAGAGGAACCATCCCGGCATGTACCTGGAGTGATTTAGGGAAATCACGGAAAACCTAAATCAGGATGGCCAGACGCAGGATTGAACCGTCGTCCTCCCGAATGCGAGTCCAGTGCCTAACCACTGCGCCACCTCGCTCGATGTGTAAACTTTGCGAGACGTTTCAAACAAGATGTAATAAGACTCACCCAGGCGAAAGACTTTCTTCCATTGCTCCGTAGTTCATTTTAAGAACTTTGCCACCACTTTTCCATCTCACTGGCATTTGCATTGCTGACGACTATTTTTCTAATTCCCTCAGCAGTTCCTTGCTCCTGGAGTTCCCTTTGCGTTGTTTTAGTGTTGATCGGATTCGCAAGCACTACATTCAGTTATGTCATGATTTTTGTAGCTGTCATCCTGTTGTTACTCGTTCCAATTCTCTTCAGAGCCCGGTCGTCATGATAACATGGCACACAATTTCGTCCGCGTTGTGACTTAGCGGATGACGTTCTTCGGCTTTCCGGTCTAAATCTGCGATAGGGTGGCTCTAGAAACATCATCTCGCCTACATTGCTTACGGAAGCATCCACCATACAAGTAACAAGAATTTTCGAAGGTTCGAATCCACTTACCTCTGGAATAATGCACTCACAACTACACAGAATACTGTTCTGACCACGACAGACATTTGCAGCGTACTGAGAACATTGGACAAGTGCCTTCCTGGCCAAAAAAAACACCACAACGTGGCAGCTTGGATATCGTTTGCCTTTATGTTCAAGCATGCATTAGTTTCGATGTTTCAATATTGGTGACCAGTCCCAGTAAGTTGCACATGAGGATGGTAAAGCTGTCCTAAAAGATAATTACCGTTGACTGAAGTGTAGCGCTTGTACTATTTAAGGACCGAATGACAGCAGACAGCAGAAACACACTTTTGAGCCCCAATAGTCTGGCTTATCGCAAAGAAGTGGCGTTATTGTTGCTAGCAGCCGTTTCGACACCTCAAGTAACTAATGATCGCTTGAAAGAAATCTTAGCCGTCTTAAAAAGCAAGAAATCCGGTAGGGAATGTGCTCTCCACGCTGGGAAATACCACAAGAAGCCAACACGAGCAGTGAGTTCCCGCACTACTCACTAGCTGCCACCTAGAGCTCTTCGATTTGGAAGAGAGGAAACCTTGTGACTCTGTAGGAAGACTGGTTGGCATAGTTAACTAAAGTGCGCGTCATTTATGTTCGCGGCCGAGTTTAGGTTCGTTCAGCGCATCTAACGTCACAAATCACAGTCAGCCAATGAACAGAGAACGACGTTGCCAGATCTCGACTGCAGTGCATAGTGTGGACGAGTGTCTTCAGTTTTAGAGACGTTCAGTCATAAATAAAGTAATAGAACAAAAGCAATGTTTTAATAGCAGACTTTCTTTTATAGAAAGTTTGGAAAAAGCATTCTTTATACCAATTGCTTCATATTCTATTAATTAATTAAACCAAACAACAATAAGACTCCTAATTCAGGCGATAGCAGGGAAAGGTGCTTGTATCAATTTCACGAACTGCTTTTTTGCAATAAAGAACAGCGGTAATTGTTTATCTCCTATTGTACTTCGCCGAAGCGTGAGTAATTCATAATCATAACAGCAGTGTTTGTCAGTATTTTGCGTGCCGTTTTACAGTCCTCATGTCATTCTTTCTGCAGACGAGCTACGTTAGCGTAACGGTTAAGGTGTTGGGTTTCTAATTGAAAGGTTGTGGGATCAAACCTGGTGCACTGCTATATTTTAATTATTTAAAAACAATATCGAAGTGCCTTACTTCACGAATTATGTTCGTTTGAATGCAATTTTTTTGAAATTTCTAGTGCTTTGTCTCTTCATTAACACTTTCGCTGCTGCAGACACGTGCTTCCCGCATTCTGCGCTGTGCGCGATTTTGTCATCACTGCACTGCTCGCCTGTGCAGACACATGGTGTTCCCACTTCTTTGACACACTTATCATTCGATTTCACAAAAACTATTTGTCCCAAAAATTTGATTTTTACACGTCTACTTGAATGATACCTCCCCCCCCATAAATGACTTAATTTTGTTTCGATGTTCAACGCAGTTATTATGCAGCATTACATGTAGTAATTTTATATGAAATTTAGGTATCTTGTCGACATTTCATTCTCAACATCGTGGCAACTAAAATCGACCATACGGAAAGTACACTCTATGTACTTTTACCTCTGCAAACTCTTCAAAATTTCGTGCAATGGTTTACTATATTTAATGCTGCATAATAACTGCGTCGAACATCGAAACAAAATTAAGTCATTTATGGGGGGAGGTCTCAGTCAAGAAGACATGTAAAAATCTAATTTTTGGGCCAAATAGTTTTTGTGGAATCGAATGATAAGAGTGTCAAAGCAGTCGGAACACGACGTGTCTGCACAGGCGAGCAGTGCAGTGACAAAATCGCGCACAGCGCGGAATGCAGGGAGCACGTCTTTGTAGCAGCGATAGGGTTAATGCGGCCGTGGTGGCTTTACTTCATGAACTGCGCGCTGCCCCCTAAACGTAAGCTTGCAAACTATGCTATACTATGGCGCTGCTTCTATTGGCGCGTGCGTAGTGTCGATAGTTCACTGGGTGTTACTGGAAACTAAGACCACCAATGGCAAAGTAGATGAGATGAGAAGTTCAGTACCCTTACAGACGGAGTGGGGGTAAGGTAAATAAACAAAATTGCAGGGGCAGCCGCGAGGTCAGAAAGTAAGAGAGTGAGGATAATGAAGGAAGACTCAAGGACAGAGGGGTCAGAATGGGGGACTCGGGTATTCAGTGAGATGACCAATGTGTGAGTCATAAGGCTCAGCGAAAGCATTCATATAAAGAGCAGTTAGCACTGAGTGGCATCTTTTTCAGCAGATTGAACATTTAGGCACCATATTTAGTGATGTTTGTGATATTTTGCACAAACAGTTCTGACTTTTGCTGCAGGAGACATGTCAGCATGATGTCAACGCAGTTAACAGACTTTGAGTCGACTTCCTGCATTCTCTGATGATCCCCACTTCTCACATCCTCATTTCCATGGGTTGTAGGACAATTGGACTTGTGGCCACATCTTGGATCTATAAGCATCAAACTCAGTTACCAAGTTTGATGTTGACTACGCCCCACCAAGTAATCACCGTAAACAAATGACGCCGGATATGCGTGGACAGTAACACTGTGATGATTCTGAATGGCCTCTACCTGGGGATAGATTAGGCTGGAAATACGAAATTAAGCTTCCCAGGACGTCTCCTCATAGCCACTGGACATGAAAGACGAAGACTATATGCTGTCAACAATACCCAAACGACATTACAGAAAATCTACACAACTTGCAGACATTGCATCAGATGCACACGCCTCGCTATAATATCTATTCTATTCCCCCCGACCCTGTCTTGCCCATTTCCCAGCTATTGAGTCATCGCTGTGACAAGACCAATCGGATATGTTATTATATTTGTTTTTTCATTTACGACTGATCATATTCATACATGTTTTCTGGTATTTTATTGCAGTACAAAGAACTTTACACTGCGTGGAAGCTCACAGGTTATATCTGGCTGAGTATCTCAGTTGGAGATATCGGGCGCACACGAATTTTCCAAGACGTTCCATGATAAGAGATAGAGTGGAAGTGATACAACAAGGCAATGGGTGAGGACAACGAACGTAACAGACTTCCGACTTGGAAGCGTCAGCGCATGCTGCTGAAGTCTTGGAGTCTAGGTATGATTCGGAATTTGGATCTAGGGGGAAGTTACAGTTGTTACTGTGTCCTCATCCTCTCACGATCCGTCGCCGCCCATGTTGGAGAGATGCCTATGATTATAACAATAAAAATGTATGAAATGCTATTACACAATAGTTATAATTTGCTACCGTACACATCGTAGGCGATAAGAAGCGTCAGTTTAGCGGTCGCTGATGCTTGGAGCTTATGCAGAAAGAGTATATGATTTCCAGTACTAGCGTGATCGCCTAGAGCCATAGAGACGCTTCAAGACGGTGCAGCGTGACATCTAAACCAGTTCCGTATGAATAAAACCAGTAAATGCATCTGGTATTGTTATCATTACTCCATGTAAGATATCGTGCGCAGGCCAGTTCTGGTTTCGAAGAAAAGCAAAAACATACGAAGCAATACCGACCCTACGACTTCTTTTATGAGATAGATTGAAAAAATGCGACCTTCATATATAGCAGTGAAGCGTTTAGGGAAAGCTTTTCACACCGCTGGCTGAAGTACACTGAAATTCTGACGGTGGCAAGGACAGAGAATAGAGAGCGAAACGTAATCTGCAACTTACACAGAAACCAGACAGTAAGTATAAGAGTCGAAGGACATGAAAATGTGGTAGTAGTTAAAAATGAAGCGAATCAATACTGCATTGAGGAATCGCAAAATTTCGAAATGGTATTTGTGGTGTCACCGCCAGACACCACACTTGCTAGGTGGTAGCCTTTAAACCGGCCATGGTCCGTTAGTATACGTCGGACCTGCGTGTCGCCACTGTCAGTGATTGCAGACCGAGCGCCGCCACACGGCAGGTCTAGAGAGACTTCCTAGCACTCGCCCCAGTTGTACAGCCGACTTTGCTAGCTATGGTTCATTAACAAATTACGCTCTCATTTGCCGAGACGATAGTTAGCATAGCCTTCAACTACGTCATTTGCTACGACCTAGCAAGGCGCCATTATCATTTGCTATTTATCCTGCGATGCATGTACCGTCAGACCGATGTTTACCAATTATGGATTAAAGTTAAGTATTCCAGAAGCTACGTACTTTTTTACTAGACTCAACTCCTTTAACTGTTCCAGACCTCACGCCAGCCTGCGTGAGCTTAAACGCGTGCCTTTCGGCTATCTCATAGTGGCTTGGCTGTCTTGCCAAGTCACAACAGTATTAAAATTCAGCGACAAGAACTAAGAATTTTAACGTCAGCAGAAGATGGCTGTAATCCTGCCAGAAAAGGGAGGAATTTGGATGATCAGATGAACTGAATGGGTAGTGTGTGGAAAAGAGAATGTAAGGCTAACATAAACAAAAGTAAAAGAAGTGTATTCGTATCGAATTAGGTGTTACTGACGAAAAATGACTAAAATGAGATATGAAAACCACTGTATGAGTTTTGCAATTTGGTTAACGTCCAGTCGCTTTTCTGTAAGTGTTTGACTGAAGTGCAACTTGGTACAGAAGTGAAACGGTAATGGATGAATGTAAGAGGAGATCAGAAGACTTTGAAATATGGAGCTATAAAAGAATCCTGACGATTAGATTGGTTGGATAACTAATAAGGATCTAGTGAATCGAATTTAAAATATAACTTCACTAAAACAGGGATTCGGTTATACGAGACGCCCTGAGGCGCCAAGGTGTCATTAGTCTCATTATCTTGGGAAGAGATTCAAATGGATGTAGGTTGTAGCAGTTCTGCAGAGACGGAGACACTTGCACAGGGCATATTCGCGTAGAGAGTTGCAACAAAGCAGTCTTCGGAATGAAAACAGCAGCATTTAATAAAGTTAATATGATTCATGGTATAGTTCCTTAAAAATATTTCTTTCACTAATTTGTACATATGTCAGTTATGAAGAATACATTAAACTCATTTGTTAAGAATGTAATCTTCAATTAAACTCAGATAAAAGTTACTCGTGTTTCGTATTTAATCCTGCTTCTCGCAAAACACAAGTTCCCGGATGACATCGTCACAAGCCGGGCGCTGTGGCCGAGCGGTTCCAGGCGCATCAGTCCGGAACAGCACTGCTGCTACGGTCGCAGGTTCAAATCTTGCCTCGGGCATGAGTGTGTGTGAAGTCCTTAGGTTAGTTAGGTTAAAGGAGCTCGAAATCTAGGGGACTGATGACATCAGATGTTAACTCTCACAGTGCTTAGAGCCATTTGAACCATTTGCCATTGTCACAAGTCGCTACGGCTTATCCAGTGGGGGATAAGTAAATGTATTCAACCTATCACTTGATGACGTTGCTCCATTCACTTTCGCAAGTAAGTTTGATATACATGCACACACGCTACGCAATTAGTAGTTTACAACAGTTTTTCCTGGCCCTCCACCCCCTCAACGGACCATGGTCCTTGCCGTTGGTGGGGATTCTTGTATGGCTCAGCAATGTAGATAGACGTACCGTAGATGCAACCACGGCAGAGGGCTATCTATTGAGAGACCAGACAAACGTATTGTTCCTGAAGAGCAGCAGCAGCCTTTTCAGTAGTTGTAGGAGCAACAGTCTTTATGATTGATTGATCTAGCCTTATAACATCAACAAAAACGGCCTTGCTGTCATGGTACTGCGAACGGCGGAAACAAAGGAGAAACTACAGCCGTAATTTTTCCCTAGGGCATGCAGCTTTACTGTGTGGTTAAATGATGTTGGCATCCTCTTGAGTAAAATATTCCGGGGGTAAAGTAGTGCCCCATTCGGATCACCCGGGAGGACGTCGTTATGAGGAGAAACAAAACTGGCGTTCTGCGGATCGGAGCGTGGAATGGCAGGTCCCTTAATCGGGCAGGAAGGTTAGAAAATTTAAAGTGGAAATTGATAGTTTAAAGTTATATGTAATGGTAAATAGTGAAGTTCGGTGACAGGGGCAACATGACTTCTGGCCAGGTGAATACAGGGTTATAAATATAAAATCAGACAGGGGTAATCTGTCGTTTTTCTTGTATAAAGGACTAATTTTGTCGGAAATAACTTTTTGAACTAGCAACTGGAAAGTTCATTCACTGTCTTACGCTAAGATACGATTTAACGTAACTATGAGAAAGTCCGTTTTCTTTACAATGCTTGTAAAGTGTATTATCTTTACCCATATTTAACAGTTCTCTTCTTATGTCGTTGTCCTGTGTTTTACTAATTCCCATGATCTTCCATGGATAGAACCTGAAATCGTTTATGGAACTTAGTGACATATTCCTGCCCTGTCATTATCCTTCATTCTGTCTACCCCATTATATCTTTCTGCTATGCTTCTTCCACCACTTAGCTTTTGTACTACCAATCGTTGCTACACCTGTTTCATGACTAAATAGTGTTCTACTCCTGCCTCGAATCCCTTTATGGTTTCCACATTCAAACACTGCTTTAACACCTTTGGTTTTTTTTGTTCTACCGTATTACAATAATCAAATTTCCGCCCCAGCAAAATATTTCCCCATAACTCTTAGGTTGGCAGCACTTGCACAGGTGGGTGGTCTCACTCCAGCAGCGTTACTTTCGGCACTTAGACTTTCAGTCCATACCGTTCCCCGCAAAATAGTCTCCCTTCCGCCTTTAGCTTTGGTAACTCCAGCAGTGGGCTTGATATCATATCCTGGTGGCTTGTTAATTACTTATTGAAGCACTACACACGAATAACTTAGAAGCAGGTATCCTCGGTGTGGCAACTTAAATCACTTTATAAAGGCAGCTCTTGCGGTCCAGACTGTGTATCAATTAAGTTCCTTTCCGAGTTCGCTTTACTTCCATACTTAGTAATCATATACAACCGCTCGCTCGACGACTGATGTGCACCTAAAGATTAGAAAGTTGCACAAGTCACACCATTACTCAAGAATGAAAGTAGAAATAATTTGCTAAATTATAGACCCATGTCACTGACGTCGATTTGTAGTAGAATTTTGGAACATACACTGTGCTCGATCTTAGTGAATTGCATCGAAGGCAACACTCTATTGACTCACAGCCAGCACGGATTCAGAAAAATATCGTTCTTGTGAAACATAACCTGCTCAGTATTCGCAAGTGATAATGAGTGGGTATCAACAGGCGATTTCAAACTGATTACATATTTCTAGATGGTCGGAAGGCTTTTAACACCGTCTCTCATAAGCGACTTCTAATCAGCCTTGACGACTGTGAAGTATTGTCTCAGTTCTGCGATTGGATTCGTGGTTTCCTATCAGAAAGTTTACACACGGTAGTAATTGACGCAAGTCATTGACTAAAACGGAAGTGATACTGGCGTTCCATAAGTATGCATTGTAGGCCCTCTACTGTTCCTTAATTTATGTGAACTACAGACACAGCAGTCCTCTTTGTTTGTTTGCAGATGGTGCTGTCACTTATCGCCTGGTAAATCGTCATCATAAGATCAAAACAAATTGACCAAAACTACTGCATGGGGCGGCTATCGGCAATTGACCCTATATTGAAAAGTGTGTCATCATCCACACGTTTTCTAAACGCAATCCGTTAAATATTCAATGGTACGTCTATGAGGGCTATCAAATCACCCAATACTTAAGGATTATAATTATGATTATCTTAAGTTCTAACGATCACATAGATAATGTTATGGGGAAGGCGAACAAAAGTCTGTGTTTAATTGACAGAACATTTAGAAGCAGCAACGGTTCTTCTAAAAACTACCTTTACTATGCTTGTACGCCCTCTTCTGAAGTATTGTTGTTCCGTGTGGGATTCGTATCAGATTGGATTGACGGAGGACGCCGAAAAATTTCAAGGAAGGACAGCTCATTTTGTGTATTCGCCAAATAGCGGAGAGAAGACACGAGAGTTGCGGCGGCTGTCATTAAAACAAAGGCATTTTTCTTTGCGGTGAGTGCTTGTCACCAAATTTGAGTCATGAACTTTCTCCTTTTGTTGACTTCAGTGTACGGCAGCATAAACGTTAATCGTGATAAAATAAGAAGAATCACAGCTTGCATGGTAAGGTTTAAGTGTTCGTCTTTCCCGCAACGATAGAGAAATAGTCTGATGTTGGTTCCCTGTAGATGCTGATGAGTGTGGACGTGTAGTGAGCACTTGCCGAATCCAGTGCATCGAAATGACGGATCAAATAGAGCAGCGGTACAGCATCAATTAAAAAAAAAAAAGATCTTGACGGTACCAGACTGAAGACTATTATCAAGATTGAAGAAAAATTCGGGGACGATGCTACGGCCAGTTAACTGATAAAGGACTGGTAGAACTGCTTCGAAGATTGTTTAACATAAGTGGACAACGAACAGCGGTCTGGCAGGCCCTCACTGAGCCAAAATGACACTGAACAAGAGTAGAATTTCGTCACTGAAGACCATCGTATAACAGTACGACATCTGAGAAAACGATAGGTGTACGCACTGGATCAGTAGATTGAATTTTGATCGAAGATGTACGGTGTCAAAGGAATTCGTTATGCATCTGCTGACAACTGAGAAGATGTGAACATTATTTGAGTCAAAACAATGTATCATGCGCGCAGTAATTCCAAAAGATTCCAGATACATATCCAACAACGGCAACTAGTATGTGTGCGCTACGAAGCACACTACGTTGAAGGGTGTGGGAGATCTCTACATCCAAATCAACAGAAGTAATTCTGCCAACGAAATTTTAGACGATTTTTGAGAACTCCCCGTAAGTTTAGTTAGTAATGAATTAATACATTGCAATATTTTTGCTAATCATCATTTTCTCCACACAAGCAACCAATGGTGGCTTTTAGAAAACTATCGAATGACGTTAGAGGATTTGGCAAGATTTATACTGTCGAAGGGAGGAGAGCTTTGATAGTGTAATTGCCCTGTATAAGTAACAAACGGTTCTTACTTGTAAGTCGTTAGTGGCAGTGGGTGAATTATCTCGCAGTAAATGCTGAAAATAAATATCATTTCATGAACAGTAAAGACATGGAAGAGAGACAGCAGCTCAAAATAAATGGGGAAATGGAAATAATAAGTTATTTGTTAATTAGGTCGTTGCACATCGCACACACTATCTGAATAATTCTTTTATCAAACGGTAAAATGGGTTAATAGGGTCTTAGTTACTACCTTTAACGGCCACCGAGCTACAGAACTGATCAGCTAAGACTGTTTTCAAGATTTTAATTGGATTTGAAAACCACTGACGTTTGCCGGAACACGTTCTACTAAAGGTGACCACGATATCCTAACCCAGTACCCTCACCTAACAGTCTATAATGCGCTAATAGTATGTGTTCAATGTATGGTAGCGAAACATTAACATCAGTGCACAGCGTGGTCACAACTAAACATTCCTGACCGAATTTATTTCAACAAACTATGTTACCTTAGACATATTCACCTAAACATAGAATGCTTCAAATCTGCTTTGATATACGTATGAAATCGTCCAGCGTCAGTGTGAGATGGTAAAGCAACACTCTCACACACCATCAAGCACTATATACAGGGTGAGTCAGCTGTCCTTACAAATATCGTTTTGTGCAGCCCACGATGTTATATCTGGCCACACAGATAAAATAAGCAAAACCTCTTTGTAGGAATTCTAATGCCACTAAAGTTTTTATTGGGTTACGTTTTCGCTGGATTCTATGTTTTACGAGTATTTCAAGAGAAACGTATAAATGTGAGCTTCAGACGCACCTCCAACCAACACTTACCTCTAACCAATCATGATTTCTAGTACTTTGTTCGTAGCACTCTCTCCTACCACTCAAGAGAAATTCACACTACACGAATTATTTCCCTTTTTGGTCTCTGTCGATTGGATTATTTCGTTAACATTATTAACTTAAACCTTCCCATGAGCGTTATGAAACAAATCGGCTTTTGTAAACATTATGCTAGAACTAGTTACTCTAACAATTCTATCCCAACTTAAACTTTACAATCTTAGTAGTTTCGTATTCATATGGCATGACGGAACAATGATGTAATTGTTTATATTAGTCTGTAAAATTTCACAAAGTTGACAGGTAAAATTCACAGAAACACTAAATATACGATTAGTAGCTGCTCGACTTACCTCATGCCGCAATGAGTCCAGCCAACGGAAGTGAAAATGGTCGAATGTGGATAAAACTTGCAGTCGAAAATTATTGTACTATGGTAGGAAGGACTGCCATAAACAACATACTAGAAATTATGACCGGCAGGGGCTGGTTGTGGAAATGGGGATGCGTATGAAAGTCAATTTTGTCTGTTTCCCTTGTATAGCTCGAAAATTACGGCCTCTATCGAAAACATCTCCCAGCACAAAATTTAACTCCATTAGCTTTCCTACAAAACGATCCTGTCCATATTTCTTGTAGGGATAATAATTTTCGCGTAGCGAGTGAGAGAATATGAAAATCTCATGCATGTTTTTTTTTTTTTTAGATAGAATATTGCAGGTGGGCTCAGTTGCATCATAGATACGTAGAATGTTAGGAGAATGAGTGCAGATATTTCTATTAGTACTATATCAGTATTTATTTCATTTGCAAATGAACACTTCGTCTGTACTGACAGGAATAGTCCAATTAGTGGTGCAGTTATGACTGTGCAGAAAACATCCATTGACGTGTTTTGTGGGAGGGCTATTAGACGCAGAGAAAGAGAGTAAAGACAAGAAAAAGTAACATAATGAAGAGGGAACATATTAAGTACCAATCAGCATAATATGTCTAACAATGCAAAATCCAGGATGGAATGTAACAATATTAGAGAAGGAAGTTGCTACTCACCACATAGCGCTTATGATGAGTCGCTATAGGCACAACAAAAAGATCCACACAGTTATAACATTCAACCATGAAGGATTTTGTCATCAAGAGACACACACTCACACACACACTCACGCACACACAACTTTCACATACGTCTGCAGTCTAAGAACTGAAACCACACAGCGAGCAGCAGCATAAGTGCATGATGGGAGTGACAAGTGGATGGGGGTAAGGAAGAGGCTGGGGCAGGCAGGGAGAGGGTTAGTGTGATGGGGGTGGCAGACAGTCAAGTGCTGCAGTTTAAACGGACGACAGGAGAGAAGGTGGGGAGGGGGGGGGGCGTAAGTAGTGGAAACGAGAGAAATGAGAAATATAAATAAATTAAAAGACTGGGTGTGGCAGTGAAACGATGGCTGTTTTGTGCTGGAACTGGAACGGGGAGGGGGCTGGATGGCTGAGGACAGTGACTAACGAAGGTTGAGGCCAGGAGTGTTGCAGGAACGTAGGAGGTATTTAAGGTAATGTTGCTACCTGGGCACTTCATTCAGAAAAGCTGGTGTTGGTGGAAAGGATTCTTATGGCACAGGCTACGGAGCAATCATTGAGATGAGGAATATCATGTTCAGCAACGTGTTCAGCAACAGGATGGTCCACTTGCTTCTCGGCCACAGTTCGTTGGTGGCCATACATATGGACCGACAGCTTGTTGGCTGTCATGCCTGCATAGAATGCAGCACACTGGTTGCAGCTTAGCTTGTAAATCACGTGACTGGTTTCACAGGTAGACCTACCTTTCATGGAATAGGTGATGTTAGTGACTAGACTGAAGAAGGTGGTGGTAGGAATAGTTAATGTTTGTAGGTAATGCCTTCAAAGCAGAAGTATTTGTGGGTGAGGGTATAGTTGGTCATGGCGACTAGGAAGGAGGTTGTTGGTTTGGAATCCATAGGGGGTCTGGAAAGGTAGTGTTCAATAGCAATAAGACCATGAACATTAGGAATGTTAGTGTACAGGGAGGTGGCATCAATAGTGAAGAGCAGGGCACCGTGTGGTAAAGGGACAGGGACTGTGGAGAGTCGGTGGAGTAAATGGTTAGTATCTTTTATATACGAGGGTAGGTTCCAGGTAATAGGACGAAGGTGTTGAATCTCTGCTCTCTTAGACGAACACCTTCAACCTATTACCCGCAACCTACGCTACTTATCATATTATGGTTCGTTAAATTTCTCTTAGAATGTCTGTGTTGATATGTCGTTAATGTCTGGTTTACTTATTTTGTAAACAACGATCATGAATTACATATACTTTAATGTTTCAAATTTTTCTCTTGCTCGTTCGAAGCGCCGCTGGTTACGTGGTGTTAATAGTCTTACAAAATGGTACGATCTTATTCCGGCTTTCCATCTCTTTTATAGCGTACGCTTCCCAACTGATCATTCGAAATACGCTATCCACCAAACGGCTGGTTTTCAACCATTTCCTCCACAACTAAACAGTCAGGATGCTCACAACAAGTAAAAATGCAGCGTTGCTAATTGAAACTGCTACTAACTATTTAGCAAAAGGAACGAAATTCTTCCCGAAAAAAAGACCGTGGCATCTGTAAATCATTCAAACGCTACAGTGAAAGGTAAGTGACATCTAATTACAAGTACAGACAAGAGAAAGGGAAAAGAGATACGTATATGTGCGAATGAGAGGCCACCTCTTTGACATCCTAACGACTTGTAGCAGATAAAAGGGAAGTGGAGTGTATTTTTCACTATTTCCACCACAAAACGGACCACCAGCATCCATGGTTTATTGAGAAAAAAAAATATAACAAAGGAAGAACACTGAAGCTCATTTTAGTTGAAATGTCCACTAGAAAAAGCTCTTGCGAAAAAATGTAAGTTCATGAACCAGAGACAGACGATGTAACTTTAACGGCTGCAAATAACGAATGTTAGAAGGGAATGAAAAATTGTCCCCAGGACTGAGAGCTGTTGAAAAGGTTGATAGTCGAAACAACATTAATTTTCCCTGAGAGTCCATCAAGTCCGGCAAAAGAACAAGCCATGGAATTCACCCAGCAGTGGAGAATTGGGAAATTACGAATAACTTTCGTGCAGTATTACGTTGTATGACAGCAAACGACACAGATCGCCCACGTGACGCATGAACAGTAAGAAAATATCGTACGGTCTTGATCTTATTTTTAGCATGATACTTTCCAAAAACTTCAAGAAATTTGAACGAAATATGGTGGCAGTATTTTTCATGACAGGTAGCAATGAAACGCATAATAGAGAGCGGTTTACTATTCTTGGATTTCTTGCTTCTATGGAGCAACATTACCGAAATGGTTCGGGAGAATTATGAAGTTTTATGGCGGCATTCTGAAGGATATCCCTTAGTATACCATGAGCTGGAAGTCATGCTAGCTGGTTGCTAAATGCCATTTTCACTTACAAGATACACCCCTTGTAAGATTAGTTCCATTTACTTTGTTGGCATAACAACTAGTTAAGCAGAATTTTTGCATATATTTCTTTTTTCTTCAGAACCAGTTTAAATTTCTGATTTTATATAGATTAGTCAACTAAAAAATTTCCATAATATTGATCTGGAAATCAGTACGGTCGTTGCCTCAGTTTTCCAGCTGTCCCTGGATTACACCTCCTGAATGTATGACTGTCCTAATTTGACGTTGATGTTTATACAGTGATTAAGGCAAATACAACATACGTAATGCCGCAGGAAGAGCAAAAAAATAAGTGATCCACAAAAGCAATATCTGTGTTAAAGAGATTTTGCTTGCTTTGCAAACATCGAGTTCTCGTCTTTTTACCTATAGCTACTAAAGCTTTCATCATGAAGCTTTCCGTCACCGCCGGCTTTCTAATCAACACGAACACTTGTCCTGATTACGACTGTGGACTTGGAAAAGTCAGAAAACAGTAACGTTCGTAAATAAGTTACAAACGCGTGCACAGTTACAAGAATTGCTGGACAGGGGGAAAAATGTCAAGTGGATTCACATCTACATCTACATCTACATCTGCGTCTACATGATTATTCTGCATTTGACATTTAAGTGCATTACAGAAGTTCCACAGAAGCACCTTCACGCTGTATCTCTACCATTCTAGTATCGCACAGCGTGCGGAAAAACGAATAATTAAATCTTTCTGTGAGACTTCAGATATTTCTTATCTTTTTATGACGATCATCCCTGACGGTGTAGGTGAGCGCCAACAAAGTATTTCTCATTCGGAGGAGAAAGTTGTAGATGGAAATTTCATGAGAGATCCTGCCGCAACGAAAAACCTCTTTCTTTTAATAACTGACAACCCAATTTACTTATCAGACTCTTATCTCGCGATAATACAAAACGAGCTGCTATTCTTTGAACTAATTGATTTCTAACAAAAAATTGCGTTCAATGTCTGTTCGCTCACACCATGTAACTGTCAACTCTCAGAAAATTACCTGGGGGCTAGTCTGATAAACATTCATGTTATTTCAGTTGTATGAGTAAGGTATATCGCTTTTCAACTGCATACTATTTCTGGATTCGCATACTTTTGTGTGGCTACTGTCTTGTGATTAAGCTTTAACAAATTCTCACGTTATTTTCTAAAGTGTGCTTTCATTTATTAACTTTGTTGCAGGGATAGTACCAGGAATCTAACATACATTTCCACTAAATCCATTAAACGTCCTGCCACAGTTAATGAACGCATCCCATTATCTGAGTGTTTCCTGGATATTCCATATATAGCACAAACCAAGGAAGTGGGCGCAAACACTCATGTCAGTTTGTTTCGTACTACCAGAAAATGTTTTGCATTGTTAGGGTGCAAAGGTGTGTGCACTTGGTCTTTAATAGAGGGGTAAATGCCCTTGAGGGATGTAGTAACTACTAACACATACGTATTTCTAACCTGTTTTGAAGAGGAATATCAAAATGGTTCAAATGGCTCTGAGCACTATGCGACTCAACTGCTGAGGTCATCAGTCGCCTAGAACTTAGAACTAATTAAACCTAACTAACCTAAGGACATCACACACATCCATGCCCGAGGCAGGATTCGAACCTGTGACCGTAGCGGTCACGCGGTTCCAGACTGAAGCGCCTTTAACCGAGCGGAATATCACCTCCAGTATGAATTCCTCCTTAGTTAACTCGTCGGCATTTGGAACTAAGTGTTCCCTTCAAGCCATATCATCTATTTCTTGTTTCTTTTGACTCACGAACGATTTGTACTCCATCCTAATTTTTATTCAGTATCTGAAAGAAGTGTTTGACACACCAATGAACCACACATCTACTCACTGCATCGGGTCACAAATCTCAAAAATTTCGTACTACATGTCTGAAGCAAACGTATTTATTCGAACTAAAAGTTCTGGGTTATCAAAACTTCCGAAGATGCTGCAATTTCAAATTTGTTTATTTGCGTAAGTAGTCATTACTATCAGTCCACAGCTCATTTAAATATTATCTAAATGAAGATTGAGGTCAGTCGAGCTATATTTTGTAGTAATCTAAAAATATAAGAAAGGCTGTAGGTCTAGTAATTACACACTTCTTCAGCCACCCGGATGTAGCTGTTCTCAGTTACAACAACGTATATCAGAAAGTGAGCGTCACTCCGAGACTTTCCAAATAGAGGTAATTACTTTATACAGTATTACGTCACAAAAAATAATAAATCTGAGGACGGACATTTATACTGAGCACCAGCTATTTCACGGTTTGAACTTACAAATTCGTTTGTTAATTGTACTTGTACTTTTATAATCTATTATTCTGAAAGTAACAACCAAGTAACGTATTATGAACGATTAGTAAGGCGCTGTGGTACTGTCAGAAGTGGTCGTCGCGCTTTTGCTTTGGTCCGAAGCGAATTTGTCAACAATGATATCTCGCATGTCATGATGCTGGCAGTTGCGTGGCAACATTGCGATTTGCGAATCGTGTTGCGTAAACATATTGTCTGTGCTTACGTGATTTCTCTTGAGCAGTTGTTTGTGCTGTAGCGTCTATTCTTGTGCGAGACAAGCGCATTAACTGAACATCTGAATTGCTTGTCAAGACCAGTCTTCAGGCAGAAGATCGCAGGAAGCCAGCGTTGGGTGGGACGCAGTTCGGAACCGTAAGTGACAAGTCAACATCTTCTCTAGGTCTTGTGTTAGCCACACTAACATTCTCCGTTCTTGATGTCGTCTGTAAACTACTAATGCTGTAAGCTTTAGCATCATATGTCAGATCAGACGTATTTAGCTATAATTCGACGTTTAGTCGTATCAACTACATTTCTACCGAAAGAAGAAAGATCATTTGCACTGCTCCAAGATGGCAAAGTAACTACGAGAAAAAGTTTACAAAATCTTTAGTCGTTGTTTTGGATTTTGACGTACCGTACTATGTTCTTAGTGGTCAATAAATGCTAATAGGGCTTTCGTTTTGATTATCAAGAGGATTTGTTGTCTGTGCCCCGTCTTCGTTCTGCATGGGATTAGCAAACTGTATAATCAAACGTTCTACATGTAGCGGAGATTATCAATTTTCTTTATTCCGTTCTTAGCCCTGTCAACACAGACCAAAATAGATCGATTCGGGAAAAAATTCGTATGCTTGCAAATTTTTGTGCATTAGTAGTAGGGATTGTCATGAACATTGCATTATAAATACAGACCGGGGTGATGTCAGATAGATGGTGCGGTGGGGCGTGGAAAGGAATTTCTTGATTTCCTGAAAAAAACTCGAAATCTGCGGCTTCGAACAAAAATGTCTCCTCACACATAATGAAGATACACCAAAATTTTCTACAAAAATTGTCCTCTCCATGTTTTCTCTAGGACTATCAATTTTAGATTGCAGCGGAGAGAATAATAGATTATTGAAAAAAATTATTTGTGGCATATAATTAATGTTTATTGTTAAATGAATAATTTTAGAAAGAATTATTAAACTGATGTACCAAATCAAAGTGCAGTAGCACCGTTTTTAGGGATGAATTGTTGTCTGGGTGTTATCTGTCACTTTGACAGAATGAGGGGAGAGGGGGCAGTGTGTGTGGTGACTGAGTGAGGAACGCAGGTTTCCTTCATATGTTCACGCAATTTCCTCTTCGTAGCAGTGCAAACTCAAGAATGACCTGGTGATTCCCTACTCTCTCTCTACCCTACTATGTCACACGAAGCAACTACAGGGCGTTGCGGGAAGTTATATCAGCGCCCTCGCTGCCCTCATAATTACTGGCGAGGGAGTGCGCATATCTGTCCGTAGTGTGTTGACACTACATAGAATACAGATGTGCGTCACTAAAATTACAAACGCAAGAAAAGCATATGGAAAGATTCTACATAAAAGTCTCTAAACTGTTCCACACAGCTAGGGGGAAACCAGATTTTTAGGCATCCTCTACAACTGTTCTATCGTCTACCTCTAGCACGAGAATTGTTCGCTATTCAGTTTACAAGCGGGTTATACGTCCCCACCATTTACTGTACAGTTCTCTTGTGTGTTTACACAAAATTATTTCACTAGTCAATATTGAAGAAACCAAACTTTTTCTGAAATTTTTCATGTTTCCAGAAAATTGTGGAAAATTTTATGTGGATAATTTATTTCAGAGTGCATTTTTAGGAAGTGTCTTGGTGACCTCAGTGTCTCTTCCTGAAGTTTTTCATTACAGTACAGAAGAAAATGGGCAATATGAAACGGAATTAATCAGTATGTGTACTACAATATTTATCTATTGTGTGGCAGGAAGGAGGATTTGTAATTTATTAGTTCTTTCCTTTAGACACGTATTTTTGCCTTCTGAGTGTTGATAATAACATCTTTTGAACGCCGTTGTATTGTTGTATGGCTAATTTCTTGTGATGTTCTAAAATAAACTCCATTTATTATGTCTCAATTTAGAGTACAAGAAAAATGTAGGAAATTTTCGATTAATTTTGATACAACACTTTTCCGTTGTCAATGATAAAATTATCACACTACGCGTCTGTTTTCGCAGTATTTCAATACGACAATTTTTGTTCCATTTAACTGTTTTTGTTTAATTCTCTTGACATTTTTGTTCTTTTGTGTAAAATCTCACTTTGTAACACTTCCGTAACATCACAAAATATTCCACGTTCGAAGTGTTCAAACGTGAGTGTAAGTAGTCGCTACGAATGATGTTAAATCTCTTGGGGGACCTAGTATTTACTACCGCATATGCGAATCGACTGTGATCCACAGTACTATTTCACCTCCTGAAATTAATTTGCCATCGTATTGGATCTGAGGTCTTCGCGAACTACACAGGCCCTATGAAACCATCTCATCTATTTATTTCTCTCTTTTGACACTATCTCTGTTCGAATACCATCTTAAAATTGTTCAAGATCTGAAAAGACACATCTTCATACCCCAGCGAACCATACACCCACTCAGTGCGAATCCTCATAAATCTCATAGCTTCTTGGTAAACGTCCGATGCAACATACTAAATCCAACTAAAATTCAGTGTTATTCAAACTTCAGTCGATGTGGATATTTGAGATCTGTTCATATTCATAAGTACTCATCACAATCACCTGACAACGGATTACAAAATAATCGAAGATACCGTCCTGGCCAGAGAGACATGTTGTAGTCATAGAACAAATGTGGGTATGGATGTAAATCCACTGACTGTTTCTGAAGCAAACTTATTACACTCCTGGAAATGGAAAAAAGAACACATTGACACCGGTGTGTCAGACCCACCATACTTGCTCCGGACACTGCGAGAGGGCTGTACAAGCAATGATCACACGCACGGCACAGCGGACACACCAGGAACCGCGGTGTTGGCCGTCGAATGGCGCTAGCTGCGCAGCATTTGTGCACCGCCGCCGTCAGTGTCAGCCAGTTTGCCGTGGCATACGGAGCTCCATCGCAGTCTTTAACACTGGTAGCATGCCGCGATAGCGTGGACGTGAACCGTATGTGCAGTTGACGGACTTTGAGCGAGGGCGTATAGTGGGCATGCGGGAGGCCGGGTGGACGTACCGCCGAATTGCTCAACACGTGGGGCGTGAGGTCTCCACAGTACATCGATGTTGTCGCCAGTGGTCGGCGGAAGGTGCACGTGCCCGTCGACCTGGGACCGGACCGCAGCGACGCACGGATGCACGCCAAGACCGTAGGATCCTACGCAGTGCCGTAGGGGACCGCACCGCCACTTCCCAGCAAATTAGGGACACTGTTGCTCCTGGGGTATCGGCGAGGACCATTCGCAACCGTCTCCATGAAGCTGGGCTACGGTCCCGCACACCGTTAGGCCGTCTTCCGCTCACGCCCCAACATCGTGCAGCCCGCCTCCAGTGGTGTCGCGACAGGCGTGAATGGAGGGACGAATGGAGACGTGTCGTCTTCAGCGATGAGAGTCGCTTCTGCCTTGGTGCCAATGATGGTCGTATGCGTGTTTGGCGCCGTACAGGTGAGCGCCACAATCAGGACTGCATACGACCGAGGCACACAGGGCCAACACCCGGCATCATGGTGTGGGGAGCGATCTCCTACACTGGCCGTACACCACTGGTGATCGTCGAGGGGACACTGAATAGTGCACGGTACATCCAAACCGTCATCGAACCCATCGTTCTACCATTCCTAGACCGGCAAGGGAACTTGCTGTTCCAACAGGACAATGCACGTCCGCATGTATCCCGTGCCACCCAACGTGCTCTAGAAGGTGTAAGTCAACTACCCTGGCCAGCAAGATCTCCGGATCTGTCCCCAATTGAGCATGTTTGGGACTGGATGAAGCGTCGTCTCACGCGGTCTGCACGTCCAGCACGAACGCTGGTCCAACTGAGGCGCCAGGTGGAAATGGCATGGCAAGCCGTTCCACAGGACTACATCCAGCATCTCTACGATCGTCTCCATGGGAGAATAGCAGCCTGCATTGCTGCGAAAGGTAGATATACACTGTACTAGTGCCGACATTGTGCATGCTCTGTTGCCTGTGTCTATGTGTCTGTGGTTCTGTCATTGTGATCATGTGATGTATCTGACCCCAGGAATGTGTCAATAAAGTTTCCCCTTCCTGGGACAATGAATTCACGGTGTTCTTATTTCAATTTCCAGGAGTGTATATAACTCTGCAGGCACCTGCGCTTAATTTGTCACACATGTATCGATTTTTATCAGATTAGTTTCATTTCGAAACATTTTATACCAGACACTATTCGTTTATCTTACTTAATAGGAGAATGAGATTTTAAATTCGATGCTAACATGTTCAGTGATGAGTCACAATATCCTTGTTTGTGGAACTTTTGTTGAGGGTACTGCAGTTATTCTGAGATATTATTATTGTGGCAGACCAGCAACGTTTTAGATATGGTTGATAATGCACGTTGGTGCACACTTAGTAACTTTTATAGTTTATGAAAAAGCGTTTGACAAAATGACCTCGCAGTTTATGGAAAGCTTTAGGATTCCCTTGGTATCTAATCATCTCTGTTGGAGCTATTTACAAAGAGAAAAAATTATAATCCAAGATGGAGACAACTTTTCTAAATAACTAACAACAGTGCGACAGTAATGTTACCCTCATCCAAACCTTTGGCACTTCTGCGTAGATGACCTACATAAAGACCAACAGGGAGAAATATTGTACTACTCTTGTGTATGAAGATGATCAAATGAACTCAGTCTGCAGAACAATTGGAAATACACTGCAAAAACAAACCGTGAAAAAGTTGCAGAAGAAGTTCGCTTAGTCATGTCAGTACTGAATACGCTAAATTGATGTTAATCCTGCTTTTACACTCAAGCGAATGTGAGCAGCATTCAAGCTGTGGAAATAACATATCTCCCTACTGTTAAAGGGTGCACCGTGGAGTATCGCCTCCGAAATGTAGATATAAAGATTCAAAGCTTAAGAAAATAGACTTAAACAGTGAAGCTGAAGTAGTGTGCCAAACATTAACTAGTACTGTACGTTGTGACTTTAGAGGGCAGCCCGTTTAACATTTGAGCCGTCTGTTTTTCTTCCTCTCTCTCTCTCTCTCTTTCCTTTCTCTCTCTCTCTCTTTCTCTCATTCTCTTTCACCTTCCACATACTCTTACACACATTTCGTTACAGAATGAAATGTTCATCCACGTTGTTACATTTTTTCCCAGGAGCACTGACTAAATTATTTATTTAGTTAATAAGGACACTGACGCCCACAACGACACATCTGGGATGGAAAATGTTATCAGCACATAGTTGCACACTTTTAGCTGCATCTGACTCATACATTTGATTTGACATAGGAATATATAATTCATGAATAACTGAGTGTTTACTTTTACTGATTTCCTCCTTTCATACGATATTTCTGTATCATCACATCGCCACATAAGCGCCACTTTTTACAGTGTTCCTGTTTGGTTTCTCGTCTGCCTGTCAGTTCGGTAAGCATTTTGCAGTTGATTCTAAATTAACTTACCGATGAACTGATTTGAAACTTTCATCTTAGCTCAGGGTTCGATGAGAATGAAATATTATCTCGCTGTCTTGTGTGATATGTGGAGGAGGATATTTTCTGTAACTCTGATATATATCCCATTACCTGTTCCTGTTGCGAATGGGTCGGGGCAAGAACGATTGACACTAAGCCTAATTGTGATTTAAAACCTGTTTTTTTCCTCCGCCTTATCGCGTGATAGACGCGGGAGGAAACGATAATCTGGTTGTCTCAGACGAAGAGAATCGTAAAGAAACCTGAAGTATACAGCATTGTTGTGGTGTCATCAAAATGTTTGAAATATATTGAAAAATGGCACACAGACGCCAGTATAAGCAGAAAATAATTATCTAAATAAAAATCAGTTTTTAATGTATCGTGTTTTTACATCGAACTTAGAAATATTAACAAATTTCTCATAGTCCCATGCAGGAACCCAAGCACATCGAGTTAGTCTCGAGTATTTGTGATGGTGATTTTATAATTCCTTTGAAAATATTTGTGTGATCTAAAAAGAGCTCAAACGATAATATATAACAGACGCATGAATGGTTTACATCGTCCCTATCGCATACAGTATGCGCTCCATGATTTCCGTTTTAAACTTACAGTGTTTTCATACACATTTACACTTAACATTCAGAAATTTGAAAGACAATATCAGTGGTGTTCATAGTTTTCAGTCCGATTTAAATCGCGATGTACTAAAAACGATTTCATTTAAATAATTATTTGTGGTTCTTCCTCTAAGGATTGTAAGATTTTTCAAACGACTTCCTACATTCTGAAATCAAAATAGATTTGTGGTATATTACAAGTTTATTTCTGTTTCTTTTAATCTGAGTCAACTTGTTTATTGCTTTCTACTACACGTATATCGCGGTACATGCCATTTTCTTAGTTGTTCTTAACGGTTGTTATTAAAATAAGGCGGACATCAACACCGTGTATTTGGTTGGGGGTGCACGTGCTCCTGTGAGCCCGAGTTTTATTCCCCTTTGAGAGATGTTTTTAGGAGCCTTAACTGTTAATCACGTATAATTGAATGGGAGCTAGAACGAACACACAGAGTTACAAAGGAGACACACATAAAAGCCGATTCAAGGACAGCATGTTGAGTTCCACTACACTGCCAATATGAGCAATATAGGCTATCTATGCTACTTGACTAGTGACGAGTTTCACTATACCACATTGTAGATGCAGTAATCGAAAGACACATGCTACTAAACATCATTTGTTATGTATGAGGCGTTACTGTTGTAACTCTGTATCCTACTACATCTCCAAATGAAGTGATTAGTGGTGACCCGCAGCTTAAGGAAGGAATGGAAGTCAAGCATCTAAATTACCAGTTCACGTACAACGTTCGTGATTCAAAATTTACATCTGATTAACGGAAATTTTTGAGCTTGTTGGGACCACGCCTACAGGATGAGGATCAGGCAAAACAAAGGGAAATTGTAAACACTACCTCTTTGGTGCCAGAATTGGCCAACTATGTGATGGCAAACCACCATTTCCTTATCAGATGGGAAATTATGTGTCACTCCTGATGTGGCGTACCTAAGGCAACTATAAAAGTCACTTAAACTGTATCATCAATGAACGATAACCTGCTACCATTTAAAGCGTATAAAGCACAAATAAGACACTCCTACCTCACTCAACTACTCCATCTCGGGCTTTTTTAAGATATGCGCCACGGCATACGTGGTAATTGATCAAGAAGTGGAAGGTGGGTGGTTGGACATTTGGAAATTTTATCCTCGGTGTCTCTCTTTTGTGATGGACGTTTACTAGATAACAACTGATAGTCCATTTTAACGTCGAAGTTTCTTAAAACTGACAAGACGAAGAGTGAGTGGAAAGCTGAGTGGAGGGCGGAAATACGTCGGGTGACACACCCTGGTGTGAACCATAGGTTGTCCTGTGGTGTCAGCTGACGAGATGAACAGGGAAAGAAACCGAAGAGAAACAGAGAAGCGTATCACGTAGGTAAGCTATAACGCTGCATTACGTCTCATGACACCACGTGTGCTGTTGTCTCAACGTTTCGAAATGCACAATGGAACCGCTCACCCTTCACATGGTGTATCTAACATAACAGGTATTCGAAACCTGTTTGTGTGCCTCTTTTACCGGCCAACATAAGTTCCCCAAACGCCACCGATCAATGCTCATTCTTTTATTTGTTTTTAAAGAGGTTGATTATGTGTGTAACATTTTAACGCCTAAAACTGTCTGTACGTTCAGAGTTAATCATTTATTTGTGAGCTTATACTTTTATTTCATAGAAATCCAAGACTGTCAGAGAGTTTGACGTTCCAGAGGTTTCATCTTCATACTGTTTAGACTAAGAAGTTTTTGTAAAAGCTTCGCCTTATTCTCATTCCGACTGCTCAGCAGTCAACAATGGACGCTCTGTAATTGTACTACATTAATGTGTAATCCCACCTCAACTTCATGCGATTTTTATGATTTCTTCGCAGATGTTCCGGAGGCTTTTGGGCGTGTTCTGCCTCCGATCTTGGAGGGAGTCAGACCAGGTAGACGCAGATTTGGTTGGCAAACCAGAGGTGAGGGACACCGAGATCTATTGAAAAAACACCAACTATGTTATAATCAACCATTTTCTACTTAATAAGACAATTAACAATACAACACAGATTACTGTGACGACTTATGGAATTATCAAATATATTTTATTTACATGTAGTTACGAACAGTGTAACTGCGAAAAACAACTTCTTATGTACATTGGTACAAACATGCTTGTAGTGACAACCAAACAAACTGTCGATTGACTGCCTAGACAATCGTTTAATGAGAACTCTTCATACAGGACGAAACTACTCTTAGTAGAGACGGTTAGAAAATGCGAAAACCAATGCATGAATGTATTTTGACGGTTGAAACAAATCTCGCACAGAGGATGGGCGCCGCGCGTTGGCGGCTGCGCTCAGACGTGGACGAGTTGGTGCTGCTGGCAGCGCAGGCGGAGAAGACCCGGCCACAGCCTGCTGCTGTTGACGGAGCCTGCGGCAGAGTCGTCGGCAAGGTAAGGCGGCGCTGAAGGCACAACTTCATTAATAACGCACTAGTAATAAATGAGTTAGATTATCTATAACTAATAATTTAAGATAATATGAATGACCCTTGTCTCCGCTAACGAACATCTCTGAAGCCCTTTCCTTGCTTTCATGCCATACACAAAATGTACAAAGTTGTCCTCTCTTGTTGAACGCTTTGTGCTTCAAAATCAGTCTAGTGAATTTTTGCCACTGATGTTGCATGACGTAAATTTTAATTATTTTAATGTGAAGAACTCCTCTTCTGTGCAGGTGAACGATGGCTGGGTAGTTCTGACGGCCGCCGAGGTCCACGAGCCGCCAGTGACGGAGTGTGAGGAGGACATCCCGCCGACCCCTCGCCGCCGGAGGGGGTGTCGCAGGTGCTGGGAGGAGAGAGCCGGGGCGCAGGCTGCTGTGGGCCCAGATGGTGGGCGGCGACATCGGCTCACTGCTCGCTAAACGTGTCAATGACGAGGACATCACATCGATGTCTGTTCGTCGCAGAGGAAGTTGGGGGTGCTGCGTGGAGAAAGTCACTGATACGAATTTTTGCGTGTGGAAAGAGGACAAAGGCACCGTCTCTTTACCTAGGAACTGAGAACAGTCTATAAGAAGGACAAATCAAGAGTTCTTCATGGCTGGTAAGGGTGTTGGAAGTGCTGGACAGTAAAATTCAGGGTTAAGATTGTTGCGTGTCTGCGAAAAGAATGGGGACACTGGCTAACTACTCAATAAATAAATTCAAGTAGATCCAAGAACAATGGGCGATTGGGACATCACGCCAATGCTTCATCGTTGTAGAGGGTGTTGTATGTGCTGGGCGTAGAAAGTCAAGGCTGACGATGTTGTGTGTGTGCAAAGTTGGCTGGGACACCGGCCAACTACCAAATAAACTTATTAATGACGAACTGAGGACAATGGATAAGAAGCCGAAACCGCCGACATCTCAAAGTTGGAGAGGGTGTTGCAAGTACTGGACGCAAGAAAGAGAAGGATAAGAGTGTTGTGTGTGCCCAAAATGGACTGGGACAAATGTTCGCTAGGTAGTAAACATGTCAATGATTAACCGAGGACAGTGGATGAGTAGGACATACCACCGACGCCTCATTGTTGGAGAGGGTTTTGGATGTTTGGAATGAAGAACATCAAGACTGAGACAGTAATGGGACTGTGCAGTGGATGGGGACAACGAATCACAAATAACTAAACTGAATAAATTATTAAACGAAAGAATAAAATATCCTTAAATGTCTGAGTTAATATATCTCCATGTAAAACAATATTAGTGAAGCATTAATCTCTCTCAAATCCAATTAAATAGATGCAGAATAAAAATTATTGCTTTTAATAAAGTTGTTTCATTCTCTTTCTCTTTATTTCTGTGGCTGCATACAGACAAATATTGGACGCGTTATCTTTTTAGATATTCATCATCCAGAGTAATATTATACATGGACTGTCACAGTGATCAGTACGGAGTATATCCGGCTTCAACATAGAAAGTAAAGACTCAGCAGCTCATTTGGTTCACAACTAGCAACCAGATAAATTACACCGATTATCTGTGTTACCTCAGTCTTTTGATGACGTACTTCCTTTGGTGCTCTGTGTAAAAGATCTTTTACGTAAATGCATGTTATCCTGACCAAGTGGCAAAAGAATTTCCCGTATAACATTAGGAACAACAATGGCCGAATGTGTGTCATTCCTTGAATTCCTGCGCTAGATGTAAAGACAGAGGATGAATGATGCGAACAAAATTGAAACATTCGTGTAACTAAATCCTATCAAACATAAGCTTAGAAGTCACTGTCTCTGATGTGAACAGAAGAGATACTAATTTGGATATAATGAAATTAATATTCCATTGGTTAATGGTATGGTTATGATGTTACAGTACCGCTAAGGGCTACAACAAACTCATTTGGTAATCGTGCAGAGCTTCAATTGTCACTCATAGATAATCTCTAGACGCTGTTAATCACTCTCGAATATTTATTGGTAAATGTAATTTCTGATTTTAAGTAGTGAATGAAACTCATGGCTAATTACACTGACACTGAATTGTAGGGTCAATTTACATATATTTGTAGTGTAGAGAAAAAAGGAGTCAATACACGTATTAACCAGCAATTTAGCACGTGGTGTACTCTGTACTGGACCTATCTGAATGTGTGGATACAAAAGGAGTCACAAACAAATTACAGTTCACACTACATGTATAGACGTACACATAATTGGTCCTACAGACAAAATGAAGGCATCACACATAAGTAACTGCTCTGTAGTAAGTAGTGAAATTTACTTAGTGTATCTAACTGAATCACTAAATACAATCAAGGACAAGCAACGGATGTAGAGAGAAATATATTTTCATCACATGAGAATAGTTTTAGGCAATACGTATCACAAATATGTACTTACTGAATGTGACAGAATTCACGAGATCCCTCGCCTTATCGTTAATGTGCAACTGCACTTCTCTTCCACAGAATTGATTTAATTACCTTTAAGGAGTAGTTGGAGACCCTATACCTGTTCCTTACCAGGAACTATTTATTGGGTCTCTATCGACCAGATTAGTTAGTGTATTTTGCCCTCCTGACCTTCGCAGTTGGAAGATTGGATGTGATGCGGTTTCAAGCTTCTCATTGCACAGTCTACACTTAAGGGCTTCTCACTTTGTATCCATCGTGTGTAGATGTTCCTTAAGGACCCCATCAACAATCATCAGTTCTAATATGGGTCTGATCTCTCTCCTGTTCAGCTTGAGTTTTACAGAACATCTGTTGAAACATGGCTTCATAATCATTAACTTGACATAGTTTCGTTTTTGGTTCGTGTTTCAGTATTCTACTTGCTGCCTTATGATTCAACAACGTAGTTGTTATTTTACCACAGGCTTACTGACCGTCAGGTCTGGCTTCGGTGGAGTAAATGGAGTTGGCGTGCCTGTCCTAGCCAGTCTATCAGCATGTTCACGGCCACTACCACAGGCCCTAGTACTGCTAATAAGAATTCATTATGCTTTGGAACATGTATTCCCTACGTGAGAGGTCTGTCATATTTTCGTCTTCAACGTTGTTTCTAGATAATGCCATTCCTACACTACAGACATTCAGACGCCTCACAGTAAGCGTCCCCAGCAGAACTGAAGCCGTCATAAAGTCGAAGGCTGGACACACCTCAAGTTAACGTCCACTAACAGATGTCCAGATACCTTATGATCAGATAGTTCATCGTTTTTTGTTTATAATGGTTTTGATGTTGAGGAACTGCTAATGAAGTAGATTTTGATAGTAACTCAGTTTAGTTAACTTAAATGATATTTTTTCTGCGGTGTGCATATACGTTGTATTAAACAGCCTGAGCTAGTTCGCGATTCAACAACGAAATAGATGCTACACATTTTTGGTAATTAAGTAATTACAGGACACCCAACCACCGATTATCATACGCTTGAAGTTCAATAGTAGACGAAGCGCTAATGAAAAATTGTGTGTTAAAAAAAATAGTCGACTAAATACCCTGAAAAAAAGACACAACTGACGAAAAACCTATCACAGATCCGTCAAGAAAGGGTGGTGAGTTCGTCGTTTCGATGACTGCGACAGCCGGCGTGGCGGTTTGACACTGGCGAGCCAGAGAGATAGCCGGACGCTTTATGCACACAGGTTGCTGGTTTATATCGCTGCCTTTAGACCAAGGATAGGCGTGAAGGTGTGTGCGCAGAGGCAGCCGTTTCATGAGCGACTTCTGTCTCTTCCAATACTGCTCCATCCATGGCGCACAAGTGCATGCTTAATGTGATTCTCTGTCGGAATGTGCATTCGCGCAGTTATAATTGAGATGGCAAAATTATTAAAATTAAATTTCAGCTGACGTGTCTATGAATGTAAAATGTTTTCTTTTTGACGGAATTACATAAGTCACTGGGTCCCATGCATTTACCAGTTGAAATCCATCATCACGATTTGTAATCTGCAGCCTTAATATGGCTGGAATCTACAATATATATCGCCAGTGTGCCAAAGCCCACATTGGTGGGACGTTGTGCACAGTGCGTGAAAGATGCAAACGATGAGCACAGTGCGTGAAAGATGCTTGAACACAATCGTCACACTCGCCTTTCGCAGTCCAGTAAGTCAGCGGTAGAGTAGAAATCTATCTCAACAGGACATTCCATGGATTACTCTGCCACGGAAATCTTGCCCTCGACTAAATCCTTCCGGGATTCAATTATTAATGAATCCATGGAAATACGTTTAGCACAAAATCTTATTAATTTTAACAAAATCTTCAGTCTGTTCCTGGTAGAACAACATTATTATAAATGAATAGCACCAGTTTGCTTCTGTTCTACAAAATTACTTTTATTGTTAACCGGTTTCCGGCTTACAAGGCAGTCTTCAGACATTTACTGAGTATTTTATCACCAAAGAAGTTACAATTTTTGCAAACAACATTGGAAGAGAAGTAACACGTCTAGACTGCAGTAGAAACATGCAGTAACATCTTTGACAGTGTGGTAGTAATGCAATGAAATAGTCAAAATTGAACACTACATAAATAACAATGTAGTAGACAGCAAAACCTTTAACACAAAATAGGAACAGCATGCCTACATATCAGTTTCTTTTTTAAAAAAACTAAAAAAGTAAAATAAAATTAGCACTAGGCTGGATTACATCAGGAGGTATGAAACATGGAGAGTGATACTTAAAAAAATTAAAAGCCTGACAATTATCAAAGTAACTACAGAAAGCCTTAGGAACTTAAGCAATATCGATAAGACAAAGCGAAATAAATAAATGCAGGAAAATGGACGCATTTGAGGGAACCTACAGTAAATGCAATATTTGAGAGTGTGGTGGTACTGAATTTAACTTTAACTTTATGATCAAAACAGTGGCTGTGTAACTGTTTGTATTAAATAAATGAACAAAATAAAACAGGAACAATATTTGATGAGACAACTACAAGGGGTGTTAAACATGGACAGTATTAACAAGTAACAGTTAAAAAAAAGCCTTAACTATTGAAACTACAGTCTATATAGAATACAAGGACAACTTCAACAAAATAAAAGAATACAGGAAAATGGGAATATGTAGGAAGAGACAGTGTGGGAAGTAATGAACAACAGAGATGACTATATGGAGTTAATGAGAGGGGAAGTGTTGAGCTGTGTCTAGTCATTTAGGATTAGACTTGGACTGTGGCTTCCAACAGGTTGAGTTTATGGCCTTTGCTTGTTAAGTGAAGGACATGGGACACTGACTGGTAGTTCTGACCCTCACTCAATATATGCTCAGCGAATGGGGAGCCTGAATTCTGCAGCCTCCTGCTGCGTTCATGCACAACCAGCCTAGTTGCTATGTGTCTGTCTGACTGACCAATGTAAAATTTGTCACAATCAGAAGAGGTGATTTTGTATACCCTACTGTTGGCTAATAACTGTAGCTTTCTTTGCTATCAAAAACACAATGGCCAGTTGTGTGCCTGACATAGTAGGAAAGCCTATACTTGCAAGATTTCAGTGCTTCGGCTGCAATCTTTGATACCTCAACTAGAAATGGTAGTGTACACCATTTCTTGCAGACAGTGGATGGGGAAGCAGGTGGGGGATAGAGGAGTTCTATAATTTTTCGGTTTTGTTTCCTGTGCAAGATGTAGTCAATAAGAACTGGATTGTAGGCATTGGCTGTGGCAATAAATTTTATTGTATTTAACTCTGCCTTAAAATCACTCTGTACGTGGGGATGGATATGAGACCGTGTACCATTGAGGGGAAAGCTGCATGTTTGTGAGCTATGGCGTGTTGTGTGCAAGAAGGTAATATTGTGTCTGTAGTTGAATTTTTTCTGTAAATTTAGAAACAATGTGTGTGTGTGTACTGATGTCAATGGTAAGATCTAAAAAGATAATGGATTTTTTGCCAAGCTCCATTGTGAACTGGATAATTATATTTTGACTGTTTATGTTTTTAAAAAAATGAATAGAGTTGTCTTGTATTCCAGTCCACATACACATCACACCGTCCACATATCTAAACCAGTATTTGATATTTGCACTCAGAAGTCCTGTTTTTAGAAAATTTTGTTCAAAATGGTCCATAAATATTTCCGACAACAATGGACTAAGAGGGGAACCCACAGCTAAGCCATCTAATTGTTTATAAAGAGTCCCTAGGAACTGGAATTAGTTCTCTGCCAGGCCCATCTGAGTGACCAGTCTCAGGTCATTCAATTCCACAGGACTGACGCTATACTTGTGCATCAGCTCTGTCAGAATATCAATGATTTCTACCACTGGTATCTTAGAAAGAAAACTGCTGACATCAAAGGATACTAATTTATCACTGTGTGAGACAGATATACGTTTTAACTTATTTACTATATACACAGAGTTTGAAATGCTATGCTTTAGTTTGAATTTAGTCTTGCTCTTAATTAGGACATCCAGTTTACTAGCTAGTTTCTAAAATGGAGCAGTGAATGATGATACAACTGAACGGTCAGGAATATCTTGTTTATGCAATTTAGGAAATCCATACATTCTAGGACGCACTGGGTTCATATTAGTTAACAGTTTGGCTTCAAACTCAGAGAATATGCCTTTGCATTAATTGATTGCGTATTTAACATCCTCTTTGAACAATTTAGTAGGGTCTTAGGGAAGGACTTGGAAACCTGTGGCAATCGGGAAATCATTAACTTTATCCACAAATCACATTTGTTCAAAAGAACAATATTGTTGCCTTAATCAGATTTTATGGCAATGATACCTAGGTGTTGTAATTTCTGTTTTAAGGACGTGATGGTGTGAAATTCAATAGACCGTGGGATGTTACACACGAATTTGGTTTCATTCTTTAGTGCATTGGCAACTATATATTTTGCAATGGTGTCTTTCGTTAGAGCATATTCAATACCTACTTTCTTAACATCGAGTCGTTTTTCTCATGTAATGTGGGGAGGAGTATATATAAAACCTTTCTCAAGCAAGTTTTGTTCGTTTGGAGTCATAACCAAGTTCGGTTAGTTAATTACATGTTGCGAAAAGTTGTGTATACAGTTTGACGTTAGAGGGCGCCTCGCCTTCCTAATCATAGATAATTTCTTGTTCTGCGGCAAAACTACGTTGTGAATAAGGTCACTTACACTTTGACGAAGTTTTCGATCGAAAACACCAAACTCACAGGGGTATATAATTTTGATGTGATTTCCATATGAATTGTTGTTGTTGTGGTCCTCAGTCCGTTTTGATCCAGCTCTCCATGCTACTCTATCCTGTGTAAGGTTCTTCATCTCCCACTACCTACTGCAACCTACATCCTTCTGAATCTATTTAGTGTATTCATCTTTCGATCTCCCTCTACGATTTTTACCCTCCACGCTGCCCTCCAATACTAAATTGGTGATTCCTTGATGCCTCAGAATATGACCTACCAGCAGATCCCTTCTTCTAATCAAGTTATGCCATAAATTTCTCTTCTCTCCAATTCTGTTCAATACCTCATCACTAGTTACGTGATCTACCCACCTTATCTTCAGCATTCTTCTGTAGCACCACATTTCGAAAGTTTCTATTCTTTTCTTGTCTAAACTGTTTATCGTCCATGTTTCACTTCCATACACTGCTACACTCCATACAAATAGTTTCAGAAATGACTTCCTGACACTTAAATACTCAATATTAGCAAATTTCTCTTCTTCAGAATCGCTTTCTTTGCCATTTCCAGTCTACACTTTATATCCTCTCTACTTCGACCACATTAGTTATTTTGCTCCCTAAATAGCAAAACTCATTTACTACTTTAAGTGTCTCATTTCCTAATCAAATTCCCTCAGAATCACACGACTTAATTCGACCACATTCCATTATTCTTGTTTTGGTTTTGTTGATGTTCATCTTATATCCTCATTTCAAGACACTGTCCATTCCGTTCAACTGCTCTTCCAAGTCCTTTGCTGTCTCTGACAGAATTACAATGTCATTGGCGAACCTCAACGTTTTTATTTCTCCTCCATGGACTTTAATACCTACTCCGAATTTTTCTTTTGTTTCCTTTACTGCTTGCTCAATATACAGATGGAATAACATCGGAGATAGGCTACAACCCTGTCGCACTCTCTTCCCAAGCAATGCTTCCCTTTCATGCCCCTCGACTATTATAACTGCCATCTGGTTTCTTAACAAACTGTAAATAGCCTTTCGATCCCTGCATTTTACGCCTGCCACCTTTAGAATTTCAATGAGAGTATGCCAGTCAACATTTTTTCTTAAACTTTCTTCTAGGATAAGTCATAAGGTCAGTATTGCTTCACATGTTCCAACATTTCTACGGAATCAAAACTGATCTTCCCCGAGGTCGGCTTCTACCAGTTTATCCATTCGTCTGTAAAGAATTCGCGTTAGTATTTTGCACCTGTGACATACAAAACTGATAGTACGGTAATTTTCACATCTGTCAACACCTGCTTTCTTTGGCATTGGAATTATTATATTCTTCTTGAAATCTGTAGGTATTTCTCCTGTCTCATTCATCTTGATTACCAGATGGTAGAGTTTTCTCTGGACTGGCTCTAACAAGACCATCAGTAGTTCCAATGGAATGTGGTCTAGTCCCGGGGCCTTGTTTCGACTCAGGTCTTTCTGTGCTCTGTCAAACTCTTCACGCCGTATCGTATCTCTCATTTCATCTTCATCTACATCCTCTTCCATTTCCATAATATTGTCCTTAAGAATATCGCCCTTATGTAGATCCTCTATATACTCCTTCCACCTTTCTGCTTTCCCTTCTTTGCAGAGAACTGAGTTTTCATCTGAGCTCTTGATATTCATACAAGTGTTTCTCTTTTCCCCAAAGCTCTCTTTAATTTTTCTGTAGGCAGTATCTATCTTAACCCTAGTGAGATATGCCTCTACATCCTTATATTGGTCCTCCAGCAATCCCTGCTTAGCCAAATCAACTTCTTGTCGATCTCATTTTTGTGACGTTTGTATTCCTTTTTGCCTGCTTCATTTACTGCATTTTTAAATTTTTTTCTTTCATCAATTAAAATCAGTATCTCTTCTGTTGCCCAAGCATTTCTATCAGTCCTCATCTTTTTACCTACTTGATCCTCTGCTGTCTTCACTATTTGGTCTCTCAAAGCTACCTGTACTTCTTCTACCGTATTTATTTCCCCCATTCTTGTCAATCGTTTCCTAATGCTTTCCCTGGAGCTCGCTACAACCTCTGGTTTTTTCAGTTTGTCCAGGCCCCATCTCCTCAAATTCCCACATTTTTGCGGTTTCTTCCGTTTCAATCTGCAGTTCATAACTAATATATAGTGGTCACAGTCCACATCTGCCCCTGGAAATGTCTTACAATTTCAAACCTGGTTCCTGAATCTCTGTCTTACCATTATGTAATCTATCTGAAACCTCTTAGTACCTCCAGGCTTCTTCCATGGATACAACTTCCTTTCATGATTCTTGAACCAAGTGTTAGCTATGACTTAGTTATGCTCTGTGCAAAATTCTACCAGACGGTTTCCTCTTTCATTTCTTCCCCCAGTCGATATTCACCTACTACGTTTCCATCTCTCCATTTTCCTACTCTCGAATGCCAGTCACCCATGACTACTAAACCTTCGTCTCCCTTCACTATCTGAAGAATTTCTTTTATCTCATCATACATTTCATCAATCTCTCCGTCATCTGCGGAGGTAGTTGGCATATAAACTTGTGCTACTATTGTAGACGTGGGCTTCGTATCCATCTTGGCCACAATAATGCATTCACTATGCTGTTTGTAGTAGCTTACCCGCATTCCTATTTCCCTATTCATTATTAAACATACTCCTGCGATACCCCTATTTGATTTTGTATTTGTAACCATGTATTCTCCTGACCAGAAGTCTTGTCCCTCCTGCCACCGAACTTCGCTAATTACCCAATATATCTAACTTTAACCTATCCACCTCCATTTTAAAATTTTCTAACCTACCTGCCCGATTAAGGGATCTGACATTCCACTCTCCGATCCGTAGAACGCCAGTTTGCCTTCTCCTGGTAACAACGTCATCCTTGAGTAGTCCCCTCCCAGAAATCCGAATGGGGGACTATTTTACCTCCGTGATATTTTACCCGAGAGGACGCCATCATCTTTTAACCATACAGTATAGCTGCACGCCCTCGGGAAAAATTACGACTGTAGTGTCCCCTTGCTTTACACCGTTCGAAATACCAGCACAGGAAGGCCGTTTTGGTTAGTGTTACAAGCCCAGATCAGTCAATCATCCAGACTGTTGCCCCTGCAACTACTGAAAAGGCTGCCGCCATTCTTCAGGAACCACACGTTTGTCTGGGCTCTCAACAGATACCCCTCCGTTGTGGTTGCACCTACGGTACGGCTATCTGTATCGCTGAGGCACGCAAGCCTCCCCACCAACGGCAAGGTCCATGGTTCATTAGTAGTTATTAATTAAGATAGCGGCTTTCAATTGGATTAGGCATGGGGCCTGGGGATTCTACAATTTCTTCAAAAAGAAAACAAATGTTATCAACTGACAAATGGGAATATGTAAGAGTAAAGTCTGGCCCCTGCAGCTGGTAACGAGCTTGAAGAGCTTGAGAGTGTAGATGGTTAATGGGTCATACTTATCACATCACGTATGAGCATGTCGGTGGACTCTCATTTTCATTCCGCTTAATGGCATTGTGTACAGTTGGTTATAGAACCACAATTTGCCAAGAGAGGGGCCTTACGATTGTGTACACGACCACAGATATGCATTCAAATAGTTAGCAACAGATATACAGCTGATGGTGTTAGTATTAATAAGGTGTCGTCCCACTATCAATCAGAGGCTAAGGGTTGATGAAAAAATTTGGACGTCTAAGCTCGTTGGTCTCTTATTCACCCCCTACGCTCAGAACAGAATCTGTGTAGCCACTTATATTTGTCTGGAGTATATTGTACTGGTGATGATGAGCACGTTTTCTAAATGCGTTCATATCCTTTATGTGTGCCGAGACTTGGGTATCAGCTCAGTATTCACCTCGAGGGATGCGTGAGACAGCCTGGAAACAATATCCATGCTGGCTGGCGAACCAGGTCTGGTAGTTAATCCGCCAAGCGGATGCGATCCGGGTCAGGCTCGCTCTCTCGTGTCTCGTATGTTGCCCAGGTGGTTTGAAAGGTCTAGCCCTTTCCAGAATATGTCGGTGTCATTCGTGTAAGCCTCAGAAGAAGGGATTTCATCATAGTTTTCTCCAAAATATGATATCAGTGGGACTATCGTCTGACTCAGTAGACCATTCCTCTATCATGTGCATTATTCTGTTAATTTGTTAGTGACTTCCGTTACTGTTCTTTTAACAGATTATCGCATCCGAAAACAAACATACACAATCGCTCCTACAGTGTATCTAAAGGGATCCGTCAATATTCAAGAGCATGACAGAAATGAATATTCGAAGTCAAAACTCCTAGCAAACGTGAGCTGCAAATTGGATACCTTAAGTGCTATGAGCTCTTATTCATCCTAGATACTGTGAAACAAATCTCTTCTACAGCAAGTTCGCTGCTCCACTTATTTTGGGAGAGGGTACTATCGACCAAAAAAGGGAAAGGGCTCTAAAATGCACACCCCTAGATTTACGAGCGTACTTTCTGTAGGTGTCTTTGACAGTAGCGAAGATGAACAAATGCTTATAGCTCTTAAGGGATGCACTTTAGAACCTCTGTTAACTGGACGTCCTTTTCTACCATCTCTCGAAGTAAGGAAAGTAAACAGCTTTCAGTAGCACAGATTTGTTTCACAGCACCTAAGATGGAGATGTGATCTTAGCTATTGAGGAGTGCGTATTAGATCTCATGTCTGTTAGACTATTTTGATGCCTTCATTTTGACTGTAGGACCAACTATGTGTACGTCAACACATGTAGTGTCAAGTTTTGATTGTTTGTGACTCCTTTCGTATCCACACATTCAGACAGGTCCAGTACAGAGTACACCACTTGCTGAATTGCTGGTTAATACGTGTAACGACTCCCTTTTTTCTCTACACTACAAATATAAGTAAATTAACTCTACAATTCGGTATCAGTGTAATTAGCCACGAGTTTCATTCACTACTTAAAACCAGAAATTACATTTACCAATAAACATTGTTGTTGTTGTTGTTGTTGTGGTCTTCAGTCCTGAGACTGGTTTGATGCAGCTCTCCATGCTACTCTATCCTGTGCAAGCTTTTTCATCTCCCAGTACCTACTGCAACCTACATCCTTCTGAATCTGCTTAGTGTATTCATCTCTTGGTCTCCCTCTACGATTTTTACCCTCCACGCTGCCCTCCAATACTAAACTGGTGATCCCTTGATGCCTCAGAACATGTCCTACCAATCTATCCCTTCTTTTGGTCAAGTTGTGCCACAAACTTCTCTTCTCCCCAATCCTATTCAATACTTACTCATTAGTTATGTGATCTACCCATCTAATCTTCAGCATTCTTCTGTAGCATCACATTTCAAAAGCTTCTATTCTCTTCTTGTCCAAACTATTTATTGTCCATGTTTCACTTCCATACATGGCTACACTCCATGCGAATAGTTTCAGAAATGACTTCCTGACACTTAAATCAATACTGGATGTTAACAAATTTCTCTTCTTCAGAAACGCTTTCCTTGCCATTGCCAGCCTACATTTTATATCCTTTTTACTTCGACCATCATCAGTTATTTTGCTCCCCAAATAGCAAAACTCGTTTACTACTTTAAGTGCCTCATTTCCTAATCTAATTCCCTCAGCATCACCCGACTTAATTAGACTACATTCCAATATCCTCGTTTTGCTTTTGTTGATGTTCATCTTATATCCTCCTTTCAAGACACTTGACGCGTTTTCGTTGTGGATGTTCGTTTTTCACAGCAATATTAGACATGGAATGTCACAGTGATCAGTACGGACTATATCCGTCTTCAACACAGAAAGTAAATAATCAGCAGCTCTTTTGGTTCACAACTAGCTACCAAATAAATTACATGGATCTTCTGTTTTTCCCGTATAACATTAGGAACACACAAAAAGTCGTATCACTGACTTTCTCCACTCGACACCCGCAACATCCTCTCTGACGAACAGACATCGTCGTGATGTATATCCATGACTTCCTCAAATTTAACGTGCGTGCCTTCCCAGCTTCTTAAAGAAAGACACGTCCGATATCATTGGTCATCATTCCCCAGTCTGAGCTTCTCAAAGTAGCCCGTTATCCTGCTTTGCTTAGGTAGCACAATATTATGAGTTTAAGTTGTCCGATATCAATTAGATGTAATTTAATGACTATTTTACCTACTTATTTCTGTAGATGTGGTCATATATCACAGTAATTTGGATGTAATTTTGCTGCAGGAATTGAATGAGTGATATAGGAGTGATACATTTTAACCGTGTCTCGGCTTTCAAAGTGATGATTGTGACCGATATTTACACTTAAACGATATTTGTAGCAGTCCAGAGAATTAAAGCTGCTGAGAATTGCTACTACATTGTTTTATACTGAAAAAGCTAATTTATACAGTACTTCGCTTGAATCGCTTCACTATTTTCGATTCACACATAAGGTGAATTTTGCATTGTTACCTAATGACTATCTGGGAAACAATTCCAGTGTGTGATGTCAAAGCTCGGTCTTCTAGACCATTTGCTCAAAGTTTCAAGACTGCCGCATTTCATAACTCTAATACTACAATAATGTTTAATTTATGGCCCCAATAAACACTCATATAATGTCAGATTTTGGATCAACTGTAGCAACAAAAATCGAAAACCAACAAATGAATGAATTTTGACGGTTGACACAAATCTCGCACAGAGGATGGGCGCCGCGCGTTGGCGGCTGCGCTCAGACGTGGACGAGTTGGTGCTGCTGGCAGCGCAGGCGGAGAAGACCCGGCCACAGCCTGCTGCTGTTGATGGAGCCTGCGGCGAAGTCATCGGGAAGGTAAGGCGGCGCTGAAGGCACAACTTCATTAACAACGCACGAGTAATAAAATATAGAATGTTGTCCTCTCTTAGTGACCGGCTTTGCTTGAAAACAATTCTAGTCAATTTATGCCCCTGATGCTGTTTGTCGTAAATTTTAATTATTTTAATGTGAAGAAAACCTTTTCTGTGCAGGTGAATGATGGCTGGGTTGTTCTTACGGCCGCCGAGGTCCACGAGCCACCAGTGACGGAGTGTGAGGAGGACATCCCGCCGACCCCTCGCCGCCGGAGAGGGTGTCGCAGGTGCTGGGAGGAGAGAGCCGGGGCGAAGGATGTGGTGCGCCCAGACGGTGGGCGGCGACGTCGGCTCACTGCTCGCTAAACGTGTTCATGAGGAGGACATCATGGGGATGTCTGTTCGTCAGAGAGGATGTTGGGGGTGTTGAGTGGAGAAAATCAGTTATACGACTTTTTGTGTGTGGAAAGTGGACAAAGACACCGGCTCTTTACCCAATAAAAGTATTCACTAGCAACTGAGGTCAGTGTATAAGAAGGACAACCCAAGACTTCTTCGTGGTTGGTAAGAGTGTTGGAAATGCTGGACAGAGAAATTTAGGCCTTAGACTGTTGCGTGTCTGCTATGGGAATGGGTATGTTGACGATAGCTCACTACTTAATAAATATATTTACGTGGAACAGAGAAATTCAGGGCTTAGACTGTTGCGTGTCTGCTATGGGAATGGGTATGTTGACGATAGCTCACTAGTCAATAAATATATTTACGTGGAACCAAGAACAGTGGACAATTGGAACATCACGCCAATGTTACATCGTTAAAGATGGCTTTGCTGGAACTGGGCGGAAAAAGTCAGGGCTAACAGTGATGCGTGTGTGCAAAGTGGACAGGGACACCGGCTAACTAAAAAGTAAACGTATTACTGACAAACTGAGGGCAATGGATAAGAAGACCAACACTTCAACGTCTCAACATTGGGGAGAGACTTGAAGGTGCTTGACGGAAGCAGTCAAGGCTAAGAATGTTGTGTATGTGCGAACTGGACACTGTCACCAGCTTACTACCCAATAAACATATTAATGACTAACTGAGGACAGTGGATGAGGAGGACATACCACTGATTCCTCATCATGGATGTGCTGAATGGACAACGTTAGGACTGAGACAGTTATGTGCCTGGGTAGTGGTTGGGGACACCAGCACACAAATAACTACACTGATTAAATTATTAAATGAATGAACAAAATATCATTGAACGTCTGACTTAAAATATCTTCATATAAAACAATGTTAATTAAGCATTAATCTGTCTCAAATCCATTTAAACAGATACAGAATAAAAATTATTACTTTAAACAAAGTTGCTTTATTCTTTCTCTTTTTAATTTTATGTGACTGCATACAGACCTATATTTGATGTTCATCTCCCACAGCAATATTATACATAGACTACCACAATAATCAGTACAGAGTAGATACATGTTCAACATATAAAGTCCCTTCACAACTAGCCTCCATATAAATTACAAACATTTTCTATATTATCTTAGTTTTTTGTGACTTCTTTCCACTGGTGCTCTGTGAAATAGCGTTTTTATATAAAAGCATGTTATCCTGACTCAGCGCCATATAAAATAGCCATATAACCATATGACGCAGCAATGGCCGAGAGCGTGTCATTCGCTCGAAAGCGTACGCCAGAAGCGAAGGTAGAGGACGAACGATCTGAACACAATTAAAACATTCGGTCACCTAAGTCATAGCAAAGATAAACTGAAAATTCTCTTGCTCTCCCCAGTACTGAAGGAATCTGAGTCTGCATTAAATGAAAGGTTCAGATTTTACAGTGCCGCCAAGGGCTACCACAATGACATTTGTTGTTCGTATAGAACTTCAATTATGATACAATAGATGAAGATCTCGATACACTGTTAGTCACTCTTGACTAATTGTTGGTAAATGTAATACCTGGTTTTAATGTATTGAATGAAACTATCAGTTTTACTCATAGCTAATCACAATGCGCCTAATTCTATGGCCCAATTAGATATATTTGTGGCAAAGGGAAATAACTGAGTCGTTACACGTACTAACCAACAATGCATCAAGTGGTGTATTCGATACTGGACCTATCTTAATGTCTAGATGAGAAAATTGTCACACATAATCTATATTTGACACTACATGTGTTCACGTACACAAAATTGGTCCTATAGACAAAACGAAGGCGTCACACATATGCAACAGATCTGTAGTAAGCAGTGAAATTTACTTAGCGTATCTAACTGAATTACTAAATACACGGAAAGCATAAGCAAAGTATGTAGAGATAAAAATATTTACGTTGTATGGAAAAATTTCTAAACAGTGTGTAAGCGTGAGAAATATGTTAGTACTGTCCCACACAGAATTCGCGTGCTTCCTCACCTTATCGTTATGCTCAACTGCACAGCTTTATTGTCTCTTCGACAGAACTGACGTAATTGCCCTTAAGAAGTAGTATGAGACCTTTTACGCGTTCTTACTAGACAGTATTACCTCAGTCTCTATCGACCCGAATACTTTGAACCTTTTGACCATCTGAGCCTCGCATTGGAAGATTGGATGTGGTGCGGTTTTATCCTTCTCAGTGCCCATAGTGTATATATGTTTCTTAAGGCTGCCATGATGAGTCGAAACATGAGTTTGATCTGCCTCCTCTTCAACTTCAGTTTTACAGAGCTTCCCTTGAAGCATGGCTTCGGCATCATTAGCTTGACATATTCTTGTTTTTGGTTCTTAGTCCAGTATTATATGTGCTGACTTCTGATCCAGCAACGTAGTAGTCATTTTACCACAGCCTTAGTGGCCGTCTGGACAGGTTCCGTTCCAGTAAATGGATTTGTTGCGCCTTTCCTGGCCAGTCTATCAGGATGCTCATTGCCGCCACCACAGGCCATTCTGCCGCTGATAAGAGTCCTTTATACTTCGGAACATATATTGTTTCTGTGAGGGCTCTGCGATTTTTACGTCTCCAATGTTATCTCTACACACTGCCATTCCTCCACAGACATTTAGACGCCTGACTAAAAGTGTACTGAGCAGCCGTCAAAAAGTCGAAGGCTGGACACATCCCACATTGATATCCACTAACATATATCCAGATACTTTTGAGTAGATAGTGTTATAATGGATCAGATGGCAAAGAAATGCTAACGAAGATTGATTTGATAGTAACTCAACTTAGTTAATCTTCAGAGGTGTTCATGTATGATATATTAAAGAGCCAAACCTAGTTTGTGATTCAATGGCGAAATAGGTGCTACTCTCTTTGGGTAGATAAGGAAATGCAGAAAACCCGACCACTAGTCATCATACGCTTGGAGTTCTATCGTAGACGAAACACTAATGAACAATTTGTGTGTACAAAAAAATAATGAATTGAGTACCCTGAAAAGAATAGCACATCTGACGAAAAATCCTATCACATAACCATGGAACATGGAAGTTCGTCTCCATGACTGTGAGAGACAGCCGGCGCAGTGATTTGACACTGGCGAGCTAGAGAGATTGTCGGCGGACCGGGCAGTTTACACACAGAGGTTGCTAGTTTATGTCGCAACCATTACACCAAAAACGGGCGCCAAGGCGCATGCGCAAAGGCAGCCGCTGCATCAGCAACCTCTGTTCGAGTGACGAGCTCTCTTCGAATACTGCTCCATCTATGGCGTACAGGTGCACGCGTGATGTGATACTGCATGAGCGCTTTCTGTCGGAATGCACACGCGTTCAGTTAAGATTCAGATGTCAAAATTTATAAAACTGAATGTTAGATGACTCCTCATTGGTCATAAAATGTGTTCGTTACGAAGAAATCAGATAAATCATCGAGTCTCACACATTACCAAGTTAAAAGCCGCCATCGCCGTTAGTAAGATGCAGCATAATGTGGCTGAAATCTACAGAATACCTCAACAGTGTGGCAAAGAATACACTGGTCAGACGCTACGCACAGTGCGTGAAAGATGCCTTGAACACGATTGCCATACTCGCGTTTCGCAGTCCAGTAAGTCAGGTATAGCGGAACCTCAATGTGGCAACATAAATCGCTTTATAAACGCAACTCTTCCGGTCCAGATTGTGTACCAATTAAGATCCTTTCCGAGTTCACTTTACTTCCACACTTAGTAATCATGTACAAGTGCTCGCTCGACTACTGATGTGCACCTAGAGATTAGAAAGTTGCACAAGTCACACCATTACTCAAGAATGAAAGTAGAAGTAATTTGCTAAATTATAGACCCATGTCACTGACGTCGATTTGCAGTAGAATTTTTGGACATACATTGTGTTCGATTTAGTGCATCACCTCGAAGGCAATAATGTATTGACACACAGCCAGCATGGATTCAGAAAATATCGTTCTAGTGATACACGAGCAGCTCACTATTATCAAGCGGTAGTGAAAGCTTATCAACAGGCGATTTCAAACTTATTCCATATTTTTAGATGGCCGGAAGGCTTTTAACACCGTTCCTTACAAAAGACTTCTAATCAGGTTTGATGACTATGGAGTATCGTCTCAGTTCATCGACTAGATTGGTGATTCCCTATCAGAAAGTTTACACAGTCATCGACTAAAACTTAAGTGATACTGACTTTCCCCAAGTATGCATTATAGGCCCTCTACTGTTCCTAATTTATGTAAACAACAGACTTAGCAGCCCGCTTAGATTGTTTGCAGATGATGCTGTCACTTAGCGCTTAGCAAATCATCATCATAAGATAAAAACAAATAAAACGAATGAGACTGGCAAAACTACTATATCGAGCGGCAAGTGGCAGTCGATCCTATATAGCGAAAAGAGTGTGATCATCCACATGTTTGCTAAACGGAATCCGTTAAATATTAGATGGCACGATTATGATGGTTATAAAATCGCCTAATACTTGAGGGTTATAATTATGAATAACTTAAGTTTTAACGATCACGTAGGTAATGTTATGGCGAAGGCAAAGAAAAATTTGTGTGTCATTGAAAGAACACTTAGAAGACGCCACGGGTCTACTAAAAGATACCCTACGCTTTTACGTCCTCTTCTGAGGTATCGCTGCGCGGTTTTGGATCCGTATGAGATTGGATTGACGGAGGACGCCGAAAAATTTCAAGGAAGGGCATCTCATTTTGTGTATTCGCCCAGTAGGGGAGTCAGTCTGATAGACATGGTACGAGAGTTGCGGTGGCTGTCATTAAAACAAAGGCATTTTTCTCTGTGGCGAGAGCCTGTCATCAAATTTCAATCGTAAACTTTCTCATTATGTTGACGTCAACGTACATCAGCATAAATGTAAATTGTGATAAAATCAGAAGAATCAGAGCTCGCACAGAAAGGTTTAAGTCTTCGTATTTCCCGCAACGGTAGAGAAACAGTCTGAGGTTGGTTTCTTGTAGATGTAGACAAGTGAGGACTTGTAGTGAGCACTTGCCGGAATCCAGTGAATTGAAAATAACGGATCAAATTGGGCAGCGGTACTGCATCAATTTTGAAAAATAAAAGAACTTAACGATACCAGAGTGAAGACTATTCCCAAGTTTCAAGAAAAATTCGGGAAAGATGCTACTATGAACTAACGAGTAATGGAATGGTGGAACTGCTTCAGGGATGGCTTCACATAAGTGCATAACGAACAGCGGTCTCGCAGGCCCGCACTGAGCCAAAATGTCGCTGAACAAGAGTAGAATTTCGTCACTAAAGACCATCGTATAACAGTATCTGAGAAAGCGATAGGGGTACTCACTGGATCAGGACATTCAATTTTGATCGAAGGTCTACGGTGTACACGTAAGGATAGTGTCAAAGAAATTCGTTATGAAGCTGCTGACAACTGAGCGGATGTGAACATTATTTGAGTTAAAAGAATGTATTATATGCAGAGTAATTCCGAAAGATTCCAGACACGTATCCAACAACGGCAACAAATATGTGTGCGTTACGAAGGGGATTATAGTTCTATATCTCCAAATCAACATAAGTAATTCTACCAACGAAATTTTAGATTATTTTTGAGAACTCCTCGTAAATTTAGTTAGTAATGAATTAATAAATTGCAATATTTAGCAAACCATCACTTTGTCCACACAACCAACCAGTTGGTGTCTTTTAGAAAGCTACTGAATAACGTTACAGGATTTGGCAAGATGCATAATGTCAATGGGTGGACAGCTTTGAAAGTGTAATTGCCCTACATAAGTAACAAACGTTTCTTACTTGTATGTCGTTAGTGGCAGTGGAGCGTGAATTATCTCGGAGTAAATACTGAAAACAAATGCCATTTCATAAACAGGAAATACATGGAAGAGATACAACATCTTAAAACAAATGGAGAAATGGAAAGAATCAGTTATTTGTTAATTATCTAGCTCCATATTGCACCGACAATCTGATTAATCCCGTTATCAAAATTATGTGGAACGAGTTGATAAGATCTTAGCTACTACATTTAAGGGCCACTGCGCTACAGAACTGATCAGCTAAGACTATTTTCAAGATTTTAATTGGATTTGGAAATCGTTGACGCTTGCCAGAACACGTCCTACTAAAAGAGACCACGATATCCAAACCCAATACCCTCACCTAACAGTCTATAATGCGCTAATTATGTGTGTTGAATGTATGGTACCAAAAACTAACATCACTGCACAGCGTGGTCACAACTAAGCATTCCTGACCGAACTTATTTCAACACACTATGTTGCCTTAGACATATCCACCTAAACACAGAATGCTTCAGATCTGCATTGATGTGTGTATGAAATCGTCCAGCGTCAGTGTGAGATGGTAAAGAATCACACTCAGACACCATAAAGCACTATATACAGGGCGAATCAACTTCCCCTACCGATATCGTTTTATGCAGACCACTGGTGTTATTTCTGGCCACGCAGATAAAATAAGCAATACCGCTTTGTAGGAATTCTAATACAACTAAATTTTTTGTTGGGTTATATTTTCGCTGGACGCTATGGTTTTCGAGTAATTAAAGAAAAACGTATAAATGTGAGCTTCAGACGCACCTCCAACCAACACTTACCTCTAACCGGTCATGATTTCTAGTACTTTGTTCGTAGCACTCTCTACTACCATTCAACAGAAATTCACACTACACGAATTATTTCCCGTTTTAGTCTCTGTCGATTGGGTTATTTCGTTACCATTATTATTTTAAACGTTTCCATGAGCATAATGAAACAAATCGGTCTTCATAAACTTTATGCTAAAACCAATTACTTTAACTACTCGATCCGAACTTAAGCTTTACAACCTTAGTAGTTTCGTATTCATATGGCGTGAGGGAACAATGATGTAATTGTTTATTTTAGGCTGTTAAAATTCACAAAATTGCCAGGTAAAATTCACATAAACATGAGTTCTACGATTAGTAACTGTTCAACTGACCCGATGGTGTAATGAATTCAGCTAACGGAAATTAAAATGGTCAAATGTGGAAAAAAACTTCTTGGAGTCGAAAATTTTTGTACAGTGGTAGGAGGGAGTGCCGTAAACAACGTACTAGAAATTATGACCGGTGGGGACTGAGTGTGGAAGTAGGGGTACGTATTAAAGTCAATTTTGTCAGTTTTCCTTGAATAGCTCGAAAATTACGTCCTCTGACGAAAACGTCTCCCAGTGCAAAATTTAATTAAATTAAGTTTTCTACAAAACGATCCTGTTCATCTTTCTTGCAGGGCTAACAGTTTTCGCATAGCGAGCGAGAGCATATGAATATCTCATGTGTGGTTTTTTGTCAGATAGAATATTGCACGTGGGCTCAGCTGAATCACCATTTATATAGAGAATTTTAGGAGAATGTGTGCAGATATTTTTAGTAGCGACTAAGGGCAGTGGATTGAACGGTAATATATCAATATTTATTTAATTTGAAGGCTAATAATCTTACCTATTGGGAGTAATACGTCTTTAGATTGGTTAGTACCTCCATGTACATGTACATGTTTACTTTCCCGTACGGAGCTGGTCAGCTGTTGAAGGGAGATGTATTGATGGTGAACGTTTCGTCTGTACTGACAGCAAAAGTCCAATTAGTGGTGCAGTTATGACTGTGCCGCAAACATCCATTGACGTGTTTTGTGGGAGAACTATTAGATGCAGGTGAAAGAGTAAAGAAAAGAAAAAGTAACATACTGTAGAGGGAACCTATAAAGTACCAGTGATCATAACATGTCAAACAATGGAAAATCGAGGATGGAATGTAACAATATCAGAGAGGAAAATTGTTACTCATCACATATCGAAAATGCTGAGTCGCGATAGGCACAACAAAAAGATTCACAGCATTATAGCTTTCGGCCATTAAGGATTTTGTCAGCAATGGACACACATACACACACGCACAAACACACGCACACACACACACACACACACGCACACACACACGCAACTTGCACACTCGTCTGCAGTCTGAGACAACTGAAACCACACTGCAAGCAGCAGCGCCAGTGCATGATGGGAGTGGCAACTGGATGGGGGTAAGGAGGAAGCTGGGGAGGGGGAGGGAAGTATGGTGCAGGTGGCCGAAAGTGAAGGGCTGCCATTTAAACGGATGGCAGGAGAGAAGTTTGGGAGGGGGGGGGGGGGGAGGATAAGTAGCGGAAAGGAGAGAAATATAAAGAAATGAAAAGACTAAGTTTGGCGGTGAAATGACAGCTGTGTAAAGCTGGAATGGGAAAAGGGAGGAGGCTGGATGAGTGAGGACAGTGAATAACGAAGATTGAGGCCAGGAGGGTTACAGGAGCCTGGGATGTATTGCAGGGGAAGTTGTCACCTGCACAATTCAGAAAAGCTAGTGTTGGTGGGAAGGATCCTTATGGCACAGGCTGTGAAGCAGTCATTGAGATGAGTGATATCATGTTTGACTGAGTGTTCAGCAACAGGGTGGTTCACTTTTTTCTTGGCCACAGTTCGTCAGTGACCATTCATGTGGACAGACAGCTTTTTGGTTGTCATACCTACATAGAATGCAGCATAGTGGTTGCAGCTTAGCTTGTAAATAACATGACTGGTTTCACATGTAGCCCTGCCTTTGATGGGATGTTGGTGACTGGGCTGGAGTAGGTGGTGGTAGGAGGATATATGGGACAGGTCTTGCATCTAGGTCTACTACAGGGGTATGAGCCATGAGATAAGGGTTTGGGAGCAGGGGTTGTGTCAGGAAGAACAAGTGTATTGTGTAGGTTAGGTAGACGGCGGAATACCACGGTAGGAGGGATGGGAAGGATAGTATGCTGGACATTTCTCATTTCAGGGCACAACGAGAGAATCCAAACCCTGGTGGAGAATGTAATTCAGCCGCTCCAGACCCAGATGGTACTGAGTTACAAGGGGAATGCTCCTCTGTGGCCAGACTGTGGAATTTTGGGAGGTGGGAGACTGGAAAGATAAGGCATGGGAGACTTGTTTTTGTACAAGGTTTGGGGGATAATTACGGTCAGTGAAGGCTTCAGTGAGACCCTCGGTATATTTTGAGAGGGACTGCTTGTCGCTGTAGATGCGAAGACTACAGGTGGCCAAGCTGTACAGAAGGCACTTTTTGGTATTAAATACACTCCTGGAAATGGAAAAAAGAACACATTGACACCGGTGTGTCAGACCCACCATACTTGCTCCGGACACTGCGAGAGGGCTGTACAAGCAATGATCACACGCACGGCACAGCGGACACACCAGGAACCGCGGTGTTGGTCGTCGAATGGCGCTAGCTGCGCAGCATTTGTGCACCGCCGCCGTCAGTGTCAGCCAGTTTGCCGTGGCATACGGAGCTCCATCGCAGTCTTTAACACTGGTAGCACGCCGCGACAGCATGGACGTGAACCGTATGTGCAGTTGACGGACTTTGAGCGAGGGCGTATAGTGGGCATGCGGGAGGCCGGGGACGTACCGCCGAATTGCTCAACACGTGGGGCGTGAGGTCTCCACAGTACATCGATGTTGTTGCCAGTGGTCGGCGGAAGGTGCACGTGCCCGTCGACCTGGGACCGGACCGCAGCGACGCACGGATGCACGCCAAGACCGTAGGATCCTACGCAGTGCCGTAGGGGACCGCACACTGTTGCTCCTGGGGTATCGGCGAGGACCATTCGCAACCGTCTCCATGAAGCTGGGCTACGGTCCCGCACATCGTTAGGCCGTCTTCCGCTCACGCCCCAACATCGTGCAGCCCGTCTCCAGTGGTGTCGCGACAGGCGTGAATGGAGGGACGAATGGAGACGTGTCGTCTTCAGCGATGAGAGTCGCTTCTGCCTTGGTGCCTATGATGGTCGTATGCGCGTTTGGCGCCGTGCAGGTGAGCGCCACAATCAGGACTGCATACGACCGAGGCACACAGGGCCAACACCCGGCATCATGGTGTGGGGAGCGATCTTCTACACTGGCCGTACACCACTGGTGATCGGCTAGGGGACACTGAATAGCGCACGATACATCCAAACCGTCATCGAACCCATCGTTCTACCATTCCTAGACCGGCAAGGGAACTTGCTGTTCCAACAGGACAATGCACGTCCGCATGTATCCCGTGCCACCCAACGTGCTCTAGAAGGTGTAAGTCAACCACCCTGGCCAGCAAGATCTCCGGATCTGTCCCCCATTGAGCATGTTTGGGACTGGATGAAGCGTCGTCTCACGCGGTCTGCACGTCCAGCACGAACGCTGGTCCAACTGAGGCGCCAGGTGGAAATGGCATGGCAAGCCGTTCCACAGGACTACATCCAGCATCTCTACGATCGTCTCCATGGGAGAATAGCAGCCTGTATTGCTGCGAAAGGTGGATATACACTGTACTAGTGCCGACATTGTGCATGCTCTGTTGCCTGTGTCTATGTGCCTGTGGTTCTGTCAGTGTGATCATGTGATGTATCTGACCCCAGGAATGTGTCAATAAAGTTTCCCCTTCCTGGGACAATGAATTCACGGTGTTCTTATTTCAATTTCCAGGAGTGTAGGTGGCAGCTGTCGAAGTGGAGGTATTGCTGGTGGTTAGTCGGTTTGATATGGACGGAGGTACTGATGGAGCCACCTCTATGGTGGAGGTCAACATCGGGGAATGTGTCTTGTTGGGTTGAATAGGACCAGGGGAGCCAAATGGGGGAGAAGTTGTAGAGGTTCTGGAGGAATGTGGATAGGTTGTCCTCTCCTACAATCCAGATAGCCAATACATCATTAATGAATCTGAACCAGGTGAGGGGTTTACGATTCTGTGTTTATAAGAAGAATTCCACTACAGAATTGTTTGTAGGTAATGCCTTCAAAGGAGAAGTAATTGTGGGTGAGGATATAGTTCATCATAGCGACTAGGAAGGAGGTTTTTGGTTTGGAATCCATAGGCCCTCTGGAAAAGTAGTGTATAATAGCAGTAAGACCATGGGCATTAGGAATGTTAGTGTACAGGGAGGTGGCATCAATAGCGACGAGCAGGGCACCATGTGGTAAAGGGACAGGAAATGTGGAGAGTCGATGGAGGAAATGGTTGGCATCTTTTATATAGGAGGGTAGAGAGCAGAGATTCAACACCTTCAACCTATTACCCAGAACCTACCCTCTTTATCATATTATGATTCTTAAATTTCTCTTACAATGTCTATGGTTATGTGGCTTTAATGTTTGATTTACTTTTTTTTAATTTCTTTTTTTATTTTGGATGTGAGGTCCACCAGTGATACAATAAAAATGGCAGACCTCACATCCAAAAATTTTTAACTGCAAACACGGCCAATACAAGGAGCTGCAAATCAAAAAGATGGATAATGGTTTATTTATTTTGTAAACAACGATCATGAATTACATTTCAGTTAACGTTTCAAAATTTTTTCTTGCTGGTTCGAAACGCTGCTGGTTGCGTGGTGTTAATAGTCTTACAAAATGGTACGATCTTGTTTTGGCTTTTCATCTCTTTTATAGCGTACGCCTTCCAACTGATCATTCGAAAGACGCTATCAACTAAACGGCTGGTTTTAAACCTTTCCTTCCACAACTTAAGTCAGGGTGTGTACAAGAAGTGAAAATGCAGCGTTGGTAATTCATACTGTTACTTACTATTTAGCAAAAGGAACGAACTTCTTCCAGAAAAAAGAGCGTGGCATCCGTAAATCATTCAAACACTACGATAAAACGTAAGTGACATTTAATTACAATTACAGACAAGAGAAAGGGAAAAGAGATACGTATTTGTGAAAGTGATAGGCCACCTCTTTGACATTCTAACGACTTGGATCAGATAAAAGCGACGCAGGCATCCATGGTTGATTGAGATAAAAAAGTAGAATACAACGCAGGAAGAACACTGAAGTTCATTTTAGTTGAAACATCCACTAGAAAAAGCTCTTGCGAAGAAATGTAAGTTCATGAACCAGAGACACACAATGTAACTTTAACGAGGGCAAATAACAAATGTAGCACGGCAATGAAAAATTGCCCCCAGGACTCAGAGCTGTTGAAAAGGATGACAGTCGAAACACCAGTAGCTTTTTAAGAAGGCTATATTTCCTGGGAGTCCCTGAGATTCCGTCATGTCCAACAAAAGAGCAAGCCATGGAAGTTACTCACCAGTGGAATATTACGTTTTATGACAGCAAACGACACAGATCGCCCACGTGGTGCATGGGCAGTAAGACAATGTTGTACAGTCTTGATCTTATTTTTAACATGATGCTTTCCAAAGGCTTAAAGAAAATTGGACCAAATATGCCGGCAACATTTTTCGTGACAGATAGCAACAAAACGCTTGGATTTCTTGTACACTATCTTTCTATGAAGCAACATTACCGAAATGGTTCCCGAGAATTATGGAGTTTTATGGCGGCATTCTGAAGGGTATCCCTTTGTATACCATGAGTTGGAAGTCATACTAGCTGGTTGCTACATGCCGTTTTCACTTACGAGATGCACTCCTTTCAAGATTAGCTTCATTTACTTTGTTGGCATAACAACTCGTTAAGCAGAATGCTTGCATATATTTCCTTTTTCTTCAGAACCAGTTTAAATTCCTGATTTTATGTTGATGGGTCAACTAAATATTTTCATACAGTTGATCTGGAAATCAGTAAGGTTGTTGCCTCAGTTTTCCAACTTTCCCCGGAATACAGATCCTGAATGTATGACTATCCTTATTTGATGTTGATGTTTATACAGCGATTAAGGCAAATACAACATATGTTATGCCACAGGAAGAACAAGAATATAAGTTACCCACAGAAGCAATATCTGTGTTAAAGAGATTTTTTTTGATTTGCAAACATCGAGTTCTCGTCTTTTTACCTACAGTTACTAAAGCTTTCATCGTCACATTTTCCGCGACCGCCGGATTTCTAATCGAAACAAACGATTGTCCGGATTACGACAGTGAACTTGGAAAAGTGAGGAAAAAGTAACGTTCATAAAGAAGTTGCAAACGCGTCCATACTTACAAGAATTGCTGGACGGGGGAAAAAACCTCAAATGGAGTCACATCTACATCTACATCTGCATCTACATGATTATTCTGCATTTGACATTTACATGCGTCACAGAAGATTCACAGAAGCAAGTTCAAGCTGTTTTTCTACCATACTAGTATCGCACAGTGTGCGGAAAAAAATACTTAAATCTTTCCTTGAGACTTAAGATCTTTGTTATCTTTTTATGATGATTATCTCTGACTATGTAGGTGGGCGCCAACAAAGTATTTCTCATTCTGAGGAGAAAGTTGTAGATGGAAATTTCATGAGAGATCCTGCCGCAATGAAAAACCTCTTTCTTTTGATAACTGACAACCCAATTTACTTATCAGACCCTTATCTCGCGATAATACAAAACGAGCTGCTCTTCTTTGAACTAATTGATTTCTAACAAAAAAATAGCGTTCAATGTCTGTTCGCTTGCACCATGTAACTGTTAGTAGAATTGTAGATGGAAAGGGTTTTCAATCATAGACTCTATTACATTAATAAAGTAAAGACAGTTTTTAAAAATTTTTAACATTTTCAGAAAATTGTGGAAAACTTAATTGGCAAATTTGGTCTGAATATTTTAAGACATGCATTGATAATCTTGATGTGCTAATCTTAAATTTCTCTTACAATAAGATGGTGCAGATGAAAATCATGCCAGTATTGAATTAATCAATGTCTAATTCGTACCCCGTTAGATATATATTTTGTAGCGTTTCAACTTTCAAAAAATTACCTGTAGCTAGGGGATAGTCTGATAACTATTCGTGTTGTTTCCTTTGTGTGAATATCGCTTTTCTTCTGCGTATGTATTTCTGGATTCGGATATTGTTGTATGGCTACTGTCTTGTGATTGAGCTTTAACAAATTCTCACGTTATTTTCGAAAGTGTGCTTTCATTTATTAACCTTGTTGCAGGGATAGTACCAGCAATCTTACATACATTTCCACTAAATCCGTTAAACATCTGTAAACTTCCTGTCACAGTTAATGAACACATCTCATTATCTGAGTGTTTCCTGGACATTCCAAATACAGCACAAACCTAGGCAGTGGGCGCAAACACACATGTCTGTTTGTTTCGTACTACCAGAAAATGTTTTGCATTGTTAGGGTGCAAAGGTGTGTGCACAAGGACATTAATAGAGGGGTTAATGCGCTTGAGGGATATAGTAATTACTAATGCATACGTATTTCGAAACTGATTTGAACCGGAACATCACTTCCTGTATGAATTCCTCCTCAGTTAACTCGTCGGCATTTGAAACTGAATGTTCTCTTCAAACCATATCATCTATTCCTTTGTTTCTTTTGACACATGAATGATTTGTACTCCATCCTAATTTTTATTCAGTATCTGAAAGAAGTATCTGACTCCCCAATGAACCACAGACCTACTCACTGTATCGGGCCACAAACCTCAAAAATTTCGTACTACATGTCTGAAATAAACGTATTTCGTCGAACTAAAAGATCAGTGTTATCTAATCTTCGCAAGATGCGGAAATTTCAAACTTGTTCATATGCATAAGCAGTCATTATTATCAGTCTACAGCTCATTACAAAATTATCTACGTGAACAACGAGGTAAGGCAAGCTATGTGTTGTAGTAATCTAAATATACAGGGCTAAGACAAATGATTGAAGCGATTTCATAAATTCGCTGTAGCTCCATTCATTGACATATGGTCACGACACAATACAGATACGTAGAAAAACTCATAAAGTTTTGTTCGGTGAGCCGCACTTCAGGTTTCTGCCGCCAGAGCGCTCGAGAGCGCAGTGAGACAAAATGGCGACAGGAGCCGAGAAAGCGTATGTCGTGCTTGAAAAGCACTCACATCAGTCAGTCATAACAGTGCAATGACACTTCAGGAAGAAGTTCAACAAAGATCCACCAACTGCTAACTCCATTCGGCGATGGTATGCGCAGTTTAAAGCTTCTGGATGCCTCTCTAAGGGGAAATCAACGGGTCGGCCTGCCGTGAGCGAAGAAACGGTTGAACGCGTGCGGGCAAGTTTCACGCGTAGCCTGCGGAAGTCGACGAATAAAGCAAGCGGGGAGCTAAACGTACCACAGCCGACGGTTTGGAAAATCTTACGGAAAAGGCTAAAGCAGAAGCCTTACCGTTTACAATTGCTACAAGCCGTGACACCCGATGACAAAGTCAAACGCTTTGAATTTTCGGCGCGGTTGCAACAGCTCATGGAAGAGGATGCGTTCAGTGCGAAACATGTTTTCAGTGATGAAGCAACATTTTTTCTTAATGGTGAAGTGAACAGACACAATGTGCGAATCCTCACGCATTCGTGCAACAAATTCGCAATTCACCAAAAGTTAACGTGTTTTGTGCAATCTCACAGTTTAAAGTTTACGGCCCCTTTTTCTTCTGCGAAAAAAAAAACGTTACAGGACACGTGTATCTGGACACGTTGGAAAAATGGCTCATGCCACAACTGGAGACCGACAGCGCCGACTTCATCTTTCAACAGGAAGATGCTCCACTGCACTTCCATCATGATGTTCGGCATTTCTTAAACAGGAGATTGGAAAACCGATGGATCGGTCGTGGTGGAGATCATGATCAGCAATTAATGTCATGGCCTCCACTCTCTCCTGACTTAACCCCATGCGATTTCTTTCTGTGGGGTTATGTGAAAGATTCAATGTTTAAACCTCTTCTACCAAGAAACGTGCCAGAACTGCGAGCTCGCATCAACGATGCTTTCGAACTCATTGATGGGGACATGCTGCGCCGAGTGTGGGAGGAACTTGATTATCGGCTTGATGTCTGCCGAATCACTAAAGGGGCACATATCGAACATTCGTGAATGCCTAAAAAAACTTTTTGAGTTTTTGTATGTGTGTGCAAAGCATTGTGAAAATATCTCAAATAATAAAGGTATTGTAAAGCTGTGAAATCGCTTCAATCATTTGTAATAACCCTGTATAAGAAAGGCTGTAGGTCGACTAATTACACAATTCTTCAGCCACATGCATGTAGCTATTCTCAGTTACAACAACTTATATCAGAAAGTCAGCGTCATCCTGAGACTTTCCAAAGAGAGGTAATTACTTTATATGGTATTACTTCAAAAAAAAAATAAATTGAGGACGGACTTCTGTATTCCAATGGCTCTGAGCACTATGGGACTTAACATCTCAGGTCATCAGTCCCGTGGACTTAGAACTACTTAAACCCAACTAACCTAAGGACATCACACACACCTATGCCCGAGGCAGGATTCGAACCTACGACCGTAGCAGCAGCGCGGTTCCGGAGTGAAGCGCCTAGAACCGCTCGGCCACCACGGCCGACACTTCTATATTCAGTACTAGCTAATTCACCGTAGGAACTTGCAAATTCGTTTCTTATTGTACTTGTTCTTTTATAATCTATTATTCTGAAAGTAACATGCAAGTAATGTATTATGAATGATCAGTAAAGCGCTGTGTTACAGTCAGAAGCGGGCGTCGCTCTTTTGCTTTGGTCCTAAGCAAATTTCTCAACAATGATATACCGCATGTCATGATGCTGGCAGTTGCGTGGCAACATTGCGATTGCGAATCGTGTTGCGTAAACATATTGTCTGTGGTTACGTGACTTTTCTTGAGCTGTTCTTTGTGCTGTAGTGTCTATTCTTGTGCGAGACAAGCGTATTAACTGAATATCTGAATTGCTTGTCGAGGCCAGTCTTCAGGTAGAAGCTCGAACGAAGCCAGCGTTGGACGGGACGCTGTACGGAACCGTAAGTGACCAGTCAACATTTTCTTTTGGTCTTCTCTTACCCAAACCAACATTCTTTGCTGTTGATGTCGTCTGTAAACTACTAATGCTGTAAGCTTTAGCATCACATGTCTGATCAGACTTATTTAGCTGTAATTAGACGTTTAGTCTTATCAATTACATTTCTACCGAAAGAAAAAAGATCATTTCCACTACTCCAAGATGACACAGAAACTACGAGGAAACGTTTGCAAAATGTTTAGTCATTATTTTAGATTTTGACATACCATACAATGTTCTTAAGGTTCAATAAATGCTTATGGGGTATATTAGCGGTTATTATCATGCGGATTTATTGGCTGTGTCCCGAATTCATTCTGCATAGCATTAGCAAATTGTATAATCAAGCGTTCTACATGTAGCAGAGATGATCCATTTTCTTATTTTCTCTATTCCGTTCTTAGCCCTGTCAACGCAGACCAAAATAGATCGATTCGGGGAAAAATTTCGTATACTTGCAAATTTTTGTGCGTTGGTGGTAGGGCGTGTCATAAACATTACGTTAAAAAACAGACCGGTGGGATGCCAGCTAGATGATATGTTGGGGCATGGAAGCCAATTTCTTGTTTTCCTTAAATAACTCGAAATCTGCAGCTTCGAACGAAAATGTCTCCCCACACACAATCAAGATATACTATATTTCGTACGAAAATTGTCCTATCCACGTTTTCTCTAGGACTATTAACCTTAGTTTGCAGCGGAGGAAAAAATGCATTGTTGAAAATAATGATTTCTGGCATAAAATTAAAGTTTCTTGTTACATTAATTATTTTAGAAAGAAACATTAAACTGAATACCACATCAAAGTACAGTAGCACCGCTGTAAGGGATGAAATTTGTCTGGGTGTTATCTGTCACTGTGACGGGGTGAGGGGAGAGGGGGCAGTGTGTGTGGTAAATGAGTGAGGAACACAGATTTCCTTCATGTGCTCACGCATTTTCCTCTTCGTAGCAGCTGAAGAGCGACTTGGTAAATCCATACTCTCTCACTATCCTACTATGTCACACGAAGCAACTACAGGGCGTTGCGGAAAGTTATATCAGCGCCCCCGCTGCCCTCGTTATTACTGGCGAGCGAGTGCGCATACATGTGCGTAGTGTGTTGACACTACATAGAATACAGATGTGCGTCACTAAAATTACAAACTCAGGAAAAGCATATGGAAAGATTCTACGTAAAAGTCTGTAAACTGTTCCACACAGCTAGAGGGACACCGGATTTCTAGGTATCCTGTACAATAGTTTTAGCGCCGTCCTCTAGCACGAGAGCTGCTTGCTATCCAGTTTACAGGCAGGTTATACGTCCCCATCATATACTGTAGAGTACTTGTGTTTCCACAAAATAATTTCATTTGTCAATATTGAAGAAACCAAACTTTTTCTGTCATTTTTCATGTTTCCAGAAAATTGTGGAAAACTTTATATGTATAATTTATTTCAGAGTGCATTTTTAGGAATGTCGTTGTCTCTTCTTTAAGATTTTTATTACAGTACAGAAGAAAATGGACAATGTGAAAGGGAATTAATCAGTATGTGCACTACAATATTTATCTGTTGTGAGGCAGCAAGGAGGATTTATAATTAATTAGTGCTTTCCTATAGAAACGTATTTTTTCATTCTGAGTGTTGATGGTAACATCTTCTGAACGCCGTTGTATTGTTGTATGGATAATTTGTTTCATAACTCATCTTATGTTCAAAAATAAGCTCTATTCGTTTATTATGTCTCAATTTCGGGTGCAAGAAAAGTATAGGAAATTTTCCATTAATTTTGACAGAACACTTTTCCGTTGTCAATGATAAATTTATTCCACTGTGCCTCCGTTTCGCAGTATTTCAGTATGTCAATTTTCTGTTTCCATTTAAGTGTTTTTGTTTAATTGTCTTGAAATTTTTGTTCCTTTGTGTAAAATGTCACGCTGTAACACTTCCGTAAATCACAAAATGTTCCACGTTGGATGTGTTCAAACGTGAGTGTAACTAGTCGTTCCGAATGATATTAAATCTCTTGGGGGACCTAGTATTTACTACCGCACATGCGAATCGACTGTGATCCACATTACTGCTTCACCTCCTGAAATTAATTTGCCGTCGTATTGGATCTGAGGTCTTCACGAACTACACAGGCCCTTTGAAACCATCTTATGTATTTATTTCTCTCTTTTGACGCTATCTCTATTCGAATACCATCTTAATTTTGTTCAAGACCTGAAAAGACACATCTTCACACCCCAACGAACGACACACCCACTCAGTGTGAATCCTCATACATCTCATAACTTCTTGGTAAATGTCCGATGCAACACACTAAATCCAACTAAAATTCAGTGTTACTCAAACTTCACTTGATGCGGATGTTTGAGATCTATTCATATTCATAAGTAATCATCATAATCACCTGACAACGGATTACAAAATAATCGAAGATACCGCCCTGGCCAGAGAGACATGTTGTAGTCATTGAAAAAATATGGGTATGGATATAAATCCCCTGACTGCTTCTGAAGCAAACTTATTATACAATTTTGCAGACACCTGCGCTTAATTTGTCGCACATATATCGACTTATATCACATTAGCTTCATTTCGAAACATTTTATACCAGACACTATTCGTTTATCTTACTTAATAGGTAAGTGAGATTTTAAATTCGATACCAGACACTATTCTTTTATCTTACTTAATAGGTAAGTGAGATTTCAAATTCGGTACTAACGTGTTCAGTGATGAAAGTCGCAAGTTTCCTTGTTTATGGAACTTTTACTTTTATACAGCACTTATTCTGAGATTTTGTGATCGTGGCAGACCAGCCACGTTTTAGGTATGGTTTATAAAGCACGTTCGTACAATTGGAAGCGACAGACACTCTTTAGCTAAGGTAACAGACTAATTTGTCAACCATGAAATGTCACACACGACATGACGCCGGCAGTTGCGTGCCAATATAGCGATTGCTAATCCTTTTGCGTAAACTTTTGTGCTTACGTGATTTTTCTTGAGCAGTTTTTAGTGCTGCAGCGCTTATAGTTGTGCGAGGTAAGCTCATTAACTGGATATCTGAATTTCTTCTCAAGACCAGTCTTCAGGTAGAAGATCGCAGAAAGCCAGCGTTTGGTGCGCCACTATCCACAACCCTAAGTTACCAGTCAACATCTTCTCATGGTCTTCTCTAATCCAAAGTAAAACATTTGCTGTTGACGTTGACAGTAAACCACAACTTATTAACACTGTAGCTCCCTATCAATTCGGTAGTATCTAGTATTATTTGAATGTTTATTCGTGCCGGCCGGTGTGGCCGTGCGGTTAAAGGCGCTTCAGTCTGGAACCGCGTGACCGCTACGGTCGCAGGTTCGAATCCTGCTTCGGGCATGGATGTGTGTGATGTCCTTAGGTTAGTTAGGTTTAACTAGTTCTAAGTTCTAGGGGACTGATGACCACAGAAGTTAAGTCCCATAGTGCTCAGAGCCATTTGAACCATTTTCTTTTGTTTTGTTTATTCGTGCTGGCACATTTCACCGAAAGGAAAACAACAACGATCATTTCCTTTTCCGAGAACAGTTTTAGAACAATTGAACATGTTCTAGTAAATAATGCATCGAGACTGGTTCTTTTGTATTCCACAAATTCCAAACAAAAAATTTTGTTTCCCTTGTCATGTGGGTTTAATAGCTAGACGCCAATGTTGATCTGCGTCGTATTAGCTTAATTTATTGTATTACGTACCACATAACGTGTATGCTATAAACGTACGTTATTTTGTTCTATGTAGATGTACGTACGCAGTTTGTTTTTGCTGGTTCTGGATCGTGGACATAGCCAGGAGGGCGAAGAGGGAGAAAGAGCCAGTTTTCCTCCCTTGAGAGATTTCAGCATCCTGTTTCGCCGTCTACAGAGACCTAAAATTTCGTTATTATTGTTAAGAAAAGCGTAACATGCATTGAGTGCTGAATAGAGGCGCGTGTCGTGAAAAATCTACGAAAGTCCAAACTCCACACCGAAGCTAATACGAGTCGCCTGCACCCCTCCCCCGTGACCCCATTCCTACCACGCATTAGAAGTACGCACTTGTTCTATAGTGTACATACATGCTGTAAATCATGTTGTGTATGTGTTAAATAATTACCATACATGGAACCCTCAAAATACTGATTATACAACAGAGGCTTCCATGACTTGTTGTCTTAGCTACTTGATTATTATCCTTGTTGTTTGATCGTTGAACGTACACGTCTCTGTTATTGGGGCATCGTCCAGAGCTTACGAAACGCCAGGAACAAAATTATTACGTTTTACGACTATACAACACACAACATTCACCAGTATCTGTTTAATATTTATAGGAGATAGTTTGATGCATGTGATTTCTTGCTTCAGAGAAGGGTGATCTTGTAATGATAATGTAATTTTGTGTAAGACAACTAGTAGAAAAGCAGAAAGAATTTTACTTAGGCACCTAGTAACTTTTATAGTTTATGAAAAAGCATTTGACAAAATGCTCTCGCAGTTTATAGAAAGCTTTAGGATTCTCAAGGTATCTAATCATCTCTGTTGGAGCTATTTACAAAGAGAAAAAATTATAATCCAAGATGGAGACAACTTGTCTAAATAACTAATGACAGTGCGACAAGAATGCGGCCCTCTTCCAAACCTTTGGCACTTCTGCATAGATGACCTACTCAGGTCTCGGACTACGACATAAAGACCAGCAGGGAGAAATATTGTGCTTCTCTTGTATATGAAGGTGATCAAATGAACTCAGTCTGCAGAACAATTGGAAATACACTGCAAAAACAAACCGTGAAAAAGTTGCAGAAGAATTTCGCAAAGTCATATCAGTACTGAATACGCTATATGGATCTTAATCCTGCATTCACACTCAAGCGAATGTGAGCAGCATTCAAGTTGCGGAAATAACATATCTCCCTACTGTTAAAGGGTGCACCGTGGAGTATCGTTTCCGAAATGTAGATATGAAGATTCAAAGCTTAAGAAAATAAATTTAAACAGTGAAGCTGAAGTAATGTGCCAAACATTAACTAGTACTCTACGCTGTGACTAGAGGGCAGCCCGATTAACATTTGAGCCATCCGACCTCATCTGTCTGTTTTTATTCCTCTCTCTTTTTTTTTCTCTCTCTCTCTCTCTCTCTCTCTCTTCTTTCTCTCTCTCTTTCTCTCATTCTCTTTCACTCTCCACATACACTTACACACATTTCGTTACGGAATGAAATGTTCAACCACGTTGTTACATTTTTTCCCAGGAGCACAGACTCCGAAAGTTATTTATTTAGTTAATAAGGACATTGACGCCCACAACGACACATCTGGGATAGATAATGTTATCAGCACATAGTTGCACACTTTTAGCTGTATCTGACTCATACATTTGATTTGACATATGAATATATAATTCATGAATAACTGAGTGCTTACTTGTACTGATTTCCTCCTTCCATACGATATTTCTGTATCATCCCATCGCCACATAAGCGCCACTTTTTACAGTGTTCCTGTTTGGTTTTTCGTCTGCCTGTCAGTTCGGTAAGCATTTTGCAGTTGATTCTAAATTAATTTACCGATGAACTGGTTTGAAACTTTCATCTTAGCTCAGGGTTCGATGAGAATAAAATATTATCTCGCTGTCTTGTGTGCTATGTGGAGGAGGATATTTTCTGTACCTCTGATATATATCCCATTACCTGCTCTTGTTGCGAATGGGTCGCAACATGAACGATTACCACTAAGCCTAGTTGTGATTTAAAACCTATTTTTTTTCGTCCGCCTTATCTCGAGATAAGCGTTGGAGGAAGCGATAAACTGGTTGTCTCAGACGAAGAGAAGCGAAAATAAACCTGAAATATACAGCATTGTTGTGGTATCACTAAATGTTTGAAATCGATTGAAAAATGGCACACAGACACCAGTATAAGCAGAAAATTGTTATCTCAATAAAAATCAGTTTTTAATATTCCGCGCTTTTAATACGAACTGAAAAATATTAAATAATTTCTCATAGCCCCATACAGGAACCTATGAACATAGAGTTAGTCTCGAATATTTGTGATGGTGACTTTATAATTCCTTTGAAAATGATTGTAAGATCTAAAATGAAAAACGTGGTGCACAAATGATAATATATAAGTGACGTATGAATAGTTTACATCCTTCTTATTGCATATTGTATGCACTCCATGTTTTCCGTTTTAAACTTACGGTCTTTTCATACATATTTACACTTCGAATTCAGAAAATTTAAAGACAATCTCTGTGGTGTTCATAGTTCTCACTACGATTTAAATCGTCATATATTAGAAATAGATTTCATTTAAATAATTATTTGCGGTTCATCCTCTAGAAATTGTCAGATTTCATACATTCTGAAATTAGAACAGATATGTGGTATATTACAAGTTTATTTCTGTTTCTCTTCGTCTAAGTCGACTTGCTTATTGCTTTCTACTACACGTTTATCGCGGTATATGCCATTTTCTTCGTTGTTCTTAACGTATGTTATTACAATTAGGGGGACATCATCACCGTGTATTTGGTTGCGGGTGCACGTGCTCCTGTGAGCCCGAGTTTTATTCCCCTTTGAGAGATATTTTTAGCAGCCTTAACTGTTAATCGCGTGTAATTGTATGATAGCTAGGACGAACACACAGAGTTACGAATGACACACAAACACACACACACACACACACACACACACACACACACACACACAGTTTCAAGGACAGCATGTTGAATTCCGCTTCACTGCCAATGTGATCAATACAGGCTATCTATGCTACTTCACTAGTGACGAGTTTCACTATGCCACATTGTAGATGCAGTAATCGAAAGACACATGCTACTAAACATCATTTGTTATGAATGAGACGTTACTGGTGTTACTCTGTATCCTACTAAATCTCCAAATGAAGTGGTTAGTGGTGTCCCGCAGCTTCAGGAAGGAATGAAAGTTAAGTAACTCAATTACCAGTTCACATATAACGTTTACTGTTTCAAAATTTACATCTTATTAATGGAAATTTATGAGCTTGTTGGGACTATGCCTACAGAATGAAGTTGAGGCAAAGCAAAGGGAAATTATACTCTGTATCTCTCTGGTGGCAGAATTGGACAACTACACTCCTGGAAATTGAAATAAGAACACCGTGAATTCATTGTCCCAGGAAGGGGAAACTTTATTGACGCATTCCTGGGGTCAGATACATCACATGATCACACTGACAGAACCACAGGCACATAGACACAGGCAACAGAGCATGCACAATGTCGGCACTAGTACAGCGTATATCCACCTTTCGCAGCAATGCAGGCTGCTATTCTCCCATGGAGACGATCGTAGAGATGCTGGATGTAGTCCTGTGGAACGGCTTGCCATGCCATTTCCACCTGGCGCCTCAGTTGGACCAGCGTTCGTGCTGGACGTGCAGACCGCGTGAGACGACGCTTCATCCAGTCCCAAACATGCTCAATGGGGGACAGATCCGGAGATCTTGCTGGCCAGGGTAGTTGACTTACACCTTCTAGAGCACGTTGGGTGGCACGGGATACATGCGGACGTGCATTGTCCTGTTGGAACAGCAAGTTCCCTTGCCGGTCTAGGAATGGTAGAACGATGGGTTCGATGACGGTTTGGATGTACCGTGCACTATTCAGTGTCCCCTCGACGATCACCAGTGGTGTACGGCCAGTGTAGGAGATCGCTCCCCACACCATGATGCCGGGTGTTGGCCCTGTGTGCCTCGGTCGTATGCAGTCCTGATTGTAGCGCTCACCTGCACGGCGCCAAACACGCATACGACCATCATTGGCACCGAGGCAGAAGCGACTCTCATCGCTGAAGACGACACGTCTCCATTCGTCCCTCCATTCACGCCTGTCGCGACACCACTGGAGGCGGGCTGCACGATGTTGGGGCGTGAGCGGAAGACGGCCTAACGGTGTGCGGGACCGTAGCCCAGCTTCATGGAGACGGTTGCGAATGGTCCTCGCCGATACCCCAGGAGCAACAGTGTCCCTAATTTGCTGGGAAGTGGCAGTGCGGTCCCCTACGGCACTGCGTAGGATCCTACGGTCTTGGCGTGCATCCATGCGTCGCTGCGGTCCGGTCCCAGGTCGACGGGCACGTGCACCTTCCGCCGACCACTGGCGACAACATCGATGTACTGTGGAGACCTCACGCCCCACGTGTTGAGCAATTCGGCGGTACGTCCACCCGGCCTCCCGCATGCCCACTATACGCCCTCGCTCAAAGTCCGTCAACTGCACATACGGTTCACGTCCACGCTGTCGCGGCATGCTACCAGTGTTAAAGACTGCGATGGAGCTCCGTATGCCACGGCAAACTGGCTGACACTGACGGCGGCGGTGCACAAATGCTGCGCAGCTAGCGCCATTCGACGGCCAACACCGCGGTTCCTGGTGTGTCCGCTGTGCCGTGCGTGTGATCATTGCTTGTACAGCCCTCTCGCAGTGTCCGGAGCAAGTATGGTGGGTCTGACACACCGGTGTCAATGTGTTCTTTTTTCCATTTCCAGGAGTGTATGTGACGGAAACCACCATTTCCGCATCAGATGGGATATTACGTGTTACTCCTGATGTGGCGGTCCTAAGGCAACCATAAAAGTCTGTTAAACTGGATCATCACTGAACGATAATGTGAAACCATTTAAAGCCGTATAAAGCGCAAATAACGCACTCCTACCTCACTCAACTATTCCTTCTCGCACTTAGTGCGAGATATGCGCCGCGGCGCACGTCGTAGTTGATTAAAAAGTGGAAGGCGGGTAGCTGAACATTTGGAAATCTTATCATCGGTGTCTCACTTTCTTTAGATGGCCGTTTACGAGAAAACAACTTGTAGTCCATTTAAATGTCAAAGTTTCTTAAAACTGACAAGACGAGGAGTGAGAGGAAAGCTGTGGCGTGGGCAGAAATGCGTCGAGCGACACGCCCTTGTGTGAACCATAGGTTGTCCTGTGGTGTCAGTTGACGAGAAGGACAGGGAAAGAAACCGAAGAGAAACAGAGAACCGTATCACGTAGGTAAGCTATAACGCCGCATTACGTTTCATGATACCACGTGCACTGTTGTCTCAACGTTTCGAAATGCGCAATGAAACCGCTCACCCTTCACATGGTGTATCTAACATAACAGCTATACGAAAACTGTTTGTGTGCCTCTTTTAGCGGCCAGCATAAGTTCCCAAAGCGCCACCGATCCACGCTCATTCTTTTATTTGTTTTTAAATAGGTTGATTATGTGTGTAACATTTTAACGCCTAAAACTGTCTGTATGTTCAGAGTTAATAATTTATTTGTGAGCTTATACTTTTATTCCATAGAAATCCAAGACTGTCAGAGAGTTTGACGTTCCAGAGGTTTCATCTTCATACTGTTTAGACTAAGAAGTTTTTGTAAAATCTTCGCCTTATTCTCATTCCGACTGCTCAGCAGTCAACAATGGACGCGCTGTAATCGTATTACTTTAGTGTGTAATCCCAGCTCAACTTCATGCGATTTTTATGATTTCTTCGCAGATGTTCCGGAGGCTTTTGGGCGTGTTCTGCCTCCGATCTCGGAGGGAATCAGACCTGGTAGACGCAGATTTGGTTGGCAAACCAGAGGTGAGGGACACCGAGATGTATTGAAAAAACACCAACTATGTTATAAGCAACCATTTTATACTTCATAAGACAATTAGCAATACAACACATATTATTGTGTCGACCTATGGAATAAGCAAATATATTTTATTTACATGTAGTTACGAACAGTGTAACTGGGAAAAACAACTTCTTATGTACATTGGTACAGACATACTTGTAGTGTCAACCAAACAAACTGTCGATTGATTGCCTAGACAATCGTTTAATGAGAACTCTTCATACAGGACGAAACTACTCTTAGTAGAGACGGTTACAAAATGCGAAAACCAATACATGAATGAATTTTGACGGTGGAAACAAATCTCCCACAGAGGATGGGCGCCGCGCGTTGGCGGCTGCGCTCAGACGTGGACGAGTTGGTGCTGCTGGCAGCGCAGGCGGAGAAGATCCGGCCACAGCCTGCTGCTGTTGATGGAGCCTGCGGCAGAGTCATCGGGAAGGTAAGGCGGCGCTGAAGGCACAACTTCATTAATAACGCAATAGTAATAAATGAGATTATATCTAACTAATGATGTAAGATAATATGAATGACCCTTGTTTCCGTTAACGAACATCTTTGAAACCCTTTCCTTGCTTTCATACCATACAAAAAATATAGAAAGTTGTCCTCTCTTGTTGAACGCTTTGCGCTTCAAAATCAGTCTAGTGAATTTTTGCCACTGATGTCGCATGACGTAAATTTTAATTATTTTAATGTGAAGAACTCCTGTTCTGTGCAGGTGAACGATGGCTGGGTAGTTCTGACGGCCGCCGAGGTCCACGAGCCACCAGTGACGGAGTGTGAGGAGGACATCCCGCCGACCCCTCGCCGCCGGAGGAGGTGTCGCAGGTGCTGGGAGGAGAGAGCCGGGGCGAAGCCTGTGGTGCGTCCAGACGGTGGGCGGCGACATCGGCTCACTGCTCGCTAAAAGTGTTAATGACGAAGACATCACGTCGATGCCTCTTCGTTGGAGAGGAGGTTGGGGGTGCTGAGTGGAGAAAGTCAGTGATACGACTTTTGTGTGTGGAAAGAGGACAAACGCACCGCCTCTTTACCTAGGAACTGAGAACAGTCTATAAGGAGGACAAACCAAGAGTTCCTCATGGATGTTAAAGGTGTTGGAAGTGCCGCACAATAAAATTCAGGGTAAGAATGTTGCGTGTCTGCTAAAAGTATCTGGACACTGGCCAACTAGTCAATAAACATATATTCAAGTGGAACCAAGAACGGTGGGCGATTCGGAAATCACGCCAGAGCTTCACCGTTGTAGAGGGTGTTGTATGTACTGGGCGAAAAAAGTCAAGGCTAACGATGTTGTGTGTGTGCAAAGTAGGCAGGGACACCGGTAAACTACCAAATAAACTTATTAATGCTGAACTGAGGACAGTGGATAAGAAGATCAAACCGCCAACATCTCAACGTTGGAAAGGGTTGTTGCAGGTGTTGGACGGAAAGAAGTCAAGGCTAAGACTGTTGTGTGTGGCCAAATTGGACAGTGACAAATGTTTGCCAGCCAATAAACATATCAATGATTAACCGAGGGCAGTGGATGAGGGGGACATACCACGGATCTCTCATTGTTGGAGAGGGTTGTAGATGTACTGAATGAAGAACCTCAAGACTGAGACAGTAATGTGACTGCGCAGTGGATGGGGACAACGAATCACAAATAACTAAACTGAATAAATGATTAAACGGAAGAATAAAATATCCTACAAAGTCTGACTTAATAAGTCTCCACGTAAAACAATATAATTTAAGCATTAATCCTTCTCAAATCCAATTAAACAGATGCAGAATAAAAATTATAACTTTTACCATAGTTGTTATATTTTCTTTCTCTTTACTTATGTGGCTGCATACAGACAAATATTGGACGCATTATCTTTTTACATATTCATCTTCTACAGAAATATTATACGTGGACTGTCACAGTGATCAGTAAGGAGTATATCCGGCTTCAACACGGAAACTAAACAATCAGCAGCTCATTTGGTTCACAACTAGCTACCAGATAAATTACACCGATTTTCTATTTTACCTCAGTATTTTGATGACTTTTTCCCCTGGTGCTCTGTGTAATAGAATTTTTACAGAAATGCATGTTATCCTGACCAAGTGGCAAAAGAATTTCCCGTATAAGATTAGGAACAACAATGGCCGAAAGTGTGTCATTCACTCGAATGCCTGCGCCAGATGTAAAGATGAGAATGAATGATGTGAACAAAATTAAAACAATCGGGGGACTAAATCCTCATAAGCTGAGAAGTCACTTACTCTGCTGTGAACAGAACGGGTACGAGTCTGGATATAATAAAATAAATATTCCATTGGTTACTGGTATGGTTATGATGTTACTGTGCCACTAAGGGCTACAGATATCATATTTGCTATTCGTGCAGAGCTTCAATTGTGACACAACCAATGAAGATCTCCTGACACAGTTAATCACTCTTGAATATTTATTGGTAAATGTACTTTCTGGTTTTGAGTAGTGAATGAGACTCATGGCTAATTACACTGACACCGAATTGTAGGTTCCAATTACATGTACATATATGTATTTGTGATGTAGAGAAAAAGCAGTCGTTACACGTATTAACCAGCAATTTAGCACGTGGTGTACTCTGAATGTGAGGATACAAAAGGAGTCACAAACACTCAACTTTTCACACTGCATGTGTTGACGTACACATAGGTGGTCCTACAGTCAAAATTAAGCATCAAAATCGTCTAGCAAACATGAGATCTAATACGCACTCATCAAAAGAGATGATCACATCTTCATCTTAGATGCTGTGAAACAAATCTGTGCTACTGAAAGCCGTTTGCTTTCCTTAGTTCGAGAGATGGTAGGAAAGGACGCCCAGTTAACAGAGGCTCTGAAGCGAATCCCTTAAGAGCTATAGGAATTTGTTCATCTTCGCTACTGTGAAATACACCTGCAGAAAGTGTGCTCGTAACTCTAAGGGTGTGCATCTTAGAGCCCTTTCCGTTTATTGGTCCATACTACCCCCTCCAAAAATAAGTAAAGCAGTGAACTTGCTGTAGAAGAGATTTGTTTCACAGTATCTAGGATGAATAAGTGCTCATAGCACTTAAGGTATGCAATTTGCAGCTCACGTTTGCTAGAAGTTTTGACTTCGGATATTCATTCCTGTCATGCTTTTGAATATTGACAGACCCCCTGAGATACACTGTAGAAGCGGTAGTGTATGTTTGTTATCGGGTGCGATAATCTGTTAATAAACAGTAAATAAAGTCACTAACAAATAAGCAAAATAATGCACATGGTAGAGAAATGGGCTACTGAGTCAGACGATAGTCACACTGACAGCATACTTTGGAGAAAACTATGGTGAAACCCCTTGTTCCGAGGCTTATACGAATGACATCGATATATTCTGGAAAGTTCTAGTCCTTTCAAACCACCTGCACAGCCAAACACTTTAACCAGCAACATACGGGACACCAGCGTGCGAGCCTACCCGGGTCGAATCCGCTTGGCGGATAAACGACGAGGACTGGTTCGCCAGCCAGCATGGATGTCGTTTTCAGGCTGTCTCTCACATCCCACGAGGTGAATACTGAGCGGATACCCAAGTCCCGGCGCACTTAAGCGATATGAACGGATGCAGAAAACGTGCTCATCCTCACCAGCTCAATATACTCCAGACACATACAGATGACTACACAGATTCTGTTCTGAGTGTGGGGGGTGAATAAGAGACCAACGAGCTTAGACGTCTACATTTTTTCATCCACCCTCATCCTCTAATTGATAGTGGGATGACACCTGGTGAATATACATGAGAAGTAATGGTAACACCATTAGCTGTATATCTGCTGCTAACTATTTAAATGCATATCTGTGGTCGCGTATACAATCATAATGGCCCCTCTCTTGGCAAATTGTGGTTCTATAACCAACTGTACTAAATGCCATAAGGGGGAATGAAAATCAGCGTCCACCGACGTGCTCATACGTGATGCGAAAAGTATGACCCATGAACCACCCATACTGATTAGTCTCTTCAAGCCCATTACCAGCTGCAGGAGACTTTCCTCTTACAGATAGCCGTACCGTAGGTGCAACCACAACGGAGGGGTATCTGTTGAGAGCCCAGACAAACGTGTGGTTCCTGAAGAATGGCGGCAGCTTTTTCAGTAGTTGCAGGGGCAACTGTCTGGATGACTGATTGATCTGGCCTTGTAACACTAACCAAAGCGGCCTTCCTGTGCTGTTACTGCTCAAAGCTGAATGCACGGGGAAACTACAGCCATAACTTTTCCCGAGGGCATGCAGCTTTACTGTATGGTTAAATGATGATGGCGTCCTCTTGGGTAAAATATCCCGGAGGTAAAATAGTCCCCCATTCCGATCTCCGGGCGGGGACTACTCAAGGATGACGTTGTTACCAGGAGAAAGAAAACTGGCGTTCTACGGATCGGTGAGTGGAATGTCAGATCCCTTAATCGGGCAGGTAGGTTAGAAAATTTAAAAAGGGAAGTGGATAGGTTAGAGTTAGATATAGTGGGTAATTAGTGAAGTCCGGTGACAGGAGGGACAAGACTTCTGCTCAGGTGAATGCAGGGTTACAAATACAAAATCAAATAGGGGTATTGCAGGAGCATGCTTAACAATGAATAGTAAAATAGGAATGCGGGTAACCTACTACAAACTCCTTAGTGAATGCGTTACTGTGGCTAAGTTTGATACGAAGCGCACGCGTACAACAGTAGTACAAGTTTATATGCCAACTAGCTCCGCAGATGAAGAAGAGATTGATGAAATGTATGATGAGAGAAAAGAAATTCTTCAGATGATGAAGGGAGACGAATATTTAATAGTCATGGGTGACTAGAATTCGATAGTAGGAAAATGGAGAGAAGGAAACGTAGTAGGTGAATATGGATTGGGGGGGAAGAAATGAAACATGAAGCCGCCTGGTAAAATTTTGCACAGAGCATAACTTAATCATATCCAACACTTGGTTCAAGAATCATGAAAGAAAATTGTATACGTGGAAGAAGCCTGGAGATACTAGGTTTCAGATATATTATATAATGGTAAGACAGAGATTCAGGCACCAGGTTTTAAAATGTAAGACATTTCCAGGGGCAGATGTGGACTCTGAACACACTCTATTGGTTTTGAACTGTAGATTAAAACGGAAGAAATTGCAAAATGTTAGAATTTAAGGAGATGGGGCCTGGATAAACAGAAAGAACCGCAGGTTGTAGCGAGCTTCAGGGACAGCATTAGGGAGCGATTGACAAGAATGGGGGAAAGAAATACAGAAGAAGAAGTGATGGCAGCAGAGGATAAAGTAGGTAAAATACGTGGGCTTATATAAATCTTTGGGTAACAGAAGAGATATTGATTTTGATGGATGAAAGGAGAAAACATAAAAATGCAGTAAATTAAGCAGGCAAAAAGGAATACAAATGTCTCAAAAATGAGATCGACAGGAAGTGTAAAATGTCTAAGCAAGAACTGCTAGAGGATAAATATAAGGATGTAGAGGCATATCTTACTAGGGGTAAGATAGTTAGTGCCTACAGGATAATCAAAGAGACCTTTGGAGAAAAGAGAACCACTTGTATGAATATCAAGAGCTCAGATGGAAGCCCATTTCTAAGCAAGGAAGGGAAAGCAGAAAGGTGGAAGGAGTATATAGAGGGCTTATACAAGGGCGATGTTCTTGAGGACAATATTATGGAAATGGAAGAGGATATAGATGAAGATGAAATGGGACATACGATACTGCATGAAGAGTTTGACAGAGCACTGAAAGACCTGAGCCGAAACAAGGCCCCGGGAGTAGATAACATTCCATTAGAACTACTGACGGCCTTGGGAGAACCAGTCCAGAAAAAGCTATACGCCGACCGGGGTAGTCGAGTGGTTCTAGGCTCTACAGTTTGGAACCGTGAGGCCGCTACGGTCACAGGTTCGAATCCTACCTCGGGCATGGATGTGTGTGATGTACTTAGGTTAGTTAGGTTTAAGTAGTTCTAGGTTCTAGGGGACTGATGAATTCAGAAGTTGACTTCCATAGTGCTCAGAGTCAAAAAATTACCATCTGGCGAGCAAGACTTCAGGAAGGATATAATAATTAAAATCTCAAAGAATCCCAAAGAAAGCGGGTGTTGACAGATGTGAAAATTACCGAACTATCAGTTTAATAAGTGACGGCTGCAAAATACTAACGCGAATTCTTTACAGGCGAATGGAAAACATGGTAGAAGCCGAACTCGGGGAAGATCAGTTTGGATTCCGTAGAAATATTGGAACACGTGAGGCAATACTGACCTTACGACTTATCTTAGAAGGAAGATTAAGGAAAGGCAAACCTACGTATCTAGCATTTGTAGACTTAGAGAAAGTGTTGACAATGTTCACTGGAATACTCTCGTTCAAATTCTAAAGGTGGCAGGGGTAAAATATGTGTATCGATAGGCTGTTTGCAATTTGTACAGAAACCAGATGGCAGTTATAAGAGTCGAGGGGCATGAAAGGGAAGCAGTGTTTGGGAAGGGAGTGAGACGGGGTTGTACCCTCTCTCCGAAGTTATTCGATCTGTATATTGAGCAAGCAGTAAAGAACACAAAAGAAAAATTCGGAGTAGGTATTAAAATCCATGGAGAAGAAATAAAAACTTTGAGGTTCGCCGATGACATTGTAATTCTGTCAGAGACAGCAAAGGACCTGGAAGAGGAGGTGTACGTAATGGACAGTGTCTTGAAAGGAGGATATAAGATGAACATCAACAAAAGCAAAACGAGGATAATGGAATGTAGTCGAATTAAGTTGGGTGAGGCTGCAGGATTTGGATTTGGAAATGAGACGCTTAAAGAAGTAAAGGAGTTTTGCTATTTGGGGAGCAAAATAACTGATGATGGTCGAAGTGGAGAGGATATAAAATATAGACTGGCAATGGCAAGGAAAGAGTTTCTGAAGAGGAGAAATTTGTTAACATCGAGTATAGATTTAAGTGTCAGGAAGTGGATTCTGAAACTATTTGTATGGAGTGTAGCCATGTATGGAAGTGAAATATGGACGATAAATAGTTTGGACAAGAAGAGAATAGAAGATTTTGAAATGTGGTGCTACAGAAGAATGATGATGATTAGATGGGTGGATCCCATAACTAATGAGGAGGTATTGAATAGAATTGGATAGGAGGGAATTATGTGGCATAACTTGATTAGAAGAAGGGATCTGTTGGTAGGGCATATTCTGAGGCATCAAGGGATCACCAATTTAGTTTTGGAGGGCAGCGTGGAGGGTAAAAATCGTAGAGGGAGACCGAGAGATGAATACGCTAAACAGATTCAGAAGGATGTAGGTTGCAGTAGGTGCTGGGAGATGAAGAACCTTACACAGGATAGAGTAGCATGGAGAGGTGCATCAAAAAAGTCCCTGGACTAAAGACCAGAACAACAACAATTCATAAATAAATCACATCAAAGTTATATTCCCCTGTGAGTTTGATGTTTTCGATCGAGAAGTTCGTCAAAGTGTAAGTGATCTTATTCACAACGTATTTTTGCCGGAGTACAAGACCTTATCTATGATCAGGAAGGCGAGGCGCCCTCTAACCTCAAAGTGTATACGAAATTTTTCGCAACGCGTAATTAACTTACCGAACTTGGTTGTGTCTCCACACGAACAAAATGTGCTTAAGAAAGATTTTATGTACGCTCCTCCTCTCATTGCATGAGATAAACAACTGGATGTTATGAAAGTACGTATTGAATTTGCTCTAACGAAAGCCACCACTGCAAAATATATAGTTGCCAATGCACTAAAGAATGAAACCAAATTCGTGTGTAACATCGCACAGTCTATTGACTTTCACACCATCAAGTCCTTAAAACAGAAATTACAACACTTAGGTACCATTGCCACAAAATCTGATAAATTCAACAATATTGTGCTTTTGAACAAATGTGATTATGTGGATAAAGTTATAACATCGCACAGTCTATTGACTTTCACACCATCAAGTCCTTAAAACAGAAATTACACCACTTAGGTACCATTGCCACAAAATCTGATAAAGGCAACAATATTGTGCTTTTGAACAAATGTGATTATGTGGATAAAGTTAATGATTTTCCGATTGCCACAGGCTTCCAAGTCCTTCCTAAAGACCCTACTAAATTTTTCAAAGAGCGTATTAAATACGCAATCAATTAATGCAAAGCCCTATTCTCTGAATTTGAAGCTGAACTGTTAACTAATATAACCCAGTGCCTCCTAGAATGTATAGGCTTCCTAAATTGCATAAACAGGATATTCCTATTCGTCCAGTTGTATCATCATTCACTGCTCCAATTTAGAAACTAGCTAATAAACTGGATGTCCTAATTAAGAGCGAGACTGAATTCAAACCATAGCATAGTATTTCAAACTCTGTAGACCTTGTAACTAAGTTGTCTCTCACAGTGATAAATTAGCATCCTTTGATGTCAGCAGTTGGCTTTCTAAGATATCAGTGGTAAAATCCATCGATATTCTGACAGAGCTGATGCACAAGTGTAATGTCAGTCCTGTGGAATTGAATGACTTGACACTGGTCATTTAGATATGCCTGGCTGAGAACTAATTCCAGTTCCAAGGGAATCCTTATAAACAATTAGATGGCTTAGCTGTGGGTTAACCTCTTAGTCCATTGTTGTCTGAAATATTTATGGACCATTTTGAACAAAATTTTCTAAAAAGAGAACCTCTGAGTGCAAATATCAAATACTGGTTTAGACATGTAGACGATGTCCTGTGTATGTGGACTGGACTACAAGACAACTCTACACATTTTTTAAAATCTTAAACAGGAAAAAAAAATTATCCATTTCGCAATGGAGATTAGCAACAAATCCATAAAGTTTTTAGATCTCATCATTGACATCAGTACAAACATACATTGTTTCAAAATTTACATAAAATTTCAACTACAGATACAGTATTACCTTCTTGCACACAATACCCCGTAGCTCACAAACATGCAGCCCTCCTCCCAAGGGCTGTAGTGTCCCTTTTGCAATACTCACCACTTTCGAGGTGAAACATAAATAAAAATGACTGTATGTGACCCAAAATGAACTGCAAACATCGATTTATCTGCGAAAGGTAATAACACCAACTGTAAAAATACACAATATATATCGATAGATGCAAAAAAGACATTATTTTTATTCTAGGAGATTATAATGTGTAAGTAATTAAAAGAAATATTATTATCTTTGTAAGAGTATAAAACACAATGCAATGCTCATTCTTCTGTATAGTCTGTTTTGTTCTATTCGTTCTGGTGTTAGCTGGAATAAGGTACGCAAGCTATTGTGCTGCGCTAGCATTTGTTTCTGTCGTAACGTAATTGCAAATATTTAATGGTGTAAACTGTGTCCTAGTAAGAATATATTAGTACAAAGTGATCTCTGTGTTTTATTTCAAGAACCTACGCCACATTTATCTGATGAAACGAATATTTAATGAAAATTATTTAACATGTTTCCAGCTGCTGTGGAGCGAGTGACAGTGATCTCTGACTGTTAACAATTAGCCGCCATTACGCGGTACATTTAAAAATATTTTTTCACAGCACACTGTCTGATAGCCGGAGCGGAAGAAATTATGTAGAAATATTCAGTGAGATTAATTGAAGGAATTCTGTGAAATAATTTAATTAAAACTTGTCTATTTTCTGTGACAGTAATAATTTCAGATCAGTGAACTGGAGCTGAGTAATAGTACGCTATTGCGTTTACAGTAATTTGTAGGGAGCCTGGCGCTCGATAAAACCAGACATAATACGTAATTGGCCACCTACGAAATTCATTATTTTGTTTATTATATCTCTTTAGAATTTTTTGAAAGCTAAACGTAAAAACTAACCTCACTAAATATGAGTAACAAATCACGATAAATCAAAGGAGAAACAAATTTACTAGAAGAGTGTTTCCTCTAAATAAATAATTACACATTACTTTTTTAAAGAGATATCATATGGTACACGGTCTCATAATCATCCCCATGTACAGAGATGATTTTAAGGCAGAGTTAGATACAATAAAATTTATTGCCACAGCCAATGGCTACAATACAATTATTATTGGCTACATCTTGCACAGGAAGCAAAAACGAAAAATTATAGCCCACCTCTATGCCCCACCTGCCTTCCCATCTACTGTCTGCAAGAAATGGTGTACACTACTATTTCTAGGTGAGGTATCAAAGGTTGCAGCCAAAGCACTGAAATCTTGTAAGTATAGGCTTTCTTACTGTGTCAGCCACACGACAGCCCAGTGTGTTTTTAGTAGCAAAGATAAGATCCAGTTATTAGCCAACAGTAGGGAATACAAAATCAACTGTTCTGATTGTGACAAATTTTACATTGGTCAGTCAGGCAGAGACATAGCAACTAGGCCGGCTGAACATGAACGCAGCTGGAGGCTGTAGAATTCAGACTCCGCATTTGCTGAGCATGTACTGAGTGAGGGTCAAAACTACCAGTCAGTGTCCCATGCCCTTCACTTAACAAACAAAGGCTATAAACTCATCCTGTCGGAAGCCACAGTCCAGGTCTAATCCTAAATGACTAGACACAGCTCAACACTTCCCCTCTCCTAAACTCCATATAGTCATCTCTGTTGTTCATTACTTCCCACACTGTCTCTTCCTACATATTCCCATTTTCCTGTATCCTTTTGCTTTGTTGAAGTTGTCCTTGTATTTCATATGGACTGTAGTTTCAATGGTTAAGGCTTTCTTTTAACTGGTACTTGTAATACTGTCCATGTTAAACACCCCTTGTAGTTGTCTCATCAAATATTGTTCATATTTTATTTTGTTCATTTATTTAATACAAACAGTTACACAGCCACTGTTTTGATTATAACGTTAAAGTTAAAATGCAGTACCACCACAATCTCAAAGATTGCATTTACTGTGGGTTCCCTCAAATGCGTCCATTTTCCTGCGTTTATTTATTTCCGTTTATCTTATTGATATTGCTTAAGTTCCTTACGTATTCTGTAGTTACATTGATAGTTGTCACGCTTTTAATGTTTCATACCTCCTGATGAAACCTTGCCTAGTGCTAATTTTATTTTATCAGTTTTTTAATTAAAAGAAACTGATATGTAGGCATGCTGTTCCGGTTTTGTGTTAAAGGTTTTGCTGTCTACTACATTGTTATTGATGTACTGCTCAATTTTTACTGTTTCATTGCATTACTACCACACTGTCAAAGATGTTACTTCCTGTATGTTCCTACTTCAGTCTAGACGTGTTACTTTTCTTCAAATGTTGTTTGCAAACATTGTAACTTCTTTGGTGATAATACTCAGTAAATGTATGAACATGGCAAAGCACAAAACCGGTTAACAATAAAAGTAATGTTGTAGAACAAATTCAAACTGGTCCTATTCTTTTATTATAATGATGTTCTACCAAGAACTGACTGAAGATTCTGTTAACATTAATAAGATCCTGTGCTAAACCTATTTCCTCCGATTCTTTAATATTTGAATCCCGGAAGGATTTAGTCGAGGGCAAAATTTCCGTGGAAGAGTAATCCATGGAATGTCCTGTTAATATAGAATTCTTTGCTATCGCTGACATATCGGGCTGCGAAAGGCGAGTGTGACTATTGTGTTCAAACATCTTTCACGCACTGCGCGCATCATTCGCATCTTTCACGCACTGGGCACAACGTTCGACCAATGTAGGCTTTAGCACACTCACGAGATATATTGTGGATTCTAGCCATATTAAGGCTGCAGCTCACAAATCGTGATGATGGATTTTAACTGGTTTATGCATGGGACCCAGTGACGTATGTAACTCCTTCAAAAAGAAAACATTTTACGACCGTAGATACGTCACCTGACATTTAATTTTATTAATTTTGCCATCTCAATTATAAAGGCACGAGTGCGCATTCCGACAGAGAATCATATAAAGCATGCACTTGGGCGCCATGGACGGAGCAGTGTTGAAAGAGACAGAGTTCGCTTATGACACGGCTGCCTCTGGGCACAAACCTTCGCGCCTATTCTTGGTTTAAAGGCAGCGATATAAACCAGCAACCTGTGTGCATAAAGTGTCCGGTCGGTCTGCGGCTATCTCTCTGGCTCGCCAGGCTCAAACCGCCGCGCCGTCTGTCGCAGTCATCGAAACGACGAACTAATTACCTTTTTTCACGGTTCTGTAATAGGATTTATCGTCAGTTAAGTCTTCTTTTTTCGAGGTATTAAGTCGACTATTTTTTTATCACACAATTGTTCATTATCGTTTCGTCTACGATTGAGCTTCAAGCATATGATGATCGGTGGTTGGGCTTCCTGTAATTACTTAATTACCAAAAGTGTGTAGCATCTATTTCGTTGTTCAATCGCGAACTAGCTCTGGCTGTTTAATTTAAGTTAATTAAACTGAATTACTATCAAACTCATCTTCATTAACAGTTCCTCAACATCAAAACCATTATAAACCAAAAGCGATGAACTATCTGATCAAAAGGTGTCTGGATAATTGTTAGTGGACGTTAATGTGAGGTGTGTCGAGCCTTCGACTATATGACGGCTTCAACTCTGCTGGTACACTTAGAGAGAATTTTCGAGACGTAACTATGGCAGACCCCTCACGTAAGGAGTACATGTCCCAAACCATAATGGATTCTTATCAGCAGTACAAGGGCCAGTGGTAGTGGCCATGACAATGCTGAGGGATTGGCTAGGACAAGCAGGACAACTCCATTTACTGGACCGGAACATGACCTAACGGTCACTAAGCCTGGGGTAAAATGACAACTACTTTGCTGAATCATAAGGCAAAGGCAGCACGTAGAGTACTGAAGCACGAACCAAAAACAAAAATATATCAACTTAGTGATGCCGAAGCCATGTTTCAAGAGAAGTTCTGTAAAACTAAAGCTGAACAGGATAGTGATCAGACCCATATTAGGACTGATGATTGTTGATGGGATCCTTAAGGAACATCTACACACGATGGATACAAAGTGAGAAGCCCGTACGTGTAAACTGTGCAATGAGAAGCTTGAAACCGCATCACATCCAATCTTCCAACTGCGAAGCTCAGGAGGGCAAAAAACACAAACTAATCAGGTCGATAGAGACCGAATAAATAGTTCCTGGTAAGGGACTGGGAAAGTGTCTCCAACTATTCCTTAAGGGTAATGAAATCAATTCTGTGGAAGAGACAATAAAGCTGTACAGTTGCACATAACGATAAGGCGAGGGTTCACCTGAATTCTGTCACATTCAGTCAGTACGTATTTGTGATACGTGTTGTCTTAAAATATTTTCTCATGTGATGCAAATATTTTTCTCTCTACACACGTTGCTTGTTCTTGATTGCATTTAGTAATTCAGTCAGATACACTAAGAAAATTTCTTTACTTACTACAGAGCAGTTAGTCATGTGTGATGCCTTCATTTCGTCTGTAGGACCAATTATGTGTACGTCAACACATGTAGTGTGAAGTGTTGATTGTTTGTAACTCCTTTTGTATCCACACATTCAGATAGATCCAGTACAGAGTACACCACGTGCTATATTGCTGGTAAATACGTGTAACGACTGCTTTTTTCTCTGCACTGCATATGTATGTAAATGGGCCATACAATTCGATGTCAGTGTGATTAGCAATGAGTTTTATACACTACTTGAAACCAGAAATTACATTTACCAATAAATATTCAAAAGTGATTAACAGTGTCTAGAAATCATCTCTTGTGTCACAATTGAAGCCCTACACGAATACCAAATGTGTTTGCTGTAGCCCTTAGCGGCACTGTAACATCAAAACCATACCAGTAACAAATTGAATATTAATTTTATTATATCGAGACTTGTATCCGTTCTGTTCACATGAGAATAAGTGACTCTTCAGCTTATCAGGATTTAGTTCCACGAATGTTTTAATTTTGTTCACATCATTCGTCCTCTATCTTTACAGCTGGAGCAGGCATTCGAGTAAAAGACACAGTAGGCCATTATTGCTCATAATGTTATAGGGCAATTTCTTTCGCCACTCGTCAGGATAATATACATTTTCGTAAAAATTCTATTACACAGAGCACCAATGGAAAGAAGTCATTAAAACACAAAGGTAAAATAGAAAATCTCTGTAATTTATCTCGTACCTAGTTGTGAATCAATTGAGCTGATGATTAATTATTTTCTATATTGAAGAAGGATATACTCCGTTCTGCTCACTGTGACTGTCCATGTATAATATTGCTGTGGGAGATGAACATCTAAAAAGATAACGCGTCAAATATTTGTCTGTATGCAGCCACACAAGTAAAGAGAAAGATAATAAAACAACTTTGGTTAAAGCAATAATTTTTATTCTGCATCTGTTTCATTGCATTTGAGAGAGTTTTATGCTTAATTATTATTGTTTTACATGGAGATATATTAAGTCAGACTTGTAAGGATATTTTATTCTTCCGTTTAATAATTTATTCAGTTTAGTTATTTGTGAGTCGTGGTCCCCATCCACTGCGCAGCCACATTACTGTCTCAGCCCTGACTTTCTTCATTCAGCACATCCAAAACCCTCTCCAAAAATGAGGCATCGGTGGTATGTCCTCTTCATGCACTGTCCTCGGTTAATCATTGATGTGTTTATTGGCCAGCAAACATGTGTCCCGGCCCAATTTGCGCACACACGACACTCTTAGCGTAGCTTTTTTCCGCCCAAAACATGCAACAACCTCTAAAACGATGAAGCATTGGCGTGATGTCCCTATCGCCTACTGTTCTTGGTGCCACTTGAATATAAATTTATTGTTTACTTAGCCAGTGTCCCCATTCTCTCCGCAGACACGCAAGAGGCTTAGCCCTGAATTTTTCTGTCCAGCACCTTTACCAAGCATAAGGAACTCTTGAGTTGTCCTTCTTACACACTGTTCTCAGTTCCTAGTGCATACTTTTAGTGTGTAAAGAGCCGGTGTCTCTGTCCCCTTTTCACACACAAAAGTCGTATCACTGACTTTGTCCACTAACTTCCTCTCCATCGAAGAGGCATCGACGTGATGTCCCCATCATTAACACGTTTAGCGAACAGTGAGGCGACGTCGCCGCCCACCGTCTGGGCCCACAGCAGCCTTCGCCCCGGCTTTCTCCTCCCAGCACCTCCGACACCCCCTCCGGCGGCGAGGGGTCGGCGGGATGTCCTCCTCACACTCCGTCACTGGTGGCTCGTGGACCTCGGCGGCCGTCAGAACTACCCAGCCATCGTTCACCTGCACAGAAGAGGATTTCTTCACATTAAAATAATTAAAATTTACGTCATGCGACATCAGTGGCAAAAATTCACTATACTGATTTTGAAGCGCAAAGCGTTCAACAAGAGAGGACAACTGTCTATATTTTTTGTGTGGTATGAAAGCAAGGAAAGGGCTTCAAGTATGTTCGATAATGGAGACAAGGATCATACATATTATCTTATATCATTAGTTAGATATAATCTAACTCATTTATTACTAGTGCGTTATTAATGAAGTTGTGCCTTCAGCGCCGTCTTACCTTCCCGATGACTTTGCCGCAGGCTCTATCAACAGCAGCAGGCTGTGGCCGGGTCTTCTCCGCCTGCGCTGCCAGCAGCACCAACTCGTCCACGTCTGAGCGCAGCCGCCAACGCGCGGCGCCCATCCTCTGTGGGAGATTTGTTTCAACCGTCAAAATTCATTCATGTATTGGTTTTCGCATTTGGTTCTACCACTGATATAAAATTTTACACATTTTAGGTGTTTATTCAGGCCATAAAATAAAGATTATTGTTGTATTATGGATATGAAAAGCTGCAGTCTTTCGAGTCTGGGCAAACGGGCTGAAAGACCGAGATAGACAGCACACCGTTGGAGTGTTTTCCAGATTGTTATTAGGTAAGAATATCAGTATTAATGTACCTTATGTGTGGATCGAAAATATGTGGTAGTTCGTATTGCGATTCAAGCGAAATACTGCATCAATTAGTTTTTCAATATAAAGATGAATGGAGGTAGCACTCGGGCAACTAGAGGTGTAAAGACACAAAGTGCTTCACGTGTTACTCAACATACTCAGAAACATTTCTTGGGAGACCATGATTAATTTTCTGGACAGTGCCAATATCGATGAACTTCATCACTTTGAAAGCCGCAACACCACTTCTATATCACTCATTAAATTCATGCAGCAATACTACTTCCAGATGACACTGACATATGACCAACTGAACAGAGAACGACTAGCGGAAATAGCCATTAAATGTCCTGTTGTCTAACAAGTCGCATTCATAATATGCAACCTAAACAAAACAGGATAACGCTGTCAATACAGAAGCTCAGATTGGGAAATGATGATCAATGATATCAGCTGTGTCCTTCTTTAGGAAGCTGGAACACACGCACATTCAATGATTTGAGGAAGTCATGGAAATAGTGAAAGTGGATTGCCCGACAGCGATAAGAACCTTACGCAATTTTACTGTGTCAGCAACCACGCCACATTGTTCGGTGTTTCCTACTCTAGCTGGGAGCAGAGTGTGTCCATCAAGCACAGTGACTAGGAACAAAGCAGTTCTACTCACCGGACGAGCTTGTTCGAAGCTCTTACCGCACTAAGACAACTACGTGAGAAATGAAAATGTAATTTCCCTGGACAGTTTCCAGAAATATACTAAGATGCATCGATATGGCTCGACACAATTTCTACAGCAATTATATCAGAATCTAGAAGGAAACTATAAGGTTGCAGACTTTGGAAACACCAGAGACGAGTATAAGGAGACGTTTCTCCACATGGTGCGGACAGTAATGAAGTTGGTGTCGTGAGATAAAAACTTCCCTAAGACATCAAAACTGGGAAATAACCTAGCGAACTTAAGTAATTTTTTACCACTAACGTTCTCTGTAACCTTCTCTACTAAGAGTAATTGCGGTCTGTATGAAGAGTTCTCATTAACTGGATGTTTATGCAATGAATCGACAGTTCGTTTGGTTGGAACTACAAGTAAATTTGTACCAATATAGATAAGAAGGGGTTTTTCCACCATATTCTGTTCATAACTACGTGTAAATAAAATATATTTGCTAATTCCATAAGTCGTCACAGTAATCTGTATTGTATTGTTAATGGTCTTAATTAGTAGAAAATGGTTGCCTATAAGATAGGCTGGTGTTTTTTCAGTGCATCTCGGTGTTCCTCACCTCTGGTTTTCCAACCAAATCTGCGTCTGCCAGGTCTCTCTCCCTCCGAGATCGGAGGCAGAACACGCCCAAAAGCCTCCGAACATCTGCGAAGAAATCAAAAAAATCACCTGAAGTTGAGGTGGGATTACACTTTGATGTAATATAGTTACAGCGCGTCCATTGTTGGCTGCTGAACAGTGGGGAAGTTCGGAATGAGAATAAGGTGAAGGACCTATAAAAACTTCTTAGTCTAAACGGTATGCATATGAAAATACTGGAACGTCAAACTCTCTGATACACTTGGATCTCTACAAAATAAAAATATAAGTTCACAAATAATTTATAAACTCTGAACAGAGAGAGGTTCGAGTCCTCCTACGGCCATGGGTGTGTGCGTTGTCCTTAGCGAAAGTTAGGTTAAGTTAGATTAAGTGGTGTGTAGGCCTATGGATCGATGACCTCAGCAGTTTGCTCCCAATGGAACTTACCACAAATTTCTTAATTTCCTTACTCTGTGTGTTCGTTGTAGCTCCCATTGAATGAGACGTGACTTAGAGTTAAGTCTGCAAAAAAATCTGCCAAAGGGGAATAAAGCTCGGGCCCATAGGAATTCAAGCGTGCCCACAATCAAATATCCGGTTTTGATGTCTGCCTAAATCAAAACAGCTCTTAAACGTTATGAACAGCGAAGAAACGAAGAAAATGAGATCTACCATGGTATCCATGTAGGAGAACGCAATTAAGTTGTTGACTTACATAAGGAGAAACAGAATTAAACCCTTAATAAACCACACATCATTGTTGTGATCTCAGAATGTTTGAAGTCGTTTGAAATATTTGACTGTCGCTAGACGAACCACATATAATTACTCAAATAAGATCAGTTAGTAATATATCAGGATTTAAATCGGACTGAGAAGCATAAAATAATATGTCGTAGACTCATACAGGTTCCTAACACCACAGACATACTTTTCCAAATTTCTGATTGTGAAGTATTAATGTACATGAAAATACCGTAAGGTTAAAACGAAAAAGATACAGTATGCCAACCATACAATATGCGATAGGCAGGATGCAAACCATTCATGTGACAATTATTTACCACTTGATCCCAACGTTTTTCATTTTAGATCTTACAAGTATTTTCATAGGCATTTTTAAAATCACCATCATAAATTTTCAATACTAACTGATAATGCTTAGGAATCTTTATGGGTCTGTAATGAATTATTTAATATCTTTTAGTTCAATTTAGAAACGTGGTATATTAAAAACTGATTTTTATTGAGCTAATTATTTTCTGCTTACACAGTAGTGTGTGTGGCATTTTAAAATTGATTTCAAACATTTTGATGACACCACAATACGGTACGGTTCAGGTTTATTTTCCCTTCACTTCGTCTGAGACAACCAGTTTTTCGTTTCTTTCCGCGTCTATCTCTCGATAAGAACGTGGAGGGAAAAAAAGATTTGAAATCATAAGGAGGCTTAGTGGCAGTCGTTCTTGTCCCGACCCATTCGCAACAGGAACAGGAAATGAGAGAGATATGACAGGAAGAGAAAGTAGCCTCCGCCACATACCAGACCAGGTAGTGAGTAATGTTCTATTGTCTACGACTTCCGAGCTACATTGGAATTTTCTAATCTCTACCTCACTGGGAAGTGGCACTGTTAAGCAAAGTACCCTCCGTCACAGGCCAGGCATAAAAAAGAGTTAACACTCCATGGTCATCCAGTTATGAGCTGTGTTGAATGTTTCAGACCTGCGGCTCACCGGTAAGTTAATTTAGAATCATTTGCAAAATGTTTACCGAACTGATACACAGACACGAAAGCGTTCTAACATGAACATGGTGGAAAATGGCGCTTTTGTGCAGATGTGACAATTATGTTCTGCTGACATATTCGATCCCAGATCTGTGCTTCTGGGTAACAATGACACTATTAAGTAAATAAGTAATTTTCAGAATTAGTGCCTCTAGGCAATAATGTAACACCGTGGATGAACATTTCATTCTGTAACGAAATAAGTGTAAGTATATGAGAGGGAGAAAGGGTGACAGAGAAAGAGAGACAAAGAGAGAGAGAGAAACAGACAGATGTGCTCGACAGGCTCAAATAGAATTCCGACTGCCCCCTAAACTCAAAGCTGAGATTACCAGTCAATGTTTGGTACACGACTTTAGCTTCACTGTTAAGTTTATTTTCTTGTGCTTTGAATGAACCTGTTGATCATACTTAATGTCTACATCTCGGAAATGATATTCCTTGATGCATCCTTTAACAGTAGGAAAATATCTCTTTTCCGCAGATTGAATCCTACTCGCATCCTCTTGTATGTGAAAGTAGGATTTAGACCGATAGAGCGGATTCACTACTGATACGACTTAGTAAACTTTTTCTGTGCCATTTTGACGGCATGCTTTTGTAGCATATTTCCAATTGTTAAGCTGATTGCGTTGATTTGATCATCTTGACGTACAGGAGTAGTACAATATTTCTCCCTGTTGATCTTTACACCGCAGTCCGAGCTCTAAGTAGGTCATCTATGCAGAGGTGCCAAAGTTCTGGTGGAAGGCCACATTGCTTTCGCACTGTCCTTGTTGTTATTATTTATTTAGGCAACTGGTCTCCATCTTCGATTATAATATTTTCTCCTTGTAAAGAGCTTCGACACAGATAATTAGACGGCTTGGGGACCCAAATTTTTTTCCATTATCTGCCAGAGCATCTAGCCATCCCCTTTAAGTAAACTACAAAAGATATTAAGTCTCCAAGTACAATTCTTTCTGCTTGTCTACTAGTTGCCTTACAGAAAATTACAATATTATTACCAGATCGACCTTCTCTGAAGCACATGGATGAAAACTACCTGTTAAACAAAATATTCAACAGCTACTGGTGAATGTTGCGTGTACTATAGTTGTGACATGTAATAAGTTTTGTTCCAGGAATTTCACCACATCTGCGTTGGGCAACTATTGGGGTGCTCGTGATTCCGCCACGTTTAGCTGACTAACCTCTTGTATCTGCAGTACTTTACACAATAGGGAGCACTTCTGAAGGTGTCTAACGAAGCTCTGCGCGAAGCGCCAGAAACGAAAATATTTATTGTCGAGGATGAATCATCCCGGAATTTAAACCAATGGCTGAGACAACAAGTAGTGGAATCTTCCAACGTATGATCAGTATTCTGAACGCTTCAGGTGTTGTAATTATTTAGTACTCACACAAGGCGATAAAGAGAATGAATTTACACTATAGAACAAGTACGTACCTCTAATGCTTGGTAGGAGTGGGATCATGGAGGAAGGGTTGCTGGCGAGTCATATTAGCTTTGCTGTGAAGTTTGGAATGGCGTAGAGATTTCACGACACATGCTTCTTGTCAGCACCCAATAAATGTTACGCATTTCTTCACAAATGAAAATGATTTTGACGTCTCTTTAGTTGCCGAGACAGGATGCTGATATCCCTCAAGGTAGGAAAGCTGGCTCCTATGCCTTCTTTGCCCAGCTGCCTATGACCCAGAACCAGCAAAACCAGACTGCCCATGTCCCTGAACAGTTGGTGCATGTAAAACAGAGTACGCTACCTTTATAACATACACGTTACGCAGTACATAATACGATTAATTACGCCAATACGACGCAGAACAACGTTGGTCTATAGCCATTAAATCCACATGTAAATGGATATAAAAAGTAATCGGAATTTATAGAATACAAAAATCCAATATGGGTACACTATTTTCCTTAATAATGTTCTACAGTTTTGTAAAACTGCTCTCGAACGTTCAGCATTAACTAGGATCCCTTGAAAAGGAGTGTTGTTCATTTTCGATAAGATGCAGCTGCTACTATTAAACATCGAAATAAAGCCAGGTACTACCGATTTGATGGAGTGCCATAGAGTGCAGCAGTGGAGAATTACAGTCGACATCAATAGCAAATATGTTAGTGTGAGTGAGAGAAGACCAAGACAAGGTACCGACTCGCCGCTTAAGGTTCCGAACAGCGTCCCACTCATCGCTGGTTTAACTGTTCTTCTACCTGAACACTGGTCTCGACAAGAAATTGAGGTATTCAGTTAATGAGCTTGTCTCGCACGAGAAAAAGAACGAATTTCTCAGGGTAAATCACGTAACCACATACACTAAGTACACGCAAATTGATTCGCAATCGCAATCTTGCACCGCAACTAACAGTCAAAATGGCTCTGAGGACTATGGGACTTAACATATGAGGTCATCTGCCCCTAGAGAACTTAGAACAGCTTAAACCTAACTAACCTAAGGACATCACACACATCCATGCCCGATCCAGGATTCGAACATACGACCGCAGCGGCCGCGTGGTTCCGGACTGAAGCACCTAGAACCTCTCGACCACAGCGGCCGGCCAAAAACTGACAGTCATCAGTGCATTATTCCACTGTCGACAAATTCGTGTTGGGCCTTAGCTAAATAGTGACAGTCGATTCCGTTTTACCACAGCGCTGTATCAACCATACCTAACATATGACTGGTCTGAAAAAATGATGATGTCCCAAAATAACTGCAGTACAAAAGCAAAAGTTCCATGAATAAGGAAATTTGTGACTTTCATCACCGAACACGTAAGTATCGAATTTATAATCACACTCACTTATTAAGTAACACAAAAGAATAATACCTAGTAGAGAAAGTTTCGAAATGAAGCTAATGTGATACAAGACGGTATGTGCGTGAGCAGCTATACTCAGGTGCCTGCAGAATTGTATAATAAGTTTGCTTCACAAGCAGTCAGTGGACTGGCACCGATACCCATACTTGTTCGATGACTGCAACGTGTCTCTCTGGCCAGTGTGGTACCTTCTATTGTTTTGTAATGAGTTGTCAGTTCATGGCGCTGTGTCCTTAAGAATATGAACAGATTTGGAACATCAACATTTGTGAAGTTTAAATAACCCTGAGCTTTTAGTTTGATTTAGTATGTTGCATCAGACATTTACCAATAAGTTATGAGAATTATGAACATACGCATCGAGTGGGCGTGTGGCTTGTTCGGGTGTGCAGATGTGTCTTTTTAGAACTTGAATAAATTTAATGTGGTCTTCGAACAGAACAGGTGTCGAAAGAGAAAAAGATATAGATGAGATGGTTTCAAAGGGCGTGGGGAGTTCGTGAAGACCACAGATCCAATACAATAGCGAATTAATTTCAGGAGGTGAAGCGGTGACACATTGTCGATTAACAGAGTGGTCGTAAATACTTGGCCCCCATGAGATTTAATATTATTCGTAATGACTACTTACACGCACCCTTGAACACATCGAATACGGACCTTTTTTTGATGTGGCGGGAGTGTTACCGACTTGACACTTCACGCAAAGGAACAAAAATTTCAAGAAAGTAAAAGGGAAATAACTAAACAGAAGTAAGGAATAGACGCAGGGAAATATCGGAAAAACAGAGAGTTGGTAGGATACATTATTTTTGACGACGGGAAAGTAATACATCAAAATCAAAGGAAAATTTCCGACACTATTCTTGCATCCAAAGCGAAACGTAATGAATGAATAGAGCATATTTTTTAACATAACGCCAGAAGTGCTATGGAAGTGGATGCTTAATCACAAGACATTAGCAATACAGCAATACAACGGCGTTCAAATTATGTTATTATCATCCCATCAGGCTGCCACACAACGGATAAATATGATAATACAAAAACGGATTAATACCCTTTCATTTTGCCCATTTCCTTGTGTACTGTAGCAAAAAACGTAAGGAAGACACATACAGGTCACCAAGACACTTCTAAAATTATCCGTACAAGATTTTCCACAATTTTCTGGAGACATGAAGAAAATCAGAAAAATTTTGGTTTCTTGTGAAGTTATATCGTGCACCACGTAAGGCAACTGTATAGGATATGGTGGGGACGTATAGCCTGCTTGTAAACTAAGCTGAATACCGAGCAGCGCTCATGCTAGTGGAAGGCCCTACAACCATAACAGGATGGCCAAATATCTGGTTTCCTTCTAGGTGTGCAGAACAGTTTGCAGGCGTTTACATAGAATCCCTCCATATGTTTTTCCTGCGTTGGTATCATTAGTAAAGTACGTCTGTGTTCCATGTAGTGTCAACATACTTTGTGGAAAACAAACACAGTCCTAGACATATCTTTGCACTGCCTTGCCAGTAATTCATTATGTGAGCAGTGGAAGGATCGGTATAACTTTTTGAACCAACCTGTACTTGCTTCTTGTGACATAATAGGGTGTAGATAGAGTAGGGAACCACCGCGTCGCTCTTTAGTTTTCAGATCTACGAAGAGGGAAATGCGTGGTCACATGAAGGTAACCTGCGTCCCCACACACATGCACCACGTACACTGCCTCTTGTCCCCTCACCCTGACACAGCCACAGAAAACACCCAGACAGTGATTCATCCCTTAAAACCTTGCTACTACACTTAAGATGCGATAAATCAGTTAAATATTTCTAACTAAAAAACATTCCCCAATAAACATATACCACAAATCATTATTTTCAATAATCTACTATTTTTCTGTCCGCTGTAAGCTAAGAATAACAGTCCTAGAGAAAAATTGTGATGGACCATATTTGCAGGAAATTTAATTTTTCTTTATTTTGTGCACAGAGATATTTTTGTTTGCAGCCACAGATTTCGAATCATTTAAGAGAAACAAGAAATTCACCTCCACATCACACCACATTATCTAGCTGATATCCCACTGGTGTGTATTCTTAATGTAATGTTCTTGACACTCCCTTATACTAATGTACAAAAATTGCAAGTATTCGAATTTTTCCCCCGATTTGACTTGTTTTGGTCATCGTTGACTAGGCTCAGAACGAAATAAAGAACTTTGATAGTCTACACATCATTATAACGTATGATTATCCAGTTAGCTGATATTATGCAGAGCAACGTCGGAGGGTAACCAACAAATCAGCATGATTATGCAAACTAAAACCCTATCAGCATTTACTGAGCGCTAAGAACACAGTGACATCCGTAAAAACCGAAACCACAGTGAAAATTTGGTAAACGTTTGCTCGTAGCTTAATCGCCAACTCGGAGCACTGGAAATGATCTTTTTTTGTTCGATGTAGATGTAGCTGGTGTCACTTAATGCCTAAATAAAGCTGAATACGACTGATTTGACATGTTATGCCAAAACAATCAGCAGTAATTGTTTACAGAGGATGTCAACAACAAAGAATGTTACGACTGATTTGACATGTTATGCCAAAACAATCAGCAGTAATTGTTTACAGAGGATGTCAACAACAAAGAATGTTAGTTTGGGTAAGAGAATACTGAAAGAAAATGTTGACTGGTCACTTACCGTTCCGTACAGCGTCCCTTCCAACGCTGGATTCGTGCGATCTTCTGCCTGAAGACTGGTCTCGACAAGCAATTCAGATGTTCAGTTAATGCGCTTGTCTCGCACAAGAATAGACTCTACGGCACAAAGAACTGCTGAAGAAAAATCACGTAAGCACAGACAATGTTTACGCAACTCGATTCGCAATCGCAATGTTGCCTCGCAACTGCCAGCATCATTACATGCGATATTTCATTGTTGACAAACCCACCTGGGACCGAAGCAAAAATACAAGTACAATTAACAAACGAATGTGTAACTTCCAATAGTGAACTAGCTAGTATTGAATATAAAAGTTCGTCATTAGTTTTATTATTTTTTTCTTTGTAGTACTGTATAAAATTTGAATTACCCACATGTTTGCGAAGATTAGATAACACTGAACTTTTAGTTCGACGAAATATATTTGGATCAGACATATAGTAGGAAATCTTTTAGATTTGTGGGCCGGTGCAGTGAATACATGTGTGGTTCATTGGGGTGTCAGATATGTCTTTCAGATACTGAGTAAAAATTAGCATGGAATGCAAATCGTTCGTGAATCAAAAGAAAGTAAGATATAGATGCTATGGTTTGAAGGGACACTTTAGTTCCAAATGCTGACACTTCCAACCTAATGACGAGTTAACTAAGAAGGGCCAGTCGTTGTGGTCGAGCGGTTCTAGGCGCTCTAGTCCGGAGGCGCGCGGCTGCTACGGTCACAGGTTCGAATCCTGCCTCGGGCATGGATGTGTGTCATGTCCTTAGGTTAGTTAGGTTTAAGTATTTGTAAATCTAGGGGACTGATGACCTCAGATGATAAGTCTCATAGTGCTTAGAGCCATTTGAACTACAACTAAGAAGGAATTCATACAGGTAGTGAAACTGCAGTTGAAAACAGGCTCGGAATGCATATGCAGTAGTAACTGCTATGTCTCTCAAGCGAATTAATCTCTCCAGTAATGTCCATATGCACACACCTTTGAACCCTAACAATGCAAAACATTATCTCGTAGTACGAAAGAGACAGACGTGAGAGTTTGAACCCACTTCCTAGGACTGTGCCGTATTTGGAATACGCAGGAAACACGAAAATATTGATATATTGTTATAAACTATGATGGGAAGTTTGCAAATGTTCGATGAATTTAATTGAAACGTAACGTTTGATTCTTCCGACTTGGCCTGTAACGAACTGAGACTTCACGAGTAAGTGAAAGCATCCTATTGGAAATAACATCATAAGAGCTGCAGAATTTGTTAAATCTTAATCACGAAACATTAGCCAAGGAATAGTATCCGAATCCGGAAATACGTATGCGTTAGGAAAGCAGTACACCATCATCCATTTCCACTGAGACACAGTGGATAACACGAATGGTTATTAGACTAGCACCTAGTTACAGATAATGTTCTGAAGTGTGGAAGGCTTCATCCGCAGGCTCTGATAGAACGCGGACGATAAAAGCAAGCAACCCTGTAAGTATCATCTGAGGCATGGGAAAAGTCTACGAAACAATTATGATCGCAACAATTAAGTTTGCGTCGAACAGTTCACGTAATATGTGTTAACTTAATATTTACAAAGTTCGATTTCTTAGATTACGCTCATGGGGACGTTTAAATTAATAATGTTAATGAAATAATCCAATCGACTGCGACCAAAAGACGTAGTAATTCGTGTAGACGTGAATCTTTTTGAGTGGTAAAAGAGAGTAGCGTAAACAAAATATCAGAAATCACCACTGGTTGGCGACGAGTGTGGGGATGGAGGTGCGTTTGATGCTCACATTTATATGTTTTTGTGGAATAACTTGAAAGCTATAGCGTCCAGCGAAAACGAAACCCAGAACAAACTTTAGCTACATTACGATTGCTACAAAGAGGTCTTGCTCATTTTCCCACTGGAACAGATATAACGCAGCGAGCTCCATGAAACGACTTCGGTAGGGGCAGCAGACTTACCCCGTGTATAGAGCTTGATAGTGTGTGACAGAAATTTTTTACCACATCACGCCGACGCTAGAAGATTTCATACGTATATCGATGCAGATTTGAAGCATTCTGTGCTTAGGTTAGTATGTCTAAAGCATCACAGTATGTTGAAAGAAATTTAGTCACGAATGTTTAGTTGTGACCACATTGTGTACTGATGAGTTAGGTTTTTGGTAGCATACACTGAACACATACTATAAGCACATTATAGATTGATAGGTCAGTGTACTGTGTTTGGATATCCTGGCACTTACAGTAGGATATGTTCTGGCAAACGTTAACGATTTTGAAATCTAATTCAAATATTGAAGACAGTTTTAGCCAATTACGCCTGTAGAGAAATAGCTGTTAAAGGTAGTAGCTGAGACCCTGTTAAATCGTTCCGCATCATTTTGACAAAATAATTGTTCATATGGCCTGTGCGATATGCAACTACCTAATTTACAAGCAACTGATTCTTTCCATTTCACCATTTCTTTTGAGCGGTTGTATCTCTTCGATATATTTCCTGTTTATGAAATGTTATTTATTTTCAGTATTTACTCCCAGCTTCACTCCCACTAACGACGTATGTATAAGAAACATTTGTTCCTTTCACTTGGCAATTACACAGTCAAAAAGCTCTTAGTCGTACCTCCCTTCGCGTTTGAACGTTGGAATCCTCTAACGCTGTTTAATAATTACCTAAAAGACACCAACTTGTTGGGTTTGTTTAAAAAATGATGGTTTGTAAAATTATTCCAATTTATTAATTCATTACTAACTAAATCCACGAGGATTTCTCAAAAAGAGTCGAAAAAGCCGTTGGCAGCACTACTTTTGTTGATTTGGATGAATAGAATTCTAAGTCCCTTCAACATAGTTTGTGTTGTAATGCACACACATTAGTTGCCATTGTTGGAAACGGTTCTCGAGTCTTTGGGAATGACTGTGCGCATGATATCTCCTTTTTATTCAAATAGTGTTCCTTTCAGGGACATGTTCAACTTTGGAAAGAGCCGTAAGCCATTCGTGACCATGAGTAACCAGAGGGAGCCATACGCGAGAAAAGTCGGAATCAGATGCTGAGAGTAGATTTATATGATACCAAAATGGAGCTGCGAAGTTTTTGCTGCCCACAACATACGCGCCCTTTTGCACCGCAGAGCATTACTAAGAAAAGGAGGGATCTCATGGCAGCATTCCTTTGTTACGGTATGAACTGTGGTGGATTTTCATGATGCTCCATCCCTTGAGACACGAAGGAAAAGATCAGCATTACTTTGACATCGCTACATCGTTGCGGTCTTGCCTCTTGTTTCTTCTCGATGATGTCGGATACTTCAACTAAGACGAGTATCGACGTCTCATCAGCCGTGTTCGTGGTGTTCATGATGGTGGGATCATTGTCTTCATTGACTAGCGAGTTCTGTGCAATTTCCAGATGCCGTTACGTCTGCCCAGTTGTCAGCAGTTTGACTACGAATTTCTTTGACACTCTCCTTATGTGTACGCTGTACAAATTTGATAAAAATTGAATGTACCGATCCAAGGCGTAACCCCAACACTTTCTCAAAATCTCGTAGGGTTATAGAATGGTCTTCAGTGAGAAAATTCAACTGTTATTCATTGACTTTTCAGCTCACTGAGGATCTGCCCGATTGCGGTTCGCTTTCAACTGATGTGCGACCATCTTTGAAGCAGTTGTACCACTCATTTATCAGTTAGTTGATCATAGCTTCGTCCCCGAATGCTTCTTTTATCTTGCGAATGGTCTTCACTCAATTATCGTCAATTATTTCTGCAAAAGTTGATACAATACCGCTGCTCAATTTACTGGCTCATTTTCAATGCAGTAGAATGCGGCGAGTGTTGGCTACAGTTCCTCACTGGTCTACATCTACATGACTACTCTGCTGTTCAAACTTACGTGCCTGGCAGACGGTTTATCGAACCACCTTCAAACAATATCCCCTACCGTTGCGGGAAGTAAGAACACTTAAAACTTCCAGTGCGATCTTTGATTCCTTTTATTTTATCACAATGAATATATCTCCTTATGTACGTTGGCATCAGCAAAATGGTTTGAAGGAGAAAGTTGATGATTGAAATTTCTTGACAATAACCTCACCGCAATAATAAACTTTTTTTTTTTTTTTTTAATGTCAGCCACCTTGACAAGCGTTTCATATCTGTGACACAGTCTCCCCTATTTGACGTGTATACAAAATGAAATGACGTTTCTTAAAATTTTTCTATACCCTCTATCAAATCCGGTCAGATATGGATCTCACACAGCGCAGCAATACTCCAGAAGACGACGCACTAGCAAGGGCAGTTCTGCCAACGAGACACAGTCTTTGTTTCGCATTTTTCCTCAAAAGTACCTCTGTGATCGTTATAATTAATTTAAGTTATTCGTAACTGTAATACTTAGGTACTAGATGATTGGATGTCCATTAGATTTGTGTGTTATTGTGAAATTTAAAAATATTAATGGATTCCTTTTAGTAATCACATGGATGATCACAAACCTTTCGTTATTTAGGGTTAATTGCCGCTTTTCGCACCATATAGTTATTCTGTTTAACCCATTTTTCAATTTGTTTTGATCTTATGATAACTTTACTAGGCGATATGTGACAGCATTATTTGCAGACAATTGAAGCGTGAAGAGGGCTGCTCGGTCTGTCGTTTACATAGATTAGGAACACAAGAGGGCTTAAATGCATACCTGGGGAACGCCGTATATCGCTTCCGTCATTTACTACGATTGTGTAACCGTTCTGTCTGGAAATCACGAATCCAGTCGCAGAAGCGAAGTCACTCTATAGTCATGCAATCTGATTAGAGACAGCCTGTGATTGTTGGTGTTAAAGCCTTTTGGCAATCTAGAAATATGGAACCAATTTGAGATCCCTTGTTGATAATCATTCATAACCGCTTATGATTACTGCGCTAGGAGCGTTTCACAAGAACGATAACTTCTGAATCTATGCTGGCTGTGTGTCAGTAGAATGTTACCTTAGACATAATTCACTATGTTGGAACACAGTGTATGTTCCAAAATCTTACTGCAGTTCGATATAAGTGACTTCGGTCTGTAATTTATCAGATTCAGCCTATTTCCATCCTTGAGCAATGGTGTGACATGAGCAACTTTCCAGTCTTTAGGTATATAGCTTTCGTCGAGCGAGCAGCTGTATATGACTGCTAAGAATGGAAGTAACGGAAACTCCGAAAGGAATCTAACTGGTATACAATATTGACAGGAAAACTTGATTTAATTAAGCGATGAAAGTGGCTTCGTCACAGCGAGAGTACCTAATTTACTCAAGTGAAATGCATGAATAAGTAATCAGGAAGCCACCATGATATGACATCAAGTCCATTGATGGAAACACCAGTGCTTAAGTCAGAAGGGAGACATTTGGCAGGAAACAGCATGGACTGAAAGCATAAGTGCCGAAAGTAACGGTACTGTAGTGAGACTACAAAACTGTGAAAGTGCAGCCAACAGGTATTTTCGAGAGAAGGCAATAAGAATGTCGTAAGATGGCTGAACAAGAAAGCAAACAGACCGATTTCTGGTAAAACATAGGCGTTAATGCAATGTTCGAGTGTGAAAACCGTTCAAGGCAGGCGCAGAATAGTGCTAAGTCATGTAAGAGATATGCCAACAAATAGCAATAAAGAACACAATTGGACAAACTAGTAGAGCAGAAAGGATTATTGACGTAAAGAAAGTGAAAGATAATGACAAGGCAGAGGAGTTGGCCACTAAACAGAAAATAAATAAATCAATAAAATGAAATAAAAATTATAAAAAAAATTAGGTTCTTGCAGTGGAAGACTATTGGGAACTGATAAAACACAAATATAAAGACATCAGAAGAAAATCGTTAAACACAGTTCTTGCTATTAATTTTAATAAGTATTGGGGAGAAAATGGACTTTTGACAATATACCTTAAATCCTCTCTTAAGGCTGTGCACGAAGGTACAAGAAACGTTTGAGTATCTAGTTCAAATAATTATTTCCTCCAAACTTAGTGCTTTATAGAAGCAAGAGAACAGAGTAAATGAAGATGCAGATGTTCTACGTCTTGAGATCGCTAAAATTTTTTGCATACAGTTTAATTTTCTAATTGTTTTTTTTGGGATTGTATTAATGACAGGTTGATTTATGATTTACTAGTAGAATTGTATTCCAAAAAGTCATGAGAAGATATTGGCAAATCGTAAGAGCATTTTACCCATAAAAAAGCCTGTTAGTGGTTTTCAAAGGTCTGACCATACATTTTTCGACAGAATAACTAAAACAGATTTTACCTCAGAAGAATCTACCTCGCTGGAAAAAGGGCTTCAATAGAACGTAATGCCTAACGTGCCACACAAATTTGTTTTAAAAAATGACTGTTTCCTTCAAATAGACTTGATAGCTCAAAATAGACGTTTGTAGGCAATCGAGGTTAGCTCATGATGTATGTAGTATTTCTCGGAAACATGCAATTAAAACTCCTGTCAATATGACGGTGATAAGAAACTGATTAAAAATATTAATGTCAAGCTAAAAGAAAACGAAGTGAGGCAAGAAGAATGCTGTAATCGTTGCTACTGAGAACGAATATGTGTCTAAAGCGTTCACATTTTCTAAACAGAATAATGTGTCCGAGCTCGATGTGGATCCGACCCCCACGATAAAAAAAGAAACTAGACTTGCCATTAACGATGCTACGTATTTGCTTAAATAGTTTCACAAAAACAGCTTATTAATATGAATAAACTGGTCCCAAAACTTCGTTTCCAGTTTAAAATTACAGAAAAGTCACCATCCGATACGTCCAGTAATGAATTGTATGAACAACGCACATCATGAGTTAGCAATGTTTCTTCACAAAACAGTAAAAAGAAATGCGTTGTTTGTCGAAATGATTATGGTGTCTGGTCAGTAAAACCAAATATCTGCAGCGAATTTACTAAAAACATTGCTGTCAATAACGTCTATGAACTCTCGTTAGTTGAAAAGATCTTCAAAGCTGCAACAGACGGTAAAGTGACTAGTCGTCAGTGCTGGTTCGGACAGTAACGAGTGTAAGAAAGTTTTTGTTTCCGCTGTTGGCCCTATTTTTTATAGAATTCGTCGTCTTCCAGTAAAGAAACATGGATACAAAGTTACCTTTGCTACTAACAACAACTAAGGAAAAAATTTTATTCGCAATCTCAAGTCTATAGTTGCTTCTATACACAATTCAGCAGTTTATAAGGTCACCTCGTGATAAATGTCCCGCTTATGTCACGTTTATAATACAGGATAAACGGGAAGATCTTTGTAACGTAACTACAACGAATATGTAACGTAGCTACAACCCATATTGCCTGTGTTCCTGTGTGAAAATCGACTCGATAAGAAACCTGAGCTATCAGTAAACGAAATGTAACCAGCATAACACTGTGTGCGTGTTGTACGAGTGACAGCTTCACTGTCCTTTCACACCTCAAGATATCGTTACGTGAAAAACTTAAAACTAACATTTGGGTAAGCGAACTGACTGCGTATTTGAATATGAAAAACTACAGGAACAAATGAACCTGTAACAATGAATACCTAAGCTATCTGTCTGTGTTCTTGAACAAGAAGTTACAAGTGATGCAGAAACTAGATTGTGCAGAGGAATTTACTGATTTGGTCCTACGTTTTGCACTCACCTCTTGCCTTCTTGCGTGTGGTTTACAGCAATGCACAGCAGCATGCAGCAGCAGCGGATAAAGCTTATTGTTACTAAGAATGAATTTAATAAAAAGGAATTTGCTTGGGTCTAGTTACTACTAGCTAACTTTTGACAAGGGACTTCATAAATTGAAACCTCAGAATCATCATGGCCAATGACAGACAATGACAATTACAATGACATAGGTATCAATAATGCCTGAGTGCCAGACTAACAAATTATTTCAATTTCAATGTTTCAATAACATTTAATAACCACAGTATTTATTTATTAATTAGATATGGAGAATAATTATTATTATCTGGAGGATAAGGAGGGTTCTTTCACTGACAAGCAAAACATGGATTATTGCAAATTCGGACCTATAATTACGATCCTAGCCCTGCAATTGCTTTTGCGCTGTGCTTGCGAATCTTATCTTGAATTCTATCTTCAAGCATACTTAAGTCATCTGGATCTCTCCTGGCTATATAATCAGGCCATCAGTGTGGTGAGATATGCCATCACCAACGTGAGGGCATGATGACACGTCTTCTGTCTCCAAGCTCTTGCCCAACACTTCTACTTCCACTCTCGCAGACAGACCTCATCTCACATCAACGTTTAGAATATCGCTCCCATGTTTCGCAATGAGATTGTTACTATCGATATCTGAGTTCTTATTTATTTACAATGTTACACAATGCAAAGATGTGCGTTAAGTTAGCTATATTGTTTTCAATGTAATGAAGAGTTCTGAAACACTGCTTACGTAGCTTCTCTGTCGCTTCTTTCAGAATTTTAACCAGGCTTATGTACAAACAGGACAAAAGAAGCTAACAGTTCCTAATTATGAAACATATGTATATATAAACATAGAGGTTAGACAGTAAATATTGTTTTGGTGAAGAATGTAGTGAAGCATTTCATGTTTACTAAGAAGGTTGAAATATTTAAACAAAATACATAAGGTTGTAGAACTTCTAATAATGTTAGAAGGATTGTTCATTATTGGCTCAATTATCTTAAGACCTTTTTGGGAGCCTTTTAAAACAAGTAATTAAGCACATTTTAATACATGAAAAATCTGAACCAGTACATTTTACAAAAATAACAAAAGAAATCTAGAAAGTGATTGTTTTGTAAATAAAAGAGAATGTTCATGGCACAGGGAGTTTTGTAACGTTTTGCACTTTCCACACCTGTAGAAATATGAGAAGAGTAGCAACATCTTAAACTGTGTGTAGACGTGTGTTTAGTGTCTATATCAATAATACCTCAACATAGAATGTAGTAGAATCATGCAGCAGTGTGTACACTGTCCATGTCACTGACACCTTTACTTGGAGAAACTGCATTTTTTGGTGAAAGAGTGGTTTATATAGTCAGTTTTCTTTCAGTGAGACAGCACTGTGTAATTGAAACTCTTGAAAGCAAAGTTCAGCATTGGTTACTGATTCCCATTCATGAACAAGAAAGTATTGCAGACATCGTTCATTGTGGCAAACTGCCTTGGCTGCTGCCATAATTGGAAATGACATCATTGTTGTAGACATCACATGTGTATGTGAATTTTGGAATGTATTTGTGCCCTGGCAGATCCCAGTTACTTGGTACTCTATGGACAGATAAAACTTATCATAACACCTTTACAAAACGTTTGACATATTTCTCTAAACGTAAGTGATGATAGTCAATTAAGTAACTGCACATGCAGTTTAAATGAATGAAAGTTTGTGAATTGTTTTATGTGGAACGCAAATGAATCTAAAATTATTGTACATAGAGCTCACAAGTGTGGCATTAGGAGAACTATGTTTGTTGTTGTGGTCTTCAGTCCTGAGACTGGTATGATGCAGCTCTCCATGCTACTCTGTCCTGTGCAAGCTTCTTCATCTCCGAGTACCTACTGCAACCTACATCTTTCTGAATCTGTTTAGTGTATTCATCTCTTGGTCTCCCTTTACGATTTTTACCCTCTATGCTGCCCTCCAATACTTAATTGATGATCCCTTGATGCCTCAGAACATGTCCTACCAACCGATCTCTTCTTCTGGTCAAGTAGTGCCACAGACTCCTCCTCTCCCCAATTCTATTCAATACCTACTCATTAGTTATGTGATCTACCCATCTAATCTTCAGCATTCTTCTGTAGTACCACATTTCGAAAGCTTCTATTCTCTTCTTGTCCAAACTAGTTACCATCCATGTTTCACTTCCATACGTGGCTACACTCCATACAAATTTTTTCAAAAACGACTTCCTGACACTTAAATCTATACTCGATGATAACAAATTTCTCTTCTTCAGAAACGCTTTCCTTGCCATTGCCAGTCTACATTTGATATCCTCTCTACTTCGATCATCATCAGTTATTTTGCTCCCCAAATAGCAATACTCCTTTACTACTTACGTGTCTCATATCCTAATCTAATTCCCTCAGCATCTCCCGACTTCATTCGAATACATTCCATTATCCTCGTTTTGCTTTTGTTGATGTTCATCTTATACCCTCCTTTCATGACACTGTCCATTCCGTTCAACTGCTCTTCCAAGTCCTTTGCTGTCTCTGACAGAATTACAATGTCATCGGCGAACCTCAAAGTTTTTATTTCTTCTCCATGGATTTTAATACCTACTCCGAATTTTTCTTTTGTTTCCTTCACTGCTTGCTCAATATACAATTTGAATAACATCAGGGATAGACTACAACCCTGTCTCACTCCCTTCCCAACCACTGCTACCCTTTCGTGCCCCTCGACTCTTATAAATGCCATCTGGTTTCTGCACAAATTGTAAATAGCCTTTCGCTCCCTGTATGTTATCCTTGCCACCTTCAGAATTTGAAAGTGAGTATTCCAGTCAACATTGCCAAAAGCTTTCTCTAAGTCTACAAATGCTACAAACGTAGGTTTGCCTTAATCTAGCATCTAAGATAAGTCGTAGGGTCAGTATTGCCTCACGTGTTCCAGTATTTCTACGGAATCCAAACTGACCTTCTCCGAGGTCAGCTTCTACCAATTTTTCCATTCGTCTGTAGAGAATACGCGTTAGTATTACGCATCCGTGACTTATTAAGCTGATAGTTCAGTAATTTTCACATCTGTCAGCACCTGCTTTCTTTGGGATCGGAATTATTATATTCTTCTTGAAGTCTGAGGGTATTTCGCCTGTCTCATACATCTTGCTCTCCGGATGGTAGAGTTTTGTCAGGACTGGTTCTCCAAAGGCCGTCAGTAGTTCTAATGGAATGTTGTCTACTCCCGGGACCTTGTTTCGCCTCAGGTCTTTCAGTGCTCTGTCAAACTCTTCACGCAGTATCGTATCTCCCATTTCTTCTTCATCTACATCCTCTTCCATTTCCATAATATTGTCCTCAAGTACATTGCCCTTGTATAGGCCCTCTATATACTCTCTCCACCTTTCTGCTTTCCCTTCTTTGCTTAGAACTTGGTTTCCAACTGAGCTCTTTGTATTCATACAAGTGGTTCTCTTTTCTCCAAAGGACTCCTTAATTTTCCTCTAGGCAGTATCTATCTTACCCCTCGTGAGGTAACCCTCTACATCCTTACATTTGTCCTCTAGCCATCCCTGCTTAGCCACTTTGCACTTCCTGTCGATCTCGTTTTTGAGACGTTTGTATTCCTTTTTACCTGCTTCATTTACTGCATTTTTATATTTTCTCCTCTCATCAATTAAATTCAGTATTTCTCCTGTTACCCAAGGATTTCTACTAGCCCTCGTCTTTTTACCTACTAGCCATCCCTGCCCTGCTTTTTACCTACTAGCCATCCCTGCTTAGCCATTTTGCACTTCCTGTCGATCTCATTTTTGAGACGTTTGTTTTCCTTTTTGTCTGCTTCACTTACTGAATTTTTGTATTTTCTCCTTTCATCAAATACAGCCAGTATATCATCTCTTACCAAAGGATTTCTACTAGCCCTCGTCTTTTTACCTACTTGATCATCTGCTGCCTACAGTATTTCATTTCTCAAAGTTAGCCATTCTTCTTCTACTGTATTTCTTTCCCTCATTCTTGTCAATGGTTCCCTTGTGCTCTCCCTGAAACTCTGTACAAGCTCTGGTTTAATCAGTTTGTCCAGGTCCCATGTCCTTAAAGTCCCACCTTATTGCAGTTTCTTCAGTTTTAATCTACAGTTCATAACAAATAGATTGTTGTCAGAGTCCACATCTGCCCCTGGAAATGTCTTCCAATTTAATACCAGGTTCTTAAATCTCTGTCTTACCATTATATAATCTATCTGATACCTTCTAGTATTTCCAGGATTCTTCCATGCGCACAACCTTCTTTTATGATTCTAGAACCAAGTGTTAGCTATGATTAAGTCAAGCTCTGTGCAAACTTCTACCAGACAGCTCCCTCTTTCATATCTTTCCCACAATCCATATTCACCCACTATGTATCCTTCTCTCCCTTTTCCTACTCTCGAATTCCAGTCACCCATAACTATTAAATTTTCGTCTCCCTTCACTACCTGAATAATTTCTTTTATCTCATCATACATTTCATCAATATCTTCATCATCTGCAGAGCTAGTTGACATATAAACTTGTACCACTGTAGTAGGCGTGGTCTTCGTGTCTATCTTGGCCACAATAATGCGTTCAGTATGCTCCTTGTAGTAGCTTACCTGCACTCCTATTTTTTTTATTCATTATTAAACCTACTCCTGCATTACCCCTATTTGATTTTGTATTTATAACCCTGTATTCACCTGACCAAAAGTCTTGTTCCTCCTGCCACCGGTCGTCACTAATTCCCACTATATCTAACTTTAACCTATCCAGTTCTCTTTTCAAAATTTTCTATCCTACCTGCCCGATTACGGGATCTGACTTTCCACGCTCCGATCTGTAGAACGCCAGTTTTCTTTCTCCTGATAACGACGTCCTCTTGAGTCGTCCACGCCCGGAAATCCGAATGGGGGACTATTTTACCTTCGGAATATTTTACCCAAGACGACGGCATCATCATTTAATCATGCAGTAAAGCTGCATGCCCTCGGGAAAAATTACGGCTGTGGTTTCCCTTTGCTTTCAGCCGTTCGCAGTACCAGCACAGCAAGGCGATTTTGGTTAGTGTTACAAGATCAGGTCAGCCAATCAACCAGGCTGTTGCCCCTGCAACTTCTGAAAAGGCTGCTGCCATCTTTCAGGAACCACACGTTTGTCTGCCCTCTCAACAGATACCCCTCCGTTGTGGTTGCACCTACGGTACGGTTATCTGTATCGTTGAGGCACGGAAGCCTCCCTCCCAACGCCAAGGTCCGTGGTTCATTGGGGGTGGGGAGGGGGAGGTAATCAGATCGATTCTGTGGAAGAGACAATAGAGCTGTGCAGTTCCGCATAACGATAAGGCGAGTGGTCTTGATAATTCCGTCACATTCAGTCCGTACATATTTGTCTTACATATTGTCTAAGACTTTTCTCATGTGATGCAAATATTCTTATCTCTACATAAATTGTTTATCCTTTACTGCGTTTAGTAATTCAGTTAGCTATACTAAGTAAATTTCATTACTTACTACAGAACAGTTACTTATGTGATGCCTTTATTTCGTCTGTAGGACCAATTACGTGTACGTCAAAGCATGTAGTGTGAAGTGTGGATTATTTGTGACTCCTTTTGTACCCACACGTCCAGATAGGTCCAGTAAAGAGTACACCCCATGCTAAATTGCTGGTTAACAGGTGTTACGTATCCTTTTTTCTCTACACCAAAAATACATATATGTAATTCTCTACACCAAAAATACATATATGTAAATGGACCCTACAATTCGGTGTCAGTGTAAAGAGCCATGAGTTTCATTCACTACTTAAAATCAGAAATTACATTTACCAGTAAATATTCAAGAGTGATTAACAGTGTCAAGAAATCTTCATCTGTTGTGTTACAATTGAAGCTTTGCACGAATACCAAATGTAATTTCTGTAGCCCTTAGCGGCACTGCAACATCTTTACCATACTATTAACCAACGGAATATTAATTTCATTATATCGTGACTCGTATCCCTTCTATTCTGATGAGAGCAAGTGACTTTCAAGCTTATCTGTGCTAGGCTTTAGTTCCATGAATGTTTTAATTTTGTTCACATCATTCATCCTCTATCGTCATATCTGGCGCAGGCATTCGAGGAATGACACACATTTGGCCATTGTTAGAGATTAACATTTAAAAAGATAAAGCTTCAAATATTTGTATGTATGCAACCACATAAGTAAAGAGAAAGAAAATAAAACAAATTTGTTTAAAGTAATAATTTTTATTCTGCATTTGTTTGATTGGATCTGAGAGAGATTAATGCTTCATTAATATTGTTTTACAAGGAGATATATTAAGTCAGACTTTCAAAGATATTTTATTCTTTCATTTAATAATGTATTCAGTTTAGTTATTTGTGAGTCGTTGTTTCCATCCACTGCTCAAGCACATTACTAACTCAGCCCTGACGTTCTTCATTCAGCAATGCCAAAACCCTTTCCAAGAATGAGGCATCGGTGGTAAGTCCTCCTCATTCACAGTCCTCGGTTAATCATTGATATGTTTATTGGCTAGCAAACATGTGTCCCTGTCCAATTTGCTCACACAAAACACTCTTTGCCTTGACATTTTCCGCCCAAAACATGGAACAGCCTCTACAACGATGAAGCATTGGCGTGATGTCCCAATCGCCCACTGTTCTTGGTTCCACTTGAATACATTTATTGACTAGTTAGCCAGTGTCCCCATTCTCTTCGCAGACGTGACAGTCTTAGCCCTGAATTTTTCTGTCCAGCACTTCCAACACCCTTACCAACATTGAAGAACACTTGAGTTGTCTTTCTTATAAACTGTTCTCAGTTCCAAGTGAGTACTTTAATTGGTTAAAGAGACTGTATCTTTGTCCACTTTCCACACACAAAAAATCGTATCACTGACTTTCTCCACTCAGCACTCCCAACTTCGTCTCCAACGAAGAGGCATCGCCGTGATGTCCTCGTCGTTAACACGTTTAGCGAACAGTGAGCCGATGTCGCCGCCCACCGTCTGGGCCCACAGCAGCCTTCGCCTCGGCTCTCTCCTCCCAACACCTCCGACACCCCCTCCGGCGGCGAGGGATCGGCGGGATGTCCTCCTCACACTCCGTCACTGGAGGCTCGTGGACTTCGACAGCCGTCAGGACTACCCAGCCATCGTTCACCTGCACAAAAGAGGGGTATTTCACATTTAATAATTAAAATTTACCTCATGTAACATCAGCAGCAAAAAACTCACAACACTCATTTTGAAGAACAAAGCGTTCATCAGGGCACGATAACTTTCTGTATTTTGTGTATCGTATGAAAGTAAAGAGCTTCAAAGATGCTTGTTCACGGAGTCAAGGATCGTACATACTACCTTCTATCACTAGTTTGATATGATCTAACTCATTTATAACTAGTGTATTACTTACCTTCCCGATGACTTCGCCGCAGGCTCCATCAACAGCAGCAGGCTGTGGCCGGGTCTTCTCCGCCTGCGCTGCCAGCAGCACCAACTCGTCCACGTCTGAGCGCAGCCGCCAACGCACGGCGCCCATCCTCTGTGGGAGATTTGTTTCAACCGTCAAAATTCATTCATGTATTGGTTTTTAGGACTTTGCTCCTACCGTTGATCTAATATTTTGTACATTCTGGGTGTTTATTTAGACCATAAAATAAAAATTATATTACAATTCTAGTTATGAAATGATGCAGCCTTTCAAGTCTGAGCAAACGGGCCAAAAGAACGAGCTAGACAGCACACTGTTTGAGTGTTGTCCAGATTGCCATTAGGTATGAATGTCAGTATTAATTTGCCGTATGTGTGGATCGAAAATATGTCGTAGTTAGTACAGCGATTCAAGCGAAATATTGCATCAATTAGTTTTTCAATATAAAGCAATGTGGAGGGAGCTCTACGCACCTAGACTTGTAAAGACATAAAGGCTTCATGAGTTTCTCCGCAAACATACTCAAAAACGTTTCTTGGGAGACCATGATTAATTTTCTGGACAGCTGTAAATGTTGGTTAAGTGCCGATATCGGTCAACTTCATCACTTTGAAAGCCGGGACACTACTCGTATATCGCTCAATAAATTCCTGCATCAAGACTACTTCCAGAAGACACTGACATATGTCCACACGAACAGAGAAGGATTAGCGCAAGTAGACATTAAATAACTTCCAACTAGTATCTAACAACTCACAGTCCAAATATGCTACCTAAACAAAACATGATAACGTTGTCAATACAGAAGTTCAGATTGAGGAATGATGACCAATGATATCAGATGTGTCCTTCCTTAGGAAGCTGGTACACGCGCCCGTTCAGTGATTTGAAGAAGTGATGAAAATAGTGAAACTGGATTGTCAGACAGGATTCAGAACCTTACATAATTTTACTGTTTCAACAACCACGCCACTTTGTTCGGTGTTTCCTACTCTAGCTGGGTGCACAGTGACCAGGAACAAAGCAGTTCTATTCAATGGACAAGCTTGTTGAAAGCTCTTACCGCACTAGGACCACTACGTGAGAAATGAAAATGTAATTTTCCTAGTCAGTTTCCAAAAATATACTAAGATGCGTCAATTTGGCTCGATACAATTTCTACAGCAGTTATATCAGAATCTAGAGGGTAAAGTTCCCCAGTGACTGGACGATGTCTTAGCATGCGTCGTACGAGCTGTAAACTATACGGTTTGTGCACATGTTGCAGATTCTTATGGAGCTATTGACTTATGAAGTATAAAATGATTGTTTATAACATAGATTGGTGTTTTTTCGGTAGATCTCGGTGTTTCTCACCTCTGGTTTTCCAACCAAATCTGCGTCTGCCAGGTCTGACTGCCTCCGAGATCGGAGGCAGAACACGCCCAAAACCCTCCGGAACATCTGCGAAGAAAACCAAAAATCGCATGAAGTTTAGCTGGGATTGCACATTAATGTAACACAATTACGGTGCGACAATTGTTGACTGCTGAGCAGTGGGGAACTTCGGTATGAGAATAGGGCAAAGGTCCTACAAAATCCTCTTAGTCTAAACAGTATGCACATGAAACCATTGTAACGTCAAACTCTCGGATACCTTGGATTTCTACGAAATAAAAATATAAGTTCACAAATAATTTATACACGCTGAACACAGAGACAGTTTTAGGCGGTAATATACAGCACACAGAATCAACCTATTTAAAAACAAATAAATCTGTGAGTAAGGGTCAGTGGCGTTGCGAGAGCATAAAAGTGCCACGCAATTAGTTTTCGGATAACTGTTATGTTAGATACACCATGTGAAGGGTGAACGGTTCCATTGTGCATTTCGAAACGTTTTGCCAACAGTACACGTGGTGTCATGGAACAGAATGCAGCGTTATACGTTACCCAAGTGATACGGTTATCTGTTTCTCTTCGGTTTCTTTCGCTGTTCTTCTCGTCAACAGACTTCACGCCGGCAGCCTAAGGTTCTCACCAGGGTGTGTCGCTCGACCTATTTCTGCCCTCTCCAGATCTTTCCGCACACTCCTCGCCTTATCATCTTTAAGAAACTTCGACACGTAAACGGACTACCAGATAGTTGATCGTAAACGGAAATTCTGCCACCAAAGAGATGGTGTCTACAATTTCCCTTTTTTTTGCATGATCTTCATTCTGTAATCCTAGTCGCGTTCTCGCTTCCCGCACCCGGGATCCCGGGTTCGATTCCCGGCGGGGTCAGGGATTTTCTCAGCCTCGTGATGACTGGGTGATGTGTTATGTCCTTAGGCTAGTTAGGTTTAAGTGGTTCTAAGTTCTAGGGGACTGATGATCATAGATGTTATGTTCCATAGTGCTCAGAGCCATTTGAACCATTGGCGTAGTCCCAACAAGCTCAAAAATTTCCGTTATTCAGATGTAAATTTTGAAACAGTAAACGTTGTATGAGAACTGGTAATTGAGGTGCTTAACTTTCATTCCTTTTTGAAGCTACGGAACACCACTGACCACTTCATTTGGAGATGGAGTAAGATACAGAGTAACACCCGTAACGTCTCTCAGATAACAGATGATGTTTAGTAGTATGCACCTTTCGCTTTCTGTACCTACAATCTGGTATAGTGAAACTCGTCACTAGTGAAGTAGCATAGATAGCCTGTATTGCTCACATTGGCAGCGAAGCGGAACTCAACATGCTGTCCTTGAATCTGCTTTTATGTGTTTCCCATTTGCAACTTTGTGCGTTCGCTGAAGCTCACAGTAAATTATGTGTGATTCACAATCAAGGCTCCAAAAAAATCTCTCAAAGCAAAATAAAACTCGGGCTCGTAAGAGTGCACCCGCATCCAAATAGGTAGTGTTGGTGTCCTCCTAATCGCAATAAACCTCAAACGTTAAACTCAACGAAGGAAAAAGCACATACCGCGATATACATGTAAGAGAAAGTAGTAAACTAGTTGACTTTAATGGAAAGAATCAGGAATAGACTTGTAAAAGACAACACGTCTTTTATGTGATTTCAGGGTGTTTGAAGTCCTTTTTAACAATCCCTAGAGTAAGAATCACAGTTGACTGTTTAAATAAAATCAGTTTTTTAAATCGGACTGAGATCTATGAATTCCCAACACCGCAGAGATTGTCTTTAAAAATTTAAAATGTGAAGTTAAAAATGTATATGAAAGTACAGTATGTTTAAAACATAAAGCATGGAGCGTATACAATATGCGATAGGTAGGATGTAAACTATTCATGCATCAATTATATACCGCTTAAGACCCCCCCCCCCCCAATCTTGCGATAAGAAACAGATTTGGAATCGCAAGGGGGCTTAGGGGCAATCGTCCTTGCCCCGACCCATTCGCAACAGAAACAGGAAATGGGATAGATAGCAGCGGTATAGAAAGTACCCTCCGCCACATACCAGACAAGACAGTGAGGTAATATTCCTTTGTCAATTACTTCAGAGCTAAGATAGAAGTTTCCAATGTCTAGCTCATTAGGAAATGGCACTGTATAGCGAAGTACCCTCTATCGAAAGCCAAACACAAGAGGGAGTTAACATTGCATTGTCATCGAGTTATGAGCTATGTTGAAAGTTCCAAGCCTCCAATTCATCGGTGAGTTTATTTAGAATCAATTGCAAAATGTTTCAGACTCTGACAAACAGAGGAGAAAACAAACGAACGGAAAAATCGTTAAATATGGCGCTTTTGTGGCAATGTGATGTTAGAGAAGTGTGATACGAAAGGAGGAAAGCAGTAGAAGTAAGCAATCAGATATTCGTGAATTATATACTTATATATCAAGTCAAGTGTATGAGTCAGGTGTAGCAAAACGTGCGACAGCTGTATGCCACTGTTATATTCGATCCCAGATGTTTTCTTGTGGGCAACCGTGTCCTTATTAACTAAATACATAATTTCCAGAGTTGTGCTTATAGGAAAAAAGCAACACCGTGGATTAACATTTCATTGTGTAAAGACATGCGTGTAAGTGTATTAGAGGGTGAAAGAGTGATAGAGAAAGAGAGAGAGACAGAGAGAGAGAGGGAGAGGGAGAGGCTGAGAGGAAGTGAGGGAGAGAGGAAGAGAAAACGAAAGTCGTGCTTGCTTGGGACAAATGATAGACGGGCTGCCCACTTTAGTCAAAGCTTGGAGTAATAGTCAACGTTTGGCACACGACTTCAGCTTCACTATTTAAATCTACTTTCTAGTGCTTTGAATGAACCTACAATTCATTCTTCATGTCTACATGAAGAATGTAATTATGTAACACCTACACAGCGTGATAAACAGCATGTAATTACACTACGGAACAAGTGCATGCCGATAATGCTTGGTAGCAACGAAATCGTTGGTGAAGGCGTGTAGGTGACGAGCATTAGATTTGCTGTGAAGTTTGGAATGAAGCAGTGATTTCACGATAGACTCCTCTAGTCAGCAGACAACACGGTTACACTTTTCTTTATACTGAGATTCAGTTTTCACGTATCTCTAGTTGGTGAGAGTGGATTGTAATATCTCTGTAGAGGGAATCTGGCTCCTCGCCCTCTTGTCCCTGCTGGCTATGTCCATGATCCAGACCAACGTACTGTATGTACATCTAAAGGTGGTGTGTCACGGAGTTAAAGGTACAGTCCCGTATAACGTACACGTTATGCAGTACCTAATACCATTAATTATGCTAATACGATGCAGGGCAAAGTTGTTTCTCAATCATTAAACTCTCTTAACAATGGAAACAAAAATTCAACGGAATTTACAGAATACAGAAAAACAATCTGGGTACACCATTTACCAAAATGATGTCCAATTTTTGTAAAACTGTATCCGAAGTTTCGACATCAACTGGGATCACTGGAAAAGATCGTCGTTTTTTCCAGTAAAATGAAGCTGGTACAGTTAAACATCCAAATGAAACTAGATGCTATCCTTTTTTATGGGGAACCACAGGGTTCAGCACTAGTGATGTAGAGTCGACTTCAAAGGCAGATGTGTTTGTGTAAGTTAGAGAAGACCAAGATAAGATGTTGACTGGTCACTTACGGTTCCGAACAGAGTCCCACCCTATGCGTTCTTTTATTTGAGGACTGTTCTGGAGAACAGTACAGCACGAAGAACTGCTCAAGGATAATCAAGTAAGCACAGACATTTACGCAAATCGATTCGCAAAAGCAATGTTGCTTGCAACTGCCCCTGATATATCGTTGCTGACAAATTCATTCGGGACCTTAGCGAAAGGGGGAGAGTTGCTACAGTTTTACCACAGCGCTTTATCAACTATACCTAACATGTATAATAGTCTACTCTGCCAGGATCATAATATCCCAGAATAACTGAAGTACAAAAGTAAAAGAAATTTGTGGCTTTCATCACTGAACACGTTAGTATCGAGTTAGTATCTCACTCACCTATTAAGCTACATAAAGGAACAATGTCTAGAAGAATATTTTTCGAAATGAAGCTAACGTCGTACAAGCCGACATATGTGTGGGCAACTGCATGCAAGTGTCTGCAGAATTGCATAATAACTTTGATTCAGACGAAGTCAATGGAGTAAGGCCCATAACGATATTTAATTGATTACTACAAGATGTATCTCTGGCCAGAGATTATTTTGTAATGAGTTGCCAGGTGACGGTGATGAGTACATATGAATATGGGCAGATATGAAACATCCACGTCTTGTGAAGTTTGAATAACACTGAACTTTCTGTTGGATTTAGTACGTTGCATCTGTCATTTACCAAGACGTAAGCTCACGCACTCAGTGGGTGTGTGGTTCATTGGGGTGTGAAGATGTGTTCTTTCAGATCTTGAACGAAATTAAGATGGTAATCAGACAGTATTAGTGATCAAAGAGAATAAAAAATAGAAGAGACGATTTCATAGGAGAGGCAACTGCGTTGCACATTGGATGCACCCTTTCCCGTCGGATCACCAAAGATAAGCCCTGTCTCACTCCGGCGGAACATGCATGGGTGACCATCCGGATCGCCACGAGCTGTTGCCATTTTTCGGGGTGCATTCAGCCTCGTGATGCTATTTGAGGAGCTACTCCACCGAATACTAGCGGCTCCAGTCAAAGAAAACAATCATAACGACCAAGAGGGCGAAGTGACCCTCCTAACTGCTTTATCAGCTGAGGATGACACGGTGGTCGGATGGTCACAATGGGCCAATTGCGGCCTGAAGACGGAGAGCTTCTCTTCAAAGTTCCTATCTAGTTCACGAAGACCACAAATCTAACACGATGGCGAATTAATTTCAGGAGGTGAAGCGGCGAGACACAGTCGATTTGCATGTGTAGTTGTAAATACTAAGTGGCTCAAGCAATTCAATATTCTTCGTAATGATCAAAAACAACACAGTTGAGCACTTCGAACGTGGAACATTTTGTGATGTGACGGAAGTGTTACAAGCGAAAGACTTCACACAAAGGAACAAAAATTTCAACAAAATACCAGAAAAATTGATAAATTGAAATAAATCTGTGTAGTGATACATTGAGGAATCATGGACATATTAGAATAAGTTTACCATTGACAACGGAAAATAATTCTACCAAAATTAATGGTAAATCTCGTACACTATACCTAGTCCAAAGTGGGACCTAATGAATAAGCAGAGCGTATCTTTGAACATAAAATCAGAAGAGCAATGAAAGTGGAAGTTAAATTTCAAGACACTACCCATATCACAATGCAACAGCACTCAAAAGATTTTATTGTCAACACTCAAAATCAAAAATTAACATCTAAGGAAAAGAACCAATAAATTGTAAATCCTCCAGGCTTCCACACAACAGATAAATATTGTAGTACACACACTGATTTATTCCAATTCACATCTTCTATGCTCTTCCGCTCTGTAATAATAAACTTAAGGAACACACATACAGGTCACCAAGTCAGTTCCCGAGAAAGACCGCAAATAAATTATACACATAAAATATAGCACAGTTTTCTGGAAACATGAAAAATTTCACAACAAATTTGTTTCCTTCAATAACGACAAGTGAAGTTATTTTTTGTACCCACATAAGAGAACTGTATAGTAAATGGGTTGGGGAAGGGGGGGACATTTATCCAGATAGCCTGCCTATAAACTGAATAGCGAGCAGCTCTCATGCTAGAGGAAGACGTTAGAGCTATTGTATAGGATGACTAAAATAGGGTGACCCTCTAGCTGTGTACAACAGTATGCAGACATTTACGTAGCATCCCTGCATATGATTTTCTTCCGCTGCTATTATTAGTAACGCACCTATGTATTTCGCGTAGTGTCAACACACTTCGTGGAAAATAAACACCGTCTGTGACATATCTCCGCACTGCCTCGCCAGTAATTCAATAGGCGAGCAGTGGGGGCGTCGGTATAACTTTCTGAAAGCCCTGTTGTTGATTCTTGTGACATAGTAGGGTAGAGAGGGAGTAGGGAGTTGCCAGGTCGCTGTTAAGTTTCCACAGCTACGAAGAAGGAAATGTGTGAGCACATGACGGAAAAATGTGTTCCCTCACACATGTACCACACACATGTACCCCCCCTCCCCCACCCTGTCACAGACCCAGAAAACGCACAGAGAACAATTCAAACGGTGCAACTGCACTTAGATGTGATACATCAGTTAAATAATTCTTCCCACAAAAATCATTTGGCAATAAACATTAATTTTATTGTACAAATCGTTATTTTCAATAATCTACTATTTTTCCATCTGCGACAAACAAAATATAATAGTCCTAGGGATAAAAGGGGTAGCACAAATACTGTAGGAAATTTAATGAATCTATATTGTGTGCGGGGAGTCATGTTTGTTTGAAGCCGCAGATTTCGAGTTATTTAAGGAAAACAGGAACTTCACTTCCATAATCCGGAACACCATCTAGCTGACATCCCACCGGTGTGTACTTTTAATGTAATGTTTATGACGCTTCGTATTACCAATGCACAAAAATTTGCAGGTATACCAATTTTTTCCCGATTCGACCTATTTTGGCCATCATTGATTGGGATAAGAACGAAATAAAGAAATTTCATACTCTATGCAAGATGCAGAACATTTAATTATACAGTTAGCTAATACCACGCAGACCAACAAGTAGTCCGCGTGATAATCCTAACGCAAAAAGCATTAGCATTTATTGAGCGCTATGAACACAGCGTCACACGTGAAAATTCGAAACCGTGACTGAGGATTTTGTAAACTTTTTCTCATACATTAATTGCCAAATCACAGCACTGGACATGATGTTATTTGTTTGGTAGAAATGTAGCTGACACGGCTAAACGTCTGAATAAAACTAAATACGTCTGATCTGGCACGTGATGACAAAGCTTACAGCAGTAGTAGTTTACAGACGATATCAACTGCAGAGAATGTTGTGTGGGTAAGCGGAGAGCATGAGATGAAGCTGATTGATCACTTACGGTTCCGTACAGCGTCGGTTCCAATGCTGGCTTTGTGCGCTCTTCTACCGGAAGACTGGTCTCGACAAGCAATTCAGATATTCAGATAATGCGCTTGTCTCGTACAACAATAAACACTACAGCACAGAGAACTGCTCAAGAAAAATCACGTAAGCACAGACAATATGTTTACGCAACGCGATTCGCAATCGCAATGTTGCCACGCAACTGCTCGCATCATGACATGGAAAATATCATTGTTGACAAATTCTCGTGGAACCAACGCTAAAAAGCGACGACCGCTTCTGACTATACCACAGCGCCTTCGAATTACGTTAGTGGTGTGTTACGTTCATAATTGTACAGAGTAATAGATTACAAGAGTACAATCACAATTAAAAAACGTATTTGTAACTTCCAACAGTGAACCAGCTAGAACTGAATATAAAATTTCTTCCTCAGATTTATAATTTTTTCTTAAGTAATACTATATAAAGGAATGATCACCCTTTGGAAAATCTCGGAATGACGTTGACGTTCTGAGGTATGTTGTTGTAACTGAGATCAGCTACATGTAGGTGGCTGAAGAACTGTGTAACAGGTCGACCAATCGTCTTTCTTATATTTTTCAATCACTAGATCACGTAGCTTACGCAGATGAACAAGTCCGCGAGGATTAGATAACACTGAATTTCTACTTCGACGAAATATGTTTGCAAAAGACAAGAAATGGGTCAAATGGCTCTGAGCACAATTGGACTTAACATCTGTGGTCATCAGTCCCCTAGAACTTGGAACTACTTAAACCTAACCAACCTAAGGACATCACACACATCCATGCCCGAGGCAGGATTCGAACCTGCGACCGTAGCGGTCACGCGGTTCCAGACTGAAGTGCCTAGAACCGCACGGCCACACCGGCCGGCTTTGCATAAGACACTTTTTAAGATTTTGAGGCCGATGCAGTGAGCAGATTTGATTTTCATTGCGGTGTCAGATGCTTCTCTCAGTTACCGAATAAAAGTTAGGATGGAGTACAAATCGTTCGCGAGTCAAACGAGACTATAAAATAGCTGCCATGGTTTGAAGGGGTCACCTTAAATCCAAGTGCCGACAGTTGCAATACAATGGCAGTTATTTAAGGAGGAATTCATGCAGGAGGTGATGTAACGGTTCAAAACAGGTTCGAGATGCATATGTAGAAGTAATTACTATGTCTCCCAAGTGAATGAACCTCTCCAGTAAAGACCATGTGCCCACACCTTTGCATCCCAACGACGCAAAACATTTTGTGGTAGTACAAAAAGGAGACATGAGTGTGCCCGCCCACTTTCCAGGTCTGTGATGTATTTGTAGCATGCAGGAAATACTAAAATAGTGATTTTTTTTCATTAACCATAGCAAGAAATTTACATATGTTTGATGAATTTAGTGGAAATGTATGTTAGATTCCTGGTATTACCCCTGTAACAAAGTTAGCAAATCAAAGCTTACTTTTGAAAATAACGTCACAAAAAACAATAATAGATATTTGAAGTCTCGCGGAAAATTTAAATGTTCCTTTCTCCCGCAAACTGTGCGGTATCACAATGGTAGAGAAACAGCGTGAAGGTGTTTCTGTGAATTCTCTGTTAGGCACTTAAATGTGAATTGCAGAATAATACTTAGATGAATATGAAGATGAAGATACCATTGCGTTTGAGTGCTTTTTCTTCCACCCTGTGCAATAACGATCTGTGAAACAAATCTTTCTTCATTTTTAAGTTTGGTGAAGATATTCTTGTAACTGTGGATGAGTTTGTAATCTTTTTATGCACATTACATTTTTCTGACATTTTCCATATCCACTGTTGTAAACAGGACAATCGTTCATGTAGATGAGGAAGTCGGCGGCGATGGAAAACGTCAGGATGAAAGCTTTAATAGTAGTAGCCAAAAAGAGGGGAACTCCATGTTTGGGAAGGAAGAAAAATCTCTTTATCACAGACAGCACTTTTGTGAATAACTTATTTCATTGCTCCTCTTGCAGCATAACTTTCGTTGTATTCGACCCAATCGCTGTAAGAACATCAACATCAAATAAGGATAGACGTACATTCGGGAGGTGCATTCCTGGGACATTTGGAAAACTGAGGCAAAAAATTACCGATATCCAGTTCAGTATTGCGAAAGTATTTTAGCTGCCCGACCAATATGAAATCAAGGATTTAAACTGGACCCGTGGCTCTACCCTTCATTCGATCCATGCGAAACCCTACATTTAAGCAGGATAAATGCAGGACCGCATGTTTCAGGTCCTGTACGGGCCTTTCTGGATACAGAGAACGTTCGACTGTTACCCTGGCCAGCACATTATCCAAATCTCTCACCAACTGGAGACGTCTGGTCAATGGTGGCCGAGGAACTGTCTCGTTACAATACGCCAGTCACCACTTTTGATGAACTGTGGTATCGTGTTGAAACTGCATGGGCGGCTGTGCCTGTACACGCCAACCAAGCTCTGTTTGACTCAATGCCCAGGCGTATCAAGACCATTATTACGGCAAGAGGTGGTTGTTCTGGGTATTGATTTCTCAGGATCTATGCAGCCAAACTGCTTGAAAATGCAATCACAAGAAAAAGAATGGCTCTGAGCACTATGGGAGTTAACATCTATGGTCAACAGTTCCCTAGAACTTAGAACTACTTAAACCTAACTAATCTAAGGACATCACACACCACTCAGTCATCACGAGGCAGAGAAAATTCCTGACCCCGCCGGGAATCGAATCCGGGCGCACTAAGCGAGAACGCTACCGCGCGACCACGAGCTGCGGACATGTAATCACATGTCAGTTGTATAATATATTTGTCCAATGAATACCCGTTTATGATCTGCATTTCTTCTGGGTGTAGCTATTTTAATAGCCAGTGGTGTAGTATCAAGGCTGCACAATATTTTCTTAACGACCCTGCTCCACGTGTGTGATTTGTGTCGCTTGTCGTCGTATGACATAATACTGCACGAATATTATCTGTGATTTCCCAGTTCTCCACTGCTCGGTAAATACCAATGGCTTGTTATTTTGCTTGGCGAGCAACCGAACAGAGAGGAATAGCTACAGAATTTCCATTCTGGTTTGAGATACTGTTATAAACCGCCTCGATGAAACAGCGGCCGCGCATGGGCTGATGACTCCCGGATGTTGCTAGACGCGATTCTGGCCCGTGCTGAGTTCGTGTGGACAGCGATCCCACAGCGGGCACTCACTCCCGAAGGCACTGCTGTGAAACGCCTAAAGGAGCTGATGTACCAGCCAATAGGAAAGCTGGAAACAGACACTTGTGGGACGTAGAGGATTCCGGCGGTCACGCTTTCTCCTACAAGCCCTCTTCCAGGCAAGAAGTGTTTCCTAGTTCCTCTCCTAGGACACTATGCCCTCAGGCTGACAGTGGCAGCCTCCTGACACTGTAGCACCCATCATACGTATCTCTTACTTTTAAGGATAGGAGATAAATAAATTCCTGATGTAAGAGTAGTTTCCCTGTTACGACTTTCATTTCTAGAAATCTTCTAACACAGCACGGTCCCTACATTCATATTTGACAATCACAAAGTAGTGTCCTTCTTGCCACGACAACAGTTTCTTAGGCCCATACGTCGATACGTTCATTTTCTATTTAATGTTTTGCTCCTCTAGCAGTTTAGCCTTCATTCTTACATCCATGCCTGACACGAGCTCTCGGTCAATGGAGTGCAGAAACTTTAAAGAATGGCTGCTGTCTGTTATGATAAGTTTCATAATGCTGCCCTGATCCAAGAGATAGGTAGAATTCAAACAGGGTCTTACTATACATATGCACTGGGTAATGATACTACGTTTTAATGAGGCTCTTATTACGGAAGATAAAGCAAGAGTTATCGATGCATATATCTGAGGAATAAACGATCAGATTTGGACTCAGGTTAAGGTGGCATCTCCCACCTCATCACATAAAACCGTTAGACTGGCTGTGCTAGGGGAGGAAGGGCGGACGATTTGTTTCTGCCCCTGCACGCGCAATGAGCCTCGGCATCTTTTTGTAAATGGTGGAAACTCTCAGCTGTGTGAAATGTCAGACGATATTTCTTGGGGATGTCGTGCTCCTTCTCGAATGCAGATGGGGAAACGAGTGTGAGGTAAGCCTTGACACCCACTTCCACCCCCTACAAGAACAATGAACCCAGCGAAAAATAGAGAAATCAAAGAGATGGAAAACACAGTCTTAGAAGCAAGCTCAGAGGAAGGAATACCAAAATCTTAATAGAGACAGGAGGCTAGATTACTGTTTTATTTGTTTCACAAAATACCTGTGCACTCAGATACTGTATTATAACATAGGTCGAGTAGGCGAGGAGATAATAGTTTGTTTAGGTATCTGTTTGGTACGTTTGCGGACTGATGGGAGTCAATACGAATTCAACATGGGGATGACGCTGCCGGCTTTTCGTTGTAATTTTAGAAAACAACTTCCTAAAATGTTTCAAGTCTATAATTGATTATAGGATACTACGTGCGCTGTCCAGTGTGAAAATTAACTATCTGGACAGTAAACGTGTTCCTCAGTCACGAGGTATCTGTATGTAAGGCAACTTCCCTAGCTTTCATAGAACCGTGTACATCGGCTGTTCAGAATCTGCGGAGGTACAGCCAAATTTCTTTGGATTTATGTGTAAACTGAGATACCACTGAGACCAGGCTTTCCAAATGATCCAGTTAGCCTGAACGATGTCTCGACCAGCTGTAAATTCCAGTCAAAAGAAGCAAAAGCAACGCGGAAGCAGTAGGAAAGAAGATTTGAGTGCTGGTGTGTGTTGTTAAATTTTGTTCATAAAAATGTGAAGATCATGTGTGCAACAACGAGTGGAGAAGCTGGTGGAGAAGAAATTATTGAAGGATTCGTTCAATGTGAGAAGCAGTTTAAGCAGAGTAATAAGAATGTATTGTTATTTAGGAAGTTCTACGCAGTTATGTCTTTATTAATGAATCCATTACAAGAGAAGTTAGTACATTTATCTGAGACGTAGTAGAATCCTTTACTCTCCGTTCTTGAAGAATTTGCGCGACCGTGCGAGGAATGGAAGTATTTCCTGTAATTATCCACGTGCAGTTTGTAATATCTAATGGAGGCACTAGACCAGTCCCTCAGAAACCATACAGACCACCATTTCATCCACAACCTGTTGTTGAGGAAACTGTTCAACCTTCTGCCATTCCCTGGTAATCACCAACCTTCATGGTCAAAATGAAATCAATCAATGGAGAGAAAACCTATAATCTATGTTTCGATATGACATGGGTACATAAGGTATTAATTCATGACAATTACTGTCTACCCTGTATCGATGAAACATGCGATATGTTGAGAAACTACTGCTATTTTTCGACCGTTGACGTTTTCCCTAATTACCACCAAATCCCAATTGCAACACAAGATCGATCAAAGACACTTTTGTGTTACCTTTTTTGGATCAGTCCACACAACGTTTATCCGCTGTTCAGTCGTCCAGTTTTTACGCTCCTTACACCAAGCGAGGCGTCGTTTGGCTTTTACCGGCGTGATGTGTGTCTTATGAGCAGCCGCTCGACCATGAAATCCAAGTTTTCTCACCTCCCGCCTAACTGTCATAGTATGTGCAGTGGATTCTGATTCATTCTGGAATTGCTGTGTGATGGTCCGGATACATGTCTGCCTATTACACATTACGACCTTCTTCAACAGTCGGCGGTCTCTGTCAGTCAACAGACTAGGTCGACTAGTACGCCTGTGCGCTGTACGTGTCCTTCCATGTTTCCACTTCAATATCACATTGGAAACAGTGGACCTAGGGATGTTTAGGAGTGTGGAAATCTCGCGTACAGGCGTACGACACAAGTGACACCCAATCACCTGACGATGTTCGAAGTCCGTGAGTTCCGCCAAGCGTCCCATTCTGCTCGCTGACGATGTCTAATAACGACGGAGGTAGCTGATACGGAGTACCTGGCAGTGGGTGGCAGCACAATGCACCTAGTATGGAAAACGTATATTTGTGAGGGTGTTCGGATACTTTTGATCACATAGTGTAGTTGAGACCTTATTAACTCGTTCCACATAATTTTGATAAAAGAATTGTTCACATGGTGTTCGTGCAATGTACAACTAACTAATTAAGAAACAACTGATTGTACCATTCCTCCATTTGTCTTGAGCTGTTGTATCTCTTTCATATACTCGTATTTCCCGTTTACGAAATGTTATTTATTTTCGGTATTTATTACGACATTATTTACGAACCACTGCCACTAATGACACACATTTAAGAATTGTTTGTTGCTTAAACAGGGAAATTACATTGTCATAGCTATTAATAGTATTCCTTTCGACGTTATGAATCTTGTTAAATCCCCTAACGTCATTAACGTGTCTTATAAAAGAACACCTGCGGTTGGTTATTTAGGCAAAATGATGGTTTATAAAAGTATTGCAATTTATTAATTCGTTAGTAACAAAATTAACTGTAAGTTCTCAAACAGTATCGGATATTAAGTTGGCAATAATTGTCTTAATAATTCTCCTGAAGATGGAGCATGATATCTTCTTTTGACTCACGTAGTGATCCTTTCAAGAACATTTTCAATTTTGGAAGTAGGCATAAGCCATTTGTGGCCATGATTTACCAGAGGAAGTTTTTCTTGACAAAAGTCTGAATCAGGCGCTCAGAGCAGATGGGTGCGATATCACGATGAAGGTGCCAACTTTCTGCTGCTCACTACATATGCTTTCGTTTCCACACCGTATGGATTGTGTTGCCATCTCATGGTGCACCAGCCCGCGAGACTTCAGGAAACAATAATTTGATATCACTATATCGCTGCTAACCTGCCTATCTTCTCCCTCGTGGATGTCGGTTATTTCCACTCAGACTACTGTCGACGCCTCATCGCCTGTGTTCGTGTCGTTCTAACCGGTGTGATTACGGTCTGCAATGTCTCGCACGTTCTGTGCAATTTCCAGACGACTTTGCATCTGCTCAGTTGACAACAGTTTCAATACGAATTTCTTATACACTCTCCTTATGCATACATCGCAGTGCGTTGATCAATATCGAATGTACCAATCCAGTCCGTAAGCCTACCCCTTCTTCAAGTTCTCGTAATGTAATACAATGGTCTTCCATGACGAAATGGCGCACTTGTTCAATGACATTGCGGCTCGTTGACTGTTGAGGGTCTGTGTTACGGCGGTTCGCTATCCGTTGATATGGGACTAATCTTGAAGTGGTTCTGCCACTCTTTAGCGGTTAGCTGCTCATAGCATCATCCCTAAATGATTCTTAAATTTTGCGGATGACCTTCATTCTGACGTCGTCAAATTTTTTGCAATATTTGATGCAGTTCCGCTTCTCAGTTTGCTCTGTCACTTACAATTCACTCGAATTAGGCGAGCGCTCACTCATTCTACATCTACAAGACTGCTCTACAGTTCACACAAAAGGATTATCGAAACACATTCAGACTGTCTCTCTACCGTTGTGGGAAGTATGTAAACTTACATCTTTCCGTGCGAGCTCTGATTCCTCTCGTCTCATCACGACGATAACTTTTCTTTATGTGCGCTGGCGTGAATAAAATATTTACTCATTCGGAGGATAAAGTTGATTCCTTGACAAAATGACTCCGAAAATGGAAACGCTTCCGTTTTTATTACAACCACCACAATTCCTTCCCCATACCCTAGACATTGTTTCCCACATTTGACGAATTAACAAAATAAACTGCCCATCTATGACATTCTTCGACGTCCTCCGTCAATCCAATCTGATACGGATTCCACACCGGGCAGCAACATTCCAGATGAAGACACAATAGTACACAGTAGGCATTCTTTAGTAGACTCGTTGCATCTTCTAGGTGTTCTGCCGATACACATAGTCTTTCGCAAGTCTTCCCCACAACGTTATGCACGTGATCGTTACAATTTTAGTTATCCGCAGTGACAAATCTTATATATTAGCTACTTTGACGACCATTGGTTTTTGTGTGATATCTCGTGGCATCGAAATTTAATGGATTCCTTTTACTGATCATTTGTATGATCCCTCACTTCTCGTTATATAGATTCACTTGCCGCTTTTCGCACCATATAGTTATTTTCTCTAACTCATTTTTCAATTTGTTTTGATCTTATGGTGGGTTCTACTAGGCAGCAAATGACGGCATCATCTGCAGAAGTCTAAGAGGGCTGCTCAGTGTGTCTCCTTATCAAAAATGGCTCTGAGCACTATGGGACTTAAATTCTGAGGTCATCAGTCGCCTAGAACTCAGAACTACTTAAACCTAACTAACCTAAGGACATCACACACATCTATGTCCGAGGCAGGTTTCAAATCTGCGACCATAGTGGTCGCGCGGTTCCGGACTGTAGCGCCTAGAACGGCTCGGCCACTCCGGTCGGCTCTCCGTTACCGCTTGTATAGATTAGGGACAGTAGATGACCAATAATGAATACTTGGGAGCGCCAGATGTCACTTACCCTTTTCATCAGTAAACCCATCTGACAGGAAATCACGAATCCAGTCGCAGCAGAGAGACTATGCTCTACAGTCATGCAATCTGATTATAAGTCGCTTGTGACGAATGGTTTTAAAAGCCTTCTGGCCATGTTGAAATAGGGGATCAATTTCAGATCCCTTGTTCATAAACACTCAATACCGCTTACGAATACTGACCTAGTAGTGTTACACACAAACGATATCTTCTTAATGTGTGCTGGCTGGAAAGGAACCTTATTTTTATACAGTCTGTGCCGGAAACTGACCTTCATTATGTAATTAAGTTGCTTCTCCACACCGAAGGTTCCTATTTCTAAGTTACTCAAGTGAAATACTTGACAAAGTTATTTGTAAGCGACCGAGCAATGAAATAAAAGCCATTATTGGACACGCCAACGCAAAAACCAAAGATGGACCATTTGGCAAGGAACACAATTGACTGAGAGTCTAAGCGACGAAAGTGACGAACCTGTATGAGACTTCCCAGCTATGGAAGTTCAGCCACCCTACAGGCTAAGAGCAAATATGTTCCTCAGTAGCCAACTTGAATATCGTCAGATGGTAAAACAACAAACCAAATAGACCATGTCCTGGTACAACAAAGGTACTAAAGCAATATCTGAATGCGAAAATCTTAAGGGAATTCGAGACAGGCATAGAACACTATTTACCCATGAAAGACGTACGGCAAGCAATAGAGAAGACAAGAAGAGTAAGCAGCTTAGCAGAAAGAAATACTGACGTAGAGAAAGTGAAGGGTAATGACAAGGTAGAGGAGTATGTCATTACTTCAAAAAAGATTCGAGATTCTAGCAATGGAAGATGAGTGGGGAATCATTAAAAACAAATATCGAGTATTTATCAGTAGAAATGTTATAAAAAAAAATGGAAGAAAAATGAATAACTCTCAGAAGAAGGTGAGTCAAAAGAAAAGAAGAAGAGTAGGGAAAGACAGACTAAGAAAACACTGTAGCTTATGAAAAAGCTAGTAGAGAAACCAAAAACTGTCTCAGAATAAAAAAAAAAGAGAGGAAATGTTTATAATTTAATTAAAAGGAAAGAATAGTACAAAAGTGCCGGGAATGCAAGAGATTTCGTCAATTGCATTCTTCAGAAATGGGTACATCCCACGCCGGCCGCTGTGGTCGAGCTGTTCTAGGCTGTTCAGACCGGAACCACAGGGCTGCTACGGTCGCAGGTTCGAATCCTGCCCCGGGCATGGCTATGTGTGATGTCCTTACGTTGGGTTTGGTTTACGTAGTTCTAGGTCTAGGGGACTGATGACCTCAGATGTTAAGTCCCATAATGCAAAGAGCCATTTGAACCTTTTGATACAGATCACGGATATACGGCATTAAAGATGAAAATAGCAATACCCGTCTGGTAAGAAGTAAAAGTACTGGTATTTGGAAGGCATATTATGAGGAGATTCTAAATGATGAAATTGGGGAATAGAAATACAGGATCAACACAAATATTTGAACTTAGATCGCTTAGTTGGACCGCTGACAATGAAAGACAAAGTAGATGTAATCAAAATATTAAAACCTACAAAGCTACTTAAAGATGTGGAATGAAAGCAGAAACAACCTAAAAAGGGAGGAGATACAATCGCAAAACGATCACACAAATTCGTGACTATCCTTTGACAAGAAAAAAGAACGCCAGATTAGTGGACTGAAGCGATCGTCGTATCAATCCGTAAAAATGACAGTAAACAAGAATGCAGAGACCAGAAGAGGCATCTAATTACTAATCACAGCATACAAAGTTTTCTCTAAGTTTCTCCAGAAAATCCTGGAAACGAGGATAGAAGACCAGAAAAAAGGACAATTAGCTCAGAAATACAAAAGAGTTTACTAACCTTTCCAGATGATGTATAATCAATCGCTGAAAATCTAGATGACTTGCAATTACTGACAAGAAATCTGTTTCAAAAAGCAAAGGTAACTCGGTCAGAGATAAAATGACGATAAAACAAAACTCGTGAGATCAGAAAGAAATACAAGACAAAAAGGAGGAAAACTCAACAGACTGATAATCAAATATTTGATTTTAAACATCAGGGGCTTGAAGTAAACAACAGAAATGATAAGTCTTATGGAGTAACGTCAGCTCCAGCACCCCGGTTGGGAACAACAGGAAGAGAAGGCTGTGAGAAGAAGTCAGCCGATCGCACACTGATCGACCTCCCTTCCAGAACGATAACGCAACAGCATCAGACCCTAGGTGAAGAGGATATGAGTGCCGCACCAGACTGATGGCAACCCATTTCGAAAGCAGCTTTAACGTTAGCCTCTTCGGTAGCAGTTCAGGACAGACTTTTGTCAGTTAGAGTTCAGCAGTCGCTACAACGTGTGTCGTCCTTTGCTTCAACACATCTGTGTAGTTGCCAAACTTGTCTATCGTAATTGCTTTGTTTTAATAAAACTCAATAATACGAGTTGTGTGATTGGTTTTCAAGCGAACCGAGTAGGCCGGATTCCTAGAAACAACAACATTTGCGATGAGGATGGGATGACTAACACTGGCGAAGAGCTGTAAGAATAACATTGCGACTACTTGTTAACGCCTCGAACTCCGTGCAACAGTTGCCACAGATTGTTTTGGTTCTAATGGCTCTGAGCACTATGGCACTTAACTTCTGAGTTCATCAGTCACCTGGAACTTAGAACTACTTAAACCTTACTAACCTAAGGACATCACACACACCCATGCCCGAGGCAGGATTCGAACCTGTGACCGTAGTGGTCGCGCGGTTCCAAACTGTAGCGCCCAGATTGTTTTATCTTGGGTTTTAGGTTTTTCTGGTGTCTTAATTCTGCCTTGTCTTTTCTTTGCAGGGGTGTGTTTTCATGGTTAATGGTATGTCTTATAGTATTTCTTCTATTCAGTGTTTTCAGGTGGGCGTTGCAGAAATTTTCTTTGTTTATGTGCTTGTTTATATTCCTTCCATTGTCTGTTTATTGTATTTACCCATTCCAAAATGAGCAACCTGCCTCTTCCATCCCCTGCTCAGGCGCCTCACCTGCAAGAAATACATGCAATGCAGCTAACACAGATGTTTCAGTTCCAGATGCAGCAGACTGGAACCCATCTAAACACGGTACAGAAGTTGTTAGCCAGCCAAGCAACAAACTCATGAACTGTAGCTCCGAGTGCCATAAAACCTTTTTTGCCAGTTTAACGAAAACCAAGAGGAATGGCTCAAGTGATTGAAACATTATGAAGCCCACATCATAGCCCACAAAGTATGAGGTACTGTGAAACTACATATCTTTTTGACAACGGTAGGAAGTGCATTATTCTGCGTCGTTCAGAAATTGTTCCCTAACACCACACCGCTTCAACTTTCCTTTGGTCAGGTTGTAGATTCTCTAACTAACTATTATGATCATCAAGCGAATGTGCTGGCAGTTAGGTACCAATTCCTTCGTTACAAGAAAGGGTCAGAGAAAACTTATCGCGAGTGGGTAACAAATTTGCGGCGTATGATGAGGAAATGCAATTACAGATTTGGTTATGGTGCTCCATATTCAGATGTGATGTAGCATGATCTGATCATGTACAATGTAACGTGTCAAACTCCGAGAAAACATTTTAAAACAATCAGATCCATCATTTCATTCTAGATCAATGTGATTCAGGTGTCATAGTGGCCAATAAACTTGAGCACCCACATATTTGTCAGGTTGCGTGGTCCCTTGCTCACGACTGGCCCAGTAGGCAGTGCCAACACGCATCCACCAAGCCGCATAAACAGTTCTCTAAACAGGTGGCAACGTCAGTGAATAGAATTATGTCAAGCCTTCGATGCAATTCATTGCACAAACGCCAAGACTGGTCGCCCAGACAAGCACAGTGTTGCGCTTGTGGAAAGGAAGGTTACGTACAATCAGTATGTTTGCAACGGAGCAAACATAAGAATTTTCCTTTCTCACGAAAATCTAGTTACAAGCGCCATGTAATCGATGCAATGTATTTAAAGCATGCTGCAGTCATTAGCGAAACTAGAAAGCAAACTGCTTCTTCAGTGCTACACCAGTCCAACAGGCTTTTGATTCATTTGTATCTCAGTGAAAGACGTGTGAAATATCAGTTGGACACGGGTACCGCTGTTGCATTCATGAATCGTAAAACATATGAACTGTTAGGCTCTCAATGTGTGTCTAAAACTACCACGCACCTGACAGGTTATAACGGACCATCATTTCCATTCTCAGAAAATGTAATTTTCTTGCCAAGTATCGCATACTTTCACTGCTCTCCATCACGGGATTGTGATTTGTTTGGCTTTCAAATACATGAAATTGTGTGGTGAGTGACTGCATTCAACACCAACGTCACTGAAGCTCGCTTGCTGAAAGGTTTCCTTGAACTTTTTTCTGGATGATTAGGCAAGGCTAACAATTTTGTTGCACATATTACTGTGAAACACAATGCTCAGCCGTAATTTTTCCAGACCAGAACTGTTTCCATTGCTTTACAAAGTGGCTGCTGAACTTAAAGAATTGCTAGATTAGCGGAGATATTGCGCCCATACAAGCTAGTCAATGAGCAAACCTTCAGGTCGCATTTGCCTCTGTTTTGACTTTCCGTCAACAGTCAACCCAAAAACTATAATTGTTACTTATCCGTTGCTACGGCCAGAGGATGCAATGGACAGATTAGGCGCTGTCGTTACTTTTCAAAAATTGATTTGCGCGACGCATATCTTGAAATACCACTATATCAAGAATTTCAAACCGTGTGTGTCGTGAACACTTCTTTGGGATTGTTTACATATTTGCGTTTCACTGTTGGCAGTGTTTCCGCACCCACCATTTTCCAACAGTATTCGGAAGAGCTGACTGCTCAAGTACCAAACTATTCAAACTATTTGGACGCTATTGTCGTAGCAGGTCGCACACCTGAAGAACACATAGCAAATATGCGTGCATCGTTTCTTGTGTTATCTGATGCCGGACTAAAGTGTAGTAGACTGGACAAGTGTAATTTTTTTAAACGTGAGTTGCAGTGCCTTTGTTACGTCATAAGCACTCAAGATGTACATCCTCTTCAGTCACATTTCTTAGCCATAGGTGACTGCCAGTTCTTCGCAATGTCACGGAATTGCAGTCACTCTTAGGGAAAATGGACTATTATAATCGGTTCATAACAAATGCTGCTCAAATCGCAGCTCCATTGCATCGCTTGCGTTGCACGGATGTCCTCTTTGTTTGGACAGGTGAGGGCCAAGAGGTTTTTCAAAAACTTAAAGATGCATTGCTCAGTGATCAATGCTTGACTCACTTTGTTCCTGACGAACCATTTGTGTTGCAAGTTGACGCTTCTTCTTACACAATCTGTGCAGTGCTTTCACACAGATTTGGTGGTAAAGACAGGCCTAATGCTTCTGCATCAAAAGTGTTATCCAGAGCTCTGTGCAACTATTCAAAAACAGAGAACGAGGCATTGGGTATTGTGTATGGTATCATTAATTTCAACCACTATTTGTGTGGCAGAAAATTCTACTTAGTAACAGATCACAAGACTTGCAGTCCTTATTTCATCCGATGAAGCCGGTTCCTGTACGAACTGCCCAAAATTGCAAAGATGGGTTTTAAAAACGTTGTCTCGAAACCAGTACGAGATTGTGTATCGTCCGGCAGCTCAACATGGTAATGCGGACGCACTTTCACCTCTTTCTATCTGAAACCTTCTAGTATCTCCAGGGTTCTTTCATGTATACAACATTCTTTCATGATTCTTGAACCAAGTGTTAGCTATGATTAAATTATGCTCTGTGCAAAATACTACGAGGCGGCTTCCTCTTGCATTTCTTAGTCCCAACCCATATTCACCTACTACGTTTCCTTCTCTTCTTATTCCTGCTGTCGAATTCCAGGCACCCATGACTATTAAATTTTCGTCTCCCTTCACTACCTGAATAATTTCTTTTATTTCAACATACATTTCATCAATTTCTACATCATCTGCAGAGCTAGTTGTCATATAGACTTGTACAACTATAGTAGGCATGGGCTTCGTGTCTATCTTGGCCACAATAATGCGTTCACCATGCTGTTTGTAGTAGCTCACCCGCTCTCCTACTTTTTTATTCATTACTAAACCTACTCCTGCATTACACCTATTTGATTTTGAATTTATAACCCTGTATTCATCTGACCAAAAGTCTTATTCCTCCTGCCACCGAACGTTACTAATTCCCACTATATCTAACTTTAACCTATCCATTTCCATTTTTAAATGTTCTAACGTACCTGCCCGATTAAGGGATCTGACATTCCACGCTCTGATCCGTAGAACGCCAGTTTTCTTTGTCCTGATAACGACGTCCTCTTGAGTAGTCCCCGTCCGGAAATCCGAATATGGGACTATTTTACCTCAGGAATATTTTACCCAAGAGGACGGCGTCATCATTTAATCATACAGTAAAGCTGCATGCCCTCGGGAAAAATTACGGCTGCAGTTTCCCTTTGCTTTCAGCCGTTCGCAGTACCAGCACAGCAAGGCGGTTTTGGTTAGTGTTACAATATCAAGTCAGCCAATCATCCAGACTGTTGCCCCTGCAACTACTGAAAAGGCTGCTGCCCCTTTTCAGGAACCACGCGTTTGTCTGGCCTCTCAACAGATACCCCTCCGTTGTGGTTGCACCTACGGTACGGTTATCTGTATCGTTGAGGCACGGAAGCCTCCCTCCCAACGGCCAGGTCCGTGGTTCATGGAGGAGGGGGGAGGGGGAGGGGGAGGATGATCAAACCAATTCTGTGGAAGAGACAATTCAGCTGTGTAGTTCCGCATAACGATAAGGTGAGTGGTCTTATGAATTCCGTCACATTCGGTCCGTACATATTTGTGATACATATTATCTAAGACTTTTCTCATGTGATGCAAATATTCTTCTCTCTGCATACATTGTTTATCCTTTACTGCGTTTAGTAATTCAGTTAGTTATACTAAGCAAATTTCATTACTTACTACAGAACAGTTACTTATGTGATGGCTTCATTTGGTCTGTAGGAACAATTATGCGTACGTCAACGCATGTAGTGTGAAGTGTGTATTATTTGTGACTCCTTTTGTACCCACACGTCCAGATAGGTCCAGTAAAGAGTACAGAACATGCTAAATTGCTGGTTAACACGTGTTAGAAATCTATTTCTTCCCTACACCAAAAATACGTATGTGTAAATGGACCCTACAAATTGGTGTGAGTGTAATTAGCCATGAGTTTCATTCACTACTTAAAATCAGAAATTACATTTACCAGTAAATATTCAAGAGTGATTAACAGTGTCTAGGGATTTTCATCAGTTGTACCACAATTGAAACTCTGCGCGAATACCAAATGTAATTTCTGTAGCCCTTAGCGGCACTGTAACATCATAACCATACCATTAACCAAAGGAATATTAATTTCATTATAATTATCGTTACTCGTATCCCTCCTCTTCAGATGAGAGCAAGTAACTTTCAAGCTTATCTGTGCTCGGATATAGTTAAATGAATGTTTTAATTTTGTTCACATCATTCATCCCGTAACGTTATATCTGGCGCGGGCATTCGAGGAAGGACACACTTTCGGCCATTGTTGCTCATAATGTTATACTTCAAATCCTTTTGCTACTTGGACAGGATAACATGCATTTATTATTTCGCAGATCCCGGTGGAAAGAAGTCATTTAAATGCTGAGGTAAAACAGAAAATCGCTGTACTTTATGTGGTAACTAGTTGTGAAGTAAATGAGCTATTGATTATTTACTTTGTATGTTGATGACTGATATACTCTGTACTAATCTATGTGACAGTCCATGTGTAATTTTGTTGTGGGAGATGAACATCTAAAAAGGCAACACGTGAAATATTTGTCTGTATGCAGCCCCATAAGTAATGAGAAACAAAATAAAACATCTTTGGCTAAATTAATAATTTTTATTCTGCATCTGTTTAATTGGATTTGAGAGAGATTAATGCTTCTTTAATATTGTTCTACAAGCAGATATATATTAAGTCCGACTTTCCAACATGTTTTATTATTTCGTTTAATAATTTATTCAGTTTAGTTATTTGTGAGTCGTGGTCCCCATCCAATGTGCAGGCACATAACTGTCTCAGCCGTGACGTTCTTCATTCAGCACATCCAAAACCCTCTCAAACAATGAAGCATCGGTGGTAAGTCCTCCTCATTCACAGTCCTCGGTCAATCAATGATATGTTTATTTGCCAGCAAACATGTGTCCTTGTCCAATTTGCGCACACACAACACTCTTAGCCTTGACTTTTTCCTCCCAAATCATTCAACAGCCTCTAAAACGATGAAGCATTGGCGTGATGTCCCAATTACCCACTGTTCTTGGTTCTACTTGAGTAGATTTATTGACTAGTTAGCCAGTGTCCTCATTCTCTTCGCAGACACACAACAGTCTTTGCCCTGAATTTTTCTGTCGAGCACTTCCACCACCCTTACCAACATTGAGGAACACTTGAGTTGTCTTTGTTATACAGTGTTCTCAGTTCCTAGTGAATAAATTTACTGGGTAAAGAGACGGTATCTTTGTCCACTTTCCACACACAAAAAATCGTATCAGTGACTTTGTCCACTCAGCACTCGCAACTTCCTCTCCGACGAAGAGACATCGCCGTGATGCCCCGTCGTTAACACGTTTAGCGAACAGTGAGCCGATGTCGCCGCCCACCATCTGGGCGCACCACACCCTTCGCCCCGACTCTCTCCGCCCAGCACCTGCGACACCCTCTCCGGCGGCGAGGGGTCAGCGGGATGTCCTCCTCACACTCCGTCACTGGTGGCTCGTGGACCTCGGCGGCCGTCAGAACTAGCCAGCCATCGTTCACCTGCACAGAAGCGAAGTTTTTCACATTTAATAATTAAAATTTATGTCATCCAACATCAGTGGCAAATAATTAACAACACTGATTTGGAAGCACAAAGAGTTCATCAAGAGGCGACAACTTTCTATATTTTGTGTATGGTATGAAAGTAAGACGCTCGATAACCGAGTCAAGGATCATACATACTACCTTCTATCACTAGTTAGATATAATCTAACTCACTTATTACTAGTGCGTTATTAGTGAAGTTGTGCCTTCAGCGCCGCCTTACCTTCCCGATGACTCTGCCGCAGGCTCCACCAACAGCAGCAGGCTGTGGCCGGGTCTTCTCCGCCTGCGCTGCCAGCAGCACCAACTCGTCCACGTCTGAGCGCAGCCGCCAACGCGCGGCGCCCATCCTCTGTGGGAGATTTGTTTCAACCGTCAAAACTCATTCATGTATTGGTTTTAGCATTTTGATCCTTCCGTTGATCTAATATTTGATACATTCTGGGCGTTTATTTAGACCATAAAATAAAAATTATAGTACAATTCTAGTTATGAAATGATGCAGGCTTTCAAGTCGGAGCAAACGGGCCAAAAGAACGAGCTAGACAGCACACTGTTTCAGTGTTCTCCAGATTGCCATTAGGTTTGAATGTCAGTATTAATTTGCCGTATGAGTGGTTCGAAAATATGTCGTAGTTAGTGCAAATGGCTCTGAGCACTATGGGACTCAATTGCTGAGGTCATTAGTCCCCTAGAACTTAGAACTAGTTAAACCTAACGAACCTAAGGACATCACAATCATCCATGCCCGAGGCAGGATTCGAACCTGCGACCGTAGCGGTCTTGCGGTTCCAGACTGCAGCGCCTTTAACCGCACGGCCACTTCGGCCGGCTTCATAGTTAGTACAGAGATTCAAGTGAAATACAGCATCAATTAGTTTTTCAATATAAAGCGATGTGGAGGAAGCTCTCCACAACTAGACGTCTAAAGACATAAAGGCTTTATGAGTTACTCCGCAAACATACTGAAAAACTGTTCTTGGGAGACGATGATTAATTTCCTGGACAGCTGTAAATGTTGATTAAGTGCCAATATCGGTCAACTTCATCACTTTGAAAGCCGGGAAACCACTTTTATAACACTCAATAAATTACTACATCAAAACTACTTCCAGATGACACTGACATATGTCAACACGAACTGAGAAAGATTAACGCAAATAGACATTTAATATTTTCCAACTAGTATCTAACAACTCACACTCATAATATGCTACCTAAACAAAACATGATAACGTTGTCAATACAGCAGCTCAGAGTGGGCAATGATGACCCCTGATATCAGCTGTGTCATTCCTTAGGAAGCTGGAGAGGGGCCCCTTCAGTGGTTTGACGAAGTAATGGAAATAGTGAAACTGCGTTCTCCGACAAGGATCAGCATCTTACGTAATTTTACTGTTTCAACAACCACGCCACCTTGTTCGGTGTTTCCTACTCTAGCTGGGTGCAGAGTGTGTCCATAAAGCACAGTGATTAGGTACAAAGCAGTTGTGTTCAATGAAAAAGCTTGTTGAAAGCTCTTAGCGTACTAATACAACTACGTGAGAAATGAAAAAGTAATTTGCCTAGTCAGTTTCCAGAAGTATACTAAGATGCGTCGATATGGCTCGATAAAATTTCTACATCAATGATTTCAGAATCTAGATGGGAAACTGCCGCAGTGATTGGACGATGTTTTGGCATGCGTTGTACGAGCTGTAAACTATACGGCTGCAGCCTTTGGAAACACCAGAGACGAGTATTAGAAGACGTTTCACATCATGGTGTGAACTGATATGAAGCTGTTGTCGTGAGCTCCAAAACTTCCATAAGACATCAAAAGTGAGAAATAACCTAGCGAACTTCAATTTTTTTACTTCTAATGTTCAATTCAAACTTCTCTACTAAGTGTAATTTTGTGCTGTGTGAAGAGTTCTCATTAAACGAATGTTTAGGCAATCAACCGACATTTCGTTTTGTTGGAACTACAAGTAAGTTTATACCAATGTACATAAGACGTTGTTTTTCCACGATATACTGTTCACAACTACGTGTAAATAAAACATATTTCCCAATTCCTGAAGTAGTCACAGGAATCTGTCTTGCATTGTTACTAGTTTTATTAAGTTGAAAAAGGTTGCTTATAATATAGGTTGGTGTTTTTTCAGTATATCTCGGTGTTCCTCACCTCTGGTTTTCCAACCAAATCTGCGTCTACCAGGTCTGACTCCCTCCGAGATCGGAGGCAGAACACGCCCAAAAGCCTCCGGAACATCTGCGAAGAAAACAAAAAATCGCATGAAGTTGAGCTGGGATTACACACTAATGTAATACAATTACGGTGCGCCCATTGTTGAGTGCTGAGAAGTCGGGAAGTTCGGTATGAGAATAGGGCAAAGGTAATACAAACACCTCTTAGTCTAAACAGTGTGCACATGAAACCATTGTAACGTCAAACTCTCAGACACCTTGGATTTCTACGAAATAAAAATATAAGTTCACATATAATTTATACACTCTGAAGACAGAGACAGTTTTATTTAAAAACGAGTAAATCAGTGAGTAAGGGTCAGTGGCGTTGTGGGAAAATAAGTTGGCCGGTAAAAGTGCCACACAAACAGTTTCCGGATAACTGTTATGTTAGATACACCATGTCAAGGGTGACCGGCTTCATTGTGCATTTCGAAACGCTGTGCCAACAGTACACGTGGTGCCATGGACTCCACGCGGGCAGGCTACGGTTCTCACCAGGACGTGTCGCTCGACCTATTAGTGCCCTCGCCAGATATTTCCACACACTCCTGGCCTTATCATTTTTAAGAAACTTTGACACGTAAACGGACTACCATCTATCTGATCGCAAACGGAAACCATAGGAAAAAGAGAGACCGACGGGAAAACTTCGCAATGTCCAACACCCACCTTCCACTTCTTAATCAATTATCACGTGCGCCGTGGCACATATCTTGTACTAAGCACGTGAAGGTATAGTTGACTGAGGTAGGAGTGTGTTATTTGTCCTTTATACGGATTTCAATATGTTCAGATTATCGTTCGTTGATGGTCCACTTTAAATGACTTTTATTGTTGCCTTAGGTACGCCGCATCATTTGTAACACGTGATATCCCATCTGATAAAGAAATGGTGGCCTGCCGTCGCATAGTTGTCCAATTCTGCCACCATGATATGGTGTCTACAAGTTCCCTTTGTTTTGCCTGATCTTCATTCTGTAGGTGTAGTCCCAACAAGCTCATAAATTTCCGTTACTCAGATGTAAATTTTGAAGCAGTAAACGTTTTATGTGAACTGGTAATTGAGGTGCTTAACTTTCATTCCTTACTGTAGCTACGGGACACCACTGATCACTTCATTTGGAGATAGAATAGGACACAGAGTAACACCCGTAACGTTTCTCAGATAACAGATGGTCTTTACTAGTATGTACCTTTCGATTTCTGTACCTACAATGTGGTATAGTGAAGTAGCTTAGATAGCTTGTATTGCTCACATTGGCAGTGAAGCGGAACTCAGCATGCTGTCCTTAAATCTGCTTTTATGTGTTTCCCATTTGCAGCTTTGTGCGTTCGCTGAAGCTCACAGTAAATTATATGTGATTTACAATCAAGGCTCCAAAAAAATAATCTCTCAAAGCAAAATAAAACTCGGGCTCATAGGAGTGCACCCGCATCCAAGTACGTAGTGTTGATATCCTCCTAATCGCAAACACCTTCAAACGTTAAACTCAACGAAGAAGAAGCACATACCGCGATAGACGTATAAGAGAAAGTGGTAAACTAGCCGACTTTGATGGAAAGAATCAGGAATAGACTTGTAATATACAACACATCTCTGATGTGATTTCAGATTTTTTAAAGTCCTTTTTAACAATCCCTAGAGTAAGAATCACAGTTGATTGTTTAAATAAAATTAATTTTTAGTATAACACGATTTAAATCGGACTGAGAACTATGAATTCCTAACACCACAGAGATTGTCTTTAAAAATTCCAAATGTCAAGTTAAGAACGTATATGAAAATACAGTACGTTTAAAAACATAAGGCATGGAGCGTATACAATAAGCGATACGTAGGATGTAAACTATTCATGCATCAATTATATACAGCTTAAGCCGAACATTTTTCTGTTTAGGTGTTACAAGTATTTTCATAGGTATTGTAAAATCGCCATCACAAATCGCAAGAGTAACTTGACGTGCTTAGGAATCTGTATGGGGCTATGAGAAATAACTTACTATTTTGCAGTTGGATTTAAAAATGTGCTGTATTAAGAACTCATTTTAATTGAGATAATTGTTTTCTACTCATACTGATATCTGTGTGGCATTTTTCAATCGATTTCTAACATCGTGATGAGATGACAACAGTGAGGTATGTTTGTCTTCAGCTGAGACCACAAGTATATCGGTACATCCCCCCCCCTCCCAAAATCTTGCGATAAGAAACGGATTTTGAATCGCAAGGAGACTTAGTGGCAATCGTCCTTGCCTCGACCCATTCGCAACAGGAACAGGAAAGGATAGATAGCAGCGGTACAGAAAGTACCCTCCGCCACATATCAGACAAGACAGTGAGGTAATATTCCTTAGTCAATTACTTTAGAGCCAAGATACAAGTTTCCAATGTCTAGCTCATTAGGAAATGGCACTGTATAGCGAACTACCCTTTATCACTAGCCAAACACAAAAGAGTGTTAACATTGCACTGTCATCGAGTTATGAGCTATGTCGAAAGTTTCAGGCCTCCAATTCATCGGTGAGTTAATTTAGAATCAATTGCAAAATGTTTCAGAAACTGCCACACAGACGAGAAAACAAACGAAAGGATAGATCGTTAAATATGGCGCTTTTGTGGCAATGTGATGTTAGAGAAGTGTCATATGAAAGGAGGAAAACAGTACAAGTAAGCACTCAGATATTCATGAAATATATACTCATATATCAAGTGAAGTGTATGACTCAGATATAGCAAAACGTGCGACAGCTGTATGCCACTGACATATTCGGTCCCAGATGTTTTCTTGTGGGCCACACTGTCCTTATTAACTAAGTACATAATTTCCAGAGTTAGTGCTTCTAGAGAAAAAAGCAAGTCCGTGGGTGAACATTTCATTGTATAAGGAAACGAGTGTAAGTATATTAGAGGGCGCAAGGGTGACAGAGAAAGAGAGAGAGACAGACGGAGAGAGATAGAGTGAGAGACATAGTGGTTGGGAGGGAGGGAGGGAGAGAGGCAGAGAAACAGAAAGACGTGCTTGCTTGAGACAAATGGTAGACGGGCTTCCCGCTGAAGTAAAAGCTTAGATTACTAGTCAACGTCTGGGACACGACTCCAGCTTCACAATTTAAGTCTATTGTCTACTGCTTTGAATGAACCTATAATTCATTCTTCATGTCTACATTCCGGAAACTATATTGCCGGTACACCCTTTAACAGTGGGGAGATATTATATTTCCGCAACTTGAAAGCTGCTCACATCCGCTTGTGTGTGAGAACATTATTAAGCTCCATAGAGCGTATTCAGTTCTGATATGACTTACTAGACTTCTTCTTTGTCTCCTTCACGGTGTCTTTTCGTAGCAAATTTCCAATTTTTCCGCAGATTGCGTTCATTTGATCGTCTTCATATACAGGACTACTCTGCCTGTTGATCTTCAGTGCCGTAGTCCGATCCTTGAGTAGGATATCTATGCAGAGGTGACAAAGGTTTTGGAAGGTGCACATTCTTGTCGACTGCCTGTCTTGTTGTTAGTTATTTAGACAAGTTGTCTCCACTTTCTATTATATATTTTTTCTCTTTGTAAAACGGTTCACAGACATGATCAGATACCTTGGGAAGGCTAATTCTATCCATAAACTGTCAGAGCATTTTATGAAACACGTTTTCATAAATTGAAAAAGTTATAACGCCTCAAAGCAAAATTCTTTTTGCTTCTCCAGCAGTTGTCTCACACATAATTGCAGAATCATAAAAGATCCGCCATCTCAGAAGCGAAAAGCAAGTGGGTCAAAACTCTCTGTGAAACAAAATATGAAACAGCTACCGGTGAATGTTGTGTTTTGTAAAGTCGTGACACGTAATATTTTTTGTTCCTGGCGTTTCGTCCAGATCTTCATTGGACAACTATTGGGATGCTCGTGATTCCGTCACGTTTTGCTGACTGATCTCTTGTGTCTGAAACGGTCAGCAAGAATTAGGAGCACTTCTGAAGAAGTCCAACGAAGCTCTGGACTAAGTACCAGAAGCAAAGGTGTTTACGGGCGACCATCAAAGATCCCGAAAAATGAAATAGTAGCTAAGACAACTAGTCGTCGAAGCCTCTAGTGTATGATCAGTATTTTGAGTGCTCTATGTGTTGTAATTATGTAACACCTACACAACGTGATAAACTGTATGTATTTACACTACGAAACAAGTTCATGCCACTAATGCTTGGTAGCAACGAAATCATGGGTGGAGGCATGTAGGTGACGTGCATTAGCTTTGCTGTGAAGTTTGGAATTAAGCAGAGATTTTACGATAGACTCCTCTAGTCAGCAGACAACCCGGTTACACTTTTCTTTATACTGAGATTCAGTTTTCACGTATCTCTATTTGGTGAGAGTGGATTCGAATATCTCTGTAGAGGAAATCTGGCTCCTCTCCCTCTTATCCCTGCTGGCTACGTCCATGATCCAGATCAACAAAAACCATCTAAGTACGCGCTGTATGTACATCTAAAGGTGGTGTGTCACGAAGTTAAAGGTACAGTCCCTTATAACGTACACGTTATGCAGTACCTAATACCATTCATTAAGCTAATACGTTGCAGGGCAAAGTTGTTCCTCAACCATTAAACTCTCTTAACAATGGAAACAAAAATTCAACGGAATTTACAGAATACAGAAAAGCAATATGGGTACGCCATTTACCAAACTCATGTCCCGTTTTTGTAAAACTGTAGCCGAAGTTTCAACATCAACTGGGATCACTGGAAGAGATCGTCGTTTTTTTCCAGTAAAATGTAGCTGGTACAATTAAACATCCAAATAAAACTAGATGCTATCCTTTTTTATGGGGAACCTCAGCCTTCAGCACTAGTGATGTAGAGTCGACTTCAAAAGCAGATGTGTTAGTGTGAGTTAGAGAAGACCAAGACAAGATGTTGACTGGTCACTTACGGTTCCGTACAGAGTCCCACCCTATGCGTTCTTTTATTTGAGGACTGTTCTGTAGAAGCAGTTCAGATATTCAGTTAAAGAAGTTGTCTCCCACAAGAATAAACAGTACAGCAAGAAGAACTGCTCAAGGAAAATCAAGTAAGCACAGACGTTTCCTCAAATCGATTCTCAAAAGCAATGTTGCGCGCAACTGACCCGGATATATCGTTGCTGACAAATTCATTCGGGACCTTAGCGAAAGGGTGAGAGATGCTACAGTTTTACCACAGCATTTTGTCGACTATACGTAACGTGTATAATAATCTGCTCTGCCAGGATCATAATATCCCAGAATAACTGAAGTACAAAAGTGAAAGAAATTTGTGGCATTCATCACTGCACACGTTAGTATCGAATTAGAATCTCACTCACCTATCAAGCTACATAAAGGAATAATGTCTAGTAGAAAATTTTTCGAAATGAAGCCAACGTGGTACAAGTCGTCATACGTGTGGGCAACTACACGCACGTGACTGCAGAAATGCATAATAACTTTGATTCAGACGAAGTCAATGGAGTAAGGCCCATAACGATATTTAATTGATTGCTACAAGATGTATCTCTGGCCAGAGATTATTTTGTAATGAGTTGCCAGGTAATGGTGATGAGTACATATGAATATGGGCAGATATGAAACATCCACGTCTTGTTAAGTTTGAATAACACTGAACTTTCTGTTGGATTTAGTATGTTGCATCTGTCATTTACCAAGACGTAAGCACACGCACTCAGTGGATGTGTGGTTCATTGGGGTGTGAAGATGTGTCCTTTCAGATCTTGAATGAAGTTAAGATGGTAATCAGACAGTGCTGGTGATCAAAGAGAATAAAAAAATAGAAGAGACGGTTACATAGGGAGGCAACTGCGTGGCACAATGGATGCAACCTTTCCCGTCGGATCATCAAAGTTAAGCCCTGTCCCACGCCGGCGGAACATGCATGGGTGACCATCCGGATCGCCACGAGCTGTAGCCAGTTTTCGGGGTGCATTCAGCCTCGTGATGCTATTTGAGGGGCTACTCCACCGAATACTAGGGGGTCCAGTCAAAGAAAACAATCATAACGACCAAGAGAGCGAAGTGCCCCTCCTAATTGCTTTCTCAGCTGAGGATGACACGGCGGTCGGATGGTCACAATGGGCCAATTGCGGCCTGAAGACGGAGAGCTTCTCTTCAAAGTTCCTATCTAGTTCACGAAGACCACAAATCTAACACGATGGCGAATTAATTTCAGGAGGTGAAGCGGCGAGACACAGTCGATTTGCATGTGTAGTTGTACATACTAAGTGCCACAAGTGATTTAATATTCTTCGTAAAGACCAAAAAGAAACACAGTTGAGCACTTCGAACGTGGAACATTTTGTGATGTGACGGAAGTGATACAAGCGAAAGACTTCACACAAAGGAACAAAAATTTCAACAAAATACAAGAAAAATTGATAAATTGAAATAAATCTGTGTAGTGATATATTGAGGAATCATGGACATACTGGAATAAGTTCACCATTGACAACGGAAAATCATTCTACCAAAATTAATGGTAAATCTCGTATACTATACTTAGTCCAAAGTGAGACATAATGAGTAAGCAGAGCATGTTTTTGAACATAAAATCAGGAGAGCTATGAAAGTGGAAGCTAAATTTCAAGACACTACCCATATCACAATGCAACAGCACTCAAAAGATTTTATTGTCAACACTCTAAATCAAAATTTAACATCTAAAGAAAAGAACCAATAAATTGTAAATCCTCCAAGATTCCACACAACTGATAAATATTGTAGTACACACACTGATTTATTCCATTGTCAACAATCTAAATCAAATATTAACATCTAAAGAAAAGAACCAATAAATTGTAGATCCTCCAAGGTTCCACACAACTGATAAATATTTTAGTACACACACTGACTTATTCCAATTCACATCTTCTGTTCTCTTCCGCTCTGTAATAATAAACTTAAGGAACACACATACAGGTCACCAAGTCACTTCCCGAGAAAGACCGCAAGTAAATTATACACATAAAATTTTGCACAGTTTTCTGGAAACATGAAAAATTTCAGAACAAATTTGTTCCTTCAATACCGACAAGTGAAGTTATGTTTTGTACCCACAAAGAGAACTGTATAGTAAATGTTTTGGGGGTGGGGGGGGGACATATAACCTGATAGCCTGACTATAAACTGAATAGCGAGCAGCTCTCGTGCTAGAGGAAGACGTTAGAGCTATTGTATAGGATGAATAAAACAGGGTGACCCTCTATCTGTGTACAACAGTATGCAGACATTTACGTAGAATCCCTGCATATGATGTTCTTCCGCTGCTATTATTAGTAACGTACCTCTGTATTCCGCGTAGTGTCAACACACTTCGTGAAAAATAAACACCGTCTTGGACATATCTGCGCACTGCCTCGCCAGTAATTCAATAGGCGAGCAGTGGGGGCGTCGGTATAACTTTTTGAAAGCCCTGTTGTTGATCCTTGTGACATAGTAGAGTAGAGAGGAAGTATGGAGTCGCCAGGTCGCTATTAAGTTTCCACAGTTACGAAGAAGGAAATGCGTGAGCACATGACGGAAAAATGTGTTCCCTCACACATATACCACACTCATTGCCTCCCCCACTCCCCCGCCCTGTCGCAGACCCAGAAAACGCACAGAGAACAATTCAAACGGTGCAACTGCACTTAGATGTGATACATCAGTTAAATAATTCTTCCCACAAAAATCATTTGGCAATAAACATTAATTTCATTGTACAAATCGTTATTTTCAATAATCTACTATTTTTCCGTCTGCGACAAACAAAATATAATTGTCCTAGGGGAAAAAGGGGTAGCACAAATACTGTAGGAAATTTAATGAATCTATATTGTGTGCGGGGAGTCATGTTTGTTTGAAGCCGCAGATTTCGAGTTATTTCAGGAAAACAGGAACTTCACTTCCATTATCCGGAACACCATCTAGCTGACATCCCACCGGTCTGTACTTTTAATGTAATGTTTATGACGCTTCGTATTGCCAATGCACAAAAATTTGCAAGTATACCAATTTTTTCCCGATTCGACGTATTTTGGCCATCATTGATTGGGATAAGAACGAAATAAAGAAATTTGGTACTCAATGCAAGATGCAGAACATTTAATTATACAGTTAGCTAATACCACGCAGACCAACAAGTAGTCCGCGTGATAATCCTAACGCAAAAAGCATTAGCATTTATTGAGCGCTATGAACACAGCGCCGCACGTGAAAATTCGAAACCGTGACTGAGGATTTTGTAAACTTTTTCTCATAGATTAATTGCCAAATCACAGCACTGGACATGATGTTATTTGTTTGAAAAACTAAATACGTCTGATCTGGCACGTGATGCCAAAGCTTACAGCAGTAGTAGTTTACAGACGATATCAACTGCAGAGAATGTTGTGTGGGTAAGCGGAGAGCATGAGATGAAGCTGATTGATCACTTACGGTTCCGTACAGCGTCGGTTCCAATGCTGGCTTTGTGCGCTCTTCTACCGGAAGACTGGTCTCGACAAGCAATTCGGATATTCAGATAATGCGCTTGTCTCGTACAACAAAAAACACTACAGCACAGAGAACTGCTCAAGAAAAATCACGTAATCGCAGACAATATGTTTACGCAACGCGATTCGCAATCGCAATGTTGCCACGCAACTGCTCGCATCATGACATGCAAAATATCGTTGTTGACAAATTCTCGTGGAACCAACGCTAAAAAGCAATGACCGCTTCTGACTATACCACAGCGCCTTCGAATTACGTTAGTGGAGTGTTACGTTCATAATTGTACAGAGTAATAGATTACAAGAGTACAATCACAATTAAAATACGTATTTGTAACTTCCAACAGTGAACCAGTTAGAACTGAATATAAAATTTCTTCCTCAGATTTATAATTTTTTCTTAAGTAATACTATATAAAGGAATCATCACCCTTTGGAAAATCTCGGAATGACGTTGACGTTCTGAGGTATGTTGTTGTAACTGAGAACAGCTACATGTAGGTGGCTGAAGAACTGTGTTACAGGCCGACCAATCGTCTTTCTTATATTTTCCAATCACTAGATCACGTAGCTTACGCAGATGAACAAGTCCGCGAGGATTAGATAACTCTGAATTTCTACTTCGACGAAATATGTTTGCATAAGACAAAAAATGGGTCAAATGGCTCTGAGCACATTGGGACTTAACATCTGTGGTCATCACTCTCCTAGAACTTAGAACTATTTAAAACTAACCAACCTGAGGACATCACACACATCCATGTCCGAGGCAGGATTCGAACCTGCGACCGTAGCAGTCACGCGGTTCCAGACTGAAGCGCCTAGAACCGCACGGCCACACCGCCCGGCTTTGCATAAGACACATTTTAAGATTTTTGGGCCGATGCAGTGAGCAGATCTGATTTTCATTGGGGTGTCAGATGCTTCTTTCAGTTACCGAATAAAAGTTAGGATGGAGTACAAATCGTTCGCGAGTCAAACGAGACTAAGAAATAGCTGCCATTGTTTGAAGGGCTCACTTTAATTCCAAGTGCCGACAGTTACAATACAATGACAGTTATTTAAGGAGGAATTCATGCAGGAGGTGATGTAACGGTTCAAAACAGGTTCGAAATGCATATGTAGAAGTAATTACTATGTGTCCCTAGTGAATGATCCTCTCCAGTAAAGACCATGTGCCCACACCTTTGCATCCCAACGACGCAAAACATTTTGCTTTAGTGCAAAAAGGAGACATGAGTGTGCCCGCCCACTTTCCAGGTCTGTGATGTATTTGTAGCATGCAGGAAATACTAAAATAGTGAATTATTTTCATTAACCATGCCAGGAAATTTACATATGTTTGATGAATTTAGTGGAAATGTGTGTTAGATTCCTGGTATTACCCCTGTAACAAAGTTAGGAAATCAAAGCTTACTTTTGAAAATAACGTCATCAAAAACAATAATACACTCCTGGAAATTGAAATAAGAACACCGTGAATTCATTGTCCCAGGAAGGGGAAACTTTATTGACACATTCCTGGGGTCAGATACATCACATGATCACACTGACAGAACCACAGGCACATAGACACAGGCAACAGAGCATGCACAATGTCGGCACTAGTACAGTGTATATCCACCTTTCGCAGCAATGCAGGCTGCTATTCTCCCATGGAGACGATCGTAGAGATGCTGGATGTAGTCCTGTGGAACGGCTTGCCATGCCATTTCCACCTGGCGCCTCAGTTGGACCAGCGTTCGTGCTGGACGTGCAGACCGCGTGAGACGACGCTTCATCCAGTCCCAAACATGCTCAATGGGGGACAGATCCGGAGATCTTGCTGGCCAGGGTAGTTGACTTACACCTTCTAGAGCACGTTGGGTGGCACGGGATACATGCGGACGTGCATTGTCCTGTTGGAACAGCAAGTTCCCTTGCCGGTCTAGGAATGGTAGAACGATGGGTTCGATGACGGTTTGGATGTACCGTGCACTATTCAGTGTCCCCTCGACGATCACCAGTGGTGTACGGCCAGTGTAGGAGATCGCTCCCCACACCATGATGCCGGGTGTTGGCCCTGTGTGCCTCGGTCGTATGCAGTCCTGATTGTGGCGCTCACCTGCACGGCGCCAAACACGCATACCACCATCATTGGCACCAAGGCAGAAGCGACTCTCATCGCTGAAGACGACACTTCTCCATTCGTCCCTCCATTCACGCCTGTCGCGACACCACTGGAGGCGGGCTGCACGATGTTGGGGCGTGAGCGGAAGACGGCCTAACGGTGTGCGGGACCGTAGCCCAGCATCATGGAGACGGTTGCGAATGGTCCTCGCCGATACCCCAGGAGCAACAGTGTCCCTAATTTGCTGGGAAGTGGCGGTGCGGTCCCCTACGGCACTGCGTAGGATCCTACGGTCTTGGCGTGCATCCGTGCGTCGCTGTGGTCCGGTCCCAGGTCGACGGGCACGTGCACCTTCCGCCGACCACTGGCGACAACATCGATGTACTGTGGAGACCTCACGCCCCACGTGTTGAGCAATTCGGCGGTACGTCCACCCGGCCTCCCGCATGCCCACTATACGCCCTCGCTCAAAGTCCGTCAACTGCACATACGGTTCACGTCCACGCTGTCGCGGCATGCTACCAGTGTTAAAGACTGGGATGGAGCTCCGTATGCCACGGCAAACTGGCTGACACTGACGGCGGCGGTGCACAAATGCTGCGCAGCTAGCGCCATTCGACGGCCAACACCGCGGTTCCTGGTGTGTCCGCTGTGCCGTGCGTGTGATCATTGCTTGTACAGCCCTCTCACAGTGTCCGGAGCAAGTATGGTGGGTCTGACACACCGGTGTCAATGTGTTCTTTTTTCCATTTCTAGGAGTGTAGATATCTGAGGTCTCGCGGAAAAATTTAAATGTTCCTTTCTCCCTCAAACTGTGCGATATCACAATGGTAGAGAAACAGCGTGAAGGTGTTTCTGTGAATCCTCTGTTAGGCACTTAAATGTGAATTGCATAATAATACTTAGATGAATATGAAGATGAAGATACCATTGCGTTTGAGTGCTTTTTCTTCCATCCTGTGCAATAACGATCTGTGAAACAAATCTTTCTTCATTTTTATATTTGGTGAAGATATTCTTGTAACTGTGGATGAGTTTGTAATCTTTTTATGCACATTACATTTTTCTGACATTTTCCATATCCACTGTTGTAAACAGGACAATCGTTCATGTAGATGAGGAAGTCGGCGGCGATGGAAAACGTCAGGATGAAAGCTTTAATAGTAGTAGCCAAAAAGAGGGGAACTCCATGTTTGGGAAGGAAGAAAAATCTCTTTATCACAGACAGCACTTATGTGAATAACTTATTTCATTGCTCCTCCTGCAGCATAACTTTTGTTGTATTCGACCCAACGCTGTAAGAACATCAACATCAAATAAGGATAGATATACATTCGGGGGCTGTATTCCTGGGACATTTGGAAAACTGAGGCAAAAAATTACCGATATCCAGTTCAGTGTTGCGAAATGTATGCATACTTTCTGATTAACGATTTATTATCCCAGAAAAGTAAATTAAACCAGTGTTGAAGGAGGTATATCCTGGAAATGAAAACGGTATTTTGCAACCAACTAGTATGACTTCGAGCTCATGGTATACGCAGAGATACTTTGAAAATGCCGCCACTAGATTCCAGCATTTCTCGACAATCATCTCAGTAATGCTGCTTCGTGGAATGGTAATGTACAAGAAATCGAAGAATAGTTATCCGTACATGATCATGCACTTCAAAGCTACTAGTCACGAAAAATATTACCAGTATATTTCGTCCAGGATTCTGTAATCATTTTAGAATGCAACGTGTTAAGAATACACTACTGGCCATTAAAATTGCTACATCACGTTGATGACGTGCTATAGACGCGAAATTTAACCGACAGGAAGAAGATGCTGTGATATGCAAATGATTAGCTTGACAGAGCATTCACACCAGGTTGACGCCGGTTGCGACACCTACATCGTGCAGACATGAGGAAAGTTTCCATCCGATTAGTCATTCACAAACAGCAGTTGACCGGCGTTGCCTGGTGAAACGTTGTTGTGATGCCTCGTGTAAGATGGAGAAATGCGTACCATCACGTTTCCGACTTTGATAAAGGTCGGATTGCAGCCTATCGCAAGTGCGGTTTGTCGTATCGCGACATTGCTGCTCGCGTAACGGATCGTGCAGCCATGTCTCGATCGCTGTGTCAACAGATGGGGACGTTTGCAAGACAACAACCATCTGCATGAACAGTTCGACGACGTTTGCAGCAGCATGGACTATCAGCTCGGAGACCATGGCTGCGGTTACCCTTGACGCTGCATCACAGACAGGAGCGCCTGCGATGGTGTACTCAACGACGAACCTGAGTGCACGAATGTCAAAACATCGTTTTTTTTCGGATGAATACAGGTTTTGTTTATAGCGTCATGATGGTCGCATCCGTGTTTGGCGACATCGCGGTGAACGCACATTGGAAGCGTGTATTCGTCATCGCCATACTGGCATAGCACCCGGCGTGATGGTATGGGGTGCCATTGGTTACACGTCTAGGTTACCTCTCGTTCGCACTGACGGCACTTTGAACAGTGGACGTTACATTTCAGATGTGTTACGATCCGTGGCTCTACCCTTCATTTGATCACTACGAAATCCTACATTTGAGCAGGATAATGCACGAATGCATGTTGCAGGTCCTGTATGGGCCTTTCTGGATACAGAAAACGTTCGACTGTTACCCTGGCCAGCACATTATCCAGATCTTTCACCAATTGCAAAGTCTGGTCAATGGTGACGGAGGAAATGGCTCGTTACAATACGCCAGTCACTACTGTTGACGAACTGTGGTATCGTGTCGCAACTGCATGTTCAGCTGTACCTGTACACGCCATCCAAGCTCTGTTTGACTCAATGCCTTGGCGTATCAAGTCCGTTATTACGGCCAGAGGTGGTGATTCTGGGTACTGATTTCTCAGGATCTATGCACCCAATATGCGTGAAAATGTGTCAGTTCTAGTATAATATATTTGTCCAAGGATTACCCGTTTATCATTTCTTCTGGGTGTAGTTATTTTAATGGCCAGTAGAGTAGTATCAGCGCTGCACAATATTTTCTTACCGACCCGGCTCCACGTGTGTGATTTGTGTCGTTTGTTGTCGTGTCACATAATACTGCACGAATATTATCTGCGATTTCCCAGTTCTCCACTCCTCGGTAAATAACAATGGCTTGTTATTTTGGTAATTTGCGTGGCGAGCAACCGAACAGAGAGGAATATCTATAGAATTTCCATTCCGCTTTGAGATACTGTTATAAACTGCCTCGATGAAACAGCGGCAGCGCATGGGCTGATGACTCCCGGATGTTGCTAGACGCGCCCGAAACGCCTAAACGTGCTCCTCTACCAGCCATTAGGAAAGCTGGAAATAGACACTTGTGGGACGTAGAGCAGGCCAGCGGTCACGCTTTCTCCTGCAAGCCCTCTTCCAGGCAAGAAGCGTTTCCTAGTTCCTGTCCTAGGGCACTATGCCCTCAGGCTGACAGTGGCAGCCTCCTGACACTGTAGCACCCATCATACGTATCTCTTACTTTTAAGGATAGGAGATAAATAAATTCCTGATGTAAGATTAGTTTCCTTGTTACGACATTCATTTCTAGAAATCTTCTAACACAGCACGGCCCCTACATCCATATTTGACAATCACAAAGTAGAGTCCTTCTTTCCACGACAACAGTTTCTTAGGCCCAGCAATCGCTGCCTATGCGCTACCACGTTTGTGCTGTGTCGACATACCTGGTGCATGTCTTGCCAGAACCACTGCTTTCGTGGGCAGAGGAGAGATCTCACAACAGTGCACCGTTCTGTGGGGATCCATGGCGACGTCGACGGCTCCATTGCTCCCAAAACAACGTGCCGTGTCGCTGACCACACCAGTGCTGACAATATCGTATTTCGTCACCTGAAGCTGGTATGAACACTTACTTAATATGAAAATTCTTCAGAGAGCTGCCCCCGATGAACCCTTCCTGATACGATTTTTATGTTAGTTTAATGTCGATACGTTCATTTCCTATTTAATGTTTTGCTCCTCTAGCTGTTTAGCCTTCATTTTTACAACCATTCCTGACACAAGCTTTCGATCAATGGACCGTAGAAACTGTAAAGAATGGCTGCTGTCTCTTATGATAAGTTAGATAATGCTGCCCTGCTCCAAGAGATAGTTAGTATACAAACTGGGTCTTGCTATACATATGCAATGGGCAGGGATACTACGTTTTAATGTGGTTCTTATTACAGAAGATAAAGCAAGAGTTATCGATGCATATATCTGCGGAATTTTGGACTCAAGTTAATGTGGCATCTCCCACCTCATCACATAAAACCGTTAGACTGGCTGTGCTAGGGGAGGAAGGGTGGACGATTTGTTTCTGCCCCTGCACGCTTAATGAGCCTCAGCATGTTTTTGTACATGGTAGAAACTCTCAGCTGTGTGAAACGCCAGACGGTATGTCTTGGGGCTGTCGTGTTCGTTCTCGAATGCAGATGGGGGAAACGAGTGTGAGGTAGACCATGACACCCACTCTCACCCCTTGCAAGAAGAATGAACCCAGCGAAAAATGGAGAAATCAAAGAGATGGCAAACACAGTCTTAGAAGCAAGCTCAGAGGAAGGAATACCAAAATCTTAATAGATACAGGAGACTAGATTACTGTTTTATTTGTTTCACAAAATACGTGTTCGCTCAGATACTGTATTATAACATAGGTCGAGTAGGTGATGAGATAATAGTTCCTTTAGGTATCTGTTTGGTATGTTTGCAGACTGATGGGAGCCAATACGAATTCAACATGGGGATGAAGCTGCCGGCTTTTTGTTCTGATTTTAGAAAACAACTTCCTAAAGAGTTTCAATGCTGTAATTGAATATGGGATAGGAAGTGCGCTGTCCAGTGAGACAATTCGATATCTGGACCGTAAGCGTGTGCCTCAATCACGAGGTATCTGTGCGTAAGGACACTTCCCTAGCTCTCATAGAACCGTGTACATCGGTGTTAAAAAATAGCACCGCTGTTCAGAATCAGCGGAGGTACAGTCAAACTTCTTTGGACTGATGTCCAAATTCAGATACAACTGAGACCAAGCATTCCAAATGATCCAATTAGCCTGAACGATGTCTCGACCAGCTGTAAATTCCAGCCAAAAGAAGCAAAAGCAACGCGGAAGAAGTAGGAAAGAAGATTTGCGTGCTGGTGTCTGTTGTTAAATTTTGTTTATAAAAATGTGAAGATCATGTGTGCAACAACGATTGGAGAAGCTAGTGGAGAAGAGATTATTGAAGAATTCGCACAATGTGAGAAGCAGTTTAAGCAGAGAAAGAGAAATTGTTGTTATTTAGGAAGTTCTGCGCAGTTATGCCTTTATTAATGAATTTATTACAAGAGAAGTTAGTACATTTATCTGAGACAGAATAGAATCCTTTACTCTCAGTTCTTGAAGAATTTGCGCGACTATGCGAGGTATGGATGTATTTCCTGTAACTATCCACGTACAGTATGAAATCTCTAATGAAGTCCCTCAGAAACCATACAGACCACCATTTCATCCACAACCTGTTGTTGAGGAAACTGTTCAAGCTTTTGCCATCCCCTGGTCATCACCAACATTCATGGTCAGAATGAAATCAGTCAATGGAGAGAAAACCTGTAATCTATGTTTCGATATTACATGGGTAAATAAGGTATTGATTCATGACAATTACTCTCTACCCTCTATCGACGAAACATCGGATAGATTGAGAAACTACTGCCATTTTCGACCGTTGATGCTTTCTCTAATTACCACCAAATCCCAATTGCACCACAAGATCGACCAAAGACGCTTTTGTGTTGCCTTTTTTGGATCACTCCACGCAACGTTTTTCAATCGTCCAGTTTTTACGCTCCTTACACCAAGCGAGGCGTCGATTGGCATTTATCGGCGTGATGTGTGGCTTATGAGCAGCCGCTCGACCATGAAATCCAATTTTTCTCACCTCCCGCCTAACTGACATAGTACGTGCAGTGGATTCTGATTCAGTTTGTAATTGCGGTGTGATGGTCAGGATACATGTCTGCCTATTACACATTACGACCTTCTTCCACAGTCGGCTGTCTCTGTCAGTCAACAGACGAGATCGACTAGTACGCTTATGCACTTTACGTGTCCTTTCACGTTTCCACTTCAATTTCGCATCGGAAACAGTGGCCCTAGGGATGTTTAGGAGTGCGGAAATCTCGCGTAGAGAATTATAGCACAAGTGACTCCCAATCACCTGAGCTTGTTCGAAGTCCGTGAGTTCCGCCGAGCGTCCCATTCTGCTCTCTCACGATGTCTAATAACGACGGAGGTAGCTGATATGCAGTACCTGGCAGTGGGTGGCAGCACAATGCACCTAGTATGGAAAACGTATGTTTCTGAGGATGTTCGGATACTTTTGATCGCATAGTGCAGTTGAGACCTTATTAACTCGTTCCACATAATTTTGATAATCGAATTGTTCACGTAGTGTCCGTGCAGTGTACAACTAACTAATTAAGAAACAACTGATAGTACCATTCCTCCATTTGTCTTGAGCTGTTGCATCTCTTTCATATACTCGTATTTCCCGTTTACGAAATGTTATTTATTTTCGGTATTTATTACGACATTATTTACGAACCACAGCCACTAATGACCCACATTTAAGAATTGTTTCTTGCTTAAACAAGTAATTACATTGTCAAAGCTATTAATCGTATTCCCTTCGACGTTATGAATCTTGTTAAATCCTCTAACGTCATTAACGTGTTTTCTAAACGGACACCTGAGGGTGGTTATGTAAGCAAAATGATGGTTTATAAAAGTATTGCAATTTATTAATTCGTTAGTAACAAAATTAACTGTAAGTTCTCAAACAGTATCAGATATTAGGTGTGCAACAATTCTCTTGATGATGGAGCATGATATCTTCTTTTGACTCAAGTAGTGACCCTTCCAAGGACATTTTCAGCTTTGGAAGTAGGCGTAAGCCATTTGTGGCCATAATTAACCAGAGGAAGTTTTTCGTGACAGAAGTCTGAATCAGGTGCTCAGAGTAGATGGGTGCTATATCATGATGTAAGTGCCAACTTTCTGCTGCACACAACATACGCGTTCGTTTCCACAACGTATGGATTGTGGTGCCATCTCATGGTGCACCAGCCCACGAGACTTCAGGAGAGAATACTTTGATATCGGTATATCGCTGCTAACCAGCCTATCTTCTCCCTCGTGGATGTCGGTTATTTCCACACAGACTACAGCCGACGCCTCATCGCCTGTGCTCTTGTCGTTCGGTCTGCAATGTCTCGCACGTTCTGTGCAATTTCCAGACGGCTTTGCATCTGCTCAGTTGACAGCAGTTTCAATACGAATATCTTATACACTCTCCTTATGCATACATCGCAGTGCGTTGATCAATATCGAATGTACCAATCCAGTCCGTAGGCATACCCCTTCCTCAAGTTCTCGTAATGTTATACAATGGTCTTCCATGACGAAATTGCTCACTTGTTCAATGACATTACGGCTCGTTGACTGTTGAGGGTCTATGTTACGGCGGTTCACTATCCGTTGAGGTGAGACTAACCTTGAAATGGTTCTACCACTCTTTATCGGTTAGCTACTCATAGCATCGTCCATAAATGTTTCTTAAATCTTGCGGATGACCTTCATTCTGATGTCGTCAAATTTTTTTGCAATATTTGATGCAGTTCCGCTGCTCAGTTTGCTCTGTCACTTACAATTCACTCGAATTAGGCGAGCGCTCACTCATCTACATCTACAAGACTGCTCTGCAGTTCACACAAAAGTTTTATCGAAACACATTCAGACTGTCTCTCTACCGTTGCGGGGAGTATGTAAACTTACATCTTTCCGAGCGAGCTCTCATTCTTCTCATCTCATCTCATCTCATCTCATCTCATCACGACGCTGCCGTGAGTAAAATATTTCCTCATTCGGAGGATCTAGTTGATTTCTTGCCTAGATGATGCCGCAAAGAGAAACGCTTTCGTTTTTATTACAACCACCTCAATTCCCTCCCCATATCCTAGACATTGTTTACCACATTTGACGAATTAACAAAATAAATTGCCCATCTTCGACATTCTTCGGCGTCATCCGTCAATCCGATCTGATACGGATTCCACACTGGGCAGCAACATTCCAGCTGAAGACACAAAAGTACAGAGTAGGCAGTCTTTAGTAGCCCCGTTGCTTCTTCCAGGTGTTCTGCCGATAAACATAGTGTTTCGCAAGTCTACCCCACAACGTTATGCACGTGATCGTTACAATTTAAGTTATCCGCAGTGGTAAACCTTAGATATTAGCTGCTTTGACGGCCATTGGTTTTTGTGTGGTTTCTCGTGGTATCGAAATTTAATGGATTCCTTTTACTAATCATTTGTATGATTCCACACTTCTCGCTATATAGATTCACTTGCAGCTTTTAGCACCATATAGTTATTTTCTCTAACTCATATTTCAATTTGTTTTGATCTTACGGTGGTTTTAATAGGCAGTAAATGACGGCATCACCTGCAGAAGTTTAAGAGGACTGCTAAGTGTGTCTCCTTATTCAAAAATGGCGCTGAGCACTATGGGACTTAACTTCTGAGGTCATCAGTCGCCTAGAACCTAGAACTACTTAAACCTAACTAACCTAAGGACATCACACACATCTATGCCCGAGGCAGGATTCGAATCTGCGACCATAGTGGTCGTGCGGTTCCGTACTGTAGCGCCTGGAACGGCTCGGCCAATCCGGTCGGCTCTCCGTTACCGCTTGTATTGATTAGGAACAGCAGATGACCAGTAATGAACACTTGGGAGCGCCAGAAGTCACTACCCCTTTTCATCAGTTGATACTACACGTAACCCTTCTGACAGGAAATTCCGAATCCAGTCGCAGCAGAGAGACTATGCTCCACAGTCATGCAATCTGATTACAAGTCGCTTGTGAGGAACTGTTTTAAAAGCCTTCTGGCCATATGGAAATAGGGGATCAATTTCAGAACCCTTGTTCATAACCACTCAATACCGCTTATGAATACTGACCTAGTCGTGTTACACAAGAGCGATATTTTCTTAATGAGGGCTGGCTGTGTGTACCAACCGATCGTTGTCTTCATGTAATTCAATACGTTCGAACACATTGCATGGTTCAAAATTCTACTGAAAATTTTACTCAGTGACATGGGTCGATAAAGTATCCGATTACTCCTACTGTATTTCCATTCTTGAGTACTAGTGTGATGTTTGCAACCTTCCAATCTTTATGTACAAATCATTCGTCAATCGTCCATTTCTACATGATTGCTCAGTATGGAAGCTAAGCAAACTCGGAAAGGAACCTTATTGTTATACAGTCTGTGCCGGAAACTTACCTTCATTATGTAATTTAGTTGCTTATTCACACCGAAGGATCCTACTTCCAAGTTACTCAAGTGAAATGCTTGACAAAGTTATTAGTAAGCGACCGAGCTATGATATGAAGGCCATTATTGGGCACACCAACGCATAAACCAAAGTGGACCATTTGGCAAGGAACAAAATTTACTGAGAATCTAAGCGCCGAAAGTGACGATCCTGTATGAGACTTCCAGCTATGCAAGTTCAGCCACCCTACAGGCTAAGACCACATATTTTCCTCAGGAGCCAACTTGAATATCGTCAGATGGTAAAACAACAAACCAAATAGTCCATCTCCTGATACAACAAAGGTACTAAAGCAATATCTGAATGCGAAAATCTTAAAGTAATTCGAGACAGGCATAGAACACTATTTACCCATGAAAGACGTACGGCAAGCAATAGAGAAGACACGAAGAATAAGCAGCATAGCAGAAAGAAATACTGACGTAGAGAAAGTGAAGGATAATGACAAGGTACAGGAGTTTGTCATTACTTCAAAAAAGATTCGAGATTCTAGCAATGGAAGATCAGTGGGGAATCATTAAAAACAAGTATCGAGTAATTATCAGTAGAAATGTTAAAAAAAAAAAAAAGAAAAAGATGGAAGAAAAATGAATAATTCTCAGAAGAAGGTGAGTCAAAAGAAAAGAAGAAGAGTAGGGAAAGACAGACTAAGAAAACACTGTAGCTTATGAAAAAGCCAGTAGAGAAACCAAACACTGTCTGAGAATAAAAAAAAGAGAGGAAAAGTTTATAATTTAATTAAAAGGAAAGAATAGTACAAAAGCGCCGGGAATGCAATAGATTTCGTCAATTGCGTTCTTCAGAAATGGATATATCCCACGCCGACCGCTGTGGTCAAGCTGTTCTAGGCTGTTCAGACCGGAACCACAGGGCTGCTACGGTCGCAGGTTCGAATCATGCCCCGGGCATGGCTGTGTGTGATGTCCTTACGTTGGGTTAGGTTTACGTAGTTCTAAGTCTAGGGGACTGATGACAGATGTTAAGTCCCATAATGCAAAGAGCCATTTGAACCATTTGATACAGATCACGGATATACGGGATTAAAGACGAAAATAGCAATACCTGTCTGGTAAGAACAAAAAGTACTGATATTAGGAAGGCATATTATGAGGAGATTCTAAATGATGAAATTGGGGAATAGAAATACAGGATCAACACAAATATTTGAACTTAGATCGCTTAGTTGGACCGCTGACAATGAAAGACAAAGTAGATGCAATCAAAATATTAAAACCTACAAAGCTACTTAAAGATGTGGAATAAAAGCAGAAACAACCTAAAGAGGGAGGAGATACAATCGCAAAACGATCACACAAATTCGTGACTATCTTTTGAAAAGAAAAAAGAACGCCAGATTAGTGGACTGAAGCGATCGTCGTATCAATCCGTAAAAAAGACAGTAAACAAGAATGCAGAGACCAGAAGAGGCATCTAATTAATAATCACAGCATACAAAGTTTTCTGTAAGTTTCTCCAGGAAATCATGGAACCATATTCAAAAGGATAGAAGATGAGAAAAAAGGACAATTAGCACAGAAATAAAAACGAGTTTATTAACCTTTCCAGATGATGTATAGTCAATCGCTGAAAATCTAGATGACCTGCAATTACTGACAAGAAATCAGTTTCAAAAAGCAAAGGTAGTTGTGTTAGAGATAAAATGACGAGAAAACAAAACTCGTGAGAGCAGAAAGAAATACAAGACAAAAAGGAGGAAAACTCAACAGACTGATAATCAAATATTTGATTTTAAATATCAGGGGGTTGAAGTAATCAACAGAAATGATAAGTGTTATTGCGTAACGTCAGCGCCAGCACCCCGGTTGGGAACAGCAGGAAGAGAAGGCTGTGAGAAGAAGTCAGCCGGTCGCACACTCATCGACCTCCCTCCCAGAACGATAGCGCAACAGCATCAGACCCTAGGTGAAGAGGATATGAGTGCCGCACCAGACTGATGGCAACCCATTTCGAAAGCAGCTTTAACGTTAGTCTCTTCGGCAGCAGTTCAGGACAGACTTTTGTCAGAGTTCAGCAGTCACTACAACGACTGATTAATACGTGTATCGTCCTTTGCTTCAACACGTCTGTGTAGTTGCCAAAGTTGACTATCGTAATTGTTTTGTTTTAATGAAACTCAGTAATACGAGTTGTTTGATTGCTTTTCAACCGAACCGAGTAGGCTGGATTCTTAGAAACAACAACATTGGCGATGAGGATGGCATTAGTGACACTGGCGAAGAGTCGTAAGAATAACATAGCGACTATCCGTTAACGCCTCAAACTCAGAGCAATAGCTGCCAAGGTTTCTTTTGTCTTGGGCTTTAGGTTTTTCTGGTGTCTTAATTCTGCCTTGCCTTTTCTTTGCAGGGGTGTGTTTTCATGGTTCACAGTATGTCTTATAGTATTTCTTCTATTCAGTGTTTTCAGATGGGCATTGCAGAAATTTTCTTTGTTTATGTGCTTATTTATATTAATTCCATTGTCCGTTTTTTTGCATTTACCCATTCCAAAATGAGCAACCTGCCTCTTCCACCCCCCGCATGCAATGCAGCTAACACAGATGTTTCAGTTCCAGACGCAGCAGACTGCAACACATCTAAACACGGTACAGAAGTTGTTCGCCAACCAAGCAACATACTCATGAACTGTAGCTTCGAGTGCCATAAAACCTTATCGCCAGTTTAACGAAAAACAAGAGGAATGGCTCAAGTGATTTAAACATTATGAAGCCTACATCATTGCCCACAAAGTATGAGGTAGTGTGAAACTACATATCTTTTTCACAACGGTAGGAAGAGCAGTCTTTTGCCTAGTTCAGAAATTGTTACCTAACGCCACTCCGCTTCAACTTTCCTTTGGTCAGGTTGTAGGTTATCTAACTAACTATTATGATCAACAAATGAATGTGGTGGCAGCTAGGTACCAATTCCTTTGTTACAAGAAAGGGTCAGAACAAACTTATCGCGAGTGGGTAAGAGATTTGCGGGGTATCATGAGGAAATGCAAATTCAGATTTGCTTATGGTGCTCCATATTCCGATGTGATGTAGCATGATTCGATCGTGTACAACGTAACTGGTGTCAAACTCCGAGAAAACATTTTAAAACAGCCAGATCCATCATGTCATCACATAGTGCATATTCTAGATCAATATGATTCACGTGTCACACTGGAAAATAAACTTGAGCTGACACATATTTGACAGGTTGCGTCGTCCCTTGCCCACGACTGGCCCAGTAGGCAGTGGCAACACGCATGCACCGAGCCGCATAAACAGTTCTCTACACAGGCGGCTACATCAGTGAATAGAATTATGTCAATCCTTCGATGCAATTCACTGCACAGTCAACCCACGAACCATAATTGTTACTTATCCGTTGCTACGGCCAGAGGATGTCATGGACAGATTAGGCTCTGGTCGTTGCTTTTCAAAAATTGATTTGCGCGATGCATATCTTGAAATACCACTATATCAAGAATTTCAAACCGTGTGTGTCGTGAACACTCATTTGGGATTGTTTGCATATTTGCGTTTCCCTGTTGGCAGTGCTTCCGCACCCACCATTTTCCAACAGTATTTGGAAGAGCTGACTGCTCAAGTACCAAACTATTCAGACTATTTGTACACTATTGTCGTAGCAGGTCGCACACCTGAAGAACACATAGCAAAAGCAAATATGCGTGCATCGTTTCTTGTGTTATCTGATGGAGGACTACAGTCTAGACTGGACAAGTGTAATTTTTTTAAACCTGAGTTGCAGTGTCTTTGTTACGTCATAAGCATTCAAGGTGTACATCCTCTTCAGTCACATTTCTTACCCATAGGTGACTGCCAGTTCTTCGCAATGTCACGGAATTGCAGTCACTCGTAGAGAAAATGAACTATTATAATCGGTTCATAACAAATGCTGCTCAAATCGCAGCTGCATTGCATCTCTTGCGTTGCAAGGATGCCCTCTTTGTTTGGACAGGTGAGGGCCAAGAGGCTTTTCAAAAACTTAAAGATGCATTGCTCAGTGATCAATGCTTGACTCACTTTGTTCCTGACAAACCAGTTGTGTTGCAAGTTGACGCTTCTTCTTACACAATCTGTGCAGTGCTTTCACACAGATTTGGTGGTAAAGAGAGGCCTAATGCTTTTGCATGAAACGTGTTATCCAAAGCTCTGTGTAAATATTCACAAACAGAGTAAGAGGCATTGGGTATTGTGTATGGTATCATTAACTTCAACCACTATTTGTGTGGCAGAAAATTCTACTTAGTAACGGATCACAAGACTTGCAGTTCTTATTTCATCCAATGAAGTCGGCTCCTGTACGAACTGCCCAAAATTGCAAAGATGGGTTTTGTTGTTGTCTCGATACCAGTACGAGATTGTGTATCGTCCGGCAGCTCAACATGGTAATGCGGACGCACTTTCTCGTCTTTCTATCTGAAACCTTCTAGTATCTCCAGGGTTCTTTCATGTATACAACCTTCTTTCATGATTCTTGAACCAAGTGTTAGCTCTCATTAAGTTATGTTCTGTGCAAAATTCTACCAGACAGCTTCCTCTTTCATTTCTTCCCCCCAATCCACATTCACCTACTACTTTTCCTTCTATTGTTATTCCAACTGTCGAATTCCAGTCACCCATTTTCGTCTCCCTTCACTACCTGAATAATTTCTTTTATCTCAACATACATTTCATCAATTTCTTGGTCATCGGCAGACCTAGTTGTCATATAGGCTTGTACTACTGTAGTAGGCGTGGGCTTCGTGTCTATCTTGGCCACATTAATGTGCTGTGCTGTTTGTAGTAGCTTACCCGCACTCCTATTTTCTTGTTATTCATTACTAAACCTACTTCTGCATTACCCCTATTTGATTTTGTATTTATAACCCTGTATTCACCTGACCAAAGGTCTTGTTCCTCCTGCCACCGAACGTCACTAATTCACACTATATCTAACTTTAACTTATCCATTTCCCTTTTTAAATTTTCTAACGTACCTGCCCGATTAAGGGACCTGACATTCCACGCTCCGATCCGTAGAACGCCAGTTTTCTTTCTCCTGATAACGACGACCTCTTGAGTAGTCCCCGCCCGGAAATCCGAATGGGGGACTATTTTACCTCCGGAATAGTTTACCCAAGAGGACACCATCATCATTTAATCATACAGTAAAGCTGCATGCCCTCGGGAAAAATTACGGCTGTAGTTTCCCCTTGCTTTCAGCTGTTCGCATTACCTGAACAGCAAGGCCGTTTTGGTTAGTCTTATAAGGCCAGGTCAGCCAATCATCCTGACAGTTGCCACTGCTACTACTGAAACGGCTGCTTCCCCTCTTCAGGAACCCCACGTTTGTCTGGCTTCTCAACAGATACCCCTCCGTTGTGGTTGCACCTACCGTTCGGCTATCTGTGTCATTGAGGCACGCAAGCCTCCCCACCAACGGCAAGGTCCGCGGTTCATGGAAAGGCGATAATCAAATCAATTCTGTGGAAGAGACAATACAGCTGTGCAGTTCCGCATAACGATAAGGCGAGCGGTCTTATGAATTCCGTCACATTCGCTCTGTAAATATTTGTGATACATATTGTCTAAGACTTTTCTCATGTGATGCAAATATTCTTCTTTCTACATACATTGTTTGTCCTTTACTGCGTTTAGTAATTCATTTAGTTACACTAAGCAAATTTCATTACTTACTACAGAACAGTTACTTATGTGAAGCCTTCATTTGGTCTGTAAGACCAATTATGTGGACGTCAACGCATGTAGTGTGAAGTGTTGATTATTTGTGACTCCTTGTGTACCCACACGTTCAGATAGGTCCAGTAAAGAGTACACAACTTGCTAAATTGCTGGTTAACACGTGTTAGAAATCCTTTTTTTCTCAACACCATATATACATATATGTAAATGGGCCCTACAATTCGGTGTCAGTGTAAGTAGCCATGAGTTTAATTCACTACTTAAAACCAGAAATTACATTTCCCACTAAATATTCAAGAGTGATTGACAGTGTCAAGAGATCTTCATCTGTTGTGTCACAATTGAAGCTCTGCACGAATACCAAATGTAATTTCTGTAGCCCTTAGCGGCACTGTAACATCATAACCATACAATTAACCAAAGGAATATTAATATAGTTATATCGTGACTCGTATCCTTTCTCTTCAGATGAGAGAAAGTGACTTTCAAGCTTATCTGTGCTAGGATTTAGTTAAATGAATGTTTTAATTTTGTTCACATCATTCATCCTCTAACGTTATATCTGGCGCGGGCATTCGAGGAATGACACACATTCGCCCATTGTTGCTCATAATGTTATACTTCAAATCCTTTTACCACTTGGTCAGGATAACATGCATTTATTATTACACAGATCCCAATGGAAAGAAGTCATTAAAATGCTGAGGTAAAACTAAAAATCGCTGTAGTTTATCTGGTAACTAGTTGTGAACCAAATGAGCTATTAGTTATTTACTTTCCATGCTGATGACTGATAAACTCTACTGATCTGTGTGACAGTCCATGTGTAATTTTGCTGTGGGAGATGAACATCTAAAAAGATAACGCGTCAAATATTTATCTGTATGCAGCCACATAAGTAAAGAGAAAGAAATTCAAACAACTTTTATTAAAGTAATAATTTTTATTCTGCATCTGTTTAATTGGATTTGGGAGAGATTAATGCTTCATTAATATTGTTTTACAAGAAGATATATATTAAGTCCGACTTTCCAACACATTTTATTCTTTCGTTTAATAATTTATTCAGTTTAGTTATTTGTGAGTCGTGGTCCTCATCCAATGTGAAGGCACATTGCTCTCTCAGCCGTGACGTTCTTCATTCAGCACATCCAAAACCCTCTCCAAGAATGAGGCATCGGTGGTAAGTCCTCCTCATTCACAGTCCTCGGTCAATCATTGATGTGTTTATTGGCCAGCAATCATGTGTCCCTGTCCAATTTGCGCACACACAACACTCTTAGCCTTGACATTTTCCTCCCAAAACATGCAACAGCCTCTACGACGATGAAGCATTGGCGTGATGTCCTAATCGCCCACTGTTCTTGGTACCACTTGAATAGATTTATTGACTAGTTAGCTAGTGTCCCTATTCTCTTCGTAGACACGCAACAGTTTTAGCCCTGAATTTTTCTGTCCAGCACTTCCACAACCTTTACCAACATTGAGGAACACTTGAGTTGTCTTTCTTATACACTGTTCTCAGTTCCTAATCAATAAATTTACTGGCTAAAGAGACGGTATCTTAGTCCACTTTCCACACACAAAAAATCGTATCACTGACTTTGTCCACTCAGCACTCCCAACTTCCTCTCCGACGAAGAGACATCGATGTGATGTCCTCGTCGTTAACACGTTTAGCGAACAGTGAGCCGATGTCGCCGCCCACCGTCTGGGCCCACAGCAGCCGTCGCCCCGGCTCTCTCCTCCCAGCACCTCCGACACCCCCTCCGGCGGCGAGGGATCGGCGGGATGTCCTCCTCACACTCCGTCACTGGCGGCTCGTGGACCTCGGCGGCCGTCAGAACTAAGCAGGCGTCGTTCACCTGCCCAGAAGAGGGGTATTTCACATTTAATAATTAAAATTTACCTCATGTAACATCAGCAGCAAAAAACTCACAACACTGAGTTTGAAAGCACAAAGCGTTCATCAAGAGACGACAACTTTCTATACTTTGTGTATGGTATGAAAGTAAGAAAAGGGCTTCAAAGATGCTCGTTAACGGAGTCAAGGATCATACATACTACTTTCTATTACTAGTTTGATATAATCAAACTCGTTTATTAGTAGTGCGTTACTAACTAAGTTGTGCCTTCAGCGCCGCCTTACCTTCCCGATGATTTCTCCGCAGGCCCCATCAACAGCAGCAGGCTGCGGCCGGGTCTTCTCCGCCTGCGCTGCCAGCAGCACCAACTCGTCCACGTCAGAGCGCAGCCGCCAACGCGCGGCGCCCATCCTCTGTGGGAGATTTGATTCACCGTCAAAATTCATTCATTTATTGGTTTTAGCATTTTGTTCATATCGTTGATCTAATATTTTATACAGTCTGGGTGTTTATTCAGGCCTTAAAATAAAAATTATTGTAGTATTGGAGCTATCAAATGCGGCAGCCTTTCAAGTCTGAGCAAACGGGCGAGAAGAACGAGCTAGACAGCACACCGTTGGAGTGTTTTCCAAATTGTCATTAAGTAAGAGTATCAGTATTAATATACATTATGTGTGAATTGAATATATGTAGTAGTTAGTATAGCGATTCAGAGAAATACTGCATAAATTAGTTTTTCGATATAAATCGATGTGGAGGGAGCTCTCCGCAACTAGACGTGTGAAGATATAAAGTCTTTATGAGTTCCTGCGGAAACAAACACAAAAACGTTTCTTGCGAGGCCATGATTAATTTTCTGGACAGCTGTAAATGTTGGTTAAGTGCCAATATCGGTCAACTTCATCATCTTGAACGCCAGGACACCACTTCTATATCACTCAATAAATTCCTGCAGCAAAACTACTTCCAGATGACACTGGCATATGTCCACACGAACAGAGAAGGTTTAGCGCAAAAAAAAAAAAAAATTAACTAACTTTCAACTAGTATCTAACATCTCACACTCATAATATGCTACCTAAACAAAACATAATAATGTTGTCAATACAGAAGCTCAGAGTGGGGAATGATGACCCATGATATCAGCTGTTTTCTTCCTTAGGCAGCTGGAAGAGCCGCCCGTTCAGTTATTTGAGGACGTAATGGAAGTAGTGGAACTGGATTGTCCGACTGGTATCATAACCTTACTTAATTTTGCTGTTCCAACAACCACGCCATCTAGTTGGGCGTTTCCTACTCTAGCTGGGAGCAGATTGTGTCCATAAAGCACAGTGATTAGTAACAAAGCAGTTCTATTCAATGGACAAGCTTGTTCAAAGCTCTTACCGCACTAATACAACTACTTGTGAAATGAAAATGTAATTTGCGTAGACAGTTTCCAGAAATACACTAAGATGCGTCGATATGGCTCGACAAAATTTCTACAGCAATTAGAATGCAGATGGAAAACTTCCGCAGTGATTGGACGATGTTATATGACCTGTAAACTTTACGGTTGCAGACTTTGGAACCACCAGAGAAGAGTATAAGAAGACGTTTCTCCACATGGTGCGGATTGTTATGAAGCTGTTGTCGTGAGCTTCAAAACATCCATAAGACATCAAAAGTGAGAAATGACCTAGCGAACTTCAGTTACTATTACTTCTAACGTTCTACGTAACTTTCTCTACTAAGAGTAATTTCGTCCTCTATGTAGAGTTCTTAATAACGAATGTTTAGCCAATCAACCGGCAGTTCGTTTGGTTGGCACTACAAGTAAGTTTATACCTATGTACATAATAAGTTGTTTTTCCACGATTTACTTTTCATAACTATTTGTAAATAAAACAAATTTGCAAATTCCGGAAGTCGGCACAGTAATCTGTCTTGTATTGTTAATGGTTTTATTAAGTAGAAAATGTATGCTTATAAGATGGATTGGTGTTCTTTCAATACATCTCGGTGTTCCTCACCTCTGGTTTTCCAACCAAATCTGCGTCTACCAGGTCTCTCTCCCTCCGAGATCGGAGGCAGAACACGCCCAGTAGCCTCCGGAACATCTGCGAATAAATCATAAATATCACATGAAGTTGAGGTGGGACTACACATTAATGTAATACAGTTACAGCGCGTCCATTGTTGAATAACGTGAAGGTCCTGCAAAAAGTTCTTAGTCTAAACAGTATGCAGATGTAACCACTGGAACGTCAAACTCCCTGATAGTCTTGGATTTCTACTGAATAAAAATATAAGTTCACACAAAATTTATAAACTCGGGACAGAGTGACAGTTTTAGGCGATAAAATGCTACATACAGAATCAACCTATTTAGAAACAAATAAATCAGCGAGTAAGGGTCAGTTGCGTTGTGGGAACATACGTTGGCTGGTAAAAGTGCCACACAAACAGTTTCTGGCCAACTGTAATGTTAGATACACAATGTGAAGGGTGCATTTCTAAACTTGGTGCCAACAGTGCACGTGATGTCATGGAACAGAATGCAGCGTTATGCGTTACCCATGTGATACGTTTCTCTGTTTGTCTTCGGTATCTATCTCTGTTCTTCTCGTCAACTGGCTGCACGTGGACAAGCTATGGTCCACTCCAGGACGTGTCGCTCGACCTATTTGTGCCCTCTCCAGATCTTTCCACACACTCCTCGCCTATCAGTATTAAGAGACTTCGACACGTAAACGGACTACTAGCTATTTGCTCGTAAACGGAAACCAAAAGAAACGGAGACACCGATGTGAAAATTTCCAAATTTCCAACCACCCACCTTCCACTTCTTGATCGATTTCCACATACGCCGTGGTGCATATCTTAAAACAGCACGAGAAGAAATAGTTGAGTGAGGTGGGAGTGTGTAATTTGTATTTTATACGGCTTTAATTGGTTTCAGATTATTGTTCATTGTTGATCCAGTTTAACTGACTTTTATAGTTGCCTTAGGTACGGCACATGAGGGGTAACACGTGATTTTGTGATTTCCCTTCTGATAAGAAAATGGTGGTTTGCCGTCACATAGTTTTCCAATTCTGCCACCAAAGAGATATTGTCCACAATTTCCCTTTGTTTTGCCTGATCTTTATCCTGTAGGCGAAGTCGTAACAAGCTCAAAATTTCCGTTAATTGGATGTAAATTTTGAAACAGTAAACGTAGTATGTGAACTGGTAATTCAGGTGCTTAACTTTTATTCCTTATTGAAGCTACGGAACACCACTGATCATATGGAGACGGAATAGGGTACAGAGTAACACACGTAACTTCACATACATAACAAATAATGTTTAGTAGCATATATCTTTCGATTACTGCATCTACAATGTGGCATTTTGAAACTAGTCACTAGTCAATTAGCGTAGATAGCTTCTATTGCTCATATTGGCAGTGAAGCAGAACTCAACATGCTGTTCTTGAATCTGCTTTTATGTGTTTCCAATTCGTAACTTTGTGCGTTCGCTGAAGCTCACAGTGATTTACATGTGATTTACAATCAAGGCTCCAAAGAAATCTCTCAAAGCAAAATAAAATTCTAGCTCATAGGAGTGTACCGGCATCCAAATACTCATTGTTGATGTCTACCTAATAGCAATAACCCTGAAACGTTAAACTGAACGAAGAAAAAAGCACATTCCCCGATATACATGTAAGAGAAAGCAGTAAACTAGTTAGCTTAGATGAAAAGAATCAGGAATAAACTTGTAATATACAACACGTCACTGATGTGGTTGCGGAGCGGTTGAAGTCCTTTGAAATATTTAACAATCCCTAGAGTAAGAATCACAGTTGATTGTTTAAATAAAATAAATTTTTAGTATATCACGTTTTATTTAGAACTGAGAACTATGAATTCCTAACACCACAGAGATTGTCTTCAAAATTTCTAAATGTGAAGTTAGAAATGTACATGAAAACACAGTGTGTTTAAAACAAAAAGCATGGAGCGTATACAACATGCGATAGGTAGGATGTAAACTATTCATGCATTAACTATATATCGTTTAAGCCAAACAATTTTCATTTTAGATCTTACAAGTATTTTCATAAGTATTGTGAAATCACCATCACAAATCGCAAGAGTAACTTGACGTGCCTAGGAATCTGTATGGGGCTATGAGAAGTTACTTTCTATTTTTCAGTTGGATTTATGGATGTGATGTATTAAAAATTCATTTTAATTGAGATGGTCATTTTCTACTCATTCTTATATCTGTGTGGCATTTTTCAATCAATTTCAAACAATGATGATATCACAACAATGAATATGTTTGTCTTCGGCCGGGACCACAAGTTTTTCGCCCCCTCTCGCACCAATCTTGCGATAAGAAACAGATTTGGAGTCGCAAGGAGACTTAGTGGCGATCGTCCTTGCCCCGACCCATTCGCAACACGAACTGGAAAGGACAGTAAGCAGCGGTACAGAAACTACCCTCCGCTCCGAACCACACAAGACAGAGAGATAATAATCCATTGTCAGTTGCTTTGGAGCTAAGATGGAAGTTTCCAATGTCCAGCTCATTGGGAAATGGCACCGTTTAGCGAAGTACCCTCCGTCACAAACCAACCACATGAGTTAACATTGCATTGTCATCGACTTATGAGCTATGTTGAAAGTTTCAGTCCTACAGTTCATTGGTAAGTTAATTTAGAATCAATAGCAAAATGTTTAAGAAACTGGCAAACAGACGAGAAAGCAATCGGACAGAAACATGGTGGAAAATGGCGCTGTTGTGGCAATGTCATATTAGAGAAATATCATATGAAAGGAGAAAACAATACAAGTAAGCACTCAGATATTCATGATTTATACTCATATGTCAAGACAAGTGTGTGAGTCAGAATCAGCTAAACGTGTGACCGCTGTGTGCCACTGACATATTCGATCCCACATGTGTTCTTGTGGGCAACAGTGTCGTTATTAATTAAATACATAATTTTCAAAGTTGCGCTTCTAGGAAAAACAGTCACACCGTGGTTTAACATTTCATTGTGCAAAGAAATGCGTGTAAGTGTATTAGAGGGTGAAAGAGTGACAGAGAAAGAGCGAGAGACAGAGAGAGAAAGAGAGAGAGAGGGGGGGGGGGAGAGGGAGAGAGGATGAGAAACAGAAAGACGTGCTTGCTTGGGACGAAGGGTAGACGGTCGGCCCGCTGAAGTCAAAGCTTAGAGTGCTAGTCAACGTTTGGCACACGACTTCAGCTTCATTATTTAAGTCTATTTTCTTGTGGTTTGAATGAACGTGTAATTCAATCTTCATGTGTGCATTTCAGATAATGTATTACGTGGTGCACCCTTTAGCTGTGGGAGATATCTTATTTCCGCAACTTGAATACTGCTCAGATCCGTTTGTGTGTGAGAGATGGATTAAGATCAGTAGAGCGCATTAAGACCTGATATGACTTAGTAATCTTCTTCTTTGTCTCTTTCACGGTTTCTTTTCGTGGCATTTTTCCAATTGTTCGGCAGATTGCGTTCATTTCATCGTCTTCATATATAGGACTACGACAATGTTTCTCCCTGTTGATCTTCTGTGCCGTAGTCCGAGCCTTGAGTAGCCCATCTATGCAGAAGTGACAAAGTTTTTGGAAGGTCCGCATTCTTGTCGCACTGCCTATGTTGTTGTTAGTTATTTAGACAAGTTATATACATCTTCTATTATAATTTTTTCTCTTTGTAAAACGATTTAACATAAATGATACATACCTCGGGAATCCTAATTCTATTCATAAACTGCCAGAACATTTTGTTAAACGCTTTTTCATAACTTGCAAAATTTATTATGTCTCAAATTAAAATTCTTTTTGCTTCTCTACCAGTTGTCTCACACAAAATTATAGTATCATACTAACATCAGCCATCTCTAAAGCGAAAAGGCACATGGATCAAAACTCCCTGTTAAACAATATATTAAACAGCTACTAGTGGATGATGTGTGTTGTAAAGTCGTGACCCGTAATATTTTTTGTTCCTGGCGTTTCGTCCAGATCTTCATTGGGCAACTATTGGGGTGCTTGTGATTCCACCACGTCTTGCTGGCTGACCTCTTCTGTCTGCGACTGTCAGCAGAATTAGGAGCACCTCTGAAGATGTCAAACGAAGCTCTGGAGGAAGTGTCAGAAAGAAAGATTTTTATGGGTAACGATCAAATATCCCGAAAAATGAACCAGTACCTAAGACAGCAAGTCGTCGAAGCCTCCGGTGTATGATCAGTATTTTAAGTGATCCACGTATTGTATTTATTTAACACATACACAACGTGATAAACAGCATGTATCTACACTACAGAACAACTGCGTACTTCTAATGCTTGGTAGGAGGGGTGTCATGGGGTTAGGCGTGTAGGTGACGTACATTAGCTTTGCTGTGAAGTTTGGAATGACGCAGAGATTTCACGATACACGCCTACAGTCAGCACGCAATACGTGTTACGCTTTTCTTTACACTGATAATCCGTTTTTTACGTCTCTCTAGTTGCTAGGACAAGATGCTAATATCTCCATGGAGAGGTAAGCTTGCTCCTCGCCCCTCTTAGCCCTGGTTTCTATGTCCATGATCCAGAACCATCAAAAAACCAACTGAGTATGTACTGTATATACATCTAATGCTGGTATGTCACGGAGAAGAAGATGAAGTCCCTTATAACGTACACGTTATGCAGTACTTAATACAATAAATTAAGCTAATACGATGCAGAACGACGCTGTTTACCAACCAATAACCCGTTTGACAATGGAAACAAAATTTCATCGCAATTTACAGAATACAAAAAACCAATCTGAGTACACCATTTACCCAAATGATGTCAAATTTTTGTAAAACTGTAGTTCAAGTTTCAACATCAACTGGGATCACTGGAAAGGATCGTCGTTTTTTTCTGGTTAAATGTAGCTGGTACAGTTAAACATCCAAATAAAACTGTCCTTTTTTATGGGGAACCACAGAGTTCAGCACTAGCGATTTAGAGTCGACATCAACAGCAAATGTGTTAGTGTGAGTTAGAGAAGACCAAGACAAGATTTTGACTGGTCACTTACGGTTCGTACAGCGTCCCACCCAACGCTGGCTTTATACGTTCTTCTATTTGAGGACTGTTCTGGACAAGCAATTCAGATGTTCAGTTAATGAGCTTGACTCGCACAAGAATAAACAGTACAGCACGAAGAACTGCTCAAGGAAAACCACGTAATCACAGACGTCTACGCAAATGGATTCGCAATAGCAGTGTTACCAAGCAACTACCCGTGACATGTCGTCTGACATTTCATTGTTGACAAATTCATCTAGGACCTTAGTGAAAGAGTGCGAATTGCTACTGTTTTACCACAGCGCTTTATCAACTATACGTAACATGTCTAATATGACGCTGCTTTGCCAGGATCATAATATCCCAGAATAACTGCAGTACAAAAGTAAAAGTTCCATACACAAAGATATTTGTGACTTGCATCACAGAACACGTTAGTATCGAATTAAAATATCACTCACCTATTAGGCAACATAAAGGAATAATGTCAAGTAGGGAATGCTTGGAAATGAAGCTAACGTGGTACAAGTCGACATATGGGTAGGCAACTACACGCAGGTGACTGCACAACTGCATAATAACTTTGATTCAGAGGCAGTCAGTGGACTTACACCCATAACCATATTTGTTTGATTACTACAACACGTCTCTCTAGCCAAAGGGGTACCATCGATTATTTTGTAATGAGCAGCCAGGTGATGCTGATCAGTAATTACGAATATGGACAGATATGAAACATCCACACCTTGTAAAGTTTGAATAACACTGAACTTTTTGTTGAATTTAGTACGTTGTATGTGTCATTTACCAAGAACAAAGCATACGCACTCAGTGGGTGTGTGGTTCGTTGGGGTGTGAAGATGTGTCCATTCAGATCTCGAATGAAATTAAGATGGTGTTCTCACAGTGCTGGCGTCCAAAGAGACTAAAAAATAGATTAGACTGTTTCAAAGGATAGGCAACGGTTTTTCCACAGCGGATGCACCGTTTCAGTCGGGTCATCAAAGTTAAGCGCTATTGGGCGTGGCCGGCACTTGGATGGGTGACCACCCGGACCCCCACGCGCAGTTGCCATCTTTCGGGGTGCACTCAGCCTCTATATGCTATTCGAGGAGCTATTCCACCGAATAGTTGCGGCTCTGGTCAAAGAATGCTCTCATAACGACCAGGAGAGCGATGGGCCCCTCCTATCTGAATCCTCAGCTGAGGATGACACGGTGGTCGGATGGTCCCTATGGGCCACTTGCGGCCTGAAGGCTTAGTGCTGCTATTGAAAGGGCCTGTCCAGTTAGCGAAGACCACATATCTAACACGATGGCGAATTAATTTCAGGAAGTGGAGCGGCGAGACACAGTCGATTTGCCTGTGTGGTTGTAAATACTAAGTGCCTCAAGCGATTTAATATTCTTCGTGAAGGCCAAATACACACACATTTGAGCACTTCGAACGTGGAACATTTTGTTATGTGATGCAAGTGTTACAGACGAGAAACTTCACTCAGAGGAACAAAAATTTCAAGAAAATACAAGAAAAATTGATAAATGGAAATAAATCTACGTAGTGAAATATTGAGGAATCATCGACATAGTCGCATAAGTTTACCATTGGCAACGGAAAAGTATTCTATCGAAATTAATAATTAATCTCGTATACTATATTTCGTCCAAAGTGAGACATAATGAATAAATAGAGCATATTCTTGAACACAACATCAGAAGAGCTATGAATGTGGAATCTAAATCACAAGGCATTAGCCATATAACAATGCAACAGCACTCAAAAGATTTTATTGTCAACACTCAAAATTAAAAATACATGTCTAAAGGAAAGAACCAATAAATTATAAATCCTCCAGGCTGCCACACAACTCATAAATATTGTAGTACACACACTGATTTATTCCGAAACACTTGTGCCATTTCCTTCCGTACTGTAGTAATAAACTTAAGGAAGACACATCCAGGTCACCAAGAAACTTTCCAAAAAATACTGCAAATAAATTATACACATAAAGTTTCTACAGTTTTCTGGAAACATGAAAAATTTCAGAAGAAAATTGTTTCCTTCAATACCGAAAACCGAAGTTATTTTTTGTACCCACATAAGAGAACTGTACAGTAAATGGAGGGGGGGGGGGGGGAGGGGGGACGTATAGCCTGATAGCCTGTCTATAAGCTGAATAGAGAGCAGCTCTCGTACTGGGGGAAGGCGTTACAACTATTGTACAGGTTGACAAAAATCGGGTGTCCCTCTAGCTGTGTACAACAGTTTGCTGACATTTACGTGGAATCCCTCCATATGATTTTGTTGCGTTACTATTATTAATAACGCACCTCTGTATTCTATGTGGTGCCAAGGCACTACGTAGAACGTATACACCCTCCTGGACGTATCTGCGCGCTGCCTCGAGTAGTTCAATAGGCGAGCAGTAGGAGCGTCGGTATAAATTTCTGAAAGCCCTGTAGTTGCTTCTTGTGACATAGTAGGGTTGAGAGGGAGTAGGGAGTCGCCTGGTCGCTTTTCAGTTTGCAGAGCTACGAAGAGAGAAATGTGTGAGAACATGTCGGAAACCTGCGTTCACACATGTACCACACTCAATGCCTCCCCCCCCCTCCCTCCCACCCTCCAATCCTGTCATAGACCCCGAAAACACACAGAGAACAATTCATCCTCTAAAACGGTGCATCTGCACCTAGATGTGGTGCGTCAGTATAGTATTTCTTCCAAAAAAATCATTTAGCAATAAACATTAATTTTATTCCACAAATCATTATCTTAAATAATGTTTTATTTCACCGTCTGCGATAAACTAACTAAAATAGCCCTAGAGAATAAATGGATAGCACCAATTTCGTAGGAAATTTAATGTATTTTGATTGTGTGTGGGGAGACATGTTTGTTTAAAGCTGCAGATTTCGAGCTATTTAAGGAAAACAAGAACTTTACTTCCACATTCCGCAACACCAACTAGCTGACATCCCACCGGTCTGTAATTTTAAGGTAAAATTTTTGACGCTTCCTTTTTCCAATGGAGAAACAATTGCCATTATACGAATTTGTTCCCGATTCGACCTATTTTGACCATGGTTGACTGGGATAAGAGCGAAATAAAAAACCTTGATAAACTACGCAAATGCAGTACATTTAATTATACAGTTAGCCAATACCACGCAGAACAACGTCGGCGCACAGCCAAGAAATCCGCATGACAATCCAAACAAAATCAGAATTAGCATTTAATGATCTCTATGAACACAGCGCGGTACGTCAAAATTCAAAACCGTGAGTGAAGATTTTGTAAATTTTTTCTCATAGTTTAATCGCCAATACGGAGCACTGGAAAAGATCTTTTTAGTTTGGTTGAAATGTAGCTGACACGGCTAAACGTCTAAATAAAGCGAAATTCGTCTGATCTGGCATGTGATGCCCAAGCTTAAGCAGCAGTAGTTTACAGACGATATCAACAGCAGAATATGTTGTGTGGGTAAGCGGAGAGTGTGAGATGAAGCTGATTGCTCACTTACGGTTCCGTACTGCGTCCCTTCCAACGCTGGTTTTGTGCGCTCTTCTACCGGAAGACTGGTCTCGACAAGCAATTCAGATGTTGAGTTAATGCGCTTGTCTCGCACAAGAATAAACACTACAGCACAAAGAACAGCTCAAGAAAAATCACGTAAGCACAGACAATATGTTTACGCAACACGATTCGCAATCGCAATGTTGCCACGCAACTGCTCGCATCTTGACATGCGATGTATCATTGTTGACAAATTCTCCTGGGACCAAAGTTAAAGAGCGATGACTGCTTCTGACTACACCACAGCGCCTTCATAATACGTTAGTGGACTGTTACGTTCAAAATTGTTCAGAATAATAGATTACAAAAGTACAAGCATAATTAACAAACCAATTTGTAACTTCCAACAGTGAACTAGCTAGAGCTGAATATAAAATTTCACCCTCAGAATAATTATTTTTTTCTTAACTAATACTATATAAAGGAATTATCACTCTTTGGAAAGTCTCGGATTGACCCTGCTGTTCTAAAGGTAATTTGTTGTAACTGAGAGCAGCTACATGCAGGTGGCTGAAGAACTGTGTAACAGGACGACCAACCGCCTTTCTTATATTTTTCAATCACTACATCACGTAACTTACACAGATGAACAAGTCTGCGAGGATTAGATAACACTGAAATTCTACTTCGACGGAATATGTTTGCATAAGACAATTTTGAGATTTTTAAGCCGATGCAGTGAGCAGATCTGATTTTCATTGGGGTGTCAGATGCTTCTTGCAGTTACCGAATAGAAGTTGGGATGGAGTACAAATCGTTCGAGAGTCAAACGAGACTAAAAAATAGCTGCAATGGTTTGAAGGGGGCACTTTAGTTCAAAGTTCCGACATTTCTAATATAATGACAGTTATTTAAGGAGGAATTCATGCAGGAGGTGATGTTACGGTTCAAAAGAGATTCTAAATGCGTGTCTGGAACTAATTACTACGTTCCCCAACTGAATTAACGTCTCTAAGAAAGACGTATCCGCCCACTTCCCAGGTCTGTGTTGTATTTGTAACACGCAGCAAATACTCAAACAGTGAGATGTTTTCATAAACCATGACATGAAATTTTAAATATTTGATGAATTTAGTGGAAATGTGTATCAGATTCCTGGTACTACCCCTGTAAGAAAGTTAGTAAATCAAAGCTTACTTTTTAAATAACCTCAGAATTTGTTAAAGCTTAGTCACAAGACATTAGCCATACCACGGTATCCGTATTCAGAAGTACGTATGCAGAAGAAAGGCAATATACCAATATTCACTTCCACTGCGACAAAGGAGGTAACACGAGTAGCTATAAAACTAGCCTCTGCCTAAAGGTGATTTTCCAAAAGGTGAAAGTTTGCTCAACACAGCCGTTTTTCTCTACCAGTCTGGAAGTCTGCAAAACACCTATCCAACTGGGTAACTACTAGACTTTGATTCAGAGCGTTCAAAACTGGCATAATTTTCGTATGCACCATTATATTGTAAGAGAGGTTTAAGGGCTACATATCAAGATCATAAATTCATATCTAAAGAATGTTTCGACCCAACTTTCCACTTAAGTTTTTCCTAATTTTCTGAAAACGTAAAAATTTATAGAAACTGTGTTTTATTTATTTATGGCAGAAACGTCTGAAACAAAAAGTACGTTCCTATCTCCAAATTCTACTAATCAGTTAGATGGTGTGAGCGAATAGGTACTGAACGTTATTTTTTCATAGAAATGATTTAGTTCAAAGATGAACAGCTCGTTTTGTATTGTCGCGAAATACTGGTTTTGATAAGGGATTTTGGCTGCCAGTTATTAAAATAAAGAGGCTTTACATTGCGACGGGGTCTGTCATGAAATTTCGATCAGCAACTTTCTCCTGCATAGGAGAAAGATATTTTTGGCGCTCACCTATATAGATAGGGATTAGCATAAAAAAAGAGGTGCTTCTGTGTATCCTCTGTTATGCACTTAAATTTGAATTGCAGAATAACACTTAGATGAAGATGAAGATACCATTGCGTTTGAGTGCTTTTATTCCACTCTCTTCAATAACGATTTGTCAAACAAATCGTTCCTCATTTGTATCTGTTGTGAAGCCATTTATGTAACTGTGGATGAGTTTGTAATCTTTTTATGCACATTAATTTTTTCTGACTTTTTCCATTTCCACCGTTGTAATCAAGACAATCGTTCATGTACATCTACATCTACATCTACATGACTACTCTGCAATTCACATTTAAGTGCTTGGCAGAGGGTTTATCGAACCACAATCATACTATCTCTCTACCATACCACTCCCGAACAGCTCGTGGGAAAAACGAACACCTAAACCTTTCTGTTCGAGCTCTAATTTATCTTATTTTATTTTGATGATCATTCCTACCTATGTAGGTTGGACTCCACAAAATATTTTCGCATTCGGAAGAGAAAGTTGGTGACTGAAATTTCGTAAATAGATCTCGCTGCGACGAAAAACGTCTTTGCTTTAATGACTTCCATCCCAACTCGCGTATTATATCTGCCACACTCTCTCCCCTATTACGTGATAATACAAAAAGAGCTGCCCTTTTTCCACCCTTTCGATGTCCTCCGTCAATCCCACCTGGTAAGGACCCCACACCGCGCAGCAATATTCTAACAGAGGACGAACGAGTGTTGTGTAAGCTGTCTCTTTAGTGGACTTGTTGCATCTTCTAAGTGTCCTGCCAATGAAACGCAACCTTTGGCTCGCCTTCCCCACAATATTATCTATGTGGTCTTTCCAACTGAAGTTGTTCGTAATTTTATCACCCAGGTACTTAGTTGAATTGACAGCCTTGAGAATTGTACTATTTATCAAGTAATCGAATTTCAACGGATTTCTTTCGGAACTCATGGGGATCACCTCACACTTTTAGGTATTTAGTGTCAACTGCCACCTGCCACACCATACAGCAATCTTTTCTAAATCGCTTTGAAACTGATACTGGTCTTCGGATGACCTTACTACACGGTAAATTAAAGCATCATTTGCGAACAACCTAAGAGAACTGCTCAGATTGTCACCCAGGTCATTTATATAGATCAGGAACAGCAGAGGTCCCAGGACGCTTCCCTGGGGAACACCTGATATCACTTCAGTTTAACTCGATGATTTGCCGTCTATTACTACGAACTGCGACCTTCCTGACAGGAAATCACTAATCCAGACGCACGACTGAGACGATACCCCATAGGCCCGCAGCTTGATTAGAAGTCGCTTGTGAGGAACGGTGTCAAAAGCTTTCCGGAAATCTAGAAATACGAAATCAACTTGAGATCCCCTGTCGATAGCGGCCATTACTTCGTGCGAATAAAAAAAGCTAACTGCGTTGCACGAGAACGATGTTTTCTGAAACCATGCTGATTACGTATCAATACATCGTTCCCTTCGAGGTGATTCATAATGTTTGAATACAGTATTGCTCCAAAACCCTACTGCAAACCGACGTCAATGATATAGGTCTGTAGTTCGATGGATTACCCCTACTACCCTTCTTGAACACTGGTGCGACCTGCGCAATTTTCCAATGTGTAGGTACAGATCTATCGGTGAGCGAACGGTTTTATATGATTGCTAAGTAGGGAGCTATTGTATCAGCGCAATCTGAAAGGAACCTAATCGGTCTACAATCTGGACCTAAAGACTTGCCCGTATCAAGCTATTCGAGTTGCTTCGCGACCCCTAAGGTATCTACTTCTAAGAAACTCATGCCAGCAGATGTTCGTGTTTCAAATCCTGGAATATTCCATTCGTCTTCCCTGGTGAAGGAATTTCGGAAAACCGCGTTCAATAACTCCGCTTTAGCGGCACAGTCGTCGGTAACAGTACCATCGGCACTGCCGTTTGTGTACTTTACATACGACCTGAATTTCTTCGGATTTTCTACCAAATTTCGAGACAATGTTTCGTTGTGGAACCTATTAAAGGCATCTCGCATTGAAGTCCGTGCCAAATTTCGCGCGTCTGGAAATTTTAGCCAGTCTTCGGGATTTCGCGTTCTTCTGAACTTCGCATGCTTTTTCCGTTGCCTCTGCAACAGCGTTCGGACCTTTTTTGTGTACCATGGGGGAACAGTACCATCTCTTACCAATTTATGAGGTATGAATCTCTCAATTGCTGTTGCTACTATATCTTTGAATTTGAGCCACATCTCGTCTACATTTGCATAGTCAGTTCGGAAGGAATGCAGATTGTCTCTTAGGAAGGCTTCTAGTGACACTTTATCCGCAGTTTTAAATAAAATTATTTTGCGTTTGTTTCTGGTGGATTTGGAAGAAAAGGTATTGAGCCTAGCTACAACGACCTTGTGTTCACTAATCCGTGTATCAGTCATGATGCTCTCTATTAGCTCTGGATTGTTTGTGGCTCAGAGGTCAAGTGTGTTTTCGCAACCATTTACAATTCGCGTGGGTTCGTGGACTAACTGCTCGAAGTAATTTTCGGAGAAAGCATTTAGGACAATCTCGGAAGATGATTTCTGCTTACCACCGGTTTTGAACAAGTATTTTTGCCAACATATCGAGGGAAGGTTGAAGTTCCCACCAACTATAGTCGTATGAGTGGGGTATTTATTTGTTGCGAGACTCAAATTTTCTCTGAACTGTTCAGCAACTATATCATCGGAGTCTGGGGGTCGGTAGAAGGAGCCAATTATTAACTTAGTTCGGCTGTATGTAGATGAGGAAGTCGGTGAAGATGAAAAACGTCACGATGAAAGTTAATAGCAGTAGGTAAAAAAAAGGGGAACTCGATGTTTGCGAAGGAAGAAAAATCTCTTTAACACAGACAGCACTTTTCTGAATAATTTATTTTCTTGCACGTCCTGAAGCATAACTTGTGTTGTATTCGCCCTAATCGCTGTGTGAACATCAACACCAAATAGTTATAGTCACGCATTCACGAGTTGTATTCCTGAGGCAGTTGGAAAACTGAGGCAAGAATCTTACTGATTACGAGATCAGTACTGTGATAGTATTTTAGTTGACCAATGTTTACGAAATCAAGGATTTTAACTGGTTCTGATGCAAAAGGAAATGTATACATGCGTTCTGCTTAACGTGTTACCTAGCAAAGTCAACGAAACTTATCTTCAAAGAGTGATACCCTGTAAGTGAAAACTGCCTCTAACAACCAGCTAGAATGAGTTCGAGCTCATGATATACGAGAGACATCCTTCGCAATGCCGCCACCAGATCCCAGAATTCTCGGGTTTCATCTCGTTAATGTTGTTGCGTAGAAAGATAGTGTACAAGAAATCCAAGAATAGTAAACTGCAAACGATCATGCGTTTCAGTGCAGTCACGTAAAATATTACCAGCGCATTTCTCCCAGGATTCTCTAAACATTTTAGAACGCTACATACTAAAAATAGTATTAAGTATTTTCTTATCGACCCTGCTGTATGTGTGAGATTTGTGTCGTTTGCTGTCGTATCACATAATACTGCACGAATTTAATCGGTGATTTCCCTGTTCTCCACTGCTCGGTAAATACCAATGGCTTGTTCTTTTGCCGAAAGTAATGGAATCTCTGGGACTCACAGCAATGGTTACTTCCTTTAAAAGGTTGTTATGATTGCTACTGTCAACCTTTTCAGCAGCTGTGAATTCTGGAACAGTATTCATCGCCATGCAGCACTAGTGCATTGGAGTCGTTAAAGTTGCATCTTCTGTTATGGTTCATATAGTTCTATTTCTTCGCAATAGCTTTGTCTAGTGAAAGTTTCAACTGTAAAGAGCTTCAGTTTTCTTCTTCCGCTGTATTATAGTTTTTTATCTCAATCAACCATGAATACCGGTGATGCGTTTGTTGTGCAAACATTAGGGAAGGACTCTCCACTTCCTTTTTATCTGTTACAAGTAGTTAGGATGTCAAAGAGAGGCATATCATTCGCAAAATAAAATATCTCTTTTCCCTTCCCTTTGTATGTACTTCTAATTAAATGTTACTAAACTTTTATCGTTGTGTTTGAATGACTTACAGGTCTCACGGAAGTTTTTTTTTTCTTTTCTTTTTAGAAGAAGTTAGTTCCTTTTACCAAATAGTGACAGTTTGTATAACAACGCTGCAATTTCACTTGTTGTGCGCATACCGACTGTTAAGATGTGAAGGAAAAGGCTTAAAACCAGCCGGTTCGTGGATAACATGTTTCGAATGATAATTCGGAATGTATACGCTAAAAAAAGAGATGGCCGACCGTTGTGGCCACGCGGTTCTAGGCGCTGCAATCCGGAACCGCGCGACTGCTACGGTCGCAGGTTCGAATCCTGCCTCGGGCATGGATGTGTGTGATGTCCTTAGGTTAGTTAGGTTTAAGTAGTTCTAAGTTCTAGGGGACTAATGACCTCAGCAGTTGAGTCCCATAGTGCTCCGAGCCAGCCATCATCGAAAATACTGATGTTTTCTCGGAAAATGCAAATCTCAATCTACTGGAACTAAGTGTACTTGGCGAGCAGTACAACAGAGATTAACATCTAAAGAATTTCCATTCTGTTTTGAGATACTGTTACAAATTGCTTTGATGAAACAGTGGCCGTGCATGGGCTGGTGCCTCCCGGATGTTGCTAGACGCTTCTTGGCCACGCTCGGTTGATGTGGACAACGATCCCACAGTGGGTCACGCTGGTTGGGGACTCACTCCCCAAGGCACTGCTGTGAAACGCCTAAAGGTGCTCCTCTACCAGCCAATAGGAAAGCTGGAAAACGTCACCTGGGGGATGTGAGCACACTGGCTTCCACGCTTTCTCCTACAAGCTCCCTCCCAGCAAGAAGTGTTTCCTAGTTCCTCTCCTAGGACAATACGCACCCAACCTTACAGTGGCCGTCTCCTGACACTGTAGCACCCGTCGTACGTATCCCTTACTTTTAAGGATTGGAGGCAGTAAGTTCCCGATGTATTAGTAAAATTTTATTGTTACGATATTCATCTTTAGGAATCTTATAGCACAGCCGAGCGCCTACATCCAGATTTCCACGACGACAGTTTCTTAGGCCCAGCAATCGCTGCCTCTGCGCTACCACGCCACAGCCTCTGTGCTGTGTCGACTTCCCTGGAGCACGTCTTGTCTAAACCACTGGTGTCGGGGGCTGAGGAGACTTCTCACATCAGTGCACCGTTCTGTGGGGGTCCATGGCGACGCCTACACCGACGCCGACGGCTCCATCGTTTCCAAAACAATGTAGTGTGTCGCTGACCACACCAATGCCGCCGCTACCGAATTTCTCCACCTGTAGCTGGCATGAACACTTACTTCATATGAAAATGTTTCAGAGAGCCGCCGCCGATGAACGCCTTCTTGATATGGTTTTTATGTTAGTTTAATTTCGATACGTTAATTTCCTATTTAATGTTTTGCTCCTCTAGCAGTTTGGCCTTCAGTTTTGTAACCATGCCTGACACGAGCTTTCAGTTAATGGACCGCAGAAACTGTAAAGAATGGCGGCTGTCCGTTACGCTAAGTTAGATAATCCAGCCCTGATCCAAGAGATAGAATACAAACTGTGTCCTGCTATACATATGCAATAGGCAATGATACTACGTTTTAATGAGGTTCTTTTTACAGAAGATAAAGCAAGAGTTATCGATGCATATATCTGAGGAATAAATTCACAGATTTGAACTGAGGTAGCATCTCCCACCTCATCACATGAAGCCGTTAGACTGGCTGTGCTGCTGGAGGAAGGGCGGACGATTTATTTCTGACCCAGAACGCGCAATGAGCCTTGCCATCTTTTGTAAGTGGTAGAAACTCTCAGCTGTGTGAAATGCCAGACGATTTGTCTTGGATCTGTCGTGCTCCTTGTTGAACGAAATTTCGTTCGATAGACCATGCAACTGTGGCTGCCTGCAATCTCAGAGGCGCAAGTAATACGCGGAATGAAAAGTAGCAATGAGGAAACGCGAATGCAGGTAGGGGAAACAAGTGTGAGGTAGGCCCTGACACCCTCACCCCCTGCAAGAACAATGAACTCAGCGAAAAATGGAGAAATCAAAGAGATGGCAAACACAGTCTTAGAAGCAAGCTCAGAGGAAGGAGTACCAAAATAGTTATAGATACAGGAGACTAGATTACTGTTTTATTTGTTTCACAAAATAAGTGTGCACTCAGATGCTGTATTGTGACATACGTGGAGTTGGTAAGGAGATAATAGTTCCTTTAGGTATCTGTCTGGTAAGTTTGCAGACTGATGGGAGCCAATACGAATTCAAGATGGGGATGACGCTGCCGGCTTTTTGTTCTAATTTTAGAAAACAACTTCCTAAGCTGTTTCAAGGCTGCAATTGATTATAGGATAGGAACTGCGCTGTCCAGTGAGACAATTCGATATCTGGACCGTAAGCGTGTGCCTCAATCACGAGGTATCTGTGTGTAAGGCCCCTTCCCTGCGCTCTCACAGAACCGTGTACATCGGCGTTAAAAACTAGCACCGCTGTTCAGAATCAGCGGAGGTACAGCCAAACTTCATTGGATTGATGTCGAGATTCAGATACAACTGAGACCAAGCTTTCCAAATGATCCAATTAGCCTGAACGATGTCTGGACCAGCTGTAAATTCCAGTCAAAAGAAGCAAAAGCAACGCGGAAGTAGTAGGAAAGAAGATTTGAGTGCTGGTGTGTGTGTTGTTAAATTTTGTTCATAAAAATGTGAAGATCATGTGTGCAACAACGAGTAGAGAAGCTAGTGGAGAAGAAATTATTGAAGAATTCGTTTAATGTGAGAAGCAGTTTAAGCAGAGTAAGAAGATATTGTTGTTATTTAGGAAGTTCTACGCAGTTATGCCTTTATTAATGAATCCGTTGCAAGAGAATTTAGTACGTTTATCTGAGATAGAATAGAATCCTTTACTCTCAGATCTTGAAGAATTTGCGCGACTGTACGAGGAATGGAAGTATTTCCTCTAACTATCCACGTACAGTATGAAATCTCTAATGGAGGCACTAGACCATTTCCTTAGAAACCATACAGACCACTATTTCATCCACAACCTGTTGTTGAGGAAACTGTTCAACCTTCTGCCATTCCCTGGTCATCACCAAACTTCATGGTCAAAATGAAATCAGTCAATGGAGAGAAAACCTATAATCTATGTTTCGATATGACATGGGTAAATAACGTATTGATTCACGACAATAACCCTCTGCCCTGTATCGACGAAACATCAGATAGATTGAGAAACTACTGCAATTTTTCGAGCGTTGACATTGTCTCTAATTACCACCAAATCCCAATTGCATCATAAGATCGGCCAAAGACACTTTTGTGTTGCCTTTTTTGGATCACTCCACACAACATTTCTCCACTGTTCAGTCGTCCAGTTTTTACGCTCCTTTCACCAAGCGAGGGGTCGTTTGGCATTTACCGGCGTGATGTGTGGCTTATGAGCAGCTGCTCGACCATGAATTCCAAGTTTTCTCACCTCCCGCGTAACTGTCATAGGACGTGCACCGGATTCTGATTCAGTTTGGAATTCCTGTGTGATTGTCCGGATACATGACTGCGTATTACACATTATGACCTTCTTCAACAGTCGGCGGGGTCTGTCAGTCAACAGACGAAGTCGACTAGTACGCTTTTGCACTGTACGTGTCCTTACACGTTTCCACTTCAATATCTCATCGCAAACAGTGGACCTAGGGATGTTTAGGAGTGTAGAAATTTTACAAACCACTGCCACTAATGACCCACATTTAAGAACTGTTGGTTGCTTAAACAGGGAAGTTACATTTTCAAAGCTATTAATCGTATTCCTTTCGACGTTATGAGTCTTGTTAAATCCTCTAACGTCATTAACGTGTCTTCTAAAAGAACACCTGCGGTTGGTTATGTAGGCAAACTGATGGTTTATAAAAGTATTGCAATTTATTAATTCGTTAGCAACAAAATTAACTTTAAGTTCTCAAACAGTAACGGATTTTAGGTCGGCAATAATTCTCTTGATGATGGAGCATGATATCTTCTTTTGACTCAAGTAGTGATCCTTTCAAGGACATTTTCAGCTTTGGAGGTAGGCATAAGCCATTTGTGGCCATGATTAACCAGAGGAAGTTTTTCGTGACAGAAGTCTGAATCAGGTGCTCAGAGTAGATGGGTGCGACATCATGATGTAGGTGCCAACTTTCTGCTGCACACAACATACGCGTTCGTTTCCACAGCGTATGGATTGTGGTGCCATTTCATGGTGCACCAGCCCACGAGACTTTATGAGACAAACTTTAATATCGCTATACCGCTGCTAACCTGCCTATCTTCTCCCTCGTGGATGTCGGTTATTTCCACACAGACTACTGCCGACACCTCATCGCCTGTGTTCGTGTCGTTCGAACCGGTGTGATTACGGTCTGCAATGTCTCGCACGTTCTGTGAAATTTCCAGACGGCTTTGCATTTGCTCAGTTGACAGCAGTTACAATACGAATTTCTTATACACTCTCCTTACGCATACATCGCAGTGCGTTGATCAATATCGAATGTACCAATCAAGTCCGTAAGCCTACCCCTTCCGCAAGTTCTCGTAATGTTATACAATGGTCTTCCATGACGAAATGGCGCACTTGTTCAGTGTCATTGCAGCTCGTTGACTGTTGACGGTCTGTGTCACGGCGGTTCGCTATCCGTTGAAGTGAGATTAACCTTGAAGTGGTTATACCACTCTTTATCGGTTAGCTGCTCATAGCATCGTCCCAAAATGCTTCTTAAATCTTGCGGATGAACTTCATTCTGATGTCGTCAAATTTTTTGCAATATTTAATGCAGTTCCGCAGCTCAAATTTCTCTGTCACTTACAATTAACATGAATTAGGCGAGCGCTCACTCATTCTAAATCTACAAGACTGCTCTGCAGTTCACACAAAAGGATTATGGAAACACATTCAGACTGTCTGTATACCGTCGCGGGAAGTATGTAAACTTACATCTTTCCGTGCGAGCTCTCATTCCTCTCATCTCATCACGACGATAATTTTTCTTTATGTACGCTGGCGTAAATAAAATATTTCCTCAATCGGAGGATCAAGTTGATTTCTTGACAAGATAACGCCGCAAAGACAAACGCTTTCGTTTTTATTAAAACCACCACAATTCCCTCCCCTTATCCTAGACATTGTTTCCCACATTTGACGAATTAACAAAATAAACTGCCCATCTTCGACATTCTACTACGTCCTCTATCAATCCGATGTGATACGAATTCCACACCGGGCAGCAACATTCCAGATGAAGACACAAAAGTACAGAGTAGGCAGTCTTTAGTAGACCCGTTGCATCTTCTAGGTGTTCTGCCGATAAACGTAGTCTTTCGCAAGTCTTCCCCACAACGTTATGCACGTGATCGTTACAATTTTAGTTATCCGTAGTGATAAATCTTAGATTTTAGCTGCTTTGACGACCATTGGTTTTTGTGTGATATCTAGTGGCATCGAAATTTAATGGATTCCTTTTACTGATCATTTGTATGATGCCACACTTCTCGTTATATAGATTCACTTGCCGCTTTTCGCACCATATAGTTATTTTCTCTAACTCATTTTTCAATTTGTTTTGATCTTATGGAGGTTTTAATAGGCAGTAAATGACGGCTTCATCTGCAGAAGTTTAAGAGGGCTGCTCAGTGTGTGTCTCTTTATTCAAAAATAGCTCTGAGCACTATGGGACTTAACTTCTGAGGTCATCAGCCCCCTAAGACTTAGCACTACTTAAAACTAACTAACCTAAGGACATCACACACATCTATGCCCGAGGCAGGATTCGAATCTGCGACCATAGTGGTCGCGCGGTTCTGGACTGTAGCGCCTAGAACGGCTCGGTCACTCCGGCCGGCTCTCCGTTACCGCTTGTATAGATTAGGGACAGTAGATGACCAATAATGAATACTTGAGAGCGCCAGATGTCACTTACCCTTTTCATCAGTTAATACTACCGTAACCCTTCTGACAGGAAATCACGAATCCAGTCGCAGCAGAGAGACTATGCTCCACAGTCATGCAATCTGATTATAAGTCGCTTGTGAGGAATGGTTTTAAAAGCCTTCTGGCCCTGTTGATATAGGGGATCAATTTCAGATCCCTTGTTCATAAACACTCAATACCGCTTATGAATACTGACCTAGTAGTGTTACACACAAACAATATTTTCTTAATGTGTGCTGGCTGGAAAGGAACCTTATTTTTATACAGTCTGTGCCGGAAACTGACCTTCATTATGTAATTAAGTTGCTTCTCCACACCGACGGTTCCTGTTTCTAAGTTACTCGAGTGAAATACTTGACAAAGTTATTTGTAAGCGACCGAGCTATGAAATAAAGGCCATTATTGGACACGCCAATGCAAAAACCAATGGTGGACCATTTGCAAGGAACACAATTGACTGAGAGTCTAAGCGCCGAAAGTGACGAACCTGTATGAGACTTCCCAGCTATGGAAGTTCAGCCACCCTACAGGCTAAGAGCACATATTTTCCGCAGGAGCCAACTTGAATATCGTCAGATGGTAAAACAACAAACCAAATAGACCATGTGCTGGTACAACAAAGGTACTAAAGCGATATCTGAATGCGAAAATCTTAAAGGAATTCGCGACAGGCATAGAACACTATTTACCCATGAAAGACGTACGGCAAGCAATAGAGAAGACAAGAAGAATAAGCAGCATAGCAGAAAGAAATACTGACGTAGAGAAAGTGAAGGATAATGAAAGGTAGAGGAGTTTGTCATTACTTCAAAAAAGATTCGAGATTCTAGCAATGGAAGATCAGTGGGGAATCATTAAAAACAAATATCGAGAAATTATCAGTAGAAATGAAACTTCCTGGCAGATTAAAACTGTGTGCCCGACCGAGACTCGAACTCGGGACCTTTACCTTTCGCGGGCAAGCACTTGCCCGCGAAAGGCAAAGGACCCGAGTTCGAGTCTCGGTCGGGCACACAGTTTTAATCTGCCAGGAAGTTTCATATCAGCGCACCCTCCGCTGCAGAGTGAGAATCTCATTCTGGATCAGTAGAAATGCTCAAAAAAAAAGAAAAAAAAGAAAAAGACGGAAGAAAAATGAATAACTCTCAGAAGAAGGTGAGTCAAAAGAAAAGAAGAAAAGTAGGGAAAGACAGACTAAGAAAACACTGTAGCTTATGAAAAACCCAGTAGAGAAACCAAAAACTGTCTCAGAATGAAAAAAAAGAGAGGAAAAGTTTATAATTTAATTAAAAGGAAAGAATAGTACAAAAGTGCCGGGAATGCAAGAGATTTCGTCACTTGCATTCTTCAGAAATGGGTATATAGCACGCCGGCCGCTGTGGTCTGGCTGTTCCAGGCTGTTCAGACCGGAACCACAGGGCTGCTACTGTCGCAGGTTCGAATCCTGCCCTGGGCATGGTTGTGTGTGATGTCCTTACGTTGAGTTAGGTTTACGTAGTTCTAAGTCTAGCGGACTGATGACGTCAGATGTTAAGTCCCATAATGCAAAGAGCCATTTGAACCATTTGATACAGATCACGGATATACGGCATTAAAGATGAAAACAGCAATACCTGTCTGGTAAGAACTAAAAGTACTGGTATTTGGAAGGCATATTATGAGGAGATTCTAAATGATGAAATTGGGGAATAGAAATACAGGATCAACACAAATATTTGAACTTAGATCGCTTAGTCGGACCGCTGACAATGAAAGACAAAGTAGATGCAATCAAAATATTAAAACCTACAAAGCTACTTAAAGATGTGGAATAAAAGCAGAAACAACCTAAAAAGGAAGGAGACACAATCGCAAAACGATCACACAAATTCGTGACTATCCTTTGAAAAGAAAAAAGAACGCCAGATTAGTGGACTGAAGCGATTGTCGTATCAATCCGTAAAAAGGACAGTAAACAAGAATGCAGAGACCAGAAGCGGCATCTAATTAACAATCACAGCATACAAAGTTATCTCTAAGTTTCTCCAGGAAATCGTGGAACCATATTCAAAAGGATAGAAGATGAGAAAAAAGGACAGTTAGCACAGAAATAAAAACGAGTTTACTAACCTTTCCAGATGATGTATAATCAATCGCTGAAAATCTAGATGACCTGCAATTACTGACAAGAAATCTGTTTCAAAAAGCAAAGGTAGCTCTGTCAGAGATAATATGACGAGAAAAGAAAACTAGTGAGAGCAGAAAGAAATACAAGACAAAAGGGTGGAAAACTCAACAGACTGATAATCAAATATTTGATTTTAAATATCAGGGGGTTGAAGTAAACAACAGAAATGATAAGTGTTATTGCGTAACGTCAGCTCCAGCACCCCGGTTGGGAACAACAGGAAGAGAAGGCTGTGAGAAGAAGTCAGCCGATCGCACACTGATCGACTTCCCTTCCAGAACGATAACGCAACAGCATCGGACCCTAGGTGAAGAGGATATGAGTGCCGCACCAGACTGATGGCAACCCATTTCGAAAGCAGCTTTAACGTTAGCCTCTTCCGTAGCAGTTCAGGACAGACTTTTGTCAGTTAGAGTTCAGCAGTCACTACAACGTCTGATTCTTACGTGTGTCGTCCTTTGCTTCAACACTCTGTGTAGTTGCCAAAGTTGACTATCGCAATTGTTTTGTTTTAATAAAACTCAATAATACGAGTTGTGTGATTGCTTTTCAAGCGAACCGAGTAGGCTGGATTCCTAGAAACAACAACATTGGCGATGAGGATGGGATGACTAACACTGGCGAAGAGCTGTAAGAATAACATTGCGACTACTTGTTAACGCTTCGAACTGCGTGCACTTCTGCCACAGACTGTTTTGGTTCAAATGGCTCTGAGCACTATGGCACTTAACTTCTGAGGCCATCAGTCACCTAGAACTTAGAACTACTTAAACCTTACTAACCTAAGGACACCACACACACCCATGCCCGAGGCAGGATTCGAACCTGTGACCGTAGTGGTCGCGCGGTTCCAAACTGTAGCGCCCACATTGTTTTGTCTTGGGCTTTAGGTTTTTCTGGTGTCTTAATTCTGCCTTGTCTTTTCTTTGCAGGGTTGTGTTTTCATGGTTCATAGTATGTCTTATAGTATTTCTTCTATTCAATGTTTTCAGGTGGGCGTTGCAGAAATTTTCTTTGTTTGTGTGCTTATTTATATTCCTTTCATTGTCTGTTTATTGCATTTACCCATTTCAAAATGAGCAACCTACCTCTTCCACCCCCTGCATGCAATGCAGCTAACACACGTTTCAATTCCGGACGCTGCAGACTGGAACCCATCTAAACACGGTACAGAAGTTGTTAGCTAGCCAAGCAACAAACTCATGAACTGTAGCTCCGAGTGCCATAAAACCTTTTCGCCAGTTTAACGAAAAACAAGAGGAATGGCTCAAGTGATTGAAACATTATGAAGCCCACATCATAGCCCACAAAGTATGAGGTACTGTGAAACTACATATCTTTTTGACAACGGTAGGAAGTGCATTATTCTGCGAAGTTCAGATATTGTTCCCTAACGCCACACCGCTTCAACTTTCCTTTGGTGAGGTTGTAGGTTATCTAACTAACTATTATGATCAACAAATGAATGTGGTGGCAGCTAGGTACCAATTCCTTTGTTACAAGAAAGGGTCAGAACAAACTTATCGCGAGTGGGTAACAAATTTTCGGGTTATGATGAGGAAATGCAAATTCAGATTTGCTTATGGTGCTCCATATTCCGATGTGATGTAGCATGATCTGATCGTGTACAACGTAACTGGTGTCAAACTCCGAGAAAACATTTTAAAACAGCCAGATCCATCATTTCATCACATTCTAGATCAATATGACTCACGTGTCACACTGGAAAATATACTTGAGCTGCCACATATTTGACAGGTTGCGCCGTGCCTTGCCCACGACTGGCCCAGTAGGCACGCATCCACGCATCCACTAAGCCGCATAAACAGTTCTCTAAACAGGTGGCTACGTCAGTGAATAGAATTATGTCAAGCCTTCGATGCAATTCACTGCACAAACGCCAAGACTGCTCGCCCAGACAAGCACAGTGTAGCGCTTGTGGAAAGAAAAGTCATGTACTGTCAGTATGTTTGCAACGGAACAAACACAAGAATTCTGCTCACTCACAAAAATCTAGTCCCAAGGGCCATGTAACCGGTACAATGTATTTAAAGCATGCTGCAATTTTTATCGAAACTTGAAAGCAAACAGCTTCTTCAGTCCTACGCCAGTCCAACAAGCTTTTTGTTAATTTGTATCTCAGTTGAAAACGAGTGAAATTTCAGTTGGACACGAGTGCTTCTGTTGCATTCCTGAATCGTAAAACATATGAACTGTTAGGCCCTCAACGTGTGTCTGAAACTAGCACGCACCTGACAGTTTATAACGGACCAGCATTGCCATTTTCCGAAAACGTACTTTTCCTGCCAGGTATCGCATACACGAACTGTGACTTTCACTGCTCTACATCACGGAATTGTGATTTGTTTGGCTTTCAAATACAGGACAATGTGTTGTCAGTGACTGCATTCAATAGCAATGACAGTGAAGCTCGCTTGCTGAAAGGTTTCCTTGAACTCTTTTCTGGAGGTTTAGGCAAGGCTAACAATTGTATTGCACATATTACTATGAAACACAATTCTCAGCCGTAATTTTTCCAGACCAGAACTGTTTCCATTGCTTTACAAAGTGGCTGCTGAACTTAAAGAATTGCAAGAAAGCGGAGATATTGCGCCTATACAAGCTAGTCAATGAGCAAACCTTCAGGTCGCATTTGCCTCTGTTTTGACTTTCAGTCAACAGTCAACCCACAAACTATAATTGTTACTTATCCGTTGCTACGGCCAGAGGATGCAATGGACAGATTAGGCGCCGTCGTTACTTTTCAAAAATTGATTCGCGCGTCGCATATCTTGAAATACCACTATATCAAGAATTTCAAACCGTGTGTGTCGTGAACACTCATTTGGGATTGTTTAGATATTTGCGTTTCCCTCTTGGCAGTGTTCTCGCACCCCCCATTTCCCAACAGTATTTGGAAGAGCTGACAGCTCAAGTACCAAACTATTCAAACTATTTGGACGCTATTGTCGTAGCAGGTCGCACACCTGAAGAACAAATAGCAAATATACGTGCATCGTTTCTTGTGTTATCTGATGCAGGACTACAGTCTAGACTGGACAAGTGTAATTTTTTTAAACCTGAGTTGCAGTGTCTTTGTTACGTCATAAGCACTCAAGGTGTACATCCTCTTCAGTCACATTTCTTAGCCATAGGTGACTGCCAGTTCCTCGCAATGTCACGGAATTGCAGTCACTCTTAGGGAAAATGAACTATTATAATCGGTTCGTAACAAATGCTGCTCAAATCGCAGCTTCATTGCATCGCTTGCGTTGCAAGGATGCCCTCTTTGTTTGGACAGGTGAGGGCCAAGAGGCTTTTCAAAAACTTAAAGATGCATTGCTCAGTGATCGATGCTTGACTCACTTTGTTCCTAACAAACCATTTGTGTTGCAAGTTGACGCTTCTTCTTACACAGTGTGTGCAGTGCTTTCACACAGATTTGGTGGTAAAGACAGGCCTAATGCTTTTACATCAAAAGTGTTATCCAAAGCTCTGTGTAACTATTCACAAACAGAGAAAGAGGCATTGGGTATTGTGTATGGTATCATTAACTTCAACCACTACTTGTGTGGCAGAAAATTCTACTGAGTAGCGGATCACAAGACTTGCAGTCCTTATTTCATCCGATGAAGCCGGTTCCTGTACGAACTGCCCAAAAGTGCAAAGACGGGTTCTGATGTTGTCTCGATACCAGTACGAGATTGTGGATCGTCCGGCAGCTCAATTCTACCAGGCGGCTTCCTCTTGCATTTATTAGTCCCAATCCATATTCACCTACTACGTTTCCTTCTCTTCTTATTCCTACTGTCGAATTCCAGTCACCCATGACTATTAAATTTTCGTCTCCCTTCTCTACCTGAATAATTTCATTTATCTCAACATACATTTCATCAATTTCTTCATCATCGGCAGAGCTACTTGTCATATAGGCTTTTACTACTGCACTAGGCGTGGGCTTCGTGTCTATCTTGGCCGCATTAATGCGTTCACTATGCTGTTTGCAGTAGCTTACACGCACTCCTATTTTTTTTATTCATTATTAAACCTACTCCTGCATTACCCAAATTTGATTTTGTATTTATAACCCTGTATTCACCTGACCAAACGTCTTGTTCCTCCTGCCACTGAACGTCACTAATTCCCACTATATCTAACTTTAACCTATCCATTTCCCTTTTTAAATTTTTTAACCTACCTGCCCGATTAAGGGATCTGACATTCCACACTCCGATCCATATACCGCCAGTTTTCTTTCTCCTGATAACGACGTCCTCTTGAGTAGTCCCCGTCCACAAATCCGAATGGGGGACTATTTTACCTCCGGAATACTTTACCCAAGAGGATGGCATCATCATTTAATCATACAGTAAAGCTGCATGCCCTCGGGAAAAATTACGGCTGTAGTTTCCGTTTTCTTTCAGCCGTTCGCAGTACCAGCACAGCAAGGCGGTTTTGGTTAGTGTTACAAGATCAGGTCAGCCAATCATCCTGACTGTTGCCCCTGCTACTACTGAAAAGGCTTCTTCCCCTCTTCAGGAACCACACGTTTGTCTAGCCTCTCAACAGATGCCCGTCCGTTGTGGTTGCACCTACGGTACGGCTATCTGTATCATCGAGGTACGCAAGCCTCCCCACCAACGGCAAGGTCCGTGGTTCATGGAAGGGGGATAATCAAATCAATTCCGTGGTAGAGACAATGCAGCTCTGCAGTTCCGCATAACGATAAGGCGATCGGTCTTATGAATTCCGTCACATTCGGTCTGTGCATATTTGTGATACATATTGTCTAAGACTTTTCTCATGTGATGCAAATATTCTTCTCTCTACATACATTGTTTATCCTTTACTGCGTTTAGTAATTCAGTTAGTTATACTAAGCAAATTTCATTACTTACTACAGAACAGTTGCTTATGTGAAGCCTTCATTTGGTCTGTAGGACCAATTATGTGGACGTCAACGCATGTAGTGTGAAGTGTCGATTATTTGTGACTCCTTTTGTACCCACACGATCAGACAGGTCCAGTAAAGAGTACACAACTTGCTAAATTGCTGGTTAACACGTGTTAGAAATCCTTTTTTTCTCTACACCAAATATACAAATATGTAAATGGACCCTACAATTCGGTGTCAGTGTAAATAGCCATGAGTTTCATTCACTACTTAAAACCATAAATTACATTTACCACTGAATATTCAAGAGTGATTAACAGTGTCAAGAAATCTTCATCTGTTGTGTCACAATTGAAGCTCTGCACGAATACCAAATGTAATTTCTGTAGCCTTTAGCGGAACTGTAACATCATAACCATACCATTAACCAAAGGAATATTAATTTAGTTATATCGTGACTCGTATCCTTTCTCTTCAGATGAGAGAAAGTGACTTTCAAGCTTATCTGTGCTAGGATTTAGTTAAATGAATGTTTTAATTTTGTTCACATCATTCATCCTGTAACGTTATATCTGGCGCGGGCATTCGAGGAATGACACACATTCGCCCATTGTTGCTCATAATGTTATACTTCAAATCCTTTTTATTACACAGATCCCAATGGAAAGAAGTCATTAAAATGCTGAGGTAAAACTAAAAATCGCTGTACTTTATCTGGTAACTAGTTGTGAACCAAATGAGCTATTAATTATTTACTTTCTATGCTGATGACTGATAAACTCTACTGATCCGTGTGACAGTCCATGTGTAATTTTACTGTGGGAGATGAACACCTAAAAAGATAACGCGTCAAATATTTATCTTTATGCAGCCACATAAGTAAAGAGAAAGAAATTGAAACAACTTTGGTTAAAGTAATAATTTTTATTCTGCATCTGTTTAATTGTATTTGAGAGAGATTAATGCTTAATTAATATTGTTTTACAAGATGATATATTAAGTCCGACTTTCCAACACATTTTATTCTTTCGTTTAATAATTTATTCAGTTTAGTTATTTGTGAGTCGTGGTCCCCATCCAATGTGAAGGCACATTACTGTCTCAGCCGTGACGTTCTTCATTCAGCACATCCAAAACCCTCTCCAAGAATGAGACATCGGTGGTAAGTCCTACTCATTCACAGTCCTCGGTTAATCATTGATATGTTTATTGGCTAGCAAAAACGTGTCTCTGTCCAATTTGCTCACACACAACACTCTTATCCTTGACTTTTTCCGCCCAAAACATGCAACAGCCTCTACAACGATGAAGCATTGGCGTGATGTCCTAATCGCCCACTGTTCTTTTTTTCCACTTGAATGGATTTATTGACTAGTTAGCTAGTGTCCCTATTCTCTTCGCAGACACGCAAAAGTTTTAGCCCTGAATTTTTCTGTCCAGCACTTCCACAACCATTACCAAGATTGAGAAACACTTGAGTTGTCTTTCTTATACACTGTTCTCAGTTCCTAGTGAATAAATTTACTGGCTAAAGAGACGGTATCTTTGTCCACTTTCCACACACAAAAAATCGTATCACTGACTTTCTCCACTCAGCACTCCCAACTTCGTCTCCAACGAAGAGGCATCGCCGTGATGTCCTCGTCGTTAACACGTTTGGCGAGCAGTGAGCCGATGTCGCCGCCCACCGTCTGGGCGAACTACAGCCTTCGCCCCGACTCTCTCTTCCCAGCACCTCCGACACCCCCTCCGGCGGCGAGGGATCGGCGGGATGTCCTCCTCACACTCCGTCACTGGTGGCTCGTGGACCTCGGCGGCCGTCAGAACTACCCAGCCATCGTTCACCTGCACAGAAGAGGAGTACATCACATTTAATAATTAAAATTTACATCATGCATCATCAGTAACAAAAAATTCACAGCACTGATTTTTAAGCACAAAGCGTCCATCAAGAGACGACAACTTTCTATATTTTCTGTATGGTATGAAAGCAAGGAAAGGGCTTCAAAAAATCCTCGTTAACGGAGTCAGGTATCATACATACTACCTTTTATCACTAGTTTGATATAATCTAACTCTTTTATTACTAGTGCGTTATTAACTAAGTTGTGCCTTCAGCGCCGTCTTACTTTCCCGATGACTCTGCCGCAGGCTCCATCAACAGCAGCAGGCTGTGGCCGGGTCTTCTCCGCCTGCGCTGCCAGCAGCACCAACTCGTCCACGTCTGAGCGCAGCCGCCAACGCGCGGCGCCCATCCTCTGTGGGAGATTTGTGTCAACCGTCAAAATTCATTCATTCTTTGGTTTCAGCATTTTGTTCCTACCGTTGATCGAGTATTTTATACATTCTGGGTGTTTATTCAGGCCAAAAAAAATTATTGTACTACTAGAGTTATGAAACGATGCAGCCTTTCAAGTCTGAGCAAACGGGCCAAAAGGACGAGCTACACAGCACACTGTTCGACTGTTTGACAGTTTTCGAGATTGTCATTAGGTAAGAATATCAGTATTAATTTAACGTATGTGTGGATCGAAAATATGTGGTAGCGATTAAAGCGAATTATTGCATACATTACTTTTTCAATATAAAGGGATGAGGACGGAGGTCTCCTCAACCAGACGTGTAAAGACATAAAGGTTTTATGAGATCCTCCGCAAATATACTCATAAACGTTTCTTAGGAGACCATGATTAACTTTCTGGACAGCTGTAAATGTTGGTTAAGTGCCAATATCGGCCAACTTCATCACTTTGAAAGCCGGAACAGCACTTCTATATCACTCAATAAATTCCTGCAGCAAAACTGCTTCCAGACGACACCGACATATGTCCACACGAACAGAGAAGGATTATTAGCACAAAAGGACATTAACTAACTTCCAACTAGTATCTAACAACTCACACTCATAATATGCTACCTAAACAAAACATGATAACGTTGTCAATACAGCAGCTCAGAGTGGGCAATGATGACCCCTGATATCAGCTGTGTCCTTCCTTAGGAAGCTGGAACAGGCGCCCTTTCAGTGATTTGAGGAAGTAATGGAAATAGTGAAACTGCATTGTCCGACAGGGATCAGAACCTTACGTAATTTTACTGTTTCAACAACCACGCCACCTTGTTGGGTGTTTCCCACTCTAGTTGGGAGCAGAGTGTGTCCATAAAGCACAGTGATTAGAAACAAAGCAGTTCTATTCAATGGACGAGCTTGTTCAAAGCTCTTACCGCACTAATACAACTACTTGTGAAATGAAAATGTAATTTGCGTAGACAGTTTCCAGAAATACACGAAGATGCGTCGATATGGCTCGACAAAATTTCTACAGCAATTATATCAGAATGCAGATGGAAAACTTCCGCAGCGATTGGACGATGTTATATGACCTGTAAACTTTACGGTTGCAGACTTTGGAACCACCAGAGAAGAGTAGAAGAAGACGTTTCTCCACATGGTGCGGATTGTTATGAAGCTGTTGTCATGAGCTTCAAAACTTCCATAAGACATCAAAAGTGAGAAATAACCTAGCGAACTTCAGTTACTATTACTTCTAACGTTCTATGTAACTTTCTCTACTAAGAGTAATTTCGTCCTCTATGTAGAGTTCTTAATAACGAATGTTTAGCCAATCAACCGGCAGTTCGTTTGGTTGGCACTACAAGTAAGTTTATACCTATGTACATAATAAGTTGTTTTTCCACGATTTACTCTTCATAACTATTTGTAAATAAAACATATTTGCAAATTCCGGAAGTCGGCACAGTAATCTGTCTTGTATTGTTAATGGTTTTATTAAGTAGAAAATGTATGCTTATAAGATGGATTGGTGTTCTTTCAATACATCTCGGTGTTCCTCACCTCTGGTTTTCCAACCAAATCTGCGTCTACCAGGTCTCTCTCCCTCCGAGATCGGAGGCAGAACACGCCCAGTAGCCTCCGGAACATCTGCGAATAAATCATAAATATCACATGAAGTTGAGGTGGGACTACACACTAATGTAATACAGTTACAGCGCGTCCATTGTTGAATAACGTGAAGGTCCTACAAAAAGTTCTTAGTCTAAACAGTATGCAGATGTAACCACTGGAACGTCAAACTCCCTGATAGTCTTGGATTTCTACTGAATAAAAATATAAGTTCACACAAAATTTATAAACTCGGGACTGAGTGACAGTTTTAAGCGATAAAATGCTACATACAGAATCAACCTATTTAGAAACAAATAAATCAGCGAGTAAGGGTCAGTTGCGTTGTGGGAACATACGTTGGCTTGTAAAAGTGCCACACAGTTTCTGGCCAACTGTAATGTTAGATACACAATGTGAAGGGTGCATTTCTAAACTTGGTGCCAACAGTGCACGTGATGTCATGGAACAGAATGCAGCGTTATGCGTTACCCTTGTGATACGTTTCTCTGTTTGTCTTCGGTATCTTTCTCTGTTCTTCTCGTCAACTGGCTGCACGTGGACAAGCTATGGTCCACTCCAGGACGTGTCGCTCGACCTATTTGTGCCCTCTCCAGATCTTTCCACACACTCCTCGCCTATCAGTATTAAGAGACCTCGACACGTAAACGGACTACTAGCTATTTGCTCGTAAACGGAAACCAAAAGAAACGGAGACACCGATGTGAAAATTTCCAAATTTCCAACCACCCACCTTCCACTTCTTGATCGATTTCCACATACGCCGTGGTGCATATCTTAAAACAGCACGAGAAGAAATAGTTGAGTGAGGTGGGAGTGTGTAATTTGTATTTTATACGGCTTTAATTGGTTTCAGATTATTGTTCATTGTTGATCCAGTTTAACTGACTTTTATAGTTGCCTTAGGTACGGCACATGAGGGGTAACACGTGATTTTGTGATTTCCCTTCTGATAAGAAAATGGTGGTTTGCCGTCACATAGTTTTCCAATTCTGCCACCAAAGAGATATTGTCCACAATTTCCCTTTGTTTTGCCTGATCTTTATCCTGTAGGCGAAGTCGTAACAAGCTCAAAATTTCCGTTAATTGGATGTAAATTTTGAAACAGTAAACGTAGTATGTGAACTGGTAATTCAGGTGCTTAACTTTTATTCCTTATTGAAGCTACGGAACACCACTGATCATATGGAGACGGAATAGGGTACAGAGTAACACACGTAACTTCACATACATAACAAAAAATGTTTAGTAGCATATATCTTTCGATTACTGCATCTACAATGTGGCATTTTGAAACTAGTTACTAGTCAATTAGCGTAGATAGCTTCTATTGCTCATATTGGCAGCGAAGCGGCACTCAACATGCTGTTATTGAATCTGCTTTTATGTGTTTCCCATTTGTAACTTTGTGCGTTCGCTGAATCTCACAGTGATTTACATGTGATTTACAATCAAGGCTCCAAAGAAATCTCTCAAAGCAAAATAAAATTCTAGCTCATAGGAGTGTACCGGCATCCAAATACTCAGTGTTGACGTAAACCTAATAGCAGTAACCCTGAAACGTTAAACTGAACGAAGAAAAAAGCACATACCCCGATATACATATAAGAGAAAGCAGTAAACTAGTTGGCTTGGATGAAAAGAATCAGGAATAAACTTGTAATATACACGTCTCTGATGTGATTGCGAGCGGTTGAAGTCCTTTGAAATATTTAACAATCCCTGGAGTAAGAATCACAGTTGATTGTTTAAATAAAATAAATTTTTAGTATATCACGATTTAAATCGGACTGGGAACTATGAATTCCTAACACCGCAGAGATTGTCTTCAAAATGTCTAAACGTGAAGTTAGAAATGTGTATTAAAACACAGTATGTTTAAAACAAAAAGCATGGAGCGTATACACTATGCTATAGGTAGGATGTAAACTATTCATGCATTAATTATATATCGTTTAAGCCAAACATTTTTCATTTTAGATCTTACAAGTATTTTCATAAGTATTGTGAAATTACCATCACAAATCACAAGACTAACGTGACGTGCTTAGGAATCTGTATGGGACTATGAGAAATTACTTTCTATTTTTCAGTTGGATTTACAAATGCGATGTATTAAAAACTCATTTTAATTGAGATAATCATCTTCTACTCATACTTATATCTGTGTGGCATTTTTCAATCGATTTCAAACATCGTGATGATATCACAACAATGAATATGTTTGTCTTCGGCCGGGACCACAAGTTTTTCGCCCCCTCCCGCACCAATCTTGCGATAAGAAACAGATTTGGAGTCGCAAGGAGACTTAGTGGCAATAGTCCTTGCCCCGACCCATTCGCTACACGAACTGGAAAGGATAGAAAGCAGCGGTACAGAAACTACCCTCCGCTCCGATCCAGACAAGACAGTGAGATAATAATCCATTGTCAGTTGCCTTGGAGCTAAGATGGAAGTTTCCAATGTCCAGCTCATTGGGAAATGGCACCGTTTAGCGAAGTACCCTCCGTCACAAGCCAACCACATGATTTAACATTGCATTGTCATCGAGCTATGAGCTATGTTGAAAGTTTAAGTCTTACAGTTCATTGGTAAGTTAATTTAGAATCAATAGCAAAATGTTTAAGAAACTGGCAAACAGACGAGAAAGCAATCGGACAGAAACATGATGGAAAATGGTGGTTTTGTGACAATGTCATATTAGAGAAATATCATATGAAAGGAGAAAACAATACAAGTAAGCACTCAGATATTCATGATTTATACTCATATGTCAAGACAAGTGTATGAGTCAGATTCAGCTAAACGTGCGACAGCCGTGTGCCACTGACATATTCGATCCCACATGTGTTCTTGTGGGCAACAGTGTCGTTATTAACTAAATACATAATTTTCAGAGTTGTGCTTCTAGGAAAAACAGTCACACCTCGGATTAACATTTCATTGTGTAAAGAGGGTGAAAGAGTGACAGAGCAAGAGCGAGAGACAGAGAGAGAAAGAGAGAGAGGGGGGGGGGGGAGAGGGAGAGAGGAATAGAAACAGAAAGACGTGCTTGCTTGGGACGAAGGGTAGACGGTCTGCCCGCTGAAATCAAAGCTTAGAGTGCTAGTGAACGTTTGGCACACGACTTCAGCTTCACTTTTAAGTCTATTTTCTTGTGGTTTGAATGAACGTGTAATTCAGTCTTCATGTGTGCATTTCAGATAATGTATTACGTGGTGCACCCTTTAGCTGTGGGAGATATCTTATTTCCGCGACTTGAATACTGCTCATATCCGCTTGTGTGTGAGAGAAGGATTAAGATCAATAGAGCGCATTAAGACCTGATATGACTTAGTAACCTTCTTCTTTGTCTCTTTCACGGTTTCTTTTCGTGGCATTTTTCCAATTGTTCGGCAGATTGCGTTCATTTGATCGTCTTCATATACAGGATTACGACAATGTTTCTCCCTGTTGATCTTCTGTGACGTAGTCCGAGCCTTGAGTAGCCCATCTATGCAGAAGTAACAAACATTTTGGAAGGTCCGCATTCTTGTCGCACTGCCTGTGTTGTTGTTAGTTATTTAGACAAGTTATCTACATCTTCTATTATATTTTTTTCTCTTTGTAAAACGCTTCAACAGAAATGATAGATACCTCGGGATGCCTAATTCTATTCATAAACTGCCAGAGCATTTTGTTAAACATTTTTCATAAATTGCAAAATTTATTACGTCTCAAATTAAAATTCTTTTTGCTTCTCTAGCAGTTGTCTCCCACAAAATTATAGTATCATGCTAAGATCAGCCATCTCTAAAGCGAAAAGATACATGGATCAAAACTCCCTGTTAAACAATATATTAAACAGCTACTAGGGGAATGTTGTGTGTTGTAAAGACGTGACACGTAATATTTTTTGTTCCTGGCGTTTCGTCCAGATCTTCATTGGGCAACTATTGGGGTGCTTCTGATTCCACCACGTCTTGCTGGCTGACCTCTTCTGTCTGCGACAGTCAGCAGAATTAGGAGCACCTCTGAAGATGTCAAACGAAGCTCTGGAGGAAGTGTCAGAAAGAAAGACTTTTATGGGTAACGATCAAAGATCCCGAAAAATGAACCAGTACCTAAGACAGCAAGTCGCCGAAGCCTCCGGTGTATGATCAGTATTTTCAGTGATCCATGTATTGTATTTATTTAACACATACACAACGTGATAAACAGCATGTATCTACACTACAGAACAACTGCGTGCTTCTAATGCTTGGTAGGAGGGGTGTCATTGGGTTAGGCGTGTAGGAGACGTACATTAGCTTTGCTGTGAAGTTTGGAATGACGTAGAGATTTCACGATACACGCCCTTAGTCATCACACAATACGTGTTACGTTTTTCTTTACACTGATAATCCGTTTTTTACGTCTCTCTAGTTGCTAAGACAGGATGCTAATATCTCCCTGGAGAGGTAAGCTTGCTCCTCGCCCCTCTTAGCCCTGGTTTCTATGTCCATGATCCAGAACCATCAAAAAACCAACTGAGTATGTACTGTATGCACATCTAAAGCTGGTATGTCACGGAGAAGAAGATGAAGTCCCTTATAACGTACACGTTATGCAGTACTTAATACAATAAATTAAGCTAATACGATGCAGAACATCGCTGTTTACCAACCAATAACCCGTTTGACAATGGAAACAAAAATTCATCGCAATTTACAGAATACAAAAAACCAATCTGGGTACACCATTTACCCAAATGACGTCAAATTTTTGTAAAACTGTAGTCGAAGTTTCAACATCTACTGGGATCACTGGAATGGATCGTCGTATTTTTCTGGTAAAATGTAGCTGGGACAGTTAAACATCAAAATAAAACTGTCCTTTTTTATGGGGAACCACAGCGTTCAGCACTAGCGATTTAGAGTCGACATCAAATGTGTTAGTGTGAGTTAGAGAAGACCAAGACAAGATTTTGACTGGTCACTTACGGTTCGTACAGCGTCCCACCCAACGCTGACTTTATACGTTCTTCTATTTGAGGACTGTTCTGGACAAGCAATTCAGATGTTCAGTTAATGAGCTTGACTCGCACAAGAATAAACAGTACAGCACGAAGAACTGCTCAAGGAAAATCACGTAATCACAGAAGTCTACGCAAATGGATTCGCAATAGCGGAGTTACCAAGCAACTGCCCGTGACATGTCGTCTGACATTTCATTGTTGGCAAATTCATCTAGGACCTTAGTGAAAGAGTGAGAATTGCTACTGTTTTACCACAGCGCTTTATCAACTATACGTAACATGTCTAATATGATGCTGCTCTGCCAGGATCATAATATCCCAGAATAACTGCAGTACAAAAGTAAAAGTTCCATACACAAAGATATTTGTGACTTGCATCACAGAACACGTTAGTATCGAATTAAAATCTCACTCACCTATTAAGCAACATAAAGGAATAATGTCAAGTAGGGAATGCTTGGAAATGAAGCTAACGTGGTACAAGTCGACATGTGGGTGGGCAACTACAAGCAGGTGATTGCACAACTGCATAATAACTTTGATTCAGACGCAGTCAATGGACTTACACCCATAACCATATTTGTTTGATTACTACAACACGTCTCTCTAGCCAAAGGGGTACCTTCGATTATTTTGTAATGAGTTGCCAGGTGATGGTGAATATGGGCAGATATGAAACATCCACACCTTGTAAAGTTTGAATTAAACTGAACTTTTTGTTGAATTTAGTACGTTGTATGTGTCATTTACCACGAACAAAGCATACGCACTCAGTGGGTGTGTGGTTCATTGGGGTGTGAAGATGCGTCCATTCAGATTTCGAATGAAATTAAGATTGTGTTCTCACAGTGCTGGTGTCCAAAGAGACTAAAAAATAGATGAGACTGTTTCAAAGGATAGGCAACGGTTTTTCCACAGTGGATACACCGTTTCCGGCGGGTCACCGAAGTTAAGCGCCGTTGGGCGTGGCCGGCAGTTGGATGGGTGACCACCCGGACCGCCACGCGCAGTTGCCATCTTTCGGGGTGCACTCAGCCTCTATATGCTATTCGAGGAGCTATTCCACCGAATAGTTGCGGCTCTGGTCAAAGAATACTGCCATAACGACCAGGAGAGCGATGGGCCCCTCCTATCTGAATCCTCAGCTGAGGAACACACGGTGGTCTGATGGTCCCAATGGGCCACTTGCGGCCTGAAGGCTTAGTGCTGCTATTGAAAGGGCCTGTCCAGTTAGCGAAGACCACATATCTAACACGATGGCGAATTAATTTCAGGAAGTGGAGCGGTGAGACACAGTCGATTTGCCTGTGTGATTGTAAATACTAAGTGCCTCAAGCGAATTAATATTCTTCGTAATGACCAAATACACACACGTTTGAACAATTCGAAGGTGAAACATTTTGTTATGTGATGCAAGTGTTACAGACGAGAAACTTCACTCAGAGGAACAAAAATTTCAAGAAAATACAAGAAAAATTGATAAATGGAAATAAATCTACGTAGTGAAATATTGAGAAATCATCGACATAGTCGCATTAGTTTACCATTGGCAACGGAAAAGTATTCTATCGAAATTTATAATAAATCTCGTATACTATATTTCGTCCAAAGTGAGACATAATGAATAAATAGAGCATATTCTTGAACACAACATCAGAAGAGCTATGAAAGTGGAATCTAAATCACAAGGCATTAGCCATATAACAAAGCAACAGCACTCAAAAGATTTTATTGTCAACACTCAAAATTAAAAATACATGTCTAAAGGAAAGAACGAATAAATTATAAATCCTCCAGGCTGCCACACAACTCATAAATATTGTAGTACACACACTGATTTATTCCGAAACACATGTGCCATTCCCTTCCGTACTGTAATAATAAACTTAAGGAAGACACATCCAGGTCACCAAGAAACTTTCCAAAAAATACTGCAACAAAATTATACACATAAAGTTTCCACAGTTTTCTGGAAACATGAAAAATTTCAGAACAAAATTGTTTCCTTCAATACCGACAACAGAAGTTATTTTTTGTACCCACATAAGAGAACTGTACAGTAAATGGAGGGGGGGGGGGAGGGGGGACGTATAGCCTGATAGCCTGTCTATAAGCTGAATAGCGAGCAGCTCTCGTGCTGGGGGAAGGCGTTACAGCTATTGTACAGGTAGACTAAAATCGGGTGTCCCTCTAGCTGTGTACAACAGTTTGCTGACATTTACGTGGAATCCCTCCATATGATTTTGTTGCGTTACTATTATTAACAACGCACCTCTGTATTCTATGTAGTGTCAAGGCACTATATAGAACGTATACACCCTCCTGGACGTATCTGCGCGCTGCTACGAATAATTCAATAGGCGAGCAGTAGGAGCGTCGGTATAAATTTCTGAAAGCCCTGTAGTTGCTTCCTGTGACATAGTAGGGTTGAGAGGGAGTAGGGAGTCGCCTGGTCGCTTTTCAGTTTGCAGAGCTACGAAGAGGGAAATGTGTGAGAACATGTCGGAAACCTGCGTTCACACATGTACCACCCTTACTGCCTCCCCCCCCCCCCCCAACTCACTCCCCGCCCCACCCCAATCCAGTCATAGACCCCGAAAACACACAGAGAACAATTCATCCTCTAAAACGGTGCATCTGCACCTAGATGTGGTGCGTCAGTTTAATATTTCTTCCAAATAAATCATTTAGCAATAAACACTAATTTTATTCCACAAATCATTATCTTCAATAATGTTTTATTTCACCGTCTGCGACAAACTAACTAAAATGGTCCTAGAGAATAAATGGATAGCACCAATTTCGTAGGAAATTTAATGTATCTTGATTGTGTGTGGGGAGACATGTTTGTTTGAAGCTGCAGATTTCGAGCTATTTAAGGAAAACAAGAACTTCACTTCCACATTCCGCAACACCACCTAGCTGACATCCCACCGGTCTGTAATTTTAAGTTAAAATTTTTGACGCTTCCTTTTCCAATGGAGAAAATATTGCCATTATACGAATTTTTTCCCGATTCGACCTATTTTGACCATAGTTGACTGGGATAAGAACGAAATAAAAAACCTTGATAAACTACGCAAATACAGAACATTTAATTATACAGTTAGCTAATACCACGCAGAACAACGTCGGCGCACAGACAAGAAATCCGCATGACAATCCAAACAAAATCAGAATTAGCATTTAATGATCTCTATGAACACAGCGCGGTACGTCAAAATTCAAAACCGTGAGTGAAGATTTTGTAAATTTTTTCTCATAGTTTAATCGCCAATACGGAGCACTGGAAAAGATCTTTTTAGTTTGGTTGAAATGTAGCTGACACGGCTAAACGTCTAAGTAAAGCTAAATACGTCTGATCTGGCACGTGATGCCAAGCATTACAGCAGTAGTAGTTTACAGACGATATCAACAGCAGAATATGTTGTGTGGGTAAGCGGAGAGTGAGAGATGAAGCTGATTGGTTACTTACGGTTCCGCACTGCGTCCCTTCCAACGCTGGTTTTGTGCGCTCTTCTACCGGAAGACTGGTCTCGACAAGCAATTCAGATGTTCAGTTAATGCGCTTGTCTCGCACAAGAATAAACACTACAGCACAGAGAACTGCTCAAGAAAAATCACGTAAGCACAGACAATATGTTTACGCAATACGATTCACAATCGCAATGTTGCCACGCAACTGCTCGCATCTTGACATGCGATGTATCATTGTTGACAAACTCTCCTGGGACCAAAGTTAAAGAGCGATGACTGCTTCTGACTATACCACAGCGCCTTCGTAATACGTTAGTGGACTGTTACGTTCAAAATTGTTCAGAATAATAGATTACAAAAATACAAGCATAATTAACAAACTAATTTGTAACTTCCAACAGTGAACTAGCTAGAGCTGAAAATAAAATTTCGCCCTCAGATTAATTATTTTTTTCTTAACTAATACTATATAAAGGAATTATCTCTCTTTGGAAAGTCTCGGATTGACCCTGCTGTTCTGAGGTAATTTGTTGTAACTGAGAGCAGCTGCATGCAGGTGGCTGAAGAACTGTGGAACAGGACGACCAACCGCCTTTCTTATATTTTTCAATCACTACATCATGTAGCTTACGCACATGAACAAGTCTGAGTGATCCACATCTTGCAAGGATTAGATAACACTGAATTTCTACTTCGACGAAATACGTTGGCATCAGACATTTTTTAGATTTTTGGACCGATGCAGTGAGCAGATCTGTGGTTCATTGTTGAGTCAGATGCTTCTTTCAGTTACTGAATAAAAGTTAGGAAGGAGTACAAATCGTTCGAGAGTCAAACGAGACTAAGAAATAGCTGCAATGGTTTAAAGGAGTCACTTTAGTTCCAAATGCCGAATCTTCCAATATAATGACAGTTATTTAAGGAGGAATCCGTGCAGGAGGTGATGTTATGGTTCAAAAGAGATTCTAAATGCGTGTGTGGAACTAATTACTATGTTCCCCAACTGAATTAACGTCTCTAAGAAAGACGTATCCGCCCACTTCCCAGGTCTGTGTTGTATTTGTAACACGCAGGAAATACTCAAACAGTGAGATGTTTTCATAAACTTATGACATGAAATTTTAAATGTTTGATGAATTTAGTGCAAATGTGTATCAGATTCCTGTACTACCCCCGTAACAAAGTTAGTAAATCAAAGCTTACTTTTGAAATAACCTCAGAATTTGTTAAAGCTTAGTCACAAGACATTAGCCATACCACGGTATCCGTATTCAGAAGTACGTATGCAGAAGAAAGGCAATATACCAATATTCACTTCCACTGCGACAAAGGAGGTAACACGAGTAGCTATAAAACTAGCCTCTGCCTCAAGGTGATTTTCCAAAAGGTGAAAGTTTGCTCTACACAGCCGTTTTTCTCTACCAGTCTGGAAGTCTGCAAAACACCTATCCAACGGGGTAACTACTAGACTTTGATTCAGAGCGTTCAAAACTAGCATAATTTTCGTATGCACCATTATATTGTAAGAGAAGTTTAAGGGTTACATATCAAGATCATAAATGCATATCTTAAGAATGTTTCGACCCAACTTTCCACTTAAGTTTTTCCTAATTTTCTGAATACGTAAAAATTTTTAGAAACTGTGTTTTATTTATTTATGGCAGAAACGTCTAAAACAAAAAGTACGTTCCTCTCTGCAAATTCTACTAATCAGTTAGATGGTGTGAGGGAATGGGTACTGGACGTTATTTTTTCATAGAAATGATTTAGTTCAAAGAAGAGCAGCTCGATTAGTATTATCGCGAAATACTGGTTTGATAAGGGAATTTGGCTGCTAGTTATTAAAATAAAGAGGCTTTTCGTTGCGACGGGGTCTGTCATGAAATTTCGATCAGCAACTTTCTCCTGCGTAGGAGAAATATATTTATGGCGCCCACCTATATAGCTAGAGATAATCATAAAAAAAAGAGATAGAGATCTGAGGTCTCTCGGAAGAATTTAAATGTTCCTTTCTTCCGCAAACTGTGCGATATCAGAATGGTAGAGAAACAGCGTGAAGGTGCTTCTGTGAATCCTCTGTTAGGCACTTAAATTTGAATTGCAGAATAACACTTAGATGAAGATGAAGATACCATTACGTTTGAGTGCTTTTATTCCACTCTCTTCAATAACGATCTGTCAAACAAATCGTTCCTCATTTTTATCTGTTGTGAAGCCATTTTTGTAACTGTGGATGAGTTTGTAATCTTTTTATGCACATTACTTTTTTCTCACTTGTTCCATTTCCACCGTTGTAATCAAGACAATCGTTCATGTACATCTACATCTACATCTACATCTACATGACTACTCTGCAACTCACATTTAAGTGCTTGGCAGAGGGTTCATCGAACCACAATCATACTACCTCTCTACCATACCACTCCCGAACAGCTCGTGGGAAAAACGAACACCTAAACCTTTCTGTTCGAGCTCTAATTTATCTTATTTTATCTTGATGATCATTCCTATCTAGGTTGGGCTCCACAAAATATTTTCGCATTCGGAAGAGAAAGCTGGTGACTGAAATATCGTAAATAGATCTCGCCGCGACGAAAAACGTCTTTGCTTTAATGACTTCCATCCCAACTCGCGTATCATATCTGCCACATTCTCTCCCCTATTACGTGATAATACAAAACGAGCTGCCCTTTTTTGCACCTTTTCGATGTCCTCCGTCAATCCCACCTGGTAAGGACCCCACACCGCGCAGAAATATTCTAACAGAGGACGAACGAGTGTTGTGTAAGCTCTCTCTTTAGTGAACTTGTTGCATCTTCTAAATGTCCTGCCAATGAAACGCAACCTTTGGCTCGCCTTCCCAACAATATTATCTATGTGGTCTTTCCAACTGAAGTTGTTCGTAATTTTAACACCCAGGTACTTAGTTGAATTGACAGCATTGAGAATTATACTATTTATCAAGTAATCGAATTTCAACGGATTTCTTTTGGAACTCATGGGGATCACCTCACACTTTTCGGTATTTAGTGTCAACTGCCACCTGCCACACCATACAGCAATCTTTTCTAAATCGCTTTGCAACTGATACTGGTCTTCGGATGATCTTACTACACGGTAAATTAAAGCATCATTTGCGAACAACCTAAGAGAACTGCTCAGATTGTCGCCCAGGTCATTTATATAGATCAGGAACAGCAGAGGTCCCAGGACGCTTCCCTGGGGAACACCTGATATCACTTCAGTTTTACTCGATGATTTGCCGTCTATTACTACGAACTGCGACCTTACTGACTGGAAATCACTAATCCAGACGCACAACTGAGACGATACCCCATAGGCCCGCAGCTTGATTCGAAGTCGCTTGTGAGGAACGGTGTCAAAAGCTTTCCGGAAATCTAGAAATACGGAATCAACTTGAGATCCCCTGTCGATAGCGGTCATTACTTCGTGCGAATAAAAATAGCTAACTGCGTTGCACGAGAACGATGTTTTCTGAAACCATGCTGATTACGTATCAATACATCGTTCCCTTCGAGGTGATTCATAATGTTTGAATACAGTATTGCTCCAAAACCCTACTGCAAACCGACGTCAATGATATAGGTCTGTAGTTCGATGGATTACCCCTACTACCCTTCCCGAACACTGGTGCGACCTGCGCAATTTTCCAATGTGTAGGTACAGATCTATCGGTGAGCGAACGGTTGTATATGGTTGCTAAGTAGGGAGCTATTGTATCAGCGTAATCTGAAAGGAACCTAATCGGTATACAATCTGGACCTGAAGACTTGCCCGTATCAAGCGATTCGAGTTGCTTCGCGACCCCTATGGTATCTACTTCTAAGAAACTCATGCCAGCAGATGTTTGTGAATCAAATCCTGGAATATTCCATTCGTCTTCCCTAGTGAAGGAATTTCGGAAAACTGCGTTCAATAACTCCGCTTTAGCGGCACAGTCGTCGGTAACAGTACCATCGGCACTGCCGTTTGTGTACTTTACATACGACCAGAATTTCTTCAGATTTTCTACCAAATTTCGAGACAATGTTTCGTTGTGGAACCTATTAAAGGCATCTCGCATTGAAGTCCGTGCCAAATTTCGCGGGTATGTAAATTTTAGCCAATCTTCGGGATTTTGCGTTCTTCTGAACTTCGCATGCTTTTTCCGTTGCCTCTGCAACAGCGTTCGGACCTTTTTTGTGTACCATGGGGGAACAGTACCATCTCTTACCAATTTATGATGTATGAATCTCTCAATTGCTGTTGCTACTATATCTTTGAATTTGAGCCACATCTCGTCTACATTTGCATAGTCAGTTCGGAAGGAATCTCTTAGGAAGGCTTCTAGTGACACTTTATCCGCTGTTTTAAATAAAATTATTTTGCGTTTGTTGCTGGTGGATTTGGAAGAAAAGGTATTGAGCCTAGCTACAACGACCTTGTGATCACTAATCCCTGTATCAGTCATGATGCTCTCTATTAGCTCTGGATTGTTTGTGGCTTAGAGGTCAAGTGTGTTTTCGCTACCATTTACAATTCGCGTGGGTTCGTGGACTAACTGCTCGAAATAATTTTCGGAGAAAGCATTTAGGACAATCTCGGAAGATGATTTCTGCCTACCACCGGTTTTGAACAAGTATTTTTGCCAACATATCGAGGGAAAGTTGAAGTCCCCACCAACTATAGTCGTATGAGTGGGGTATTTATTTGTTGCGAGACTCAAATTTTCTCTGAACTGTTCAGCAACTATATCATCGGAGTCTGGGGGTCGGTAGAAGGAGCCAATTATTAACTTAGTTCGGCTGTATGTAGATGAGGAAGTCGGTGAAGATGAAAAACGTCACGATGAAAGTTAATAGCAGTAGATAAAAAAAAGGAGAGCTCGATGTTTGCGAAGGAAGAAAAATCTCTTTAACACAGACAGCACTTTTCTGAATAATTAATTTTCTTGCACGTCCTGAAGCATAACTTGTGTTGTATTCGCCCTAATCGCTGTGTGAACATCAACACCAAATAGTTATAGTCACGCATTCAGGAGTTGTATTCCTGGGGCAGTTGGAAAACTGAGGCAAGAATCTTACTGATTTCGAGATCTGTACTGTGGTAGTATTTTAGTTGACCAATGTTTACGAAATCAAGGATTTTAACTGGTTCTGATGCAAAAGGAAATGTATACATGCGTTCTGCTTAACGTGTTACCTAGCAAAGTCAACGAAACTTATCTTAAAAGAGTGATACCTTGTAAGTGAAACGGCCTCTAACAACCAGCTAGCATGAGTTCGAGCTCATGATATACGAGAGACATCCTTCGCAATGCCGCCACCAGATCCCAGAATTCTCGGGTTTCATCTCGTTAATGTTGTTGCGTAGAAAGATAGTGTACAAGAAATCCAAGAATAGTAAACTGCAAAAGATCATGCGTTTCAGTGCAGTCACGTAAAATATTACCAGCGTATTTCTCCCAGGATTCTCTAAACATTTTAGAACGCTACACACTAAAGATAGTATTAAGTATTTTCTTATCGACCCTGCTGTATGTGTGAGATTTGTGTCGTTTGCAGTCGTATCACATAATACTGCACGAATATAATCGGTGATTTCCCTGTTCTCCACTGCTCGGTAAATACCAATGGCTTGTTCTTTTGCTGAAAGTGATGGAATCTCTGGGACTCACAGCAATTGTTACTTCCTTTAAAAGGTTGCTATGATTGCTACTGTCAACCTTTTCAGCAGCTGTGAATTCTGGAACAGTATTTATCGCCATGCAGCACTAGTGCATTGGAGTCGTTAAAGTTGCATCTTCTGTTATGGTTCATAAAGTTCTATTTCTTCGCAATAGCTTTGTCTAGTGGAATTTTCAACTTTAAAGAGCTTCAGTTTTCTTCTTCCGTTGTATTATAGTTTATTATCTCAATCAACCATGAATACCGGTGATGCGTTTGTTGTGCAAACATTAGGGAAGGACTCTCCACTTCCCTTTTATCTGTTACAAGTAGTTAGGATGTCAAAGAGAGGCATATCATTCGCAAAATAAAATATCTCTTTTCCCTTCCCTTTGTATGTACTTCTAATTAAATGTTACTAAACATTTATCGTAGTGTTTGAATGATTTACAGGTCTCACGGAAGTTTTTTTTTCTTTTCTTTTTAGAAGAAGTTAGTTCCTTTCACCAAATAGTGACAGTTTGTGTAACAACACTGCAATTTCACTTGTTGTGCGCATACCGACTGTTAAGATTTGAAGGAAAAAGCTTAAAACCAGCCGTTTCGTGGATCGCATGTTTCGAATGATAATTCGGAATGTATACGCTACAAAAGAGATGGCCGACCGTGGTGGCCACGTGGTTCTAGGCACTGCAGTCCGGAACCGCGCGACTGCTACGGTCGCAGGTTCGAATCCTGCCTAGGGCATGGATGTGTGTGATGTCCTTAGGTTAGTTAGGTTTAAGTAGTTCTAAGCTCTAAGGGACTGATGGCCTCAGATGTTAAGTCCCATAGTGCTCAGAGCCATTTGAACCATTTGAACCAAAAGAGATGTAAAGCCAGAATACCCTTCTGCCATTTCATAAGACTATTAACACCAAGTCATCAGCGGTACTTCGAAGCAGCAAGAGAAAAATTTTTAAACATTAACTGAAAAATCATTCATGAAAGACAAATTGGTTGTTGTTCAATACGTAAGTAAACCAAACATTAACCTTATACAAGCACAGGCATTCTAAGATAAATTTAACAAATCATAATATCATAAGTTTAATAATAACAGTGTAAGGTCATACAGCAACATTTATGAGGAGGTACATAACACAGTTCGCATCGAAAATAGGCCGGCCGAAGTGGCCGTGCGGTTAAAGGCGCTGCAATCTGGAACCGCAAGACCGCTACGGTCGCAGGTTCGAATCCTGCCTCGGGCATGGATGTTTGTGATGTCCTTAGGTTTGTTAGGTTTAACTAGTTCTAAGTTCTGGGGGACTAATGACCTCAGCAGTTGAGTCCCATAGTGCTCAGAGCCAGCCATCATCGAAAATACTGATGTTTTCTCAGAAATTGCAAATCTCAATCTACTGGAGCTAAGTGTACTTGGCGAGCAGTACAACAGAGAGGAATATCTAAAGAATTTCCATTCTGTTTTGAGATACAGTTATAAATTGCTGACCCTGAACACGTAATGAGCCTTCCCACCTTTTGGAAATGGTAGAAAATCTCAGTTGTGTGAAATGCCAGACGTTTTGTCTTGGGGCTGTCGTCCTCCTTGTTGAACGAAATTTCGTTCGATAGACCATGCAACTGTGGCTGCCTGCAATCTCAGAGGCGCAAGTAATACGCGGAATGAAAAGTAGCAACGAGGAAACGAGAATGCAAATGGGGGAAACGAGTGTGAGGTAGGCCCTGACACCCACTCTCACCCCCTGCAAGAACAATGAACCCAGCGAAAAATGGAGAAATCAAAGAGATGGCAAACACAGTCTTAGAAGCAAGCTCAGAGGAAGGAGTACCAAAATCGTTGTAAATACAGGAGACTAGATTACTGTTTTATTTGTTTCACAAAATAAATGTGCACTCAGATGCTGTATTATAACATACGTCGAGTTGGTGAGGAGATAATAGTTCCTTTAGGTATCTGTCTGGTAAGTTTGCAGACTGATGGGATCCCATATGAATTCAACATGGGGATGACGCAGCCGGCTTTTTGTTTTAATTTTAGGAAAAATCTTCCTAAACTGTTTCAAGGCTGTAGTTGATTATAGGATAGGAACTGCGCTGTCCAGTGAGACAATTCGATATCTGGACTGTAAGCGTGTGCCTCAATCACGAGGTATCTGTGTGTAAGGCCCCTTCCCTAGACTCTCATAGAACCGTGTACATCGGCGTTAAAAACTAGCACCGACGTTCAGAATCAGCGGAGGTACAGCCAAACTTCTTTGGATTGATGTCAAAACTCAGATATCACTAAGACCAGGCTTTCCATATGATCCAATTAGACTGAACGATGTCTCGACCAGCTGTAAATTCTAGTCAAAAGAAGCATATGCAAATCGGAAGCAGTAGAAAAGAAGATTTGAGTGCTAGTGTGTGTTGTTAAATTTGGTTCATAAAGATGTAAACATCATGTCTGCTACAACGATTGGAGAAGCTAGTGGAGAGGAAGTTATTGAAGAATTTTTTTCAATGTGAGAAACAGTTTAAGCAGAGTAAAAAGAAGTAATTGTTGTTTAGGAAGTTCTGCCAGTGATGCCTTTATTAAAGAATCTGTTGCAAGAGAGGTTAGTACATTTATCTGAGAGAGAATATAATCCTTTACTCTCAGTTCTTGAAGAATTTGCGCGACTATGCGAGGAATGGAAGTATTTCCTGTAACTATCCACGTACCGTTTGAAATATTTAATAGAGGCACTAGACCAGTCCCTCAGAAACCATACAGATCACCATTTCATCCACAACCTGTAGTTGAGGAAACTGTTCAACTTTCTGCCATCCCCTGATCATCACGAACCTTCATGGTCAGAATGAAATCAGTCAATGGAGAGGAAACCTATCATCTATGTTTCGATATTACATGGTATTACATGGGTAAATAAGGTTTAGACTGATGACACTTACCCTCTACCCCGTATCAACGAAACATCGGATAGATTGAGAAACTACTGCTATTTTTCGACTGTTGACATTTTCTGAAATTACCACCAAATCCCAACTGTATCATAAGATCGACCAAAGACACGTTTGTGTTGCCTTTTTTGGATCACTCCACACAACGTCTTTCCATTGTTCAGTCGTCCAGCTTTTACGCTCCTTACACCAAGTGAGGCGTTGTTTGGCATTTACCGGCGTGATGTGTGGCTTATGAGCAGCCGCTCGACCATGAAATCCAAGTTTTCATACCTCCCGCCTAACTGTCAAAGTACCTGTAGTGGATTCTGATTTGTTTTTAATTCCTGTGTGATGGTCCGGATAGATTTGTGATTATTGCACATTTCGACCTTCTTCAACTGTCGGTGCTCTCTGTCAGTCAACAGACGAGGTCGGCTCGTGCGCTGTTGTGCTGTACGTGTCCCTTCACGTTTCCACTTCACTATCACATCGGGAACAGTGGACCTAGGGATGTTTAGGAGTGTGGAAATCTCGCGTACAGACGTATGACACAAGTGACACCCAATCACCTGACGATGTTCCAAGTCCGTGAGTTCCGCTCATAAATGGTTCAAATGGCTCTGAGCACTATGGGACTTAACATCTGTGGTCATCAGTCCCCTAGAACTTAGAACTATTTAAACCTAACTAACCTAAGGACATCACACACATCCATGCCCGAGGCAGGATTCGAACCTGCGACCGTAGCAGTCACACGGTTCCGGACTGAGCGCCTAGAACCGCACGGCCACCACGGCCGGCCGTGAGTTCCACCGAGCGTTCCATTCTGCTCTCGTCTAATGACGACGGAGGTCGCTGATATGGAGTACCTGGCAGTGATTGGCAGCACAATGCACCTAGTATGAAAAACGTATGTTTCTGGGGTGTTGGGATACTTTTGATGACATATTATTAACTCGTTCCACATCGTTTGATAAAAGAATTGTTCACATGGACTGTGCAATGTACAAGTAACTAATTAACGAACACCTGACTCTATCCATTCCTCCATTTCTCTTGAGCTGATGTAGCTTTTTCATACACTCGTATTTCCCGTTTACGAAATGTTGTTTATTACGACATTATTCACGAACCACTGACACTAATAAGGCATATTTAAGAATTGTTTGTTGCTTAAACAGGGCAATTACACAGTCAAAGCTCTTAATGGTATTCCCTTCGCCGTTACGAATCTTGTTAAAACCTCTAACGTCATTAAAGTATTTTCTAAAAGAACACCAGCGGTTTGTTATGTAGACAAAATATTGATTTATAGAAGTATTGCAATTTATTAATTCGTTAGTAACTAAATTACAGGTAGGTTCTCAAAGAGTATCGAAAATTTGGTTGGCAGTAATGCTCTTGATGATGGAGCTATAAAACTCTAATCCCCTTCAACGTAGTCTTCTTCACAATGCACACACTTTAGTTGCCATTGCTGGAAACGGTTCTGGAGTGTTTTTGAATGACTGTCGGCGTGATTTCTTCTTTTTACTCAAACAGTGGTCATTTCAAGGGCATTTTGAGCTTTGGAAGTAGCCATAAGCCATTTGTGGCCATGATTAACTAGGGGTAGTTTTCGTGAGAGAAGTATGAATTAGGTGCTCAGAGTAGATGGATGTGGTATGATGAAGGCGCCAGCGTGCTGCTGCACACAACATACGCGTTCGTTTCCACTGCGTATGGACTGTGATGCCATCTCATGGTGCACCATACCAAGAGGCTCGAGGAGGACAGTCAACATTACGTTGATATCGCTATATCGCTGCTAACCTGCCCTTCTTTTCCCTAATGGATGTCGGTTATTTCCACTCAGACTGCCGACGCCTCATCGTCTGTGTTCGTGGTGTTCGAATCGGTGTGACTACTGTCTGCAATGTCTCGCACGTTCTGTGCAATTTCCAGACGACTTTGAATCTTCCCAGTTGAGATCAGTTTCAATACGAATTTCTTATACACTCTCCGTATGCATACATAATACTCCGTTGATCAATATCGAATGTAACAATCCCCTCCGTACGCCTACCCCTTCCTCAAGTTCTCGTAATGTTATACAATGGTATTCCGTGACAAAACTGCGCACTTGTTCACTAAGATTGCGGCTCGTTGACTCGTTGAGGGTGTGTGCTACGGTGGTTCGCTATCCGTTGATGTGGGACTACTCTTGAAGTGGTTCTACCACTCCTATATCGGTTAGCTGCTCTTAACTTCGTTCCCAAATGTTTCTTAAATCTTGCGGATGATCTTCATTCTGATATCGTCAAGTTTCTTTTTTGCAATATTTGATGCAGTTCCGGTGCTCAGTTTGTTCTGTCATTTACGCGAGCCCTCACTCATCTACATCTACAAGACTGCTCTGCAATTCACTCAAAAGGATTATCGAAACACATTCATACTGGCTCTCTACCGTTGCGGGAAATGCGTAAATTTTCATCTTTCCATGCGAGCTCTTATTCCTCTCGTTTCATCACGACGATCATTTTTCCTTATGTACGCTGACGTGAATAAAATATTTCGGCATTCGGAGGAGAAAGTTTATGATTGAAATTTCTGGCCAAGATGGCGCCGCAAAGAGAAACGATTTCGTTTCAATTAAAACCACCACAATTCTCTCCGCATACTATTGACATTGTCTCCCATGTTAGACGAATTAACAAAATAAACTGCCCATTTTCTAAGTTTTTCGACGTTCTCTGTCAATCCGGTCTAATAGGGATTCCACACCTGGCAGAGATATTCCAGAAGATTGCAGAAAAGTACGTAGCAGGCACTCTCTAGTACACCTGTTGCATCTTCTATGTGTTTTGCCAATAAACACAGTCTTTCGTTCGCCTTCCCCACAACGTTATGTATGTCATCGTTACAATTTAAGGTATCCGTAATTATTTTCCTTAGGTATTGGCTGATTTAGCTGCCTTTGGTTTTTGTGTGATTTGTCGTGGCATCGAAATTTAACGTATTCCTTTTACTAATATTTGGATGATCCCACACTTCTCGTTGTATAGAGTTACTTGCCGCTTTTCGCACCTTATAGTTACTTTCTCTAACTGCACCTTATAGTTACTTTCTCTAACTCATTTTTCAATTTGTTTTGATCTTATGATGGTTCACTAGGCAGTAAATGACGGCATCATCTGCAGAAGTCCAAGGGGCTGCTCAGTGTGTCTCCTTAATCACTTGTATAGATTAGGAAGAGCAGATGACCAATAATGCTTATTTGGGAGCTCCAGAAATCGCTTCCGCTTTCCATCAGTTAATGCTACCTGTAACCTTTCCGACAGGAAATCACGAATCCAGTCGCAGAAGAGAGACGATACTCCACAGTCGTGCAATCTGATTAGAAGTCGTTCTCCAGAAATGGCTGCTGTGGTCGAGCCGCTCTAGGCGCTTCAGAACCACGCGGCTGCTACGGTCGCAGGTTCGAATCCTGACTCGGACATGGCTGTGTGTGATGGCCTTAGGTTAGTTAGGTTTACGTAGTTCTAAGTCTAGTGGACTGATGACCTCAGATGTTAACTCCCTAACTCCCATAGTGCTTAGAACCATTTGAACCATTTGATATAGACCACGGGTATACGGCATTAAAGATGAAAGTAGCAATACATGTATGGTAAGAACAAAAAGTACTTATATTTGGAAGGAATATTATGAGGAGTTTCTAAATGATGAAGATGGGGTGTAAAATACAGGAACAACACGAATATTAGAACGTAGATTGCTTAGTTGGACCTCTGACAATGAAATACAAAAGAGACGCAGTCAAAATATTATATCTACAAAGCTAGATAAAGATATGGAATAAGAGTTGAACTACCTAAGAAGGCAGAAGATACAATCTCAAATCATTACACAAATTCGTGACTATCCTTTGATACGAAGGAGAAATGCTAGATTATTGGACTGAAGCGATCATAGTACCAATCCATAATGGGAACAATAAACAAGAACGCAGAAACCAGAAGAGGCATCTAATTAATAATCACAACCTACAAAATTTTCTCATAAATTCTCCATAAAATACTGGAAAGATATTCAAAGAAGTTGAGAAAAAAGAGTCGATTAGCATATAAATAAAAACGGGTTTCCTCACCTTTGCAGATGATATAGAATTAACCGCTGAAAATCCGGATGACCTGCAATTACTGACAGGGAATGTGTTACAAAATTCAAAGGTAGTTGGGTCAGAGGTAAAATGACGAGAAAACAAAACTCGTAAGAGCAGAAAGAAATACAAGACAAATGGAGGAAAACTCAGCATACTGATAATCAAATATTTGAAAAAGGAGATGATTTAAATATCAGGGGGTTGAAGTAAACAACAGAAATGATAAGTGTTATAGAGTAACGGCAGCACCAGCACGCTAGTCGGGAGCGACAGGAAGAGAAGGCTGTAAGAAGAATTCAGCCAATCGCACACTGGTCTACCTTCCTTCCAGAACGATAACGCAACAGCATCAGACCCTAGGTGCAGAGGACATAAGCGCCGCTCCGGACTGATGGCAACCAACTTCGAAAGCAGCTTTATCGTTAGCCTCTTCGGTAGCAATTCAGGACAGACTTTTGTCAGTTAGAGTTCAGCAAAGACTGACTTTTTCGTATGTCGCCCTTTGCTTGCAACATATCTGTGTAACTCACAAAGTATCGTATTTGGTTTGTTTTAGTAAAACTCATTAATACGAGTTGTTTGATTGCTTTTCTTGCGAACCGAGCAGGCAGAATTCCCAGACACAACAACATTGGCGATGAGGATGGTATGTCTAACATTGGTGAAGAGCTGTAAGAATAACATACTACCTGTTATTGTCTTGAACTCAGAGCAACAGCTGCCAGGGATTGTTTTGTCGATGCTTTTGTGTTTCTCTGGCGCCTTAATTCTACCTTGTCTTTTCTCGGTAGGGGTGTGTTTTCATGGTTAATTGTATCTTTTATAGAATTTCTTCTATTCACTGTTTTCAGGTGGGCGTTGCAGAAATTTTCATTGTTTGTGTGCTTATTTTTATTGCTTCCCTTATTTGTTTATTGCATTTGCCTATTCCAAAATGAGCAACCTGCCTCTTCCACCCAGGGCTCGGGCGCCTCAGCTGCAAGAAATACATGCAATGCAGCTAACACAAATGTTTCATTTCCAGACGCAGCTGACTGCAACCCATCTACACACAGCGCAGTAGTTACTCGCCAGCTAAGCAAGAAATTCAACTACTAGCTCTGTGTGTCATACCGCATTTTCACCAATTTAACGAAAAGGAAGAGGAATGGGTCAACTGATTGCCACATTATGAAGCCCTCACCATTTTCCACAAAGTATCAGGTACTGCGAAACAACCTTTCTTTTTGACAACGGTAGGAAGTGCAGTCTTTGCCTCGTTCAGAAATGTTTCCGTAAGGCCACTACGCGTGAACTTTCCTTTGGTCAGATTGTAGGTTCTCTAACTAACTATTATGATCAACAAGTGAATGTGGTGGCAGCTAGGTACCAGTTCTTTTGTTACAAGAAATGGTCAGAACAAACTTATCGCGAGTGGGTAACAGACTCGAAGGGTATCACGAGGATTTGCAAAATCCAATTTGCTTTTGGTGCTCCAAATTCCGATGTGATGTAGCATGATCTGATCGTGTACAATGTAACTGGTGTCAAACTCCGAGAAAAGATTTTAAAACAGTCAGATCCATCATTTCATCACATAGGGCAAATTCTAGATCAATATGATTCAGTTGCCATAGTGGCCAATAAATTTGAGCAGCCACAAATTTGTCAGGTTGTGTCGTCCCTTGCCCACGACTGCCCCAGTAGGCAGTGCCAACACGCATGCACCGAGCCGCATAAACAGTTCACTAAACAGGTGGCTACATCAGTGAATTGAATTTAGTCAAGCCTTCGATGCTACTCACGACACAAACGCCTAGACAAGCACAGTGTTACGCTTGTGGAAAGAAAGGTCACGTATAATCTGTATGTTTGCAACGGAACAAATATAAGAATTTTGCTCAATCACAAAAATCTAGTCACAAAGCCTATGTAATCAATGCAATGTATTCAAAGCCTGCTGCAGTCATTAGCGAAACTAGAAAGCAAACAGCTTCTTCAGTGCTACGTTAGTCCAACAGGTTTTTTGTTCATTCGTATTGTAACCTCCCCACAAAAATTTAAATAATTTTATTTTAAACGCTAATGTACATTGAGCTAAGTGTAACCTCCCAGAGAAATTTTTGAAACACAATAATTGAATGTTAACAAGAATACAACCTAACGTAAGCTCCCAGCAAATAAATTTAATACAAAAAAAAATGAGAATCGCAATCTGACTCAAGGTGTAAGCTGTCACGAAAATAATGAAAAACAATTCAATGCTAATGAGACTTCAGTGACAATGTAAACTCAATTAAACCAAAATATCGGTCTTTGGCCCTGTGCAAAAAAAATCATAATTAATTTCTTACCTCATTCGAAACTGCATGTCAAATTTCTGCTCTTATTGTTGGCCACGGCTTGGAGGAACTGCATCGCAAGTAATATTTTTTTTTTTTTTTTTGAAATTTAACTGAAACTTTTCTTTAAAGGAAATGGAAGGAAATCGATCGTTCAATCAAATAGTTCTTTTGTTAAAAATATTGCTTTGAAATCAAAATTATTATTGGGGCGATTGTTGCACAAATTAATTACAGTTAATTTACATTATTAGCTGAGCGCATTTAAAAATAATATACCTCATCCTGAATCTTGACCAGAGTGCCATGTCGACGCCCGCCGACTCCTCACACACAACTGCACTGGACTGCTACTACCGACATACTGTCCTGCTCACAGACTGCCCACTGACTACTGCTCGCAACTGTACTGCATGACTACTACTGACAGACTACTGCACTACGACTACTAACAGAGTGTACTGCACGACGACTACTAACAGACTATACCACGCGACGACTACAGACAGACTGCTGCTCGCAACACTCGCGCGGTCAAGCGCAGACTAACCACGATAAATGGCTCTCTAGTCAAAGATTTTATCATGCTTCACCATCGCTGCTACGTTACATACGTGTTTCATAACCCTCCACTGGGGGGGCAAAAATTTGGCAGCGATGGTGAGTCATTTGGACTTGCCAAGCGCGGCCAAATTTTTCTTTAATTAATCAACTTGTACAATTTACAGAATATTTTGATGTAGTACATGAATCAAATGTTGTGCACATGCACCGAGTACAAAACATTTCACACAAAGACAAAATGTGAGTACAGAACATAGTAGCAAATCAGAAAACTGTATATACAAATTATTTGCCAGATAACAGAGTGCACACGCACTGAAAAAATTCTTTAGCATTTTCAGAACAAATGAACAGAATGGCAAAAAAAATCATGTTGACAAGTGACATGAGTGCACATGCACTGGAGTTGAGAACATATCAGCAAATGACGAAATGTATATACAATGAGTAACAAATGACATAAGTGCATACGCACGGAAGTATTGAACATATCAGGAAATCACAAAATGTATACTGAATGAGTACAAATCACATTGAAAAATGAGAAAAGTGCACAGGCACTGAAGTTCAGTAGAAAACATATTAACATATAACATAAGTGCACATGCACTGTAGTTCAGAACATATCATCAAAATAAAAATGTATATACAATATAAAAGACAAGAGTGCAAATATACTGTACTTCAGAACAGATCGAAAAAATGTCTTTAGCATTTTCACAACAAATAAACATAATGGCAAAAAAATCATGTCGACAACTGACATAGGTGTACTCGCACTGGAGTTCAGCGAATCGAAAAAAAATGTATAACCCATGAACATAAATGATGTTAGCAAAAAAAAAAAATGATCTTCACTGTGAGACAAGAATTAGGATAGGAAAGGGAAGGATTGCATCATGGTTGTAGCACTTTAGATTGCACACAGCTGTTCTGAAAGTCCATATCTTTCCACAGAAGTATAACACCAAGTGATACAATTTGAAGTTCTTTTCCCATCAGAATTTATCAGCGTAGCCAAGACACTGAACTGTCGTATTAATGTTCCATGTTTTCATTTTGTCAGTACACTAGGCACACCAAACAGTGCGACCATAATAACGTCTTCATCACTCACGGTGGTGGACAGCATGTCGTGTCTACACCACGCTCACACACGAACGTAGAATTAGTGCAAAAACCAAATATAGTGCTCCATGATAATGAGGATGGACGAGACAAATGGATATTACAGTAATTTCAGGTAGTTAGGTCAGAAGGTGAAGGACATTAACTAACAGACAAGTCTTGATTAGTAATTACATTAGTAGTTTGCGGCATCCATAGCCTAGTTATTGAACATTTCTGTACCATGTATTTTAGTATTACAGAATAATGTTCATAAAATTAAATTGTTGGCCTCATGGGTAATCGTATTACAATAAACAGTGGCAGTCCTTGGCCAGTTACAAAGCTTATTTAGTATGACAGAATAATGTTCATCAGAAGTCTTAATTGAAAAGGAGAGTCAATTATTGGCCTAGCATTAACATAATACATTGAGTGATACAAATTATTGGCACTCATTGGCCATTTACCAAAACATGAAAAATCAACATTGAAAACAAGAGCTAATTAATGGCATAATTAATAACATAATTCATTTAGTGGCTTTAATTATTGGCACTCAGTGGCCAGCAAGTATTGAATAGTATAAGACATTGTTCATCATTCAGTGTTATTCAGATCATTAAGAAGTCATTATTAAAAATCAATTATTACAGGGGGGGTTTATGGGCTCAGTTAATTACAGTCATAATTCATTTAGTTATATTAATTATTGGCACTTAGTGGACAGCAAGTATTGAATAGTATAAAACATTGTTCATCATTCAGTGTTATTCAGATCATTAAGAAGTCATTATTAAAAATCAGTTAATTACAGTCATAGCATTAATAATCAGGGGCATTATAAGTAGTCTCATTACAATAAACAGTGGCAGTTATTAGCCAGTTACAAAGCATTATTTTATATATATTTTTTTTGTATCATTAAGAAGTCATTGCTGAAGTGACATACTATTCAGAGTTGATCAGTATTATTCAGAATTGTCTTAAACTAGTATCACTATTCGGAACTGGTAATACATTTTTTTGTTAGCAATGCATTGCGTTGGGATCGATAATTAATTGCTGAGGCATAACAATATTTGCTTTTGACCTATTGCAGCAAATGAGGATAGGTAACGTCATTCGTCATGAGTCAGCTGTAGCAAGGTTATGTAACAAGGCAGTATATGTGATCACATTTATAAATGATAGACACAAATGGGTAAAAAAAAAATAAAAATGCAAGTACTAGAACAGGTATAATAAGTAACAGGTTTAGTAAGTATCATGAAAAGCTTCTCCTGGAAAAAGTACAAAATGGATTATTGAGCTGAATGAAGAAACGCATACTATGCTGAAAAGTAGTGAACTTCGAATTAACAGGTAGTGAAATGTGTATAAAAATGTGTTCCATAGCTGTCCTTTCCAAAAGCTTCAGTCATCATACCATGCAATATAACACCTGCTGTCAAAGCAAACTGCAACAAATACTTAAATAACTACATAGCATAAATACATAACTTCCACATTATCCTCATCTGTAAAGAAAAAAAACTTTATTATCCATCACTTCAGTATCCATATTATCATAACTTCATTATTATCATCACCTGTAAAGAAAAACTTCATTATTCATAGTAGCATATCCTTCATCATTATTCATCAGCATTCATTATCATCTGCAAAAAAAATCACTTCATTACTCATTATACAACTATTCCTTATCTCTAGCATATTTCATCACTAAAACTAAGATGTGCAGTTCTGTCTGACAGCCTGCATCAATCACCTTGTATTCTGAAAGAAAAAATTAGTTAAGACTGCTATTCTACGATGAGTATAGTATATTCTTGTTAATCCTGATCCATTTACTCTTCCTCATAAAGTTATTGCATCTTCTTTCGTTTATTCCGTAGGTGAAATTCCCATTTCTGTTGAATTTATTTCTTACACGCATCATTTCTTTCTGAAATTGATGAACAAAGATTAATGTCTTGCATTTAAATCACATACCCACTAAATAATGACTGCTTTATGGTGACATAATTAACCATACAGCATAACATGACAGAAAACGTAATATGTCAAAAGTATAGACAGTGTTCAAAGGCAAAATGTACAGAGAATATCACAATGCAGCAGCAAAAAGAAAAATGTAAAACAGTCACGATGTTGAGATATCACAGGGCAAAAAAATGTCAAAGTCAACTGGTGTGTGTTATATCTTAACTATTTCACAGTGCATATAAACAAAACTGGAATACAATCATACACACAAAAAAATGGAAAATGTGCACGGTCTAATGTGTAACGACAAGAAAAGCGACCTGCTAACCTTACCTTGCCGGGCACTTACCAAGAAAAAAAATACGATAATCATCAGTAATTAGTCATGTGAATATAATTGCATAAATGGTCATAAAAAATTAGTAAATGGCATCATAGTGTGTTGAATCATAAAGTGTCTACATTCAATAAAGGGTTTAATATTTGACCAATGGTGGTTGCCTTTCGATTTTCTGGTTCTCAAAGTTTCGACGTGTACAACATTGGGGTGAGGGATGCTGCGAATCCGATATGGACCTGCGTATAGAAGTTCAAATTTACTGCACTTACCTTTTAATTTGCTGGATAAATAGTGTGTACGTATTAATATCTTCTGTCCAATGTGAAAGTCGCGGCGTCTACAAACCTGTTTTTGCTGTCTTCTCCGGCGCTCTGCGGCACGTTTGATGTTGTTCAGCGCAATGTCAATTATTTCATGGTGACGTAGGCGACGACATTTAGGGAAGTTTACTAATTCTTTAATTTTGTTTGGTGGTTCAACGTTTTTCAGTATAACAGACGGAGATAGCATAGTGGATTCAATTGGAATGGAATTAATTACATCTTGGAATGAGAATATGTGTGTGTCCCAATCAATATGTCTTTTGTGGCAGTATATTCTACACAGTTTACCAATTTCTTTCATTAATCTTTCACAGGGGTTCGAAGAAGCATGGTACTTGGATATATAAATCGGAGAAATGTTTCTAGCTCGTAACATACGTGTCCATGTAGCAGAACGAAATTGTGATCCATTATCGGAAATTACTTTCAACACATGCCCTACATGAAATAGAAAATGTTTTACAAATGCTTTCGAAACAGTTTTAGCAGTAGCTTTGCGTAACGGAGTGAAAGTAACAAATTTTGAAGTGAGCTCAACAGCGACAAAGATGTAGCAAAAACCTCTGTTAGTTCTCGGAATCGGACCAAAAATGTCTACAGCGGCCATGTGTCTTAATTTAACAGGTATAATGGGATATAATGGAGGAATATGTGAAGTGGTGTCTGACTTAGATTTCTGGCAAATTTTACAAGACGCTAAAACTCGTCGTACACGTTTCTCCATGTTGGTAAAATAACAGTTCTGTCTCAGTATAAGAAAACATTTTCTTGCTCCGTAATGTGCGTAACTTAAATGGGTGTACCAGATTAATCTGTTAACCAGTTCGTCAGGAATGCATAATAACCAGTTGTTGCTGTCAGGATGAGAGCGGCGAAACAGAATGTCATTGCGTACAGTGTAATGGTTTCTAATCGTAACATTATTCCTATCTTGCCAAAGGTGTTTAATTTCTTTCCACACGTTGTCTTTATTTTGTTCTTGTGCTATGTCCTGTAATGACGACGAAATAAAAGTTTCAAATGCTACTTGTTGAATGTACATGACAGTGAAATTTGCTTTGCAGAAGTTGGTTGCTACGTCTTGCTGATTGTTGCTCAGAGAACGCGATCGTGCGTCTGCTATATCATTTTGTGTGCCGGGAATGTGAACAATCGTAAAATTAAATTCCTGTAAATAAAGTTTCCATCTGCTTAATCTGTCGTGAGTGAATTTAGCCGAAAGTAAAAATTGTATCGCTCTGTGGTCTGTGTAAACGGTGGTATGTCTGCCATAAAGAAAGTGCCGAAATCTCGTAAAATCCCATACAACATATAATGTTTCCAGTTCTGTAACGGAATAATTTCGCTCAGCAGGTGACAGAATGCGGCTTGCAAATGCGATGTTTTTAATTACTATTGAACCATCTTCTACAATATCCTGGAAAATATGTGCGCCTAAAGCGGTGTTGGAACTGTCAGCGGCAATGGAAAAATTTCTAGCAAGATCTGGGTGCGACAAAAGTGGAGCACTCAACAAAGCATGTTTCAGGTTCACAAATTCAGAATGTGCTTGCTTATCCCATGACCAAATAGTGTTTTTACCTGTTAATTGGCATAATCTGGGTGTGTCTAAAGCAGAGTGATGAATAAATTTACGAAAAAAGTTAATTAAGCCCAAAAAACTGCGTAATTGTTTTTTTTTTTTTTTTTTTTTTTTTTGTCGTAGGAATAGTAATGTCACGTAGAGCTTGAAGTTTTTCCGGATCAGGCTCAATGCCTTCTGCTGAAATTACGTGTCCAAGAAATTTTATATAATTTTTGCCAAAGTGCGATTTACTAAGATTAACTGTAAGTCCTTGTGCATGGAAAGTTTGTAACAGACGTTCTAAAATCACATTGTGTTCAGACCAGTTAGCTTCTGCGATAAGAATGTCGTCTACGTACGTCGTAATTCTGTCTTTAATGTAAACGTGTGTCGGATGGCGTCAAAATTAATAACATTTTCGTGAACAAGATTCTGCGTGTTTAAATTATTGCTTACGTTACTGGAATATGCAACCTGTACTGTGCCTGGTCAAATTCTGTCGTACGTGCTATTATTTACGAGAGGATGCTGTGGCATTTCGACTACTTGAACTGCTCTGTTATTTCTTACTGACGTGTTACGCTATAGATGATACCTACTGTCTGGTTCATTCACCAGAATATGTTGTTGCTGATCGTTTTGCTGCTGGTAGGACCGACTGTTATTAAACGTATGTTGGTAATTATGCTCATTGTTTTTACGTCTGTCGTGAAAGTCATTCCTATACGGTGCATTGCGATAGGAATTGAAATACTGTGTTTTCTGTACGTAGTTGTTCCTTTGTTGCCGTGCGTTACTATTTGTTGGATCTGGGACTATACGTGCACGCGGCGAAACATTAAAGTTAGGTTGACCTTGTGCATTACATTGTTGGTTAGGTATGCTAAGCGGCTGACTTTCATGCTATTGTAGTGAAAAACATCTATTGTTACTAAAATGTGGTTGCGACTGCCGAAAATTTTGTACATACTGATGATTACGATTTTATCTGTTATTAAAGTTCTCGTGGTAGTTCTGGAGTGCCTAATGAAAATTGTCACTTTCGGTAAAAGATTTGTCATATCGGGTTTTCATTACATATTCTTAGTTCTAGATAGAGCAATAGTTAAAGAGCTGTTTTGATAGATATAAAGGATAGAAGAAGAGAAGGCAGCAGTGCAGAAAACTAAAGATGAAACAGCACTACTACAGCACGGGGCCCTATGCTCGCTACGGCACATATTCATTAAAGCGTAATGAATCCCCTGAGGTCAATTACGCACTGCAAATAAATTTTAGCTTTTGCGTTGCACGCAATAGCGGTAAAAATCCAAAAGCAAATTGTTGTGTTCTTGTTAATTCCAATTTCTGCATTACAGGTAATGCTGTTGAAAGTACAATAGCAAATTGTCTTATCGGGGTCAAAGCCAGCTTCCGCATTACAGGCAATAGCGGTGAAAGTACAAAAATAAATTGTCGTATACAGTGCAAATCGTGTATCTCTGTTCTGTCATTATTATTATCTTTACATTTTCTTGCGGATAAAAATTGCTCGTAATCTACGTTCTCGTCATTGAATTTGTAAACACGTTCGGGTTTGTATGTGACTCTGTTTGTCTGTATCATTTCGTACTTCAAGTTGCGTAGCTTTTCAGATTTTAAGTCGCGTAGCCTTTCGGATTTTAATTCGCGTAGTCTCTGTAAATTGTTCACATTATACACGCTGCGTGACTCTGACAAATGCTCGCAACGTGGCGGGTTCTGTGACGTATTGGTGACTGAAACAATTGTTAATTCTGTTACTTTAATACTTTCGTCAATTTGGTTGTTGTGTCGTTCACTTTTATTAACAACTTCCGTATTCACAGTGTGTGAAACTTCCAGTGACTTTAAATTAAACTCGTCGCGTATCTGTACTGCGGTTTTAGGGCATTGTTCAGTGACTGCATTAATTTCGTGTATCAGTGTTGCGTTTGCTGAACATTGTTCAGTGACTGCATTAATTTCGTCTTTATGTGATTTTGTTGTGCCTACACGTGTACTACTTAATTCATGTGCAACAGTGCCAACTTCTTCATTACTGTTATTAGCACAAGCCTTAGTATCCTCACGTAATCGTTCTTTACTGTCCCGACATTGCACGGTAACAGCTGTAATCTGCTCACTAACTTGTTTGTTCTGTTCTTTAAGGTCGTCTTGTTTTTCGTTTGTGAGTTTGAAACTTTTATCAATTGTTTCGCTAAGTTGTTTGAAATGGTTGTCGAAACTTTCATCAAGTTGTTTGAATAGGTTGTCGAAACTTTCATCAAGTTGTTTGTGAAAGTCGTCTTGTTTTTTACTAATTTCATTAAGTTGTTTACTCATTTGTAGCAACAATGCCATAATTGGATTCGACACAAAATTATCATTTCTATTCTTTGTGCTGTTTAATGGTGGATCTGGAATTGTTTCGCTTTCTGTAACCATTTGGTTATTTTGAGATTTACAAAAAGGTTTGTCAGTCGAATGTACACTGCCGGTCATTATTTCTGAATTAAATAAATCCGTCCTACTTTCAGTACACTGTTCATTTTCACTTGACAAATTTGTCTGTTCGTCACGTGAATTTAGTAAACCGGTTGTGTTAAGCTGGGCAGCGCTCATTACAATAGTGCGCCCCGCATCATCAATTGTCTTCAAATCAACACAGGACACAATCGAGTTCGTTTGTTCATCATTAATGTCTGCATCATTATTAATGGTTGGAACGCACTGATTGTCAGTGAACGCAGGATTGTCATCATTACACTGCGTGTCACAATTACTATCGGTCACGTTGTTTAAGTCGGTAATTTCGTTCATAATACCTCGCGATACACTATTCACAGTCTTTCGCGGCATTTTTACAATAGTCAAAATTATTCACAAAATAAATAAGCACAATGCAAAAGCAACACACGAATACAACAGAGCAACGAGTTGCCGTTGACGTGTAGAAAGAAAGTCACAATATTAGTAAAAGCGTTGCGCCAAATCCTAATTATATCTAAGCAAATAAGAGCAGATATCTGACTGTTTTTCAAAAGATTCTCAGCGAAATACGATCCTGGTCGGATGTCGCCAAGTGTAACCTCCCCAACAAAAAATTTAATGATATTGTTTGAAATGCTAATGCACATTGAGCTAAGTGTAACCTCCCAGAGAAATTTTTGAAACACAATAATTGAATGTTAACAAGAATACAACCTAACGTAAGCTCCCAGCAAATAAATTTAATGACAATAAATAATGAGAATCGCAATCTGACTCAAGGTGTAAGCTGTCACGAAAATAATGAAAAACAATTCAATGCTAATGAGACTTCAGTGACAATGTAAACTCAATTAAACCAAAATTTCGGTCTTTGGCACCGTGCAAAAAAAATCATAATTAATTTCTTACCTCATTCGAAACTGCATGTCAAATTTCTGCTCTTATTGTTGGCCACGGCTTGGAGGAACTGCATCGCAAGTAATATTTTTTTTTTTTTTTTGAAACTTAACTGAAACTTTTCTTTAAAGGAAATGGAAGGAAATCGTTCGTTCAATTACATAGTTCTTTTGTTAAAAATATTGCTTTGAAATCAAAATTATTATTGGGGCGATTGTTGCACAAATTAATTACAGTTAATTTACATTATTAGCTGAGCGCATTTAAAAATAATATACCTCATCCTGAATCTTGACCAGAGTGCCATGTCGACGCCCGCCGACTCCTCACACACAACTACACTGGACTGCTACTACCGACATACTGTCCTGCTCACAGACTGCCCACTGACTACTGCTCGCAACTGTACTGCATGACTACTACTGACAGACTACTGCACGACGACTACTAACAGAGTGTACTGCACGACGACTACTAACAGACTATACCACGCGACGACTACAGACAGACTGCTGCTCGTAACACTCGCGCGGTCAAGCGCAGATTAACCACGATAAATGGCTCTCTGGTCAAAGATTTTATCATGCTTCACCATCGCTGCTACGTTACATACGTGTTTCAGCATCTCAGTGGAAAACGTGTGAAATTTCAGTCGGACACAGGTGCCTCTGTTGCATTCCTTAATCATAAAACATACGAACTGTTAGACTTTCAACGTGCTTGTAAAACTAGCACACACCTGACAGTTTATAATGAACAAGACATTTCCGTTCTCAGAAAACGTACTTTTGTTGCCAGGTATTGCTCGAAAACACGAACTGTGACTTTCTCTGTGCTATATCATGGGATTGTGAGAGCATATTCGGCCTTGATTCGTGTGATTTGTTTGACTTTAGAATACAGGACAATGTGTTGTCAGAGATTGTATTCAATGCCAACGACACTGAAGCTCGCTTGCTGAAAGACTTCCTTGAAATCTTTTCTGGAGGTTTAGGCAAGGCTAACAATTTTGTTGCACGTATTAGTATGAAAGACTATGCTCAGCCGAAATTTTGCCAGGCCAGAACAGTATCCATTACTTTACAAAGTGGCTGCTGAACTTAACGAATTGCAAAATAGTGGAGCTATTGCGCCCATACAAGCTAGTCAACGAGCGAGTCCACTGGTTTTGCTCTCCGAACCTTAAGGTCGCATTTGCCTCTGTGTTGACTTTCAGTCTACAGTCAACCTAAAAACTGTGATTGATACTTATCCGATGCCATGCCAAGAGGATCTCACGGACAAATTAGGCGCTGCTCGTTACTTTTCAAACATTGATTTGCGGGACACATATCTTCAAATACCACTAGATGAAGAATCTCAAACGGTATATGTCGTGAACACTCATTTGGGATTGTTTAAATATCTGCGTTTGCCTTTTGGCAGTGCTTCCGCACCCACCATTTTCCAACAGTATTTGGAAGAGTTGACGGCTCATGTACCAAACTATTCAAATTATTTAGAGGATATAGTCGTAGAAGTTCGCACACCTGAAGAACACATTGCAACTATGCGTGCTACGTTTCTTAAGTTATCTGATGCAGGACTAAAGTGTCGACTGGAAAAGTGTGACTTTTTTAAACCAGAGTCGCAGTGTCTTTGTTACGTCATAAACACTCAAGGTGTACATCCTCCTCAGTCACTTGTATTAGCCTTACGTGACTGCCAGTTCATCGCAATATCAAGGAATTGCAGTCAGTCTTAGGGAAAATGAACTATTATATTCGGTTCATACTAAATGCTGCACAAATCGAAGCTCCATTGCATTGCTTGCGCTGTTAGAATGCCCTCTTTGTTTGGACAGATGAGGGCCAAGAAGCTTTTCAAAACCTTAAAGATTAATTGCTCAGTGATCGATGCTTGGATCACTTTGATTCTGACAAACCAGTTGTGTTGCATGTTGAAGCTTCTTCCTACACAAGCTGTGCAGTGATTTCACACAGATTTAGTGATAAAGACAGTACTAATACTTTTGCATGAAAAGTGTTATCCAAAGCTCTGTGAAACTATTCACAAACAGAGAAAGAGGCACCGGGTATTGTGTGTGGTATCATTAACTTCCACCACTATTTGTATGGCAGAAAATTCTACTTAGTAACGGGTCACAAGCCATTACAGTCCTTGTTACATCCGATGAAGCCGGTTCCTGTACGCACTGCCCAAAAATTGAAAAGTAACTTCGAAACTGAAATAATCTGTTAATCGAGCACTCAGCCATTATTTATACATATGCCATTGTAATTGTGATTATTATTGGTCATAATGATTCTGAAGTTTAAATAGCATTAATTTATGAAATCCATTCTCACAAGTTATTTAGTAGTTAAAATCACCCAAGCAAACACCTCTTTAATAAAATACATTATTAGTAACTGTACGAGTTAGCCGCTGCTGCTGCGAATTGCTATAAACGAACTTTATGTGTCATTTACAGTACTGTTGCTATAAGAGTTAATGAATTATTTCAGATGAAAAGACAAGGGAGAAGGTATGTTGAACAGCATTCCATAGTGAATACAACCATGAAAAAGCTAACTATACCAATCCCCTTTACTACAATCCATATCCTGTAGAAACATGGTTCCAACATTCTTGTGTGTTTTATGGTAGTTTGGGTGAATTTACGATAGTACCTCCATTCCCTATCAAAAGTGCCCCTCTGATCACACAACCAAATGCTGGAACAGTACGATATTTTTCAATATATGATTATTAAAACATTAAGGGTACTTAAGTATAGCTCTGACTTAAGTCATTGTTAAGATATTTGATCAATATGACCAAATACTGTCTGTGCAGACCAATATTTTTTTAGCATTATTGCATATAGCTGCCTCAAGCAGCATATCCTACGTCAATACATACAAAGCATTTATTATGCAGTATAATTTTTGTGTCATTTTGAGTATGACGCTGCAATACGCAAAGCATTTATTAATCAACATAAATGTTTTAATGTCATTTCTATGTGTAACACTGTACAATGCAGCATAATTTGTTTGACGTTTATGTTATGCAGAAACACTGTCTGTGCAGAATTACTTAATATTTGATATTTACTTTATCTGTTTACCTCAAAAATTTAATGAACAGATATCTTAAATAGTAATTAAACGTTTCCCCTAATGCCACACATATGAGTTCTGTGTGCAATAATTTTAGATTCATTAGTTTTCCATATGAAACAATTTATAAAATTTCATTCATTTAAACTGCATGTGCAGTTACTTACTTGACTCTCTTCACTTATGTTTACAGAAAATATGTCAAACACTTTGTAAAGTTGTTACGATACATTTTTTCTGTCCAAAAAGTACCAAATAAATGGGATTTGCCAGGGCACAAATAGATTACCAAATGCACATGCACATGTGATGTCTAAAACAATGATGTCACTTCAAATTATGGTAGCAACAAAAGCAGTCTGTCACAACGAAGGATGTCTGTAACAAATACCTGTTCTTGAATGGAAATCAGTAACCAATGCTGAGCATTGCCTTCAAGAGCCACAATTACACAGTGCTGTCTCAGTGAAAGGACACTGACTATATAAACCATTGTTTCACCAAAAAATGCAGTCTCTTCATGTAAAGGTGTCAGTGACATGGACACTGTACACACTGCTGCATGATTCTACTACATTCTATGTTGAGGTGTTAGTGACACAGACACTAAACACACATCTATACACAGTTTATAATGTTGCTTCTCCTCTCATATTTCTACGGCTGTGCAAAATACAAATCATTACAAAACTCCCTATACAGTGAACATTCCCTTTTTTACAAAATAATCACAAGCTACATGTTTTTCTTGTTATTTTTCTAAGATTTACCAGTTGAAATTCTTTACATATTAAAATGTGCCTAATTACTTATTTTAAAGGGCTCTCAGAACTGCCTCAAGATAATTTAGCCAATAATAAACAATCCTTCTAACATTATTAAAATTTCTACATATTTATGTATTTTGTTTAAAAATTTCAACATTTTTAGTAAGCAAGAAATGCTTTGCTACATTCTTTGTAAAAACAATATTTACTGTTAACCTACATGTTTATATATACATATGTTTCATAATGAAGAACCTTTAGCTCCTTTTGTCCCATTTGTACATAAGTGTGGTTCAAATTCTTAAAGAAGCGACAGGGAAGCTAAGTAAAGAGTTTTTCAGAAATTTCCATTACACTGAAAACAAAATAGCCAACTTAACGTAATTCCTTTCATTGTGTAACATTGGAAACAAATAAGCACTCAGATATCGATAGTAACAATCTGAGATCGAAACATGAGAATGCAATTCTAAGCATTGTTGTGAGAAGGCGTCTGTCTGCGAGAGTGGAAGTAGTAGAGTTGGGCGAGAGCTTGGAGACAGAAGACGTCTCATGCTGCCCTCACGTTGGTCATGGCATATCTCACCACACTGATGGCCTGATTTCATTTATATAGCTGGCAGGGATCTAGTTGACTTAACTACGCTTGAAGATGGAATTCAAGGTAAAATTCGCAAGCACAGCGCAAAACAATTGCAGGGCTAGGCTCGTGATTGTAGGTCCGAATTTGCAATAATCGCATGTTTTGCTTGTGCAAAATGTAGGCCCAAAACAGAGACACTGACACATCACAACATTCCATGTACTCTAGTTCAGTAAATTCCTTTGCACAGGCCAAATTCAGTAGACTTGTAACTTATTGTTCAAAAACACAGTCAGATAGCTTGAGTATTCATTGTCACGGGTTCATTTGTTCCTGTAGTTTCTCGTATTCAATTACCCAGCCAGATAGCGTACCCAAACCTTTGTTTTAAGTTTTTAATGTAACGATCTGTTAAGGTCTGAAAGGGCAGTGAAACTAACACTCATACAACACGCACACAGTATTACACAGGTTAGATTTCTTTCTCCGGTTGCTGATCGAGTTGATTTTCACAGAGGTGGATAGGCCATACTGATCGTAGCTGCTTTACATACTTTTGGTAGCTACGTTACAAAGACCTTCCGGTTTGTCCTGTACAATAAACGGGACTTAAGCGCGACACGTATCACAAGTGATTCTATAAACTCCTGAAATCTGTATAGAAGCAACTGTCCACTTGAGATTGCGAATAAGATTTTTTTTCCTTCGTTGTTGTTTGTAGCAGAGGTAACTTTGTATCCATGTTTCTTAACTAGAAGATGACGAATTCTATAGGAAATAGGGCCCAAAAGCTGAACCGAAAAACTTTTTTATTCTAGTTACGGTTGGAACCAGCGCTGATGCCTAAAGTGGTCACTTTGGCGTCAATTGTAGCTTTGCAGATCTTTTCAACTAACGAGAGATCATAGACGTTATTGACAGCAATGTTTTTAGTACATTCAGTGCAGATATTTGATTTTACTGACCTGACACCAAAATTATTTCGACAAACAAAGCACTTCTTTTTACTGTTTCGTGAAGAAACATTGCTAACTCATGATGTGCGTTGTTCATTCAGTTCACTACTGGGCGTATCGGATGGTGAATTTTCTGCCATTTTAAAAGTGAAAACGAAATTTTGGGGCCAGTTTATTCATATTAATAAGCTGTTTTTTATGAAACGATTTAATCAAATACGTAGCATCATTAATGGCAAGTCTATTTTACTCTTTGTATCGTGGGGGTCGAACCCACATCGAGAACGGACACATTATTCTCTTTAGAAAATTGGAATGTTTTAGACACAAATTCGTTCTGAGTAGCAACGATTACAGCATTGTTCTTGCCTCACTTCGTTTTCATTTAGCTTGGCATTAATATTTTAATCAGTTTTTTTATCACCATCATATTGACAGGAGTTTTAACAGCACGTTCTGAGAAATACTACGTACGTCATGAGCTAACGTCGATTGCCTGGAAACGTTTGTTTTGAGCTATCAAGCCTATTTTAAGGTCAACAGTCATACCTTTTAAAACACTTTTGTGTGACACGTTAGGCAATACGTTGTGTTGAAGCCCTTTTTCCAACAAGGTAGATCCTTCTGGTGTAAAATCTGTTTCAGTCTTATTCTGTTGAAAAATTTAGGCTCAGAACTTTGAACACTACTAACAGGAGGCTCTTTTACAGGTAAAATGCTCTTACGCTTAGCCAGTTTCTTCTCATGTATTTCTGGAATATAATTCTTATAGGAAATCTTTCTGTCATTAATATAGTCCCAAAAATACGAATAAGAAAATTAAAATGTATGCGAAAAAATTTAGGGAGCTCATGATGTAAAACATTGGCCTCTTCATACACTCTGTCCTTTTTCTTCTATAAAGGATGGATTTTGTAGGAAATAATTTTTTCAACTAGGTGCTCAAACATTTCTTGTACCTTTATGCACTGTCTTAAGATAGGATTTAATGTATCTTGGAAAAAGTCCATTTTCTGCCCAATACATACCAAAATTAATAGCAATAACTGTGTTTCCGATTTTCATCTGATGTCTCTGTATTTGTGTTTTATCATTTCCCAAGTTTTCCAATGGAAGAACCTAATCTTTTTTATTATTGTCATTTCATTTTATTGATTTATTTATTTTATGTTTAATGACCAACTCCTTTGCCTTGTCATTATCTTTCACTTTATTTACGTCAATATTTCTTTCCGCTCTGTTCTTTCGTCCAATTGTGTTCTTTATTGCTATTCATTGGCGTATCTCTTTCATGACTCAACAGTGTTCTGTGCCTGCCTTGAATCCCTCTATGGTTTTCACACTCGAACGGTGCATTAACACCTTTGGTTTGCCAGGACCCGGTCTATTTGGTTTCTTGTTCAACCATCTTACGTTACTCTTATTACCTTCTCAGAAAAATATTTATTGGCTGCCTTTCACAGCTCTGTAGTTCCACTCCAGCACCGTTACTTTAGGCACTTAGGCTTTCTGTCCATGCTATTTCCTGTCAAATGTCTCCCTTCCGACTCAAGCATTGGTGTCTCCATCAATGGACTTGATGTCATATCCTGGTGGCTTCCTAATTCCATTTGATGCATTTCACTTGAGTAACTTAGGCACTCTCGGTGTGGCGGAGCAACTCAAATCGCTTAATTAAATCAAGTCTTACTGTCAAGATTGTATACCACTTAGTTTCCTTTCCGAGTTTCCGATACTTCCATCCTTAGCAGTCATATACAACTGCTCGTACGACGAAAGCTATGTACCTAAAGACTTGAAAGTTGCTCATGTCACACCAGTGCTCAAGGATGGAAATAGGCTCAATCTGCTAAATTACAGATCCAAGTCACTGATGTCGAATTACAGTAAGATTCTGGAAAATACTCTGTGTTCGCCGGCCGAGGAGGCCGAGCGGTTCTGGGCGTTACAGTCTGGAACCGCGTGACCGCTACGGTCGCAGGTTCGAATCCTGCCTCGGGCATGAATGTGTGTGATGTCCTTACGTTAGTTAGGTTTATGTAGTTCTAAGTTCTGGGGGACTGCTGACCTCAGAAATTAAGTCCCTTAGTGCTCAGAGCCATTTGGACCATTTTACTCTGTGTTCCAGCATAGCGAATTATCTCGAAGGTAACATAACTCTACTGACACACAGCCAGCATGCATTCTGAAAGAATCGTTCCTGTAAAACGCTCCTAGCGCAGTATTCACAAGCGGTAATGAGTGATTACCAACAGGGGATCTCATTGGTCCCGTATTTCTAGATTGCCAAAAGGCTTTTAACACCAATAAACACAAGCGACATCTAATCAGATTGCATGATTATAGAGTAACCTCGCTTCTGTGACTGGATTCGTGATTTCCTAACAGAAAGGTTACACATCGTAATAATTGCGGAAGTGATATATGGCGTTTCCCAGGTATGCATTTAGGCACTCTGGTGTTCCTCATCTATGTACCCGGCAGACCGAGCAGCCGTCTTCAATTGTCTGGAGTCAATGTTGTCACTTACTGCCTAGTAAAGTCATCATAAGATCAAAACAAATTGAAAAATGGGATAGACAGAATAACTACATGTTGCGAAAAGCGGAAATTCACTCTATATAACGAAAGGTTTGTGATCATTCATGTGATAACGAAAAGGAATCCGTTAATAATTTTAAATTTCACGATAACACACAAATCTAAAGACCATCAATCACCAAACTATTTTAATTACGTATAACGGAAATTGTAACGATCACATAGATGATTTTGTGGAAAAAGGAGAAACAAAGACTGTGTCTCATTGGCAGAACTGCCCATAAAAAACTTTTCCACCCTCTTCTGGAGAATTGTTGCGCTGTGTGGGATCCGTATCGGATCGGATTTCATAGAGAACATCGAAAAATCTTAAGAAACGTCATTTCATTTTGTACATACGTCAAATAGGGGAGACCGTGTCACGGGTATGAGACGCGAGTATAGGTGGCTGTCATTAAAAAACGCGTTTCTTTTTGCGGCGAGATCCTTGTCAAGAAATTTGAATCATCAACTTTCTCCTCCGAAATATTTTGCCGAAGCCAAAGTACATAAGCAGATATATTCATTGTGATAAAATAAGAACAACCAAAGGTCGCACAGAAAGTTTTGTTTGTTCTTACTTCCCACAATGGCAGGGGAAATAGTCTGAATGTGATTCAATAAACCGTCTGCTAGGCACGTAAGTGTGAACAGCAGAGTTGTCATGTAGATATAGATGTAGGAGAGTGAAGCACTGTAGCGAACACTCGCCGGATTATAGAGCATTGAAAATGAGGCAATAAATTGAGCAGCGGTATTGCATCAACTTTTGCAGAAATAATTGACGATAATTGAGTGAAAACCATTCGCAAGTTTCAAGAAGGATTCGGGGATGATGCTATGATCAACTAACGGATAAAGGAGTGGTACGAGTGCTTCAAAGATGGTCGCACATCAGTGTAATGCGAACCGCGATCAGGCAGATTCTCCATGAGCCGAAAAGTCACTGAACAACAGTGGAATTTTGTCACTGAAGAGCATTCTATAACAGTACGCGAATTTGAGAAAGCGTTAGGGTTACGCATTGGATGGGTAAATTCACTTTTGATCAAAGTTGTACGTTGTACACATAAAAGGAGTGTCAAAGAAATTCGTAATGAAACTGCTAAGAACTGGGCAGATGTACCGGCGTCTGGAAATTGTACAGAACTTGCTAGACAATAAAGAGAGTGGTCCCACCATTATGAACACCAGGAACACGGCTCATGAGACGTCGATAGTCGTCCTAGTTGAAACTTCCTATATCATCTAGGAAAAAGAAGAGGGAACTCCGCAACGATGTAGCGATGTCAAAGTAATGTTGATCGTTTTCTTCGAGTGTCAAGGGATGGTGTATCATGAGAATGCACCACAGTTCATATCGTAACAAAGGAATGCTGCCATGAGATCATTCCTTGTCTTAGTAATGCTGCGCGGTGCAAAAGGCCGCATATGTTGTGGGCAACAAAAACATCGCAGTTCCATTATGATATTGTATCCGTCTACTCTCAGCATATGATTCAGACCTTTCTCGCGTATGATTCCATCTGGTTACTCATGGTCACGAACGGCTTATGGCTCTTTCCAAAGTTGAAAATTTCCCTGAAAGAAACACTATTTGAATGAAAAGGAGATATCATGCGCACAGTCATTCCAAAAGACTCCAGAAGCGTTTCCAACAATGGCAACTAATATGTGTGCATTACAACACAAACTATGTTGAAGGGACTTAGATTTCTATTCATCCAAATCAAAGAAAGTTGTGCTGCCAACGGCCTTTTCGACTCTCTTTGAGAAATCTTCGTGGATTTAGTTAGTAATGAATTAATAAATTGCAATATTTTCACAAACCATCACTTTTTCAACAAAACCAACCAGCTGGTGTCTTTTGGATAACTATTAAATGACGTTAGAGGATTTAACAACACTCAAAACGTCGAAAGGAAGAATTACTAAGAGCATTGAAAGTGTAATTGCCATGGGAATGGAACAAACGGTTCTTATATAGGGAGTGAAGCGTTCATTATCTCGGAATAAATACTGAAAATAAATTACATTTCATAAACAGGAAATATACCGAAGAGATACAACCGCTCAAAAGAAATGTGTTGTTGTTGTTGTGGTCTTCAGTCCTGAGACTGGTTTGATGCAGTTCTCCATGCTACTCTATCCTGTGCAAGCTTCTTCATCTCCCAGTACCTACTGCAGTCTACATCCTACTGAATCTGCTTACTGTACTCATCTCTTGGTCTCCCTCTACGATTTTTACCCTCCATGCTGCCCTCCAGTACTAAATTGGTGATCCCTTGATGCCTCAGAACATGTCCTACCAACCGATCCCTTCTTCTAGTCAAGTTGTGCCACAAACTCCTCTTCTCCCCAATTCTATTCAATACCTCCTCATTAGTTATGTGATCTACCCATCTAATCTTCAGCATACTTCTGTAGCACCACATTTCGAAAGCTTCTATTCTCTTCTTGTCTAAACTATTTATCTACCACGTTTCACTTCCATACATGGCTACACTCCATACAAATACTTTCAGAAACGACTTCCGGTGAAATGGAAAGAATCAGTTGCTTGTAAAATAGGTAGTTGCACATCGCACAGACCACATGAACAATTATTTTATCAAAATGATGCGAAACGATTTAACAGGGTCTGAGCTACATCCTTTAACAGCTATTTCTCTACAGGAGTAATTAGCTAAAACTGTCTTCAATATTTGAATTAGTTTTCAAAATCGTTAACGTTTGCCAGAACACATCCTACTGTAAGTGACGAGGATATCCAAACACAGTACACTGACCTAACAATCTATAATGCGCTTATAGTATGTGTTCAGTGTATGCTGCCAGAAACCTAACTCATCAGTACACAATGTGGTCACAGCTAAACATTCGTGACTAAATTTGTTTCAACATACCGTGGTGCTTTAGACATACTGACCTAAGCACAGAATGCATCAAATCTGCATTGATATACGTATGAAATCTTCTAGCGTCGATGTGATGTTGCAAAGAAACACTCTCACACAGTATCAAGCTCTATACACAGGGTGAGTCAGCTGCGACTATAGAAGTTGTTTTATGGAGCTCGCTATGTTATAACTGCTCCAGTGGGAAAATGAGCAAGACCTCTTTGTAGCAATCGTAATGTAGCTAAAGTTTGCCTTGGGTTACGTTTCCGCTGGACGCTATAGTTTTCAAGTTACTCCACAAAAACATATAAATGTGAGCTTCAAACGCACCTCCAAAATGCCGTCTGCGTCTCCACACCAATTCCTTGTTGAATTCATTCTTTCGTCCATCAATCTGCAAATCAACCAGACTGGTACCGGTAGGAATTGTTATCTCCTCCCCTAAATCGCTGATGTTATATCACAGCAACCTGAGTGCAAGCTAAGCTGCTTGTGAAACAAATAAAACAGTAATCTAGGCTCCTGAATATATTAAGATTTTGATGGCCTTAACTCTGACCTTAGTTCTGAGACTATGTTTGCCACTTCTTTGATTTCCCCGCTTCTCGCTGGATTCATTGTTCTGGCAGGGGCGAGGGTGGATGGCATGACCTGCCTCACATTAGTTTCCACTGTACATTCGCTTTCCTCTAGTGCGACCTGTTATTCCACGCATTACTCTGCATTGCTTTCTGCTGTGGAAAGCTCTGCCTCTGAGTTTGCGGGAGGACATAAGCTGCATGACCTATCGAACGACAGTTCATACAGAAAAGAACATTACAGAGCTCAGCAGTTCGGTTCGGTTTTTCACACTGCTGTTAGTTTCTATCATTTAGAAATACACGGCACGTCTCGTTCTGCGTGCAGTGCCTGAAACAAATCATCCGGCTTCCTCGCGTAGCAGAACTAGTCTAACTGCTTTATATGAACACAAAGGGAGTGCCGTCTTAACCTCAGTCCCAGTATGTGGATTTATTCCGCAAACAAATACGCCATTAACTCGTACTTCTGATACTTCAATAAGAACCTCATTTAACGTGCCATCTTTGCCCAACGCATATATATACCAAGATGCAGTTCGTTTTCTCATTGTCTCTTGAATCAGGGTGGCATTATCTATCTAAGTAGCGATTCTTTCTCATTTCTACAACTTACTCGCCCCAGAGCTCATATCAGGCATAGTAACAAAACTGGTGGCCAAATTGCTAAGGCCTGAATACTTTACAAAGGGAATGAAGGTCTCGACATTTAAGAAACATTAAATCTTATGAGAAAGATGTCCATCGGTGGCAGTTATCTGACGATTTTTCGTATGTAATAAGTATGCATATCAGCAGAACTTATTTAGGTTACGTTAGGTTATACTTTCCAGCTGCAGGTGGAGAAATGCGTTGGCAGTGCTGTCGGTGAGGCCAGCAGTAAAGCAGATGGTGTCGGCAACGACGGAGCCATCGGTGTCGGCATTGACACCAAGCGGACGGACCGGCAAAGGTGAGGAGTCTCATGAGACCTCGATGCCAGCGGACTTACCTAGCAGTGCACTGGGTCAGTCGTCACAGCATAAGAAGCTGCCGTTGTGAGAAGGAAGGACACTAGCTTGCACAGTGATGTGGACGGTATCTGCGCGCCGGCTGTGTTAGGTAACTGTTTGAAATGAAAATTATAACATGGAAGTTATCCTGTCACACCTGGAGTTTATTGGCTCCAAGCATTAAAACTGAGGGACACAGGTGATCTGTGCTACGGCGTCAGGAGGCTCGAGCAGACAGACTAAGGATACAGCGTTGTAAGAGAGGAACAAGGAAACACATGTAGCTGGCAAGAGGGGTAGTAGACGAAAGAGTCACCGTGTCTTCAGGACGCTACTAACATTCGGTACGCACCAGCCCATACCCGAACACTGTTTCGTCATAGGAATTTATAACTCTGTCGTAAAACTGGACGGAAATCCTTTAGTTATTCCTCTCAGTCCGACTGCTCACCATACACAATTAATTGCAGTAGCATGAGATTTGCAACTGCACGAGAAAACATTGATGTTTCCGATGTGAACTGTATTATGTAATTTGCCATAAACGTTATTAAATGAACTCATACTGTTATTTTTAAACTTATCATATTATGATTTGTGAAATTTACCTTAGAATATCTGTGTTTCATTAACGTTAAAGTCTGGTTTACTTACTTTGTAGCCCACGATCAAACTGCCTTTAATGCGTGAGTTTGCAGTCAGTGTTTCCAAATTTTTCTCTTGTGGTTTCCAAATGGCTTCCGAGACTTTCTGTTAATAGTCTAACAAAATGGTACGAGATTATTCCGGCATTACATCTCTCTTGTGGCGTACCTTATCAGACTAATCATTCGAAACACACTATCATAGAAACGGCCGATTTTAAAATTTTTCTTCACAGCTTAAGTGTCAGAATAAGCACAACAGGGGAAACTGCGACGTCGGTAATTCAAACGTTACTTACAATTTGGCAAAATGCTCAAACTTCTTCCGAAAAAATAACGGTGGTATCTGCAAACTACTGACATACTCTGACAAAAGGTAAGTAACCTTAATTATGAACACAGACAAGAGAAATTGGAAAGAGATGTTTGTGCGCATCTGATAGCCATCTCTATGACATTGTAATGACTTGGAGCGTATGAAAAGGAAGTGGTGGATGTTTTCATAACCTTTCCACAACAAAACAGACCACCGGATCCCATGATACTTTGCAGAGGGTTAGAGAAACCTGGAAGACATATGCTGGTAATATTTTTCGTGAAAAGCAACAATCAGACGCAAATCGTGTGCGTTTTACTATTCTTGGATATCTTGCACACTACGGAGCAACATTATTGAAATGTTTGCAGAGGAGTTTGGAGTTTAGTGGTGGCATTACGAAGGGTATCTCTTCCTACACCATGAGCTGGTAGTCATACTTGCTGGATGCTAAAGGCCGTTTCCACTTACAAAATGTACCTCTTTCAAGATTAGTTTCATTTATTTTGCTAATATAATAACTCTTTAAGTAGAGTTATTGCAGTTTCCTTTTCATCAGAAGGAATTTAAATCCGCTATGATTTCATATTGATTGCTCAACTAAAAAAATTCCGAAACATTGATCTGGAAAGCAGTAGGTTGTTCCCTCAGTTTTACAACTGTCCCTGGACTACAGCTTCTGGATGTATGACTATAATTATTCGATGTTAATGTTATATAGCGATCAGCGCAAATATAATACAACTTATGCTGCAGGAAGAGCAAGAAAATAAGTTATTCCCAAAAAATGCATTCAGTGTTAAAGAGATTTTTCTTATTTCGCAAGCGTCTTTTTAACCTATCGCTACTAAAGATTTCATCGTGAAGTTTTCCATCACCGCCGTATTTGTCACCAACATGAACGATTGTCCTGATAACAACAGTGGAATTGAAAAAGTCAGAAAACAGTAAAGTACGTAAACAGATTAAAAACTCATCCACCGTTACAAGAAATGCTGGAGAGGGAAAAAAATAGACTCAGATGCTATCACATATACATGTACATGATTACTCAACAAATCATATTTAAGGGCCTATCAGAGGATACACAGAACCGCCTTCATGCTATTTCTCTACCACTCTACAACCGAACATTTAGCGAAAGTATCGAACACTTAAATATTTCCGGGAAAACTCAGATCTCTGTTAGTTTATTATGATGCTCATCCCTGTCTATGCAGGTGAGCCCCAACAAAATATTTCGGGTTCGGAGAGAAAGTTCGTGATCGAAATTTCGTAAGAGATCCTGGCGCAACGGTAAACGCCTTTGTTTTAATAACTGTCAACCCAATCCGCGTATCAGATCCTCATTTTACGATACTATAGAACGAGCTGCTCTCCTGTGAAGTATGTCATTTCTAAGAAAAAACTATGTTCAATATCTTTTCGCTCACACCATGTAACTGATTTGTGGAATTTGTCTATAGAAACGTGGTTTCTGATATAGACGATTAATAAAGACGTTAATAAAGGAAACACATTTGTTAAAATTTTCCACGTTATCAGAAAAATTAGAAAGTGCCGTCCGAAGATTTTAAGATGCGATTTGATGAATTTTATGTCTCACTCTTAAATTTCTCTTACAATAAAATGGCGCGGATAAAAAACATATCAGTTTTCAACGGAATTAATCAGTGTCTAATAGTTTCCCAGTTCGATAGATATTTTACAGACTTCTAGACTGGTAAAGAATAAGGGTTGTGTGGAACAAACTTTCACATTTCAGAACATTACCTCTAGCTAGGTGCTAGTCTCATAACAATTCGTGTTATCCACTGTGTCGGACTGCTACGGTCGCAGGTTCGAATCTTGCCTCGGGCATGGATGTGTGTGATGTCCTTAGGTTAGTTAGGTTTAAGTAGTTCTAAGTTCTAGGGTACTGATAACCACAGCAGTTGAGTCCCACAGTGCTCAGAGCCATTTGAACCACTGTGTCGCAGTGGGATTGAATGATGGTGTATTGCTTTCTTTCCGCATACGTATTTGCGGATTCGGATAATATTCTATGGCTAATGTCTTGTGATTAAGATTTAACAAATTCTGCAGCTCTTTTGTTGTTATTTCCAACAGGGTGCTTTCATTTACTCGTGAAGTCTCAATTCGTTACAGGCCCAGTACCAAGAATCTAACGTAGGTTTCAAATAACTTCATCAAACATTTTTAGACGTCTCATCATAGTTTATAACATCATCTCACTCTTTGCGTGTTTCCTGCATATTCCAAATGCAGCACAGACCTAGGAAATGGGGGCAAACTCTCACTTCCGTCTCTTTCGCACTACGACGTAATGTTTTGCATTGTTAGAGTTCAAACGTGTGTGCACATGGACATTACTGGAGAGGTTAATTCGCTTGGGTGACATAGCAGTGACTGTTGCATATGCATTCCGAGCCTGTTATCTACTGCACTTTTCCTACCTGTATGAATTCGTTTTTAGTTATGGTTCAAATGGCTCGAAGCCCTATGGGCTTAACATCTGAGGTCATCAGTCCCGTCTACTTACAACTATTTAAACCTAACTAACCTAAGGACATCACACACAACCATGCCCGAGGCAGGATTCGAACCTTGGACCGTAGCAGCTGCACGCCTCCGGACTGAAGCCCCTAAAACCGCTCACCATAGCGGCCGGCCCTACTTAGTTAACTCGCCATGATGTTGGAAGTATCGGCATTTGGAACTAAAGTGACCCCTTCAAACAATAGCATCTATTTCTTACTTTCTTTTGACTCACGGACGATTTGCACTCCATACTAATTTTTACTCAGTATCTGAAATACGTATCTGACACCCCAGTGAACCACACATGTATTCACTGCACCGACCCACAAACCTACAAGATTTCGTACTAACTGACTGATGCAAAGATATTTCGTCAAATTAAAAGTTCAGTGTTATTTAATCTTCGCAACATTAGATAATTAAAATATTATACAGTATTACAAAAGAAAAACATAACAAAACTGATGACAAACATTTGTAATAAGTACTAGTTGGCTCACTGTTGGAAGTTACACATTCGTTTGTTACTTGTATTTTTGTAATATATGATTATGAACAATTACGAGCGTAACACGTCAGTACGTTATTACGAATGTTTAGTAAGTCGCTGTAGTACAGTCAGAAGCGGTCGTCGCACTTTTGCTGTGGTCCCAGGCGAATTTGTCAACAATGCAATATCGCATATAATGATGCTGGCAGTTGCGAGGCAACATTGTGATTGCGAATCGTGTTGCGTAAACATATTGTCTGTGCTTACGTGATTTTTCTTGAGCAGTTCTTTGTGCTGTAGTGTCTATTCTTGTACGAGACAAGCTCGTTAACTAAATATCTGAATTGCTTGTCGAGACCAGTCTGCAGGTAGAAGATCGCACGAAGCCAGCGTTGGAAGGGACGCTGTACGGAACCGTAAGTGACCAGTCAACAGTTTCTTTTGGTCTTCTCTCACCCGCACTAACATTCTTTGTTGTTGATATCGTCTGTAAACAACTACTGCTGAAAACTTTGGCATCACATGTCAAATCGATCGTATTTAGTTTTATTTGGACATTTAGTCACACCAGCTACATTTCTACCGAACAAAAAACATCATTTCCAGTGCTCCAAGTTGGCGATTAAAATACAAGTAAAACTTTACAAAATTTTCAGTTGTGGGTTTGGTTTTTACGGACGTTGCTGTGTTCTTAGCGTTCAGTTAATGCTGATAGCATTTTCGTTTGCATAATCATGAGGATTTCTTGGGTATCCTCCGACGATGTTCTGCATTATAGCAGCAAATTGTTCTTTATTTCGTTCTGAGCCCAGTCACCGAAGCCCAAAAGAGCTCGAATCGGGGAAAAAATTCGAATACTTCCAAATTGTTGTACATTGCTATTAGGGAGTGTCATAAACATTACACCGGTGGGATATTAGCTAGATGATGTGGTGCGGTGTGGAGGTGAATTTCTTGTTTTTCTTAAAAAACTCGAGAGCTGCGGCTTAAAACAAAAATATCTCCGTGCACACCATCAAGATAAATTAAATTTCCCACAAAAATGGTCCTGTCCAATTTTTCTCTAGGACTTTTTTTTTAGCTTACAGCGGACAGAAAACTAGTAGATTATAGAAAATAATGATTTGTGGTGTATGTTTATTGGTGAATGTTTTTTTAGGTAGAAATGTTTAACTGATTTATCACATCTAAGTGTAGTAGCACCGTTTTAAAGGATGAATCCTTGTCTGGGTGTTTTCTGTGGCTGTGTCACGGTGAGGGGACACCGCGCAGTGTGCGTGGTGCATGTGCGTGGGAACGCAGGTTACCTTCATGTGCCCAAGCATTTCCCTCTTCGTAGATCTGCAAACTGAATAGCGACCTGGTGATTCCCTACTCTCTCTATATCCTATTATGTCACAAGAAGCACCTAGAGGGCGATTTATAAAGTTATACCGACCCTTCCGCTGCTCGCATAATGTAGTACTGGTGGGGCAGTGCACAGATATGTCTAGGAGTGTGTTTGTTTTCCACAAAGTGTGTTGACACTACATGGAATACAGACGTACGTTACTGATGATACCAACGCAGGAAAAGCATATTGAGGCATTCTATGTAAACGTCTGCAAACTTTTCTACACACTTAGAATAAAACCAGATTTTCGCCATCCTGTTTTGGTTTTAGCGCCTTCCTCTAGCACGAGCGCTGCTCGCTATTCAGTTTACAGTCAGGCTATACGTCCCCACCATTTACTATACAGTTCCCTTTCGTGGGTGCACGAAATAACTTCACTTGTCGATATTAAAAAACCAATTTTTTCTAATATTTTCCGTGTTTCTAGAAATTTGTGGAAAACTTTATTATGGGTAATTTTTTCAGACTGGATTTTTAGTAAGTGTCTTGGTGATCTGGATGTGTCTTCCTTAATTTTTTTATTAGAGTACAAAAAGAAATGGCCAATATGAAACGGTATTAATCCATTTTTATACTACCATACTTATCTGTTGTGTAGCAGCCTGGTGGCATGATAATAACATCATTTGAACGCCGTTATATTGATGTATTGCTAATGTCTTGTGATTAAACTTCCACTTTCATAGCGCTTCTGACGTAATGTTGAAAAATATCCTCTATTTATGCATTACGTCTCACTTTGGATGCAAGAATAGTGTAGGAAATTTTTCTTTAATTTTGATGAATTACTTTTCCGTCGTTAATAATAAATTTATCCCACTATGTCCCTCTTTTCGCGATATTTCCCTGTGTCTATTTTTATTTATGTTTAGTTATTTCTCTTTTACTTTCTTGAAATTTTTGTTCTTTTGTGTGAAGTCTCATGTCTGTAACACTCACGCAACGTCATGAAATGTTTCGTGTTCGATGTGTTTAAGGAATTGTGTAAGTGGTCAATACGAATAATATTAAAACTCTTGGGGTCCAAGTATTTACGACCACATACGTAAGTCGACAGTGTCCCATCGCTTCACCTCCGAAATTAATTCGCTATCATATTGGATTTGAGGTCTTCGCGATCTACCCACGCCCTTTGAACCATCTCATATATTTCTTATTCTCTTTCGACACCAGCTATGTTCGAACACCATCTTAATATTAGTCAAGTTCTGAAAATTCATATCTTCACACCCGAGCAAATCACACGCCCACTCATTGCGTATGCTCGTAAATCTCATTACTTCTTGGTAAATGTCTGATGCAACATACTAAATCCAACTAAAAGTTCAGCGTTATTTACACTTCACTCATGTGGATGTTTCAAATCTGTTCATATTCATACGTACTCAGCACGAAGAACTGACAGCTCAATAGAAAATAATAGAAGGTACCACTCTGGCCAGAGAGACAGGATGTAGTCATCGAATAAATATGGGTATCGGTGCCAGTCCACTGACTGCTTATGAAGCAAACTTATTATACGGTTCTGCAGGCAGCTACGTATAGTTGCTCACGCATATATCGTCTTGTATCACATTAGCTTCATTTCAAAACTTTTCCTACTAGGCATTATTCTTTTATGTTACTTAATAAGTGAATGAGCTTATAAATTCGATACTTGCGTGTTCAGTGATGAAAGTCACCAATTTCCTTGATTATGGAACTTTTACTTTTGTGCTTCAGTTATTCTGGGATATCATAATCTTTGCAGACCAGTCATATATTAGGAATTAGGTATGGTTGATAGAGCGCTGTAGAAAAACGGAAGCGACTGTCACAATTTAGCTAAGGTCCAACACGAATTTGTCGACAGTGAAATGACGCACTGATGACTGTCAGTTTTTGGCCGACCGCTGTGGCCGAGCGGTTCTAGGCGCTTCAGTCCGGAACCACGCGAACGCTGCGTTCGCGCGTTCGAATCCTGCATCTGACATGGATGAGTGTGATGTCCTTATGTTAGTTAGGTTTAAGTATTTCTAAGTTCTAGGGGACTGATGATCTCGGATTTAAGTCTCGTAGTGCTTAGAGTGTCAGTTGCTAAGCAAAATTACGATTGGGAATCGATTTGCGTATACTTACTGTCTGTGCTTACGTGATTTTCCTTGAGCATTTCGTGCTTTTTCTCGTGCGAGAGAAGCTCATTAACTGAATATCTCAATTGCTTGTCGAGACCAGTGTTTAGGTAAAAGAACAGTTAAACCAGCGATGAGTGGGACGCTGTTCGGAACCTTCAGGGACAAGTCGGTATCGTGTCTTGGTTTCTCTCACTCACATCAACATATTTCCTATTGATATCGACTGTAAATCTCTACTGCTGTTCTCTATGGCCCTCCATCAAATCGGTAGTATCTAGCTTTATTTCAATGTTTAATGATAGCAGCTGCATCTTATCGATTAAAAAAAAAAAACATTCCTTTTCAAATGATCATAGTTGATGTTGAACATTCGAGAGCAGTGTTACTAAACTGTAGGACATTATTTAGGAAAATAGTGTACCCAGATTGGTATTTGTATTCTATAAATTCCGATGACTTTTTGTATATATTGTCACGTGGATTTAATGGCTATGGACCAACGTTACTGTGTAATGCGAAACCTGTATGTTATAAAGGTCGATTATTCTGTTCTACGTACACCAAATGTACATTGATGTAGTTAATCTGATTTTGTTGGTTCTGCGTCATAGCCAACTGGGTAAAGAAGGAAAAGGAGCTTCCTTGCCTCCCTTGGGAGTTATCAGCATCCTGTCTCGGCAACTAGAGAGACGTCAAAATCATTATTATTTGTGAAGAAATGTGTAACAATTATTGGGAGCTGACTAGTAACATGTGTCGTGAAATCACTACGCAATTCCAAACTTCACAGCAAAGTTAATATGACTCGCCTGCACCCCTTCCACCCTGATCCCACTCCTACCAAGCATTAGAGGTACGCACATGTTCTATAGTGTAAATACACGCTGTTTACCACCTTGTGTACGTATTAAATAATCACAATACTTGGAGCATTCAAAATACTATTCATACATTGGAAGCTTCCACGACTTGTTGTCTTAGCCACTGGTTTAAATTCCGCGATGATTGATCGTCGTCAATAAACATCTTCGTTTCTGACGCTTCGTGCAGAGCTTCGTTAGACATCTTCAAAGGTGCTCCCTATTCTGTTGAGTATTGCAGGTACAAAAGGTCAGTCAGCAAAACGTGGCGGAATCACGAGCACCCCAATAGTTGTCCATCTCAGATCTCGACGAAACTCCAGGAACAAAACATATTACATGTCACAAATATGCAACACGCAACAATTACCAGCAGCTGTTGAATTTTTTTTTAAACAGGGACTTTTGATCCATGTGCTTTTTCGCTTCAGAGAAGGTCGATCTTGTAATGATATTGTAATTTTGTGTAAGACAACTAGTATCCGAGCAGAAAGAATTGTTCTTGTACACTTAATATCTTTTGTAGTTTATGAAAAAGGGATGGCTAGATGCTATGGCAGATAATGGAAAAAAAATTAGAGTTCCCAAGCTGTGTAATCATTTGTGTTGAAGATCTTTACAAAGAGAAAAAATAATAATCGAAGATGGAGACAAGCTGCCTGAATAAGTAACAACAACAATGACACTGGGAGAAGGTTGTGGCCTTCCCCCAGAACTTTGGCACCTCTGCGTAAATGACCTACTCAGAGCTCGGACTACGGTATGAAGATCAACAAGGGGAAATATTGTGTACTACTCCTGTACATCAAGATGACCAAATCAACGCAATCGGGGCAACAGTTGGAAATACGCTACAAAACAAACCGTGGAAATGACACCGAAAAAGTTTACTAAGTCATATCAGTACTGAATACGCTCTGTGGATCTAAATCCTGCTTCCACGCGCAAGAAATGAGACCTGGTTTCAAGCTGCGGAAATATTTCCCTACTGTTAAAGGACGGACCATGGAATATCGTTTGCGAAATGTAGACATGAATTGCAGGCTCATTCAAAGCACAAGAAAATAGACTTAAACAGTGAAGCTGAAGTCGTGTGCCAAACACTGACTAGTATTCTCAGCTTTTACTTCAGGGGGCAGCCCGAATTCTACTTGAGACAGTCGAGCACGTCTGTCTGTTTCTCTCTCTGGCTCTCTCCCTCTCTCTTTCTCTGTCACTCTTTCTCCGTCTCACACAACTACACTTACTTCGTTACAGAATGAAATGTTCATCCACGGTGTTACATCATTTCCTAGAAGCGATAATTCTGTAAAGAATTTATTTAGTAAATAAGGGCATTGTCACCCACAAGCACAGATCTGTGATAGAATATGCCAGCAGAACATAGTTGTCACACGTTTAGCCGTGTCTGACTCAACACCTGATTTGACAGATGAGAATATAATTCATGAATATCTGTGTGGTTACTAGTACTGGTTTCCTCATTTCATGCGATATATATTTGTAATATCACATCGACACAAAGCGCCATTTCTCACCATGTTCCTGTTAGATCGCTTTCGTGTCTGTGTATCAGTTCGGTAAACATTTTGCAAATGATTCTAAATTAACTTACCAATGAGCCGGAGATGTGAAACTTTCAACACAGCTCGTAACTGGATGACAATGGAGTGTTTACTCTCTTTTGTGTCTGGCCTGTGGCCGAGGGTACTTTGCTTAACAGTGCAATTTCCCAGTATGATAGAGATGTAGCTAGGAAGTCTATGACAATAGAATATTATCTCTCTATCTTGTCTGGTACGTGGCGGAGGGTACTTTCTCTGATATCTCTCCCATTTCCTGTTCCTGCTTCGAATGGGTCGGGGCAATAACAACTGCCACTAAGCCTCCTTGTGATTTCAAACCTATATTTTTCCTCCACGTTCTTATCAAGAGATTCGCCGCGGAAGGAAACGAAAAACTGGCTGTCTCAGGTGAAGTGAAGCGAAAATAAACCTGAAACGTACCGAATACTGGTGTCATCAAAATGTTTCAAATCAATTTTAAAACGCCACACAGATTACGGTGTAAGTAGAAAACAATTATCTGAATAAAAATCAGTTTTTAATATACTACGTTTTTAAATCGATCTAAAACATATTAATTAATTTCTAACAGACCTATACAGATTCCTAAGCACATCCGATTAGTATTGAAAATTTAAGATGACGACTTTGAAAATACCTATGAAAATACTTGTAAGATCTAAAATGGAAAACGTTGGGCTCAAGCGGTATATAATTGTCACATGAATGGTTTGCATCCTACCTATCGCATATTGTATGCGCTCCATGTTTTTCGTTTTATACTTGCGGTATTTTCATGTACATTAATACATCACATTCAGAAATTTGGAAAGGTATGTCTGTGATGTTAGGAATCAGTATGGGCTTACTAGATATTATTTTATGCTTCTCAGTCCGATTTAAATCGTGATATATTAATAACTGATGTTATTTGAGTAATTATTTGTGGTTCGTCTAGCGATAGTCAAATTATTCAAACGACTTTAAACATTCTGAGATCACAACAGACATGTGTGGTTTATTAAGGGTTTAATTCTGTTTCTCCTCAAATAAGTCAACAAGTTTATCGCATTCTCCTACATGTATCTGCGGTAGATCTCATTTTCTTCTTTTCTTCGTTGTTCTTAACGTTTAACCGCTGTTTTGATTTAGGTAGACATTTAGCACCGGGTATTTGATTGTGGGCACGCTTGAATTCCTATGGGCCCGAGCTTTATTCCCCTTTGAAAGATTTTTTTTACAGCGTCAACTCTAAATCACGTATCATTCAATGGTAGCTACAACGAACACACTGAGTAAGGAAAATTGGAAATTTGTGATAAGTTCCTATGGGACAAAACTTCTGAGGTCATCCGTCCGTAGCCTTACACACTACTGGATCTGACTTAACCTAACTTACGCTAAGGTGAAACACACACACCCATGCACGAGGAAGGACTCGAACCTCTGCTGAGACCAGCCTCACAGTCCATTACTGCAGCGCCTAAGACCGCTCTGCTAATCCCGCGCGGCGCACGGCTACCAAGCGCGGCTACACAGAGTTCCAAATGGGACAAACATAGTAGCAGTTTCAAGGCTATCACGTTGAGTTCCATTTCACTGCCAGTGTCAGCAATACAAGTTATCTAAGCTACACACTACAGACTGGTTTCATCACGCCGATGCAGTAATGGAAAGATACATGCTACTAAACATCATTTGTTATGTATGAGACACTACGGGTGTTACTCTGTATCCTACTCCATCTCCAAATAAAGTGATCAAGATTGCTTCCTTGCTTCAGGATGGAATGCAAGTTAAGCAGCTCAATTACCATTTCACATACAAAGTTTACTGATTCAAAATTTACATCTTATCAATGGAAATTCTTGAGTTTCTTGGGACTACGGTTACAGGATAAAGATCAGGCAAAACAAAGTGAAATTGTAGACACTATATCTTTGGTGGCAGAATTGGACAACTGTTTGACGGCAAACCACCATTCTCTTATCAGATGGGAAATTACGTGTTACTTCTTATGTGGCGTACCTAAGGCAAATATAAATGTCATTTAAAATGGATCATCAATGAACGATAATCTGGACCCATTTAAAGACGTATAAAGCACAAATAACACACTCCTACTTCCCTTAACCATTCCTTCTCGTGCTTAGTATAAGATATCCGCCACGGCCCACGTCGTAATTGATTAACAAGTTTAAGGTGGGTGGATGGACTTTTGGAAAATTTCCCATTTGTGTCTCTTCTTCTTTTCGTTTCCGTTTACGAGCAAATAGCTGTTAGTCCGTTTACGTGTCGAAGTTTCTTAAAATTCATAAGGCGAGGAGTGTGCGGAAAGATCTGGTGAGGGCACAAATACGTCGAGCGACACGTCCTGGTGAGAACCATAGGCTGTCCGTGCGATCTCAGTTGACGAGAAGAACAGGGAAAGATGCATAAGTGAAACAGGAAACCGTATCACTTGGGTAACGTATAACGCTGCATTCTGTTCCATGACACCACATGTACTGATGGCACAACGTTTCGAAATGCACAATGAAACCGCTCACCTTTCACATGGTGTATCTAACATAACAGTTATCCAAAACTGTATGTGTGGCACTTTTACCGGCCAACATACAGGGTGTTTCAAAAATGACCGGTATATTTGAAACGGCAATAAAAACTAAACGAGCAGCGATAGAAATACACCGTTCGTTGCAATATGCTTGGGACAACAGTACATTTTCAGGCGGACAAACTTTCGAAATTACAGTAGTTACAATTTTCAACAACAGATGGCGCTGCAAGTGATGTGAAAGATATAGAAGACAACGCAGTCTGTGGGTGCGCCATTTTGTACGTCGTCTTTCTGCTGTAAGCGTGTGCTGTTCACAACGTGCAAGTGTGCTGTAGACAACATGGTTTATTCCTTAGAACAGAGGATTTTTCTGGTGTTGGAATTCCACCGCTTAGAACACAGTGTTGTTGCAACAAGACGAAGTTTTCAATGGAGGTTTAACGTAACCAAAGGACCGAAAAGCGATACAATAAAGGATATGTTTGAAAAATTTCAACGGACTGGGAACGTGACGGATGAACGTGCTGGAAAGGTAGCGCGACCGCGTACGGCAACCACAGAGGGCAACGCGCAGCTAGTGCAGCAGGTGATCCAACAGCGGCCTCGGGTTTCCATTCGCCGTGTTGCAGCTGCGGTCCAAATGACGCCAACGTCCACGTATCGTCTCATGCGCCAGAGTTTGCACCTCTATCCATACAAAATTCAAATGCGGCAACCCCTCAGTGCCGCTACCATTGCTGCACGAGAGACATTCGCTAACGATATAGTGCACAGGATTGATGACGGCGATATGCATGTGGGCAGCATTTGGTTTACTGACGAAGCTTATTTTTACCTGGACGGCTTCGTCAATAAACAGAACTGGCGCATATGGGGAACCGAAAAGCCCCATGTTGCAGTCCCATCGTCCCTGCATCCTCAAAAAGTACTGGTCTGGGCCGCCATTTCTTCCAAAGGAATCATTGGCCCATTTTTCAGATCCGAAACGATTACTGCATCACGCTATCTGGACATTCTTCGTGAATTTGTGGCGGTACAAACTGCCTTAGACGACACTGCGAACACCTCGTGGCTTATGCAAGATGGTGCCCGGCCACATCGCACGGCCGACGTCTTTAATTTCCTGAATGAATATTTCGATGATCGTGTGATTGCTTTGGGCTATCCGAAACATACAGGAGGCGGCGTGGATTGGCATCCCTATTCGCCAGACATGAACCCCTGTGACTTCTTTCTGTGGGGACACTTGAAAGACCAGGTGTACCGCCAGAATCCAGAAACAATTGAACAGCTGAAGCAGTACATCTCATCTGCATGTGAAGCCATTCCGCCAGGCACGTTGTCAAAGGTTTCGGGTAATTTCATTCAGAGACTACGCCATATTATTGCTACACGTGGTGGATATGTGGAAAATATCGTACTATAGAGTTTCCCAGACCGCAGCGCCATCTGTTGTTGAAAATTGTAACTACTGTAATTTCGAAAGTTTGTCTGCCTGAAAATGTACTGTTGTCCCAAGCATATTGCAACAAACGGTGTATTTCTATCGCTGCTCGTTTAGTTTTTATTGCTGTTTCAAATATTCCGGTCATTTTTGAAACACCCTGTATATTCCCACAACGCCACTAACCCATACACAATGATTTATTTGTTTCTAAATAGGTCAATTCTGTGTGCTGTATTTTACCGCGTAAAACTGTCTCTCTGTTTTGAGTGTATAAATTGTTTGTGAACTTACATTTTTATTTCGTAGAAATCCAAGGTGTCCGAGAGTTTGACGTTGCAATGGTTTCATGTGGATACTGTTTAGACCAAGAAGTTTTTATAGTACCTTTGCCTTATTCTCATACCGAACTTACCGACTGATCAGCAGTCAACACCGGACGCTCCGTAATTGTATTACATTAATGTGTAATTCCAGCTCAACTTGATGCGATTTTTATGATTTCTTCGCAGATGTTCCGGAGGCTTTTCGGCGCGTTCTGCCCCCGATCTCGGAGGGAGTCAGACCTGGTAGACGCAGATTTGGTTGGAAAACCAAAGGTGAGGAACACCGAGATGTATTGAAAGAACACCAATCTTAGTTATAAGCAACCATTTTCTACTTAATAAGAGCATTAACAATATAAGACAGATTACTGTGACGACTTCTGGAATTATCAAATATGTTTTATTTACACGTAGCTATGAACGGTATATCGTAGAAAAACAACTTCTTATGTACATTGGTATAAACTTGCTTGTAGTTCCAACAAAACGAATTGTCGATTGATTGCCTAAAGATTCGTTTAATACGAACTCTTCATACAGGACAAAATTACTCTTAGTAGAGAAGGTTATATAGAACATTAGAAGCAAAATATAACTGGAGTGAGCTAGGTTATTTCTCACTTTTGATGTCTTACAGAAGTTTTGGACAACAGCATCATAACAGTCAGCACCATGTGGAGAAACGTCTTCTTATACACGTCTCTGGTGTTCCCAAAGTCTGCAACCGTATAGTTTACAGCTCGCACAACGCATGCTTAAACATCGTCCAATCACTGCGGATGTTTCCCATCTAGATTCTGATATAATTGCTGTAGAAATTTTATCGAGCCATATCGACGCATCTTAGTATATTTCTGGAAACTGACTAGGCAAAATATATTTTTATTTCGCATGTAGTTGTCTTATTACGGTAACAGCTTTGAATAAGCCTTTTCATTGAACACAACTGTTTTGTTCCTAATCAGTGTGCTTTATGGACACACTCTGCTCCCAGCTAGAGTAGGTAACACCGAACAAGGTAGCGTGGTTGTTGAAACAGTAAAATTACGTAAGGTTCTGATCCCTGTCGGACAATGCAGTTTCACTATTTCCATTACTTCCTCAAATCACTGAACGGGCGCCTGTTCCAGCTTCCTAAGGAAGGACACAGCTGATATAATTGGTCATTATTCCCCAATCAATAGTTGCTGTATTGACAACGTTATAATTTTTTGATTAGGTAGCGTATTATGAGTGTGAGTTGTTAGATACTAGTTGGAAGTTAGTTAATGTCCTTTTGTGCTAATCCTTCTCTGTTCGTGTGGACATATGTCGGTGTCGTCTGGAAGCAGTTTTGCTGCAGGAATTTATTGAGTGATATAGAAGTGCTGTTCCGGCTTTCAAAGTGATGACGTTGACCGATATTGGCACTTAACCAACATATACAGCTGTCCAGAAAGTTAATCATGGTCTCCCATGAAACGTTTTTGAGTATGTTTGCGGAGGAACTCATAAAACCTTTATGTCTTTACACGTCTAGTTGAGGAGACCTCCGTCCTCATCCCTTTATATTGAAAAAGTAATGTATGCAATATTTCGCTTGAATCGCTACCACATATTTTCGATCCACACATACGTTAAATTAATGCTGACATTCTTACCTAACGACAATCTGGAAAACTGTCAAACAGTCGAACAGTGTGCTGTGTAGCTCGTCCTTTTGGCCCGTTTGCTCAGACTTGAAAGGCTGCATCATTTCATAACTCTAATAGTACAATAATTTTTTATGGCCTGAATAAACACCCAGAATGTATAAAATATTCGATCAACGGTAGGAACAAAATGCTGAAACCAATACATGAATGATTTTTGACGGTTGACACAAATCTCCCACAGAGGATGGGCGCCGCGCGTTGGCGGCTGCGCTCAGACGTGGACGAGTTGGTGCTGGCCGGCAGCGCAGGCGGAGAAGACCCGGCCACAGCCTGCTGATGTTGATGGAGCCTGCGGCAGAGTCATCGGGAAGGTAAGACGGCGCTGAAGGCACAACTTCATTAATAACGGACTAGCAATAAATGAGTTTGATTATCTCTAACTAATGATGTAAGATAATATGAATGACCCTTGTCTCCATTATCGAACATACTTGAAGCCCTTTCCTTGCTTTCATACCATACAGAAAATATAGAAAGTTGCCGTCTCTTGATCAACGCTTTACCCAATAAAAGTATTTACTAGGAACTGCGAGAACAGTGTATAAGACGGACTACTCAAGAGTTCCTCATGGTTGGTAAGGCTGTTGGAAGTACTGTGAATTTTTTGTTACTGATGATGCATGATGTAAATTTTAATTATTAAATGTGATGTACCCCTCTTCTGTGCAGGTGAACGATGGCTGGGTAGTTCTGACGGCCGCCGAGGACCACGAGCCACCAGTGACGGAGTGTGAGGAGGACATCCCGCCGATCCCTCGCCGCCGGAGGGGGTGTCGGAGGTGCTGGGAGGAGAGAGTCGGGGCGAAGGGTGTGGTTCGCCCAGACGGTGGGCGGCGACATCGGCTCACTGCTCGCTAAACGTGTTAACGACGAGGACATCACGGCGATGTATCTGCGTTGGAGAGGAAGTTGGGGGTGCTGAGTGGAGAAAGACAGTGATACAACTTTTGTGAGCGGAAAGTGGACAAAGTCACCGTCTCTTTACCCAATAAAAGTATTTACTAGGAACTGCGAGAACAGTGTATAAGACGGACTACTCAAGAGTTCCTCATGGTTGGTAAGGCTGTTGGAAGTACTGGACTGAAAAATTCGGGGCTATGACTGTTGAGTGTCTGAGAAGAGAACGGGGACACTGGCTAACTAGTCAATAAATATATTCAATTGGAAGCTTGAACAATGGGCGATTAGGTCATCAGGCCAATGCTATATCGTTGTAGAGGGTGTTGATTGTGCTGGGCGAAAACAGTCAAGGCTAAAATTGTTGTGTGTGTGTGTGTGTGTGTGCAAAGTGGACAGGGACTCCGGCCAACTACCAAATAAACTTATTAATGACAAACTGAGGACAGTGGATAAAAAGCCCAAACCGTCAACATCTCAATGTTGGAGAAGATGTTGCAGGTGCTGGACGGGAAATGTCAAGGCTACCAGCGTTGTGTGTGAGCAAATTGGACAGGGACACATGTTTTCTAGGCAATAAACATGTCAATGAGTAACTGAGGACAGTGGATAAGGAGGACATACCACCGATGCCTCATTGTTGGAGAGGGTTTTGGATGTGCTAAATGAAGAACGTCAGTGCTGAGACAATAATGTGCCCTCGCAGTGCATGGGGACAGCGACTCACAAATAACTAAACTGAATAAATTGTTAAACCAATGAATAAATTATCTTGAAAAGTCTGACTTAATATATCTCCATGTAAAACAATATTAATTTAGCATTAATCTCTCTCAAATCCAATTAAAAAGATGCAGAATAAAAATTATTACTTTAACCAATGTTGCTTCATTCTCCTTCTCTTTACTTATGTGTCGGGATACAGACAAATATTTGATTTGTCAACTTTTTAGACATTCATCTCCCAAAGCAATATTACACATTGACTGTCACAGTCATCAGTACGGAGTACATCCTTCTTCAACATAGAGTAAACAATCATCAGCTCATTTGGTTCACAACTAGCTACGAGATAAATTACAGAGATTTTCTATTTTACCTTAGTATTAATGACTCCTTTCCACTCGTGCTGTGTGTAATAGAATTTTTACATAAATGTGTGTTATCCTGACCAAGTAGCAAAAGAAATTGCTGTATAACATTATGAACCACAGTGGACGAATATGTGTCATTCGCTCGAATGTCTGCTCCAAATGTAAAGAGACAGGACGAATGATGTTAACAAAATTAATGCATTCGGGGAATTACGACGTAGCAAAGATAAGCTGAAAAGTCACTTGCTCTCATCTGAACAGAAGAGATACGAGCCTGTCCATAATGAAATTAAAATTCCTTAGTTAACGGTAAGGGTACGATATTACAGTGCCGCTAAGGGCTACAGCGATCACATTTGGTATTCGTGTAGGGCTCCAATTGTGACACAACAGATGAAGATCTCTAGACACTGTTAATCACTCTTGAATATTTACTTGTAAATGTAATTTCTGGTTTCAAGTACTGAATGAAACTCATGGCTAATTACACTGACACCGAATTTTGGGGACCATATACGTTTATTTGTGGTGTAGAGAAAAAAGGGTCTTTGAACGTACGAACCAGCAATTTAGCAAGTGGTGTTCTCTGTACTGGACCTATCTGAACATGTGGGTACAAAAGGAGTCACAAACAATCTCCACCTCACACTACATGTGTTGATGCACACATAATTGGACCTACTGAAAAAATAAGGGCATCATACATAAGTAACTGCTCTGTAGTAAGTAATTAAATTTACTTAGTGTACCTAACTGAAATACTAAATGCAATAAAGGATTAGCAAAGTATGTAGAGAGGAAAATATTTTCATCACATGAGAATAGTTTTAGACAATACGTATCTTAAATATGTACTGACTGAATGTGACAGAATTCACGAGATCCCTCGCCTTATCGTTACGAGAAACTGCACAGCTTTATTGTCTCTTCCACAGAATCGATTTGATTACCCTTAAGGAGTAGTGGGAGACCCATTACGTGTTCCTTACCAGACACTATTTATTCGGTCTGTATCGACCTGATTAGTTTGTGTTTTTTGCCCTCAGGAACTTCGTAATTGGAAGATTGGATGTGGTGCGCTTTCGTGCTTCTCATTACACAGTCTACACTTATGGGCTTCTCACTTTGTATCCATAGTGTGTAGATGTTTCTTAAGGCTCCCACAAATCAGTCCTAATATGAGTCGGATTTGTCACCTGTGCAGCTTTAGTCTTACAGAACTTCTCTTGAAACATGGCTTCAGCATCATTAACTTGACATATTTTTGTTTTTGGTTCGTGTTTCGGTATTCTACTTTCTGCCTTCTGCTCCAACAAGGTAGTTGTCATGTTACCGCAGTCTTAGTGGCCGTTATGGCAGGCTCCGGTCCAGTAAAAGGAGTTGTCGTGCCTGTTCTAGCCAGTCCATCAGCATGTTCATTGCCACTACCACAGCCTCTTGCACTGCTGAAAAGAATCCATTATGGTTTGGAACATGTATTCTTATGTGAGTGGTCTGCCATAGTCTCGTCTCCAACGTTGTCCCTAGATGCTTCCATTCCTACACTACAGACATTCAGACGCCTCACGGAAAGTGTCCACAGCAGAATTGAAGCCGTCATAAAGGTAAAGGCATGACACACCCAAGATTTACGTCCACAAATAGGTGTCAAAATACCTTACGATCAGATAGTGTATTCATTTTTGTTTGCAATGGTTTCGATGGTGAGGAACTGTTAATGAAGATGGTTTTGATAGTAATTCAGTTTAGCTAATTTAAATTATATTTGTACTGAAGTGTGTATTTACATTGTATTAAACAACCAGAGCTAATTCGCGATTCAACAACGAAATAGATGCTACACACTTTTGGTAATTAAGGAAGTGCAGGAAATCCGACCACCGATCATCATACGCTTGAACTTCAACCGTAGACGAAGCGCTAATGAACAATTGTGTGTTAAAAAAATAGTCAATTAAATACCTTGAAAAAAAAGACGCAACTCACCGAAAAATCTGTGGTGTCACCACCAGACACCACACTTGCTAGGTGGTAGCCTTTAAAGCGGCCGCGGTCCGTTAGTACGTATATGTCGGACCCGCGTGTCGTCACTATCAGTGATTGCAGACCGAGCGCCGCCACACGGCAGGTCTAGAGAGACTTCCAAGCACTCGCCCCAGTTGTACAACCGACTTTCCTAGCGATGGTTCACTGACAAAATACGCTCTCACTTGCAGAGACGATAGTTAGCATAGCCTTCAGCTACGTCAGTTGCTACGACCTAGCAAGGCGCCATTGTCAGTTGCTATTGATCTTGTGATGCATGTACCGTCAGACCGACGTTCACCATTAATGGATTAAAGTTAAGTATTCCACCAGCTACGTCCGTTTTTCTAAATTATAATTTCCTTGTCCTGTTCCAGACCTCACGCCAGCCTGCTTGAGCTAAAACGCGTGCCTTTCGGCTTCCTCTATTAATAGTGTGTGGGCTCTCCTGCCAACCCACAACAAAATCCTGTTACAGAACTGTGAAAATACGGTGTTGAGATAGTCGTTTCGATGGCTGTGACACTCGGCGCGGCGGTTTGACACTGGCGAACCATAGAGATAGCCGCGGTCCGTACACTTAAGGCACACTTTATATCGCTGCCTTTATATCAAGAATAAGCGCGAAAGGTGTGTGCCCAGAGGCAGCCGTTTCATGAGCGAACTCTGTCGACTTACGTGCTCTCTTCCAATACTGCTCCGTCCATGGCGCACAAGTGAATGCTTGATGTGATTCTGTGTTATAATTCAGATGACAAAATTAATAAAATTAAATGTCAGCTGACGGTTCTATGGTCGTAAAATATTTTCATTTTGAAGAAATTATATGTCACTGGGTCCCATGCATTAACCAGTTGAAATCCATCCTCACGATTTGTAGACTACAGCCTTAATATGGCTGGAATCTACAATGTATCTCGTCAGATTGGCAAAGCCTTCATTGGTCGGACGACGCGCACAGTGAGTGAAAGATGCGAACGATGCGTACAGTGCGTGAAACATGCTGAACACAATCGTCACAGTCGATTTTCGCAGTCCGCTAAGTCAGCCAGAGCGTAGAATTTTATTTCCACGGGACATTACATGGAATACTCTGCCACGGGAATCTTGCCCTCGACTAAATCCTTCCGGGATTCTGTTATTAGCACAAGTTCTTATTAATCGTGATAGCTGATTTCAGCTGGATTAGGCATGGGACCAGGTGCTTCTACAATTTCTTCAAAAAGAAAACAAATTGTGACCAATCACATATCCACTGAGAAATGCTAATATGTAAGAGTGAACTCTTCCTCCTGCTGCTGGTAATGGGCTTGAAGTAACTAATCACAGTAGATGGTTGATGGGTCATACCTTTCATATCAAGTATGAGCAGGTCGGTGGATGCTGATTTTCATTCCCCTTTATGGCACTGTGTACAGTTGGTTGTAGAACAATATGCCAATAGAGGGGCCTTATGATTGTGTAGGCGACCACAGATATGCATTTAAATAGATAGCAATAGTTATGCAGCTGACGGTGTTACATTTACTTCTCATATGTTCACAGGTGTTGTCCCACTATCCATCTGAGGCTGAGGATGGATCAATAAATTTAGACATCTAAGCTCATCAGTCTCTTATTCACCCCCCACGCCCCCCCCTCCACCCCCAAACAGAATCTGAGTAGCCACCTGTATGTGTCTGGAGTATATCCTGCTGACGAGGATAAGCACGTTTTCTAAATGCGCACATATCGTTTACGTCTGCCGGGACTTGGGTATCAGCTCGGTATTCACCTCGTGGAATGTGTGAGACAGCCTGAAAACCACATCCATGCTGTTTGGCGAACTAGTCAACGTCGTTAATCCGCCAAGCGGATTAGGTTCGGGTCAGGCTCACTCCCCTGTGTCCCCTATGTTGCTGGTTAAGGCGTTTGACTGTCCAGGGGTGTTGGAAGGTCCAGTGCTTTCCAGAATATGTCGATGTGGTTCGTGTAAGCCTCGGAACAGGTGGTTGCACAATAGTTTTCTCCAAAGTATGCTGTCAGTTGGACTATCGTCTGACTCAGTAGCCCATTTCTCTACCATGCACACTATTTTGGTTATTTGTTGGTGAGTTTTGTTGCCGTTGTTTAACAGATTATCGCACCCGAAAACAAACAAACACTCTCGCTTCTACAGTGTATTTTAGGAGAACTGTCAATATTCAAGAGCATGACGTTAATGATTGTTCGAAGCCAAAACGTCTAGTAAACGTGAGCTGCAAATTGCATACCTTATGAGCTATGAGCACTTCTTCATCCTAGATATTGTGAAACAAATCTCTTCTAAGGCAAGTTCTCCACTTGGCTTATTTTGGGAATGGGTAGGATGTACCAAAAAAGGAAAAGGGCTGTGAAATGCACACCCTTAGAGCTAGGAGCACACTTTATATAGATGAATTCCACTGTAGCGAAGACGAACAAATGCTCATAGCTCTTAAGGGGTGCACTTTAGAGCCTATGTGAACTGGGCGACCTTTCCTACCGTCTCTCTAAATAAGGAAAGCAAACAGCTTTGAGTTGCACAGATTTGTTTCACAACATCTAAGATGAAGATGTGATCACAGCTCTTGAGGAGTGCGTTTTATATCTCATGTTTGCTGGACGGTTTTGATTCGAATATTCGTTCCTGTCGTATCCCTGAATGTTGACTGTTCCTCCTGGGACAAGCTGTATAGATGTGGTCATGCAGTCTTTGCCATGTAATCCACGTTGGCTGTTGTAAAGGACACTCGCAACTACAAAGAACACTATTCTGGCCACAACTGACGCTTGCAACGTAATGGGGACGTTGCACAGGTGCGATTCGTGCTCAGATACAACAGCACAACCTGGAAGCTTGGCTAGCATCTGCCTTTACGTTCAAGCACGCATCAGTCACGATGTTTCCATATTTGTGTCCAGCCCAGTAAATTGCACCTGGACACAATTAGGCTATCCCCAAAGATAATTACCGTATGACTGAACTGTAATACGTATACTATATAAAGACTGAATGACAACAGAAACACACTTGTGAGCCCCAAGCTACTGGAGTACTACAAAGAAGCAGCTTTGTTGTTTCTGGAAGATTGGTAGGTGTGGCTAACAAGTATCGACAGTTCACTGAGTGATACTGCAAACTGATACCAAAAACACCAAAAGTGATGAGATGCAGTACCCTTAAGGGGGGGGGGGATGCAACGGAAAATGTATACACCTATTTAAAAAATCCTTACAACCGTATTTAAATCGACAGAGCTGAGTTTTAACGGAAGTATATAACAAAATATGCAGGATTAATATTTTGCCAGAGATTTGAGATTTTGATTTTTTATTGTCTTTTATATAAAAAGCCATAACTCATAGTCTAAACATGCAATTAATCTGCAAATGTTATTGTAGTGTACCGAAAAGTTATAAGATCACTGGACTACAGTTATTACTCGTAATTTTTGGTACAAATTGTATCATTAACAGAGTTCTTAATTTTGCACATCCAAAATTACCTTTTCTCTACATACAATCATCTAAAAGTTAGAATGTAATTCCAGGACCTCGTATTTTTTATTTCGAGGGCGACAGCAACACGCTGAAAAGCCGACCAGAGTGGCGCGCGGTTCTAGGCGCTACAGTCTGGAACCGCGTGACCACTACGGTCGCAGGTTCGAATCCTGCCTCGGGCATGGACGTGTGTGATGACCTTGGGTTAGTTACGTTTAAGTAGTTCTAAATTCTAGCGGACTCATGACTTCAGATGTTAAGTCCCATTGTGCTTAGAGCCATTTGAACCATTTTTAGTTCCTGAATATTTCATAGCTTTAGCGCATATACGTTTTGAGAAAAGAGTTCTAATAACGTAAAAAATGTAAAACAGAGAAAATGTGGTTAAAAGAATTTCTTCTGATACTTCTACATGTAATAAGTGTACCTCAAATCTAAAATCCTCCATACTGATTCTCCTCTTGCTACTGGTTTCTCTTCTCCCCTCTTAGAATCTGCCTGGCCTGTTACTGCAGGTAAGAGACTGATCTGTTAGCTTTCTTGACCCTGCAGTTGTCGATGGTGTAAATTCCTTTGGTTGTAAACAAACCATAATCTATACCAACTCTTCTCAGTACTTCTGTTCTGCCATTATTTCCGTTACTATAACATAAAACTGCGATATAGACACATATTTTGACTGTTTGAAGTCCACATGTGAGGTGCCGGGGCTAGCAGTGTATTTAACGCTAAATTCTAGAATCTACACATGTAAATGATGCTCTAAGCCCCCCCTATTCTAACTCCGACTTTTGCTGTTGCACAAGGATTAAAAAATATACGTGAACAGACTGTAATCAACCCTGCAAGTGGAGTAGAAAAGAGTTTGGCACCTGCAATAATTTAATTTGATAAATAAATTAAATAAAGGAAGCACTACCATTCCACCAATGGAGATTCTTGGCGCCGATTTCTGCGCTGATTTTGCTACGTCACGGAGCTATGCCCTAAGCCAGCCAAACACAGTTACTATTTTGCAGAAAGCGCGGGAATCTTCCCGCCACAACTGCCTGGGTACACAAGTAATTCCCACGCCTCGCGGGTAGCCCGCCAGAAAGTGTTTTCGCTAAGATTCTGCGAAGTAACGGAACCTCTAGCCCAGCCGCTAATTCAGATCCCCTCCGGGCGTGTCTTTTGACAATGTCGGCGTCTGCAAAGCATTCACTCGACTTCCTCACACCCGTCGGCTTAACCCTTTCCAGATCAGGAGAGCCCGCCTGTCACCGGACCACCCGGGTGACGAGAGACGCTGTGTGGGAAGTCCGCGTATGAAGGAATAGCGACTTTTCACCGCATGCAATTAGAGACGAAAATCGTAAGATAGAAATATGAGAGGGGGCTCATGCCACCCCTCATAGCCCCTACGCCATTTTAGATTGTAATTGGTGAGCGGTTGGCTCACTTAGGAGCAAGGTAGTGAGTCAATCGCCCAAGAACAATCTTACAAACTGACTCCACATGCCGCACTCTATAAAAAAAATCATTGCAACTGAAAAATGCAGCTCATAGAGGGAGGATTATTTATGGTGTAGCCAACTTCACCTTCTTAATATGGAACACTAACACTCACATGACACATCCATACCCAGGGAGCCCCTTCCAAACACCGATTCACACAGACATTCACGCTCTAAATATGGCCCGGGCATGTGAGCCAAATATGGAGCAGTTTATTCTTTACAATCAGAGTTGGAGTGCTCCGCAATTAAATGCCCAAGATGTTACAACAATTTGTATCATTAAACTAACCTGAACTCACTCACACATGATACTGTATAAGTTAACAATCTCTTTTTGTGAGCTTTCAGAATCTAATTACAACCTCCGATTCATTCTGTCACCCTGCACCAAGAATAACCTATACAAAATGTTCCCTGAACTGATGGTCCATCCACAATGACAGTGGTGGTATCTGCTTCAGTTTATCGGGACTTCAGGCACACTGTTTGAATATACACAACAATAAATACAAAATACAAAAAAAACATGGTGTGGAGAACAATACCGTAATTTGTGATAAGAATTACAGTGTAAAACACAAACACATACAAGGTATAACATACATTACAAAAACAACACTAGAGAAAATTTAAGAAAGAAAAGAAAGAAAAAAAACAAGGTTCATGGGGCATCAACTTGTGCGTGCACATTGCACAATGTTCACGACTGTGCTGAGAATGAGGCACTAAATCACATTGTTAGAAATATTCGAAGCACTTCACAAATTCCACAGTACTGACAACACATAGGGCTAAATGTCGGGTGTTGTTGCTACGTTGTTGCAACGGCAATAGGGTATGCTGGAGCATCTGCAGTACTCTGTTGAGATTGGACCAAGACCCACGCATATGATGACGGCAGTACGGTAGGAAGACACAGTGATAGGTTCTCCTCACGTCGATTAATTGTCTCTGAGGTCTACTTCTTGGGATACATCACTAGTCTAGGTCTCTTCTCTCGCTGGACAGTACTTTTACGTTTCCCAATATTGCAGTCCGACGAGGGATGATGGCATGTGGAGTGACTCCACAAGTGTGTAAGGTCATCCATACAGGATCGAACTAGGAGCGACGATTGCTACACCTGCTCTCTAAGAGAGAGGAGAAGTTAGAAATGAGACCATTCATTTGTTAGAGTGTGTGGCACGATACTGCTTTATGTATGCAGATCGGCCAATGCTAGTGAGTTGTAAAAACCCAAACAGGTGAGTATATAGCGTCCCTTTCTGTCCTGAGGCACATGAGACGCAGGTTCTGACACGATATGTGATCTTCTTCGTGTACTCACGACAATGCGGTCTGCCGCAGGGAATCCCTCCGAACGGCTGCCGCGTCCAGAGAGCTAACAGGCTGTCACGTGAGGGTCGCATGTCAGTGTCAACGGCCAGCCTCACTTTCGCTTGTGGCCCGGCGAGGATTGTCTGCCACCTAATCCCTCAGGTATACGGCCCGGTGACTGTCAGCTTGTAGGACCGGATGCTCTCGCGCCCTTCACGTCAGGTAGCGCGCTGACGCTTTCTTCTTGCAGGTAGCCGATAAAAATGGAAATGTCGTGTGGCTAGGGCCTCCCGTCGGGTAGACCGTTCGCCTGGTGCAGGTCTTTCGATTTGACGCCACTTCGGCGACCTGCGCGTCGATGGGGATGAAATGATGATGATTAGGACAACACAACACCCAGTCCCTGAGCGGAGAAAATTTCCGACCCAGTCGGGAATCGAACCCGGGCCCTTAGGATTGACACTCTGTCACGCTGACCACTCAGCTACCGGGGCGGACTGACCTCTTGCTTTTGCTCCGGCTGGCCTCTGCATTGCCACAATACCTGTCATCTGCACGATTCTTACAAAAATCTTATACCTAACTTTTCCCTATGACCTTCTATGTTATAATAAATTTACATAACGATACATTGATGGTCTGTCATTTCAGACACTCTAATTTTAATTTTATAGTAATTCATCTGTAGCTATCATAACAAAATCATGAAAATAATTTATCTTGATATTTGTGTAGAGACCGATCTCACTATTGTACATGGTGTGTGACGCTATATTGGATGAAGAAATAAATGTGCGGGCCCACACTAATATTACTATTAATTATATAGATCGACAGTAGAAATGCTCAAGAATTAACTACCATTTGCCAACGATCTACGTTCTATGTCTTTCAATTAAATTATGTTGTTATGCAGGTCTAAGTTTTACTGTGCTATAAAGAACATGCAACTATGCTACTTTCGCTCGCCCGTCGTCCCTCCATCTCGGGTCTGTGGTTTGGTGACCTGAATAATAGCATCTCAACAGGCGCGCGCCAAACACTTGTGGTAGAAAACCGCCACAATATTAAGGATCTAGTTATTGTAAAATCCTAAAGTTTAATTGATCCTAGTATATGGTACTCTCTTATTATTACTTTTTTTTTATACAACACTCTTACATAATTCCTGTTACGCTGAGAAGTCTCGCTGCTCGCCGCTATTGACGACAGTGGTGTGCGCGCCGTACGACATGACCTCCGAGTTTTCATTAGGCCTCACTGAAACTCCAGACACTGGGTTAGCCATGGCCATACACGACAATAAATTTATAGTTGCAACTTCCTTCTCTATGTGATGCGGTTTTCGCGATCGAAGCACACCTTTCCAGAGGCAATGTAATATGACCAAGCCAGGACTGGTTCCTGTTGAGGATTCAGTCGCCCAACACACGCCAGCTACACAGTATGTCACGAATATCCAAGTATAAGTCCCTGGTTATTCATCTGTGACAGTCACGAGCAGCACGCTAAATCCCCAACCACCACATTGGCATGGTAGGCTTTATGCCCGCATTTCTCCCGTCTAGGGCACCATTGGAGTCAAACGCTCACAGGTTCACCCCGACTTGCAAGACAACGATGTTGGCGCAGCTCTGCAAAAAACTATACTGCCCATATTCATCCTCGAAATCACGCAATATACCACAATCTTGCAGTGCACTGACGCGTGCCTGCAAGCATTGGTATGAACGTCTCACGAGCTGGTTGTGGCCGCTATGGAGCGTATCACGACTTCTCAGAACGCTTCTAAGAGCACGTTCTTGTATGCGCCCGTTTGTGCGATATCTCGTCACTCATCTCTATCCATTAACATGGACACCAGATAGGAAAGGACAAAAACATTGCTCATGGAAAGGTAGTGCCTCTTATTGCAACGACAGAGGAGATCGCGAACATAGATAAAAAAAAGGTTAACAGCAGTAAATTCCTATTCGAGAAAACGCAGCGTGCTAATAGTTTAACAATCTTAATCTATTAATGCAACGATTATTGTTCCCCGAAGAAAGGTTCATATATTTGCCTATTCTACTATGTACACCACTTAAACTACTATTATTCCACGAACTTCTTTGTGTGAGAGAAGTGGTGGAGTCCTATGGACTAGCGTCAATCCCTTCTGAGACTCCTGCTTTAGGATTTGGAGGTCTAATTTCAATCCCCTGGTTCTCCTTTTGTCCTTGATTTCGCTCTCTCCAATTACGGTCGCTTTGCCGTTCGTTATTCCTCCTCTCCCAGATTCTTTGTCTAGCATGACCCTGTTCCCTGACGTTCTGGTTTCCGTGTCTCTGGTTTCCATAACCTTGAATAGCGTAACCTTGATTTCCGTAACCCTGGTTTCCTAACTGACGAACGCGATTATGCGATCTGTTGTCGTCTGCCCTTGCTGGCCCGTGGTATTTGTTATTTTGCGCCTTCTTCCTGTTCTTTGCGTCTTGTTTATCGAAGACTACTTCGAGTTCGCGCAATAGACTCTTGAATGCTTCTATGTCAGATCCACACTTGCCGACAAGTGTCTGTTGATACCTAACAGGCAATTTGGAAAAACAAAATTTGATGATTTCTCCCTTGCTATATGGACTATCTAAAAATTGATTCTTCTTGAGTCAATCATCAAAAAATTTGGTTGCGCTCCTTTGCCCGGACACTTCCAGTTCGGGACAAAATATTATTTCCTCTTTAATCCTGTCTTGCGTTTCCTTTGAACGCATCAACAAATTCCTGATAAGTCTGACACGTCGCTGCCACACCCCGCATCTTTTCCGCGGCTTGGCCTTCGATGTGTCCACACATGAATTCTAATTTTGCCAGGGTTGGCCATGATGACGGTAATGAATTTGTAAACTGCATCACCCAGCTCTTGGGATGCATCGACCCTCCATTATCTCTGAACTTTTGGAATTTTAGTATCGACAGGATGTGATTGTGATCAAAATCCTGTCCGATCCTCGCACTGATGCTGTCACTCGTTTCCGATACTTGCACGTCTGCTGAGTGTCCTGATCTATCTTGCTGATAACTGTGATGTGCTACATCTGTATCACAGTGGAAGTGGCACTTCGAATTCACTCTCCTAAGTGGGCTACAATTATTGGAGCTATTACTTGGTGTTTCTGCGTGTGCCTTGTTAGTTCTGCACTCTGTCAATGGGCTAGAGCACGGCGGGCTTTTCCTCGGAGACACAATTCTGTGTACTCCATCATTGGTATCCGAACGCGCAGTGCTCATGTGCCCGTTTCGCTCTAGTTTTGCTATCCGACTCTCTACTTCCTTCATTCGTTTCGTGATGTTCGTAACCGCAATATTACCTTGGGTTTTTAAGAACGCTATGGATTTTGCGTGGGCTTGTGTCGCACGTCGCAAGCGACCTGCAAGTTGAGAAGTTACTTTTGCGATTTTCATTGCCCCTGTTGCTGCCGTTTTGGCTAGGCCTGCTACTTTTTGTGCTACCATTGACATTTGTTTTGCTTCTCCACATTCTTTCTTTATTGTTAGTAATTCCCCACGAATTTCCCCTACATGCGAAATTATTTCCTCTGTGTCCTTCTTACGCTGTTTCTCATCTTCTTCCTTCTCCTTCTTTCGTTGTTTCTCATCTTCTTCCTTCTCCTTCTTGAGTTGTTTCTCATCTTCTTCCTTCTGCCTCTTACGCTGTTCGTCAGCTTCTTCTTTCATTGATCGTAGGAAGCTCAGTATTGGGTTTACGTCATCTTTTTGATCCTCTTCAAACGTGGGAGGTGTAACTCTGGAAACCTGGGCGCTAGAGCTCTGACGTGGCCGAACTAGCCCCTGTCTGCTCTCGTTCGTTTGATTATAAACTTATGCTACCGTCTCGACCTGTGTGCCTGTCTCTGTTTCATCCTCTACTTCACTATCATAATCACGGCCGCAACGCTGCTCTGAGATCGCGTCCAAATCACCTTCCTCATCAATGACCCTGGCGTCCTGTCCTGCTAAAAATGTGCCCATCTCATCTCTGAACCTATTCCCGTCAGTAAACTGCCCCTTATCCATTATGCTATCCTCTTTTGTTTTAGCTTCGCTCGATAATAGTCGTGCCTTACTTCTCGTTATCATTCATGAAAAACAAATTTATCTAAAATGCACAATAAAATTAACCTACTCCATATATTTTTTACACATAGACATAAAATTTCAACAACGCCTCTCCAACGCTGTAATTATACGCACGATTTGTTGTGGTACAGAAACCGCACACAAACGGGACAAAGTGTGATGTGATACGGACACACCATCAAAGGAACACAAAAACAATGAACAAAAGAATATATACACTGAAAACAAGAACTGTAATCATGCGCCGCTTCTTAAAACTACCAGAAAAAAAACTTGGGTATTAATCAATAAAAAAAATTAAGCAAAAAAAATTCTGAATGTCCCTACAGGAAAGATCCGAGGCTAAGGGTCACCATTTTATGCGAGGTGCCGAGGCTAGCAGTGTATTTAACACTAAATTCTAGAATCTACACATGTAAATGATGCTCTAAGCCCCCCCCCTATTTTAACTCCGACTTTTGCTGTTGCACAAGGATTAAAAAATATACGCGAACTGACTGATATCAACCCTGCAAGTGGAGTAGAAAAGAGTTTGGCACCTGCAATAATTTAATTTGATAAATAAGTTAAATAAAGGAAGGTTTCACTAACGTAGTGAGAAATGATGGGTTGCTCTACCGATTAACACAATTAAAGTTCTGTCCAAAACAACAATATGATTTATTAAGACTAAACACAAAATAATAAACAAAAACACATAAAACATTTATAATACATTAAATTGGCTCAAATTGGATACACAAACAAACGCTGTGAAGGTGAAGTTGTCCCTAAACTAGATTGTGAGGTTTATGACGAAGTGGTATGTGGAGCCAATTCCTTGCCACTCAAATCTTAAGAGAGACACACAGCTAACCCAACAGTAATTGCTGCTGCTCAAGACAGAACAAAGTTAGAAAAAGACGAACTGGCGCACTCTGCTGAGCTCTGATTATCACCTAGGAAAATCCCTATCTGCCGGTGCTGCGGACATACATTACCAAACTGTCTTCTTAACTGCCAGAAAACGATCTGGCGTACCAGAGGGGATGGCTGGTTGCTTCGACGTCCTCGACCAAAAGGCAAGAGCTGACTACCTAGAGCACCCGTACAGGCTGAACACACAACATTGCCGCCCCCACGACAGTGGCCGTGGTTAAACGTTCCAATCAGAAACTCGAAAACCGGCGGAAAATTCCACTCCATTGCCGGAGCACTACCATTCCACCAATGGAGATTCTTGGCGCCAATTTCTGCGCTGATTTTGCTACGTCACGGAGCTATGCCCTGAGCCAGCCAATCACAGTTACTATTTTGCAGAAAGCGCGGGAATTTTCCCGCTGCAACTGCCTGGGTACACAAGTCATTCCCACACCTCGCTGGTAGCCCGCCAGAAAGTGTTTTCGCTAAGATTCTGCGAAGTAACGGAACCTCTAGCCCAGCCACTAATTCAGACCCCTCCGGGTGTGTCTTTTGACAATGTCGGCGTCTGCAAAGCATTCACTCGACTTCCTCACACCCGTCGGCTTAACCCTTTCCAGATCAGGAGAGCCCGCCTGTCACCGGACCACCCGGGTGACGAGAGACACTGCGTGGGAGTCCGCGTGTGAAGGAATAGCAACTTCTCACCGCATGCAATTAGAGACGAAAATCGTAAGATAGAAATATGAGAGGGGGCTCATGCCACCTCTCACACAGAATGTCATTTTTGAGCACAATCCAAATTAAATTATTGAGGATTTCATTTGAATTTTGTGACTTTCTGTGAAGACACTTCTTCAATAAAACCGGGTTTGCAAAAAACCTGAATGTGGGCTTAATTGCATTCAAAACAGGTTCTGGTAATGAGTGTTTATGTGAATACGTCTAATTTTGTTGTTGACTCACACCAATCGTCTTTCTGACACAGGTTGTGCATTGGTGTGTGGTCAATGGGTAGTTTGTGGAAAGAAAATTGCCCACACAGCACGCCACATTGCCTCTAAATTATGTGTGTCTTTCCTGACAGCTCTCCCACAAAAAATCTGAAAACCATCAGTTTCATTCAGAGCAATCCTGCCTTTTCCCCCTAGTGGTTTCCCATCCTCAAGCACTTCACCTTTCTTCTCTTGCCGGCCCAAGTGGCCGAGTGGTTCTAGGCGCTACAATCTGGAGCCGCGCGACCGCTACGGTCGCAGGTTCGAATCCTGCCTCGGGCATGGATGTGTGTGATGTCCATAGGTTAGTTAGGTTTAAGTAGTTCTAAGTTCTAGGGGACTGATGACTTCAGAAGTTAAGTCCCAAAGTGCTCAGAGCCATTTGAACCATTTTTTTTTCTTCTCTTTCAGCAAGCGACGAAGCCTACCACAAAGCCTCTTTTGGAAGTGGTCAACACATTCCAATTTTCCTTTTGTTGTATTGTACGGATAGTTATCTGTTATAGCTCTGAACGAGGAGGAGTTCCCATCTCCGAGGTATTTACTATATCTAACACTATACTGGTCCTTAGATCTGGAGAATGTCGTTGCAACTGCAGCAGCGTTCGTGCCCCCACACGAGCCACTATAATTTTTAGAGCATGCTACTAAATGCTTTTCCTGCCACAGTTTCTCACTGTCTTCATTGATGGACATTTTCCTTGTTGGACACTGGTGGCAGTATTTAGACATAATTTCAACATCTAAAACTACCTGAGTCATTACCAATAAAAGAAGCAACTCCATACAGAGATCTGTGACACCTTTTCATTCAGATCCCATTTACAAACACACACAGGTCAATAAGATTTGCAGGAGATTCATTGTCATGAATATCTACCCCAGGCTCTATTTCTTTTTCCTTCATTTCTACCACTTCCTCCACTGCTTTCTTCTAAAATCTTTAGCAGTATTGCATACAGCATCACACATTTCTTTATTTTTTCAAACTTTGCACAAGGTGGAGGCATATTCAGAAAACCACAGAATAAATTACCTACTGCCCTTCTCCATCCAAGGCATCTCAAAGCAGATGTTAAGCCTAAAATGGCTTTCATAGGTAACAGTGTCGGAGTTGTAAAATAAAAATTCATAGTCACATGAATAACAAATTAATTTAAAATCAAAACTATTTCCACGCTTCTTTCTTCAATAACAATCATACATTCTGTATGTTTACAGTTAACACATGAACATGAAAACTTAATAGCACAGCAGAGAAGCTCTAAATCAATAACTCTGAATCCAGTGGAATCCATTTCAACATCATTCACACACCTGTACAATTTTCTTGTCCCAAGTTTCGATACTTAAGCTTACAGCTTATGTTCTTAATTTCGAGCTGCTTCCTGTTTTTTTTTGTTGGTAAACCGATTTCCATGAAACCTCCGTTTCCTAAACACAGTTTTCCCACCACCCATTATGCATAATTCTTTACTTCCATGTAAAGGTTTGCGAATTCAACGTTCCACATACTAATATGTGTTAGTATTGGCAAAACGTAAATAAACCACATGCAAGAAAGTTTTCAGGTAAAGACATAGACGTTATCCAGAGATATAAATGTTAGCCAAAGATATCGAAAGAAAATACCATCAAACTGACAAAAATTCCTCTGAAGGAAGTAGTTTCCCAAATGTTGGAAAAGGTGGGACTGGCCGCCACTGCAGAGTTAACCAGTTTAACAATTTAATGGCAATGGTTCAAATGGCTCTGAGCACTATGGTACTTAATATCTGAGGTCATCAGTCCCCTAGAACATAGAACTACTTAAACCTAACTAACCTAAGGACATCACACACATCCATGCCCGAGGCAGTATTCGAACCTGCGACGATAGCGGTGGTGCGGTTCCAGACTGAAGCGCCCAGAACCGCACGGCCACAACGGACGGCTTAAAGGCATTCATAAGGCTGCTATCAAAATAAAATAATAGATTTAATAAATAATAAAATAGATTAAACTGTGTAGCTCAAGAGAATACTATTTTTGGAAAATCGATTTTTTGAACCGAAATCTATTACATCCCTCCTTAAGTTGAGAGTGGGGGTAAATGAACGAAGTTGCAAGGGAGCCGCGAGAACAGACAGTGAGTGAGTGAAGATTATGAACGAAGAGTCAAGGAGAGAGGAGTCAGAGGATGACTCGAGTAACCAGCGGGATGATTGTTGAGTGAGGCATGAGGCTCAGCGCAAACAATCAGTTAGAGAGCAGTTGGAATGAGTGGCATCTTTCTCGTCAGACTGATCATTCAGGCATCATACTTAGTGATATTTGTGCTGTTTTGCACAAACAATTATGACTTTTTTTGGTAGAGGCATTTCAGTATAATGTCAACGCCAGTTGAGATAGTATGCGTCGACTCCCTAGACTCGTTCTGATGATCGTCAATTTGTCATATCATCATTTCCATGCCTTGCAGAACAATTGGTATTGTGGCCAGATGCTTGGATCTTAAAAATACCCCTACGTTTTCCCTTATAACCTCAGGTTCCCAATATAACGTGGACTCCACCCCACCAAGTAATCACTGCAAATGATACACGCCGATTATGCGTGGACAGTGATACTGTGATGATCCTGGATGACCTCCAACCGGAGACAGATTAGGCTGGAGTTGCGAAGTTAAACTGCCCTGGGTGTCCGTAAAAGCCACTGGACATGAAATATGAAGACTAAATGCTGTCAACAAGACACACACAACACTACAGGAAATCAACACATCTTGCAGACATTTCATCAGTCGCACACACCTCGCTGCAATATCTACTCCTTCCTACCCATCCGCTAATAGCCAGTTTCCCAAGTACTGAGTAGTTTCCGTAACCAGACAAATCGGCTCTGCTGTTATATTTGTATTTTTCATCTATGACTGATAATACTAATAAATGTAAGTGTTTCATATATTCTATTGGTGGACGGAGAACTGTACACTGAAATGAAATTTACTGGTTATATCTGGCTAAGCATCTCAGTTGGAGGTGTCTGACGCACATAAATTTTCCAATATGTTCCAATGATAAGGAATGCAGTGAAAGTGATACCACAAGACAAAGGAAGAGGACAATGGACGTAGGAGACTACAGGCTTGGAAGCATCACTGCTTGCTCCTGCAGACTCCGAGACTAGGTACGATTCATTGACTGAATCTATGGAAGGGGCGGGGAGGTGGTGGTTACAGTGTGTTAATGTGTTCTTATCTTCTAATTTCTTGTCGCCGTCAAAGTGCTACAGATGCCTACGATTATAACAACAAAGCATATAAAATGCTATTATACAACATTAATCGTTTGTGTATACCAGTGCTTTGTACTTCCGTTTAGCGTAACTTACAGGAAACTGTACTGCAGTGAAATACAGCAACTGAAAATCAAGGTGATGAGTTGAAATAGCTGCTTGTTGTGTAGAGTTTGCAACATTACAGAAATTCGTGGCGTCAGAAGCCAGAAGACTGATGATTCAAAAAAGAAAAGAATATCTACATCTACATCTACATTTATACTCCGGAAGCCACCCAACGGTGTGTGGCGGAGGGCACTTTACGTGCTACTGTCATTATCTCCCTTTCCTGTTCCAGTCGCGTATGTTTCGCGGGAAGAACGACTGTCTGAAAGCTTCCGTGCGCGCTCTAATCTCTCTGATTTTACATTCGTGATCTCCTCGGGAGGTATACGTAGGGGGAAGCAATATATTCGATACCTCATCCAGAAACGCACCCTCTCGATACCTGGCGAGCAAGTTACACCGCGATGCAGAGCGCCTCTCTTGCAGAGTCTGCCACTTGAGTTTGCTAAACATCTCCGTAACGCTATCACGGTTACCAAATAACCCTGTGACGAAACGCGCCGCTCTTCTTTGCATCTTCTCTATCTCCTCCGTCAACCTGATCTGGTACGGAACCCACACTGATGAGCAATACTCAAGTATAGGTCGAACGAGTGTTTTGTAAGCCACCTCCTTTGTTGATGGACTACATTTTCTAAGGATTCTCCCAATGAATCTCAACCTGGTACCCGCCTTACCAACAATTAATTTTATATGATCATTCCGCTGCAAATCGTTCCGCACGCATACTCCCAGATATTTTACAGAAGTAACTGCTACCAGTGTTTGTTCCGCTATCATATAATCATACAATAAAGGATCCTTCTTTCTATGTATTCGCAATACATTACATTTTTCTATGTTAAGGGTCAGTTGCCACTCCCTGCACCAAGCGCCCATCCGCTGCAGACCTTCCTGCATTTCGCTACAATTTTCTAATGCTGCAACTTCTCTGTATACTACAGCATCATCGGCGAAAAGCCGCATGGGACTTCCGACACTATCTACTAGGTCATTTATGTATATTGTGAAAAGCAATGGTCCCATAACACTCCCCTGTGGCACGCCAGAGGTTACTTTAACGTCTGTATACGTCTCTCCATTGATAACAACATGCTGTGTTCTGTCTGCTAAAAACTCTTCAATCCAGCCACACAGGTGGTCTGATATTCCGTAGGCTCTTACTTTGTTTATCAGGCGACAGTGCGGAACTGTATCGAACGTCTTCCGGAAGTCAAGAAAAATAGCATCTACCTGGGAGCCTGTATCTAATATTTTCTGGGTCTCATGAACAAATAAAGCGAGTTGGGTCTCACACGATCGCTGCTTCCGGAATCCATGTTGATTCCTACGTAGTAGATTCTGGGTTTCCAAAAACGACATGATACTCGAGCAAAAAACATGTTCTAAAATTCTACAACAGATCGACGTCAGAGATATAGGTCTATAGTTTTGCGCATCTGCTCGACGACCCTTCCTGAAGACTGGAACTACCTGTGCTGTTTTCCAATCCTTTGGAACCTTCCGTTCCTCTAGAGACTTGCGGTACACGGCTGTTAGAAAGGGGGCAAGTTCTTTCGCGTACTCTGTGTAGAATCGAATTGGTATCCCGTCAGGTCCAGTGGACTTTCCTCTGTTGAGTGTATATGTATAGGAGGAGGTATTAATCAGTTAGTTCTTGTATGTCCTATCAGCAGCTGAGGTGAGTAGTGTCATCGTACACACCGTAGGCGAGAAGAAGCGTCAGTCTAGCGGTCGCTGATGTTTGGGGCTTCTACAGTAAGGGTATGAGAAACACGGTACTCTCGTGATCACCCAGAGCCATGGAGAGCCCTCAAGACTGTGTACCGTAAGGCGAAACCAGTTATGTATGAATAAAACCAACAACCGCGTATAAGACATCGCGGAAAGCCAGTTCTGGTTTCGGAGAAATGCAGTAACACATGAGACAATACCGACTCTACGACTCATTTTAGAAGGTAGATTGAAAAAAGGAATACCACCACTTATAGCATCGTTGTATTTAGAAAAAGTTCTTCATAATGTAGGTTGAAGTACACTGAAATTGTCACGGTAGTACGGGTAAAGTATAGGGAGCCTAACGTTATCCGTAACTCTAACAGAAACCAAATAGCAGTTACAGGAGTTGAAGGACATGAAAAAATGGCTGTACTTATAAAGGAAGGAAACAATACTACGGACGGTAAAAATACACTCCTGGAAATTGAAATAAGAACACCGTGAATTCATTGTCCCAGGAAGGGGAAACTTTATTGACACATTCCTGGGGTCAGATACATCACATGATCACACTGACAGAACCACAGGCACATAGACACAGGCAACAGAGCATGCACAATGTCGGCACTAGTACAGTGTATATCCACCTTTCGCAGCAATGCAGGCTGCTATTCTCCCATGGAAACGATCGTAGAGATGCTGGATGTAGTCCTGTGCAACGGCTTGCCATGCCATTTCCACCTGGAGCCTCAGTTGGACCAGCGTTCGTGCTGGACGTGCAGACCGCGTGAGACGACGCTTCATCCAGTCCCAAACATGCTCAATGGGGGACAGATCCGGAGATCTTGCTGGCCAGGGTAGTTGACTTACACCTTCTAGAGCACGTTGGGTGGCACGTGATACATGCGGACGTGCATTGTCCTGTTGGAACAGCAAGTTCCCTTGCCGGTGTAGGAATGGTAGAACGATGGGTTCGATAACGATTTGGATGTACCGTGCACTATTCAGTGTCCCCTCCACGATCACCAGTGGTGTATGGCCAGTGTAGGAGATCGCTCCCCACACCATGATGCCGGGTGTTGGCCCTGTGTGCCTCGGTCGTATGCAGTCCTGATTGTGGCGCTCACCTGCACGGCGCCAAACACGCATACGACCATCACTGGCACCAAGGCAGAAGCGACTCTCATCGCTGAAGACGACACTTCTCCATTCGTCCCTCCATTCACGCCTGTCGCGACACCACTGGAGGCGGGCTGCACAATGTCGGGGCGTGAGCGGAAGACGGCCTAACGGTGTGCGGGACCGTGGCCCAGCTTCATGGAGACGGTTGCGAATGGTCCTCGCCGATACCCCAGGAGCAACAGTGTTCCTAATTTGCTGGGAAGTGGCGGTGTTTTCCCCTACGGCACTGCGTAGGATCCTACGGTCTTGGCGTGCATCCGTGCGTCGCTGCGGTCCGGTCCCAGGTCGACGGGCACGTGCACCTTCCGCCGACCACTGGCGACAACATCGATGTACTGTGGAGACCTCACGCCCCACGTGTTGAGCAATTCGGCGGTACGTCCACCCGGCCTCCCGCATGCCCACTACACGCCCTCGCTCAAAGTCCGTCAACTGCACATACGGTTCACGTCCACGCTGTCGCGGCATGCTACCAGTGTTAAAGACTGCGATGGAGCTCCGTATGCCACGGCAAACTGGCTGACACTGACGGCGGCGGTGCACAAATGCTGCGCAGCTAGCGCCATTCGACGGCCAACACCGCGGTTCCTCGTGTGTCCGCTGTGCCGTGCGTGTGATCATTGCTTGTACAGCCCTCTCGCAGTGTCCGGAGCAAGTATGGTGGATCTGACCCACCGGTGTCAATGTGTTCTTTTTTCCATTTCCAGGAGTGTAGTAGAGAGAGACCAAGGCATGAATACACTAAATAGATTCAGAAGAATGTAGGTCGCGGTATTTACTCGGAGATGATGAGGCTTGCACAGGATAGAGTAGCACGGAGAGCTGCATGAAACCGGTTTCTGGACTGAAGACAACAACAACAACAACAACAACAGGAGGAGGAGGAGGAGGAGAATAGAAGATTTTGAAATACGATACTGCAGAAGAATGCTAAAGGTTAGATTGGCTGGATAGCTAATGATGAACTACAGAGTAGGATTTAAAGCATAACTCGACTAAAACAAGGATTCGGTTGATACGTGACGTCCTGAGGTACCAGGGTATCATCAATCTGCCTATGACAGAAAGAATTTCAAATGGCTACAGGTTTTAGTTGTTCTGCAGAGACGGAGGCACTTACACAGGGCATACTAGTATGGGGAGTTGCATCAAAACAGTCTTCGGACAGAATACAACTGCATTTAAGCAAGTTGATAGGATTGACGCTAAAGTTCCTTTAAAAAGTATCTTTTACTAGTTTGTGTTTATATCGGTTACGCAGATTACATTAAATTTATTTGTAAAAGTAAGTTCATCAACAAACTCAATTAAATGTTATTCGTGTTTTGTATTTACTCCTGCCTCTTACGATATACCAAACGTATCAGATAACACCGTCACAATTTGCTACAGCTCACCTAGTGCGGGATAAGAAAATGCATGCAACCTATCACTTGAAGATGTTGCTTCGTTGCTTCATTTACTTTCACAAGCAAGTATTATATACCTGCCAAGCGATTGTTAGTTTAAAATATTTTACTAATACAACATTCGTACAGTAAAATATGTTCGGTCTTCAGTTTACGTTTTAAAGGCCGTATGTAAATAATGCAACATGGAGTCAACTCTTTTTGAATCACAGGGAGTTTCAGTCGTACGAAGGAATCACTGAGTGCATTAAGTCCATCCGCCCCGCGTTTCTGTTTTGCTGGGCGGCAGAGGTGACGTCAATGTTGAGGAAGTACTTGGTTTCCATTTTGTAGGTAGGCCAGCCGCCCTCAACCACGGGGTCGTGCTTGGGGGTGGGATTCCTGCAAGCAACATACACAGAGGTTATTGAATCTGGCTTAACCAGGTTGAAGTATCCAGAGATAGGAAGTCTCTACCTTATGATTGGCGGTCTTGGAACCGATCTAAAAAGTAAATAAATAAAAAGGTAGAGTAAGAGAGAGTAATAGAGTGAGAGCTATAAAAAGTGAGAAGAAAGAGATTGACGGAATACAGGTATTTCCTGCATCACATGTTTCTAATTTCCGATTTTACTTCTGAAAAGAAGAGTTAAAACGTTTAACATCCAATATTTTTCTAGAACAGTGTTACTCGACATAATTTTTATTCTTCACCTGACAGGATGTGGTGTAGTAACTTATTTAACCAGTGGTTCAGTTTCGGTAAATATAATTCTTAATTACTTCGGTGATAATACGAACAGAGGTTTTTGTTGAAAACAGTTTGATATCCACCGAGCAGGGGATATTGACATATTCGGAAGAATTCTGACGGTTAATCTTTGGAAAATAGAACAGTTACTGTTTCTTCTTTTATCCCTACTCTGTGACTGCTATGAGAAATGACAAGTTTCTGCCAAACACTGTAGTTCTTTACAATTAAAAGGATCAGCAGTTCAGCGCAGTAAACTACATATATTGAACAGACAAATGGTTGGCTCTCGTTTAAACAACAAATTGAAGATACAGGATACAGAATTGATTCTTGAGCATTTCACGTTAGTTGATAACATTGCATTTTATCACTTGCATTATTGGAACTTTAGAAAACTCGACTGCAGGTGTATTAAGTTTTCGGTTATTGGGTTAATATTTTCTGCTTAGTAAGGCTGACGAAGACGTTTAAACGTCAACGCAGTGCTTTGTATCTATTATTCATAATGTTGCAGTACGAATGAATTTGAGGAAAGTAGCTTTTGAGGACTGACACTGAATAATTTCGTGTTCCTATGCTAGTCTTACTAGAAAAATAACTAGGTAGCCAACTTCAATGTCAATGGCAGGGATGTTTGGCTTCCACTTTTGTGGCTTGACAACAAGCGCCAGGATTCAGGCTTCCTACCGTGTTAACACGAAATATTCTTGCCGGTTTCTGACACAATAGATCGTAATTTACATTTTCCGTTTGACTACAGAACAGATTTTTAACTTTCTGTCTGATGACTTTACACTATAATTATTATAGTTAGTTAGCAACTGCTGCCTCATATACATCTACTAAGGAGGTCTGCATTTCGGTGGCTTTGATGTACAAATGTATGTTACTGCAATTCAGTAGCTTTGTTCACACAGAATCTGTGGTGAACTTGTGGGTGCTATTCTGTCATTCTGCGCAGTGGATTAATCTGAGATGTACCCTTTACCCTGTGGCTCCTGCAAGATGCAATTTCCACCCCCCACACTACTACAGAAGTCAGACAGACGCTCCTAACGTTCTAAAGAGAAATGCCTGAAAAACTTTCAGCAATAAATGTCTTCTGGTATCGTCCGCTGTAGGGAAATGACACAAAAATACACAAAATTTCTTACGTAACTAGTGAGATGCTTGGATACTGGCGTAGTGCTACTTAGTGTAAGAAAAACATGAAACTAACGAAAATTATTATTTTCTTCCAAAAATTCTGAGAAATCACAATTGCACTTTTAGTTATGAACTGAACAAGTTATTTTCGGGTTCTTTCCGGAATTTGAAGTTACCTCTTAAGAATAGGATTCGCTAATGAAATTTCTATATAAAGTTTAAGATTGTTATTGACTTGCCAGAATGGCTGAGAGCTGCGCCTACTCGACTTGAATAATTATCCGTTAGAATGTTGCTAGGAACAGTCGAGGCTGTAGCATGTGAAATGCAGTGAAGTGCACTGTTGTGGAGGAAATACGGGCTCGCAAGAGCTGTAGCGCTCAATACCATAAGGTGCGATGACTGCTGACAAATAACATAGCTCTCGTTCTATCTGGATTGCCTTCACCAATCAAACTCTCCCTACGCCTTGATGAAGGCAAGGACTCCTATTCGCCCCTAGTCTAACTATTGGCATGGTACACCAGTCAGATAACCTGTCCACCATGATGCCACTCAAAAATTCGCTCACAGGCGTTTAATTAATTATAACTTTGTCTGTTCACACCGCACAATAAGTGTGGCAGCCAAATCAGTTAACAACGCTTAATCGCAAGGACTCAATATAGAGTTGCAATCCGATTCGCCATCGACAGAGGTGTTCTCCCAGTGAAGTACTGAGGAAAGACTTGTTCCTCACTCTTTGAGTACACGTACGAGCGCACATGGTCTTGTTACGTGTTCTCGCTCCAAGAGTGACAATGGAATGGACCCTCTCCACACCAGACGTGAAGGGGTATATCTTTCGGTCTCTTCCATTACTCCTTCAGCTCAAGGCGTCAGGAATATTGTCTGCCAATCAGCATTGCTCTTCAAAGACGGGAGAATGACGTTTCGTTTAAGGTGGCCAATCCAGAAATCTGTAGCATAGGCGTTTGGCGTTTGCTGTCTCCCTGTAAAAACCTCTGAAACTGCGTGCTATGTTTGTAAAGAATGCATAGGCTGGGCACTCCCACACATTGTAGCGGAATTTGCTTTTAAGCCGAACACGGGGTCGTTCTCCCTTTCACTCGAACAAATGCTGTCTGCTCTACGGACAGTCGCCAGCCGACCTAGATAGATTGACTCGTCCTCTGAAGGGACCTGCCTCCTGGCATGCGGTTTGCCTCTCCCAAACTAAAAGCTTTTGTTACCGTCGAGTCTTGAATGTGTGTGTGTGTGTACACGAGCCTCGAGTATTTCAACCTTGGTGCGCGCTTGCGATTTACTTCTTATTTGCATATCGTTTACATGAATTCATACAACATTGACTTTATCTTGTCGAGTTTGGGCTTGAATGAAGCGTCTTGATGCGCAGAATATGATTGTGAGGGCGGAATATGTAAACAATGAAGGTCAGGACACCACGATGTCTTACAAGAATTCTACCGAGCAGGGCCTAGCATCATTTGAGGCTGACTTTAAGTGGGAGTCTCTTTCTTGCCTTTTACAAGAGGGTGTTCAAAACTGAAACCGAGCACCACGCTTCAGAATATTTCGTCAGGAACAATAAATAACTAAGTAAAGACAATGAAGTTTGAAGATTATTACCAAAGCAATAGAAGATCCTGTATGGAGTAACCAGAACGTTATGAAAGGAACAGATTGCTACTCGCTACATAGAGGAGATGCTGTGTCACAAACAGATACAGCATAAAGGGCCGTCGCAGTAACCGGAGACATGGTCTTTGTGTGTGGGTTGTGGTTATGTGAACATGTGAGGATTTCGTTCTTTAGAAGAATGTCTTTTGGCCGAAAGCTCAAACGTATAGCGGTCTTTATATTGAGCCTGTCTGTGACTCAACAAGTCCTCCACACAGTGAGTAGCGATCTAACCTTTTCATAAAATTGTCAAAATTATTACTAAAGTCAAATGTTATTTAGTTCGGTGGAAGCTTAATCGCTGTCTTTTCAAATTTAAATTTGTCGGACTTGAAATTTCTTATTTTAAAAAAAAGTCATATGATTGTCAATGAAAGTACTGAGAGCGTGAAAAACTTTAAGAACGTCTTTGGCGGGTTGAAGAGCGTTCTCCATCACTGATACTGACATCACAGCATAGGAGACTAAGATAGGTATACAAACTGTATGTATAATCCGAAAATAAGATACATCTATTCTTGGAATTGGGATCATGGTGGGATTTACAAATTTGTGTTGAGAGAGTATGATTTAAATTTGAGAGCGAAATTTTAGGACATTTGCTATAATATGTCATTCGTCGGCCAAGACGTGACATTTATGGCTCTATGAAAGCTATTCTGCGGCAAAAGGAGACCAGAGTCACAGTACGAAACAGTGCGTCCCATATGGTTAAGACAGAAATTGCACGTAATGTGGTATGACGATGGTAATTGTACTACATCTTGCAATCACGGTAATTTCTTTGCCGATTTTGGTGGAGGTTGGAGAGAGAGAGAGAGCAAATTTTGTGACCTGCGTTGCCTCGATTCTCGATTGTGTCCAGGAGGAATAGTGTTTGATAAGCGAAGGTGGTTTGAACATGACTTTTAACCGGATTGCCTTCACACAATCTGATATTTCGATACAAATGCCTAAGAGACCTAACTGGTTATTGAAAGGAAAATGCATGAAGGATAGTGGGTTATGGTAATGGTTATCAAATCTGCGATTGACTATATTAGTAGCATCCCGTAAACATCCAAGATACCGCTGTAATGAGCTGCCCTGTAACATAGTTTGCATACAATGGAAAAACACGGGGTTACTCAAAGAAAATAATAAAAAAAGGGATTTCATTATATCACATTAGTATATTCTGAAATAATCCATACCACTAAGCATGAACAAATAACTATGATTAGCATGGAATATGAAACATAAGTTTTGCACTTCTTACGCACTTTCTGTGCTATGGCAATGTTCTTTCTTGTATGTCCAATATTTTGTCAGAATTAATTCTCTTTGTGTGCGCGTCAGTATTTCATAGCATCGCACTGTTTATTGAAGATTTTCGTTCGAAAATTTACATTACTGGTAGACAAATATTATATAAAACTTTTCGCGATGCTACACTGGACTACTTAACACATCAGCATCGAAGCAGTAAAATGTAACCAAGTCTCTAGAATTATTCATAACCAAAGAAAAAATTTTTTTGATTCATATTATGTTTCGTATCTTATTAGGATCGAACGCTGTGGCAATTACTTGCATATCTGGGCTCGGCGGGTCATCGTGTTTATTTGAAGCAATTAATGCTGGACTCGTGTGTTTGTGTGGACGTACATTAAAAAAATATTTCTTTTCTCTACGTTCGCGCTGTGATGCGTAACATTTTACCAACTACAGCTCGATGGTGGTTCTTCTCTTTTATGACAAATATTTTATTTACAAAGCATCCGAAATCAAATAATGTTGTAAGGTGTCAGGCAAATCCAACACCTTCCATGAAAACCCTGACATGATAAGGAAATCCAGTAGTACGTCACATAGCTCCGAATAAATCGTGACATTAAATTAACCAAAGTAATATGAGTAATGAGTGAGCAAATGGAATACAACAGACTAACACAAGAATTCCTAAATGCACGTCATACCTTTCCACAGTAAGACAGACGCAGTTCCGAGGGAAGAAACGAGAACAGAAGGCGAGAGCAGCACCGTGTTAAGATAGAAGACCCTACGATAAGGGACAGACACCCACGTTGCCAGCTAACCATCAGGACCACCCCCCAGCCCATGTTAAAAGATAGAGCCCTCCAGAAGAACAGTATAAATCTTACAATAACACTAAAAGGGCCACACCAGCTGCAAGTTTTAGCGTGAGACTTTTTCGCATCTCTGTTTGGTTGCAAACTTTAAATACATTGCCCCACCACGAAAAGTATAACGTTTCTCATTGGATGGTTAGAATATTTGTAGGCAGAGCTTAAGGTTAACATTGAGACCCTGATTGGTCAGATGAAAACACACGCGATGCCGAATTTTTGAGCGCATAAGGCTTCACTCAGAACTGCAGAAGTCTCATCTGTTACGTCCCCGTTTTTCGTAATACTAGTGTTGATCGTCAATTAAATCTCATGGTATTCACATTTGCTACGTGAAGTAAAAATCTGAAAGGCGATGATTTTTCTGTTATATAATTATTGAGCAGCCACATCAGCCACGGTACTTTACGACAAGTTAAATAAGTAATTACAGATAATTGAGGGTCACTGTAGACCATTTTGAAAGTTTTCTCTTTTGTGAAACTTAATTTAAACCTAGATTATAGATGTGATATGGCATAGGTCATCCTTAGATCCATTGTAGAACTTGGAAACCCACTCAGGGAATATTCGTTCACATTTTTTGTTGAACGCAGTTGGTTTTTATCATCCTGTATTAAAATATTTCGTTTTATCAATAGTGTAATTTACGGACAATGTTTTGTGAGTAGAATAAAATTTCCAATGGCAAACTTAACTGCTTTTTCGATGTTATTTTACCAGCTAACCAAAAATAGGAAAGCCTTGAACCCCTTCCACTAAATTTAGTTAGTATTAAGATTCTTTTACAGGGAGTGCAGTGGAGCTGACACTGAAACCATTAAGTATTTGATTATATCATCGCTAGTCTCACTGATCTCTTCTGAACTCTACATGTCATGTGTGGTCTGGCGTCTCCTTACCAGTAACAGGTCCCAGGTTCAAACTAGTCAATTCCCTAAAAAACACGCTCAGAGCGTCATTGCATGAAAATGGTAGGGAGACACGACTTAGAACAAACAAACGCCACGCAGATTGTTAGAGAATCGCGACCCTGCCAGGATGGTAAAATACCATGATTGAAGGGCGACCACATGCCTAACTAGGTCAGAAAAGTATCCTGTTGAAAAATTTTCGTAGTTAAAATTTTTTCCTAATGTTATAAATTGTCGAAAACAGTAGCTGCAGCGATAGATAGTAAGAAAGTATTCAATAGAACGTGAGACATTCTAGCAGAGACAATAGCATAATTAAGTTATGGATTTTAATATTGTTAGAATTAAGTTTTCTTTCCAATGCAAGCGCACAGGTGGCGGATACATCGTTGACATGTTGGTTCTAACCCAGCAAGTAAGTGAATGGATTGTCAAGTCGTGTGTGCGAAAAGTTTATGAAACGCGTGAGAACGTATGACCGTATGTTGACGCGAAGTAGGTCGCGTGAATTGCTTTTAAAACCGAAAATAAGGGATTCGGAAAGATTAGCAATGGCAGATCGAGACCTTGACCGAATTGAGGTAGAGACCCAGCATGAAGACGGACAGAGAATAAATGACAGTACAACAGATAATGCAGTACCGCGAGAAATAGGACAGATAATGCACCATAACGAGGATAATGTACGTCAAGGCATAGAAAACATAAGTCATCATACGACAGAGGAGCAGGAATGTAGAGAGACAGGCGATAAGGATTCTAACTTGCGTCTTGAATACGTAGAACCCATTGTACAAGTAATCAGAGCTCCCTCACCATAGAGTACAAGGAATTCGAGCAGAAACGTGTCACCGCACAGTTCAATGCTATCGGTTGCAAACCAACACTTGGGCGGAAACACAGAGCGTAGGACGTCGGAAGAAGACGCAATAGGACCCACCAATCCGGCAGAATTATTACAATTAATGACGGAAACCATGACAAGACAAAATAAAGAAATTGCAAACCACATAAAAATTCAGAATGCAGAAACGACGAAACAAATTGCAGAAACCACGAGACAAATGCGTGAGATTAAAGAACAAAACAAAAAAAATCAGTTACACCTAAGTCATATTGAAGACGACGCAAAAGAATCTCGAGAAGTGATAGGAAACTTAATAACAGGTCACAATCAATTGAGAACTGACAGTGACAAGGTACAAGCGGACGTACAAACATTGCGTAATGACACTCAGGACGAGATCAAAACATTACGTAACAACACCCAGGGAGAAGTCAAGAAACTAGAGAAACAGATAAACGTAATTACTAGACAAGCAGCAGGTATAGCGCGTGAAATTGTTGAAAACAGTGTGCTACACAAACGTAACACAAAAGCAGCGCTGAAAAGATATGATAACCGCATAGTCAAAATAGGAGCGCAAACGAAGCAACAATTTCTGAAATTGCGAACAGAGTTGTTGCAAACTATTGAAGAGCGTAGTGAACAAGATCGAACAAGCACTGAGTCTGCAACCACATCCGTATCTGTAACAGCACCGGAAAAACAAGCAATTAACGGCGATATCATGCATCTTCGATTCCAATCACAGGCGGAAAATAACATACGTGAAATCAGACAGCCTGCACCGCAACAAACACGTTTCGAAATTCTTGATGAACAAACGGCACCACAAACACGTGCAGAACCACAAATGTATGTGTGAAGACAGTCTGGATCGTGCAATGAAGCGGCAAGGTTAGGCAGACAAGATACCGAACCAATGCATGACAATGGAAAGCCAGGTCGCGAAGAGTACAGTGCAATGCATTCAGCTACACGTTCACAACCTATGGAAGAAAATGATTGCGTACCACTCAAACGATAATACGCAAGGGTACGCGAAAGTTACAGTGGACAATATCCAATGGATCTACCACAACCGGAAAGAACGACGGGAGAAATGATCAGAAACAAAAGTGGCGAAGAATCGTGAATTTCATATGGAACTATGACGAAAGACGACAACCTCAGTCAGAAAAATTTCAACACTTTCGAGAAGGAAACTCATTACATCCAAGAACTTTTATTGATCAGTTCCGAGTAGGATTACCAGAACACTGGACGCTAGCACACAAATTAGACTTTATATGTGCACACATGGTAGGAACAGTCGCAGAAACCATGCAAAATGTTGCAGCGACATGTCGATCGTACGAAGATTTCAGAGAGAAGTTTCTCTCACGATATTGGTCCAGCGAAGCACAGAACAGAGTGAAGTGCGAACTATTACAGAATCCATATTTTGAAAATTCAGGAGAGAAGAGTCCCGGGAAATTTTTCGAATTAATGGCAAAGAAAAATCAATGCTTAGATATACCATACAGTGACGGAGAGTTGATTAAATTATGCACGATGAAGTTACCATTGAAATACCAGCAATCATTAGTAGGGCGCAGAGGCAATGACTTCGGAGCATTTAAAGGTATTCTAAGGGAACAGAGTTCATATTTTCGGAAGGTGATGCAAGAAAAAGACGAAGCGCACGTGAAAACGAAACCAGAAACCAGTGGAATCCACAAGACACAGTACGAAGAAACAAAAATTACGAACCACGTGATAACTTCACACCAAGAAACTACAATAGATTTCAACAAAGAACCGGTTACGGATTTAGAAGAGAATATGGCAATAACTATAATTCATCCAGGAACGGCAACAACTATAACAGAGGGAATAACGACAACCGGAACGGTTATTGGAGCGCCAAAAGACCTACAAATTATCAACAAAGAAACCAATATCAACAAGCGGAGCAAGAAGAGAGAATACAGATAGTAGAGGTGGAGGTGAGACTACCCCGAAAAACGTTCGAATTGACAGCTAAGTGCCCATGCCAAAGGGAATGACGCACTGACCCAGGAAAATTGCAGCACCTTGAACAGAGAAGTAAATACCTTATCACGAGAAGAGAAGAAGGAAGAAACAAATCCGCAGGGACCAGATGAAAACAAAGACAGGAAAATAACAATATCGTGTTGGGACGAAATTAATTGGGAGAATACTGACGAGGAAGATGCATTACCACAGGCATGCACAACGAATGTTGGAGGAAAGGATGAAGCAATGAGTATTGCAGAGCTATTTGAGATGGAAACCAGGGAAAGCGAATTCCATGAGGATAATGTGCAGTCGACAGAAGTTGAAAATAAGTTACTAGTGGGCACACAACCCAACGTACACTCCTGGAAATGGAAAAAAGAACACATTGACACCGGTGTGTCAGACCGACCATACTTGCTCCGGACACTGCGAGAGGGCTGTACAAGCAATGATCACACGCACGGCACAGCGGACACACCAGGAACCGCGGTGTTGGCCGTCGAATGGCGCTAGCTGCGCAGCATTTGTGCACCGCCGCCGTCAGTGTCAGCCAGTTTGCCGTGGCATACGGAGCTCCATCGCAGTCTTTAACACTGGTAGCATGCCGCGACAGCGTGGACGTGAACCGTATGTGCAGTTGACGGACTTTGAGCGAGGGCGTATAGTGGCCATGCGGGAGGCCGGGTGGACGTACCGCCGAATTGCTCAACACGTGGGGCGTGAGGTCTCCACAGTACATCGATGTTGTCGCCAGTGGTCGGCGGAAGGTGCACGTGCCCGTCGACCTGGGACCGGACCGCAGCGACGCACGGATGCACGCCAAGACCGTAGGATCCTACGCAGTGCCGTAGGGGAAAACACCGCCACTTCCCAGCAAATTAGGAACACTGTTGCTCCTGGGGTATCGGCGAGGACCATTCGCAACCGTCTCCATGAAGCTGGGCTACGGTCCCGCACACCATTAGGCCGTCTTCCGCTCACGCCCCAACATCGTGCAGCCCGCCTCCAGTGGTGTCGCGACAGGCGTGAATGGAGGGACGAATGGAGACGTGTCGTCTTCAGCGATGAGAGTCGCTTCTGCCTTGGTGCCAATGATGGTCGTATGCGTGTTTGGCGCCGTGCGGGTGAGCGCCACAATCAGGACTGCATACGACCAAGGCACACAGGGCCAACACCCGGCATCATGGTGTGGGGAGCGATCTCCTACACTGGCCGTACACCACTGGTGATCGTCGAGGGGACACTGAATAGTGCACGGTACATCCAAACCGTCATCGAACCCATCGTTCTACCATTCCTAGACCGGCAAGGGAACTTGCTGTTCCAACAGGACAATGCACGTCCGCATGTATCCCGTGCCACCCAACGTGCTCTAGAAGGTGTAAGTCAACTACCCTGGCCAGCAAGATCTCCGGATCTGTCCCCCATTGAGCATGTTTGGGACTGGATGAAGCGTCGTCTCACGCGATCTGCACGTCCAGCACGAACGCTGGTCCAACTGAGGCGCCAGGTGGAAATGGCATGGCAAGCCGTTCCACAGGACTACATCCATCATCTCTACGATCGTCTCCATGGGTGAATAGCAGGCTGCATTGCTGCGAAAGGTGGATATACACTGTACTAGTGCCGACATTGTGCATGCTCTGTTGCCTGTGTCTATGTGCCTGTGGTTCTGTCAGTGTCATCATGTGATGTATCTGACCCCAGGAATGTGTCAATAAAGTTTCCCCTTCCTGGGACAATGAATTCACGATGTTCTTATTTCAATTTCCAGGAGTGTATATAATGAAGGAAGTTATGAAGCGATAATTAGAGCATTTAGATGCGATTATGTGGAAGTAGCGACGAAAAAGCAGAAGATAGACGAGGATGAGGAAAAAGTAGAGGATGTTGAAGAAAGCGTAAATGAAGGAAGAAATAGAGAAGAGGAAATAAAAGAGAGAGAAGTAGCAGTCGAAGCTTATCCTACAGAAAGTTTGAATTCACAAGGGAAATTCCTGAAAAGACTCATGTATGATTCCGTGGAGGATTCATTGATGCCCGCATCTCGTGGTCGTGCGGTAGCGTTCTCGCTTCCCACACCCGGGTTCCCGGGTTTGATTCCCGGCGGGGTCAGGGATTTTCTCCACCTCGTGATGGCTGGGTGTTGTGTGCTGTCTTTAGGTTAGTTAGGTTTAAGTAGTTCTAAGTTCTAGGGGACTGATGACCATAGATGTTAAGTCCCATAGTGCTCAGAGCCATTTGAACCATTTTTTTTTTTTTGATTCGTTGATGCAAGATGAAGAAGAACAGAACCAACCCTTTCAAATTCAACCAATTGTGAAGGCCATGGTAAAGCATATCCCAGTCAATATTGTAATTGATAGCGGAAGTGAACTGACTGCGATCTCAGAAAATTTATTCATGCAGTGTAATGCCAATGAGGAATTGCCAGTTCTGAAAACACGTAAGATTAAAGTAAGAGGTCCTATTAGAAACAATGCTGTGGAAGTTACGAGACAAACAAGGTTAACTCTTTCGTGTCAAGGTCAAAAGGTCGAAGCCAACTTCGTGATTATAGCTAAACTAACTGTAGATTTGATTATAGGTGCAGATTTCTTAAATGAGAGACGAGCGATAATAGATATGGGGAAAGGTAGCATAACATTCGGGAATGTCACACTTCTCTTTGAGCAAAAGCTAAAATCAGAAGAAATACCATTTAGAAATAAACAATTAAGAATGACATGAGATAAAGAGGATGAAGACTTAGAATGGTATGCACAAAAGGGGGAATTGTCTCAACTCATGTTAGAAGTCCATAAAGAAATCGACGAAAAATTGCAAGAAGTTCAAGGTATTTCGAAACACAGTAAAAGAGAATTAGGGTATTTTACGAGATAATGCAGAGGTATTTTTACCTAAGGCTGACGGTATTAAACACTTTCAGTACAAGTTTGAAGTAAAACAGGCAAAACCTTAGGACTTCACCATGTGAGCCATATTAAAAAGTTTAAAGATCAATTTTGTTACTGGAAAATAATCAGCACAATATTTCAAGATTATGTTGCAGATAAGATCGTCAGGAGAAATAAGAATGAAGAGAGAGAAGATGGGAAAAAGAAAGTAGATTCAATAAAAACAAAAACAAAAATAACACCAATAGTACCATAGATTAAGGTGAAGGGGTAAAGCATAGAAAGTCTAACAGCATGAAATACTAAAATGCTATACACCATGACACTACACAAGAATAAAAAACGAATTTGAGAATTTTTGTAGAAGTTAAGACTCAAAGTATCTTAGAATTGTAACATGGAAAGGGCGCCAAAATTTGTAAAACTTTTTAAGAAGGCGTAAAACAATGTAGGTACTAGACATATGTTAGATGATCATAAGTAAAACTTTTTGTAAGAGCCATTGTAAAAACTCCAGCAAAGACCAGATGCAACGACCCACAAGTTGGAACGAGAGAAGTATCAAGAAAGAAAAGGACGTAATTAGCAAGACACGATTTGTACAAGGCAGAAGTGTCGAGAGAAGGGAAAGGAGAGTGGAACCACAGAGTGGCGGAACCCTGCAGAGAGACGACAGGACACCGAATGCCAGAAGGGTCTCGGAAAGCCCCGATTCTGCGGAGCGAGCAAAAAAAGGCCTGACGAGAAGACCGCTTGGGCAAGCCACCACTGGCAAAAAAATATGTGTAAAAGTCACACTACTGCTATTAAACAGCACGCTGATGCACGAAACTGAAGAAAACTTCCACAAAGTAAAACTGACACGCCCAAACAATTTATCAAACTGTTTCTGAGAGGAGAACTTCAAAGCGACTAGTTATCAGTAAATATTTCCATATTCTGCCCAGAGAAGAACCAAGAATCAAGTAAGAAGCAGAGAAAAAGCAGGTAGAACAAAAGTTGAAGATTCGCAAGATTGTGACCAAGAAGGAAGATGGGTGAAGAATAGATGACATACCTTCCCAAATCCCTGTCCTATTGTAAAATAGTCGTCTGCGAAGTATTACAACGAAAAACGACCGCTTTCAGTGAAACATAACGATGACTTTCACACATACAAAGCCAGTAAACCACGAGATTCTGCACTCACAGCTCCATTCCATTATGGGACCTCCACAACAGCAACACACACTTGCAAAGCCAACAAGGAACGACGAACAAAGCTGTACATCAAATACTTGCCCACATCCATCTCGCTCAAGTCAATCACCTTCGTGCCAAAACATTCGCCAACCTCATGCTTAAACATTCAAAGGATTGTGTGAATATGTGAAATCAAATTATGTGATTTAGGAATTGCGCAAAAGAAATGTGTGAAAAACTAAACAAGTTAAGCACACCAGACAGCTAATAAACTACAAAATAACAGTCATTGACTATGGACTTTAGTAAAAAATAGACTATCGCTAAAAATAAGTCATTAGTTCTGAACTGGACAGTATATAAAGAACAAAAGTAAGGCATAATAAACACTAAAACTGTATGCCACTTATTTTCTCCTCATAAAAATAAAAGAATAACTATATTTTACTTATTTTCACCATATAAAAACATAGAATAAAAAATTCTCTTGTTGGACGTTTTCCCTTTTTTTAAAATTTGAACCACTTGTTAGGATAATATCTCAATTGTTGTGTATTATATTTCTTTGTCAAAGCAATTCTTGGGAATAATTCTTATTTGTTAGTGTAACAAAGTTGAAATGAGTGTCTAGAAACAAAAACATTTTACTTCTACATGATATTTAGAAAACGTGTTAGGAATAGATTTTACTTAATTACTACATTTATAAAAAAATATTTCTAAGAAAATCGATGTGAAAGACTCCTCACTTTCGATAACAAACTTCTTAAAAAACGAACTTCACACTTAATTAAAGAAATAAAATAATTAAAAATAAATAATAATAATAATAGCGTAAAAATATTCTTCTCTTGTGGAAGAATGTGAAAGAATATAAAAATATTAGTTATTAATACAAACTAGCATAGAACCAGAATAATGTGGATGAACAGTAGGCAACAAAATTTCGATAAAGGAATAATTTTTGACTGACTTAGACAATGATTCAATCATTGCCTAACTTCAGTGCTAAAGTTAAGTTCGAAGGGTGGTGATATGTAAGGAGTCAGGAAAATCCAACACCTTCGATGAAAACGCTGACATGATAAGCTTATCCAGTAGTATGTCACATAGCTCCGAATAAATCGTGACATTAAATTAACCAAATTAATACGAGTAACGAATGAGCAAATAGAATACCACAGACTAGCACAAGAATACCTAAATGCATGTCATACCTTCCCACAGTGAGACAGACGCAGTTCCGATGGGAGAAACGAGAACAGAAGCCAAGAGCAGAACCGTGTTAAGCTTGAAGGCCCTACGATAACGGACGGACACCCACGTCGCCAGCTAACCACCAGGACCAACCCCCCACCCCATGTTAAAAGCTAGAGCCCTCCAGAAGATCAGTATAGATCTTACGATAACGCTAAAAGGTCCACACCAGCTGCAAGTTTTAGCGTGAGACTTTTTTGCGTCTCTGTTACGTTGCAAACTTTAAAAACATTGGCCCACCGCGAAAAGTATAACGTTTCTCATTGGATAGACAGAATTTTTGTAGGCGGAGCTTAAGGTTAACATTGAGACCCTGATTGGTCAGACGGAAGCACAGCCAGATAGTTTTTTTTTATACCAACTTCGGTAAATTGTAGTAAGGAGAAGTTAGGAGTCAGTTGCTTCCAAGACGGCGACCTGTATGGAGCTGCGTCGCCCGCCGCCCTCTGACGCTGCATAACCAACGACAAGGTAATGAACGCACGCCATGCCAAATTTTTGAGCGCATAAGGCTTAACTCAGAACTGCAGAAGTCTCATCTGTTACATCCCCGTTTTTCGAAATACTAGTGTCGATCGTCAATCAAATCTCATGGAATTCACATTTGCTACGTGAAGTAAAAATCTGAAACCCGATGATTTTTCTGTTATATAGTTATTGAGAAGCCACATCAGCCACTGTAATTTACGACAAGTTAGATAAGTAATTAAAGATTATTGAGGGTCACTGTAGACCATTTTGATAGTTTTCTCTTTTGTGAAACTTAATTTAAACCTAGATTACAGATGTGATATGGCATAGGTCATCCTTCGATCCATTTTAGAACTTGGAAACCCACTCAGGGAATATTAGTTCACGTTTTTTGTTGAACGCAGTTGGTTTTTATCATCCTGTATTAAAATATTTCATTTTATCGATAGTGCAATTTATGAACAATGTTTTGCGAGTAGAATAAAGTTTCCAATGGTAAACTTAACTGCTTTTTGGACGTTATTTTACCAGCTAACTAAAAATAGGAAAGCCTTGAACTCCTTCCACTAAATTTGGTTAGTATTAAGATTCTTTTACAGGGAGTGCAGTGGAGCTGACACTGAAACCATTAAGTATTTGATTATATCATCGCTAGTCTCACTGAACTCTTCTGAACTCTACATGTCATGTGTGGTCTGGCGTCTCCTTACCAGCAACAGGTCCCAGGTTCAAACTAGTCAATTCCCTAAAAAACACGCTCAGAGCGTCGTTGCGCGAAAGTGGTAGGGAGACACGACTTAGAACAAACAGACACCACGCAGAATGTTAGAATATTACTACTCCTGATTTCGGATAGCGAGATAGACAGCGTAATATAATCGGTACGGCGACGGCACCGACCGCTGGGAGACGGCGAGGGAAACGCTGACGGAATGCAAAAAACTCGCTGTCTTTGAGGGCACATCAACTTCGGACAATTCAGTGCTCTACTGACATCTTGTAATGCACTATGATTCGTTCTACCAAATCATGACATACGACTCTCTTGTAGTTACGTATTTGGTGCAATATAACGTATGAACCAGATGTAGTTTAGGTTCCTGCTGACAAAACCGTCATAACTGTTCTTGTAACATTATCCTTTACAAAGGTATGAACAGCACTATGACTTTTTTTTTTAAACTACACTCTTGCATTTTTTATTTGGCAAGCCACTTATTCATCGCTAGACATGCTGGAAAACGTACCACTGGTCACATAAACACGGCGTTATCAAAAAGGTAACAAAAAATTTCTTTGATGCTCTTGCTGTAGCACTCAGTGCTGGTACCTTGTTAATGTAACTCGTCCATCCGTTGTTGCCGGCTACCTGATTTATGGTACGGCTGCTAACATTTTTGGTAGGGCTTACTGCTGGTTATCTATCAACGTAGGGATGTCCGGCCGGGACTGGTTTTGGGAATGATCAGCGTTTATTGTGTTGGCTAAAGAACAGTGACAGAAGCTGTGGTCTCAAATATCAAATGTGTGTAAAATCTTATGGGACTTAACTGCTAAGGTCATCAATCCCTAAGCTTACACACTACTTAACCTAAATTATCCCAAGGACAAACACATAGACACCCATGCCCGAGGGAGGACTCGAACCTCCGCCTGGACCAGCCGCACGGTCCATGACTGCAGCGCCTGAGACCGCTCGGCTAATCACGCGCGGCTATGTGGTCTAAGGGTTGCGTTCTTGACAAAACTAATACGTCCTGGTTCCTAGGTTGTAAGTCCACCAGTACTAACATTTTGAACGGAAATCAATATTAGTGGCATCTGAAAACTTCTTTTGTCTTGAATCACTCTCATTCTGCCAGCGACCTTATCAAGAAGGGAGCAGGAGCGGACAAAACCTTACCTTCAGGGTAAGAAACCGGAAATAAAAACAACGAAGAAGCATGGGGATGGAAGGGCAAGGAAACCATTGAATTACATATAATGTTTATCCACAGGAAATATAACCTGTAATTGAAAAAGTGTAATGATAATCTATCCATTGGCAAAAAATTACGGATCTGTCGCCCTTCTGGATTGGATCTCCGGGGGTGTAAGGCCAATGGGGAGGTAATCATGAGAAAATGATTCAATAACCGAGGAAAGGATAACATTATACTGATAGGAGATTCGGCTGTCGTAGGTTCGAAAGTGGTGGAGGCACTAGAAAAACTGAAAGAGAAAGGCTCGAACTAGCTGTAGTGAAGATCAGTGAAGTAAAATGGAAAGAAGTAATGATTTCTCGTTAGACGATTATAGGTCAACATCAACGGCAGCAGAAATGGTACATGGGGAGAAGGATTCGTTATGCATAGGAAGGTAGGAAAGAAAATCAATTCCTGTGAACACTTCAGTTTTCTGTTTGTATATCTCCGCTATCAGAGGATGTTTTTAGACCTATAAATCTCCTGTCTCATAATTATAAAATATTTCAGGTCAAGGTACAGCTTATAGTGATTCTAGTCGACGGCAAGAAACGGCAATAAGAACGTCAAAAAGAACACGAAGAGACACGGAAATTCCATGAGTCTATGCGACGATATGCAAAGCGAGATGAAATCCAATAATCACGGATACTTTAACGCTATTGCAGGGGAAGGAATAGAGTTTCGGATGAATGTCAGTTTGGTAGTAAGAGTGACACAGGAGAAGATCTTATAGAGTTCTGCAACAAATTCTAGCTCATAGTATAAAATATCTTTGCTCAGAATTACGGAGCAGGAAGTATATTCGGACAGAGTGAGATTTTAACTGGGCTATATTGTGGTCACACAGAGATTCCGTACTGAGATATTGGGTTTTAAGGCTTAATTTGTTGGAGACGTAGACAGAGATCACAATTTAATAATGACGAATAGGAGACTGAAGTGTAAGAAAATCTTTCGGAAGAATCATTGTGGGAGGAAGTGAAATATTGAACAAGTGCTTAATGACGAGATGCCTTTGAAGTTCTTTAAGGCTGTAGACACTGCAGTATTAAATACTACAGCAGATAAGTCATATAATGTTCAATTGAGCCGGCCGGAGTGGTCGTGCGGTTCTAGGCGCTACAGTCTGGAGCCGAGCGACCGCTACGGTCGCAGGTTCGAATCCTGCCTCGGGCATGGATGTGTGTGATGTCCTTAGGTTAGATAGGTTTAAGTAGTTCTAAGCTCTAGGGGACTGATGACCTCAAATGTTAAGTCCCATAGTGCTCAGAGCCATTTGAACCAACTGCATGGTAAAGACATAATTAGTCTACAAAAGTTGTGTAGTGTGTCAGCAAATACTCACAGGTACTTGGCGAAGTTTATCCGCAGCTTGACGACGGTGGAGCGCACCTTCCGCTCGTCAGAGTCAGGGTCCAGGTTTTGGTCGGGCTCATGCCAGATGGAGTTCAAATGAAATTAGAGTAATATTAATACCTCAACCTACTGATGGGCGTTGATATATATAAACGGTGACAGGTGAAAATGTGTGCCCCGTCCGGGACTCGAACCCGGGATATCCTGCTTACTTGGCAGACGCTCTATCCACCTGAACCATCGAGTGTACAGAGCATAGAGCGACTGCAGGGTCTATCTCGCACATGCCTCCCGCGAGACACACATTCTCACCTTATATGTCCACACACTACATTCTTGGAGTCCTATCCCAACACACTCATTACTCGTGGAAGACATTCTTACCAAGTCCAATAAGAGTTCGGGGAATATGTGAGCATCCCCACAGAAGAAGGTCATGGCCGGTATTGCCAGAACTATATACTTATATGGATATGGTATCTGTTCTTTCGGACATGGTGTGTTTACTTCGAAGCCTTAACGACAAATCCCAGAAGTAAACTATCCAGAAACGTACGGAATCCAGATACTGAGTGCTCCAGTCGCAAGTATCGATACACCTGATTGTCTATACATGGAGTTCATATTGACCTGAAGACGTTACTGAGATGCCGAAACAGACTGTCTGAATAGGATAACATCTCAAAAGATACGGCTGCTTTGGTGATTTTCATTGGTAAAACTTACTTTGTTGCTTTTGTGTAATAACTGAAATGCAGAAACCAGATGTTCTGGTACTTCCAATTTCTTAAGTGTTCGGTTCCTTACCTGTGTGGTAACGTGCTTACCTCCCATAAACTGAGCTGGGTTTGATTCCCGGCCGGGTTGGGCCGGCCGCGGTGGCCGTGCGGTTCTAGGCACGTCAGCCCGGAACCGCGTGACTGCTACAGTCGCATGTTCCAATCCTGCCTCGGGCATGGTTGTGTGTGATGTCCTTAGGTTAGTTAGGTTTAATTAGTTCTAAGTTCTAGGGGACTGATGACCTCAGATGTTGAGTCTCATAGTGCTTAGAGCCAGAGCCGGCCGGGTTGGAGATTTTCTCCGCTCGGGGCTGGGTGTTGTGGTGTCCTCACCATCATTTCATCCTCATCATCGGCCGCAAGTCGCCCAAAGTTGCGCCGACTTAAAGAAGACTTGCACTTGGCGGACGAATCTGACTGGGACATTCCGGCCAACAATGCCATACGAGCATTTTATTTTCAATTCCTTAAGTGATTACCATAGTATTTTCTGCTTTATCTTGTCAAACGTCTTTTCCTAGTCGGTGAAATCATAGTAAACTGGCACTCTAAATCCGCTTCTTTCCTCGGTTACCTGCGCGAAAGTGAAAAGACAGTCAGAACACGATCTACCTTTTCTAAAACCATGTTTTATCTGTAACATCCGTGCTTCCACAATTGGTACTGATCTATTGATAATATTACAGCATACAATGGAACAGGAATTCAGCACACTTATTCCATGGTAATTTGTGCATTGTTATTCATCGCATTTCTTGTAAGCAGGGTATATCAAAGCTTCATTCCATGCGTCTGACACATGTCCACTTGTTGTTATTGTTTTGGTCTTGAGTCCTGAGACTGGTCTGATGCAGCTCTCCAGTAAAGCTGTATGCCCTCGAGAAAAATTACGGTTGTAGTTTCCCCTTGCTTTCAGCCGTTCGCAGTAGCAGCACGGCAAGGCCGTTTTGGTTAGTGTTCCAAGGCCAGATCAGTGTGTCATCCAGACTGTGGCCCCTGCAACTACTGAAAAGGCTGCTGTCCCTCTTCAGGAAACCCTCCGTTGTGGTTGCACCTACGGTACGGCTATCTGTATCGTTGAGGCACGCAATCCTCCCCGCCAACGGTAAGGTCCATGGTTCATCGGGAGGGTGGGGGGGGGGGTGGGTGGAGAAGGGGGGGGGGGCAAGTCCCCTTATCCAGGAAAAATTCATAAAATTTAAGTGACAGTGCCGTAGTTGATCAGATGCATATTTAATAAACTATATTTTTATATTAACAGCTTTTTGTTCCTGTAATCACATTCTGTAGCTCACCCATTGTTATGATGTTTACAGAGTCGCTGGTATTGGTGTTTAATTCCGGTTCTTCTTCATTATAAGTCCGGAGATATTTGAAGTATCATAAGCAATCCTTTTCGGATATTACATTTACTTGTAAAATATGTAGTTCTTCTTTAATCAAGTGCTTTATAATTTTGTATGCTTTGTTTTTGCTTACATGAATATCATATTCCATTTCATTCACATATCACTCCCAAATGGCACCAGTAGGCAACAATATAACTAGAGAGTGGAATAGTACTACAGAAATCATAGAGCACGCAGCCGCTAAAGGAGGAAAAACAAATACTCTAAAAGGGGATGAACGATTTTGAATTGCTATAATTAGCAAGTTAATAAAAGACAAAAACCAGGCGTTTCTAGAAACAGTGTCATTACCTGATAATCTGAATTACAGAGCGGATTATAAAAATAAATCTGCTTTAGCAAAGAAGGAAGTAACAAAATTTATTTGTCATTACTTTCTTTGCTGTAGAAGTTCAACAGCCCAAAAAGAATTTCTCTTTCTGTTTTTGTCTGTCAGTATCTGTACTTCCTGAAGGAGTCTTTTATTTTGAAGTTTAAAATTTCTCTTAAACACAAATAACTTAAGTCGGAGTTTTGAAGATATTTCTTGCTGGTGTTCCAAGGCAGCCAAGTATGGTAAGATACATGCCCGACGTTTTCCCGAGCGGATCTGAAAAGGGAGTAACGTTACTCAAATCCCCGCAATACCAGTCCCTGTTGACTGCCCGTTACACGCACCAGCACATAATTTGTGTGAACTCTGAGATGACGACAGATGCGCACCTCTGGACAGTGGCGAGTACATGTGCATCTCAACACTGCAGCCACCGGAGCTCTGTCCTAACTCCGTCACCTTGTCCGGGACGCCACCAAATGCGCGGAAGTTGCTCTGCACCCACTGCAGGCCAGCTGTCTGGTCCTTGAACACGTTGTTGCCCATGGCGATGGGGTCACTCAGACTCAGGAGTCCTGCGCAGAACACATAACACCTCATGTGAAGTCAGGTCCCAAATCCAAAACCTGATCAAGGCTACAAAATAAACTTTCAACAGGGAAGAAAATAGAAAACGATAAACATGTAAGGAATGACACAAATATGAAGTTTCGCAGGTAGCTGACATGTGAGTTCTTGCGGAAAATTCAAAGCAAGTTGGTGGATGGGTTACGTGGAATGGGCGTCACAGCACCAAACATCGGTTAAGATAAACGTAAGGAAGGAAGGAAGGATGCAAGGGAGACGATGGTTTAACGTGCCTTCGGCCACGATGTCTTTAAATATGGAGCTGGCGGCCGGATAGCATTTTTTAAGGATGAGGAAGGAAATCGGTCGTGCCATTTCGTAGAAACTATGCCGGCATTTACCATGAGCGATTCAGGGATTTCACGGAAACACTAAATCTGTGTGGTCGAATGCAAGCTAAATGTAACCAACGCCGTCCGCGGTGGTCTCGCGGTTCTAGGCGATTTAGTGCGGAACTGTGGTTAGGTTTGGTTAGGTTACGTTAGGTTAAGTTGGGTTGGGTTAGGTTGGGTTAGGTTAGGTTAGGTTAGGTTAGGTTGGGTTGGGTTAGGTTAGGTTAGGTTAGGTTAGGTTAGGTTGGGTTGGGTTAGGTTGGGTAGGGTTAGGTTAGGTTAGGTTAGGTTAGGTTAGGTTTAGTTAGGTTAAGTTTGGTTAGGTTAGGTTAGGTTAGGTTAGGGTAGGTTAGGTTGGGTCGGTCGCAGGTTCGAATCCTGCCTCGGACATGGATGTGTGTGATGTCCTTAGGTTAGTTAGGTTTAAGTAGTTCTATGTTCTAGGGGACTGATGACCACAGAAGTTAAGTCCCATAGTGCTCAGAGCCATTTTTTTGTAACCAACGTGGAACCCATGAGGAACAGCGGAAGGGAAAATAGTCTATTTGTTAATGTTGAAATTAGGTAAGACAAAGAAGAGGGAAGTAAGATTGCATAGCAAGTGACGAATATTAGTATTTAACGTCTCGTCGACGACGTCTACATCTGCATCTACGTCTACATCTACATACATACTGGGTAAGCCACTGTATGGTGTGTTGCGGACGATACCGTGTACCACTACAAGCCATTTCCTTTCGTGTCCAATCGCAAACAGAGCGACAGAAAAACGACTATCTATATGCCCCCTTACGACCCCTAACTGTCTAATTTCATCTTGATGGTTTTTACGCGAAAGGTATGTTGATGGCAGTAGAATCATTCTGCAGTCAACCTCAAATGCAGGTTCTGTAATTTTATAAACAGTGCTCCTCGAAAGGAGCACCTCCATCCGTCCAGCGTTTTCCATTTGAGTTCCCGAACCATCTCCGTAATACTTGCTTCGATGTCTTCCAATAATCCGAGCTGGTGCGGAACACAGCCACCAGAACAGTACTCAACAATGGGTTGCACGAGTGTCCTTCATGTGGTCTCCTTTATAGAACAACCATATCTTCCTAAAATTCTCCCAATAAACCGAAGTCGACTATCCGCCTTCATTATTACTGTCCATACATGCTCATTCCATTTCATACTACTTTGCAACTTAATGTTTAGATATTTCAACACTTTGACTGTGTCAGGCAGATCACTACTAATGCTGTGTTTGTTTTTCCTACTCGTCTGCGTTTAATTACATTTTTCTACATTTAGAGCTAGTTGCAGTTCATCTCATCAATTGCAAATTTTGCCTATGCTATCTTCTGTCCTCCTACAGTCACTTATAAGAGCCAGTTGTTCCGGCACGAAGACCAAGAACGATAAAGCAGAGTTTACTGTGAGATAACCTCAGCCAATAGCACGCTGACTAGGACGTCACAACTACAGGAACGGCCTCCACACGAAGACCATAAAAGCGACGCGCCACCTTGCCTCGGGCGCGCTAGAAGAGAGGACTAGAAGAGTCCCATTCAAAGAGCCGCACTAGAAGAGCAGTGATATTTACGATGACAGTGACTCATGAACTACTGTGATTACCTGCATGGACATTGTATATAACGAAAAAAATTCCGTCCGAACAGGCCTTGAAAGGCCCAATGGTACCGACCGGTCGCCGTGTCATCCTCATCACGCAGGCGTCAACGGATGCTGATATGGAGAGGCATCATGTGGTCAGCATACTGCTCTCCCGGCCGTATATCAAGAGAACGAGACCGGGGCCGCTACATCTCAATCAAGTAGCTCCTCAGTTTGCCTCATATGGGCTGAGTGCACCCCGATTGCCAACAGCGCTCGGCAGACCGGATGGTTACCCATCCAAGTGCTAGCCTAGCCCGACAGCGCTTAACTTCGGTGATCTGACAGGCACCGATGTTACCACTGCGGCAAGGCCGTTGGCGTATATAACGAAGGACAATGATTTCTTGCATATCGCAAATTGCTTGCGACACCTCCCTGTAGATCTAAGTTAAGTATTGTCAACTCAATTACTGTAATAAACTCCATTTATATGATTTGCTTGTACGTCTAGCTATACGAGAAAGCAGTTTCCTAGGCACCCTATAACAGACGAGCGGGCAGGATCCCACACCAGTCGTAAGAGACTCAACAGCTCAGTTTGGTTAAGGACGGAGAAGGAAATCGTCAAAGGCGTTTCCAAATTAGCCACCCGTTTTTCTTAGGTGAACAAGGGCATGCATGACTGCTAGATAGGGGTTTGAAGCGACATTCTGTCTAACACAAGTCCTGTGTGCTATCTCGCACCGGCCGCGGTGGTCTAGCGGTTCTAGGCGCGCAGTCCGGAACCGCGCAACTGCTACGGTCGCAGGTTCGAATCCTGCCTCGGGCATGGATGTGTGTGATGTCCTTAGGTTAGTTAGGTTTAAGTAGTTCTAAGTTCTAGGGGACTGATGACCACAGATGTTAAGTCCCATAGTGCTCAGAACCATTTGAACCATTTTGCTATCTCGCTTGTCACTCTTTACATCAGATAAGATGGTCGTAGGCTAGGAGGCGTACGTAATAAATGGAACACAAATATACGAAGCCTTCGTCAAGTTGATTAACACTGGTACCAAATCACTTCATGCTGATAACGAATTAGTCACGAATTTACACAATTTGCCGAGGAGATGTTCTCTTTAACCGTTGTTTCATTAGGCGGAAATGAGGAAAACATACGATAGAAAAATGAAACTCTTCAAACATAATATCCTGACGTTAGATTTAACTAATCGTACGTCAGAAGTAAATAACCTCCGTGGCAAAACAAGTTGAGCACTCAGAATATTAAGCCAGATGCCATTGTAACTTCTATCATATACCCACCATTAGCTGGTGTTGGATGGGGCCACATCAGGACTGCATGGAAGGTGATCGATGAGAGTGAACACAAGGCGCCAGATGACGCTGCGCTCCTCTGTGGTCCAGCATCGTCATGCTGAAGGTTAGACGCCAAATTTCGGATCCTTCTGGCGGTAGAGGGCTACAAATAAGTAGATATGAATAATAAACTTGTAGAATGCTAGTAACGTTTCTTTTCCTCACAAAGCTTTAAGAGTTCTCCCAAAACAGTTAAGGAGGCATTACTTCTCAGAACGGTCTGGTAGTATTTATTTGGCGACACAGCTGGTGTTCAGAGCGGGACTTACCCATGACTCCTTGTCAGTAGTTTAGGAGGACAACAACGACTTCTTGGTCGAGATAGAAGTCGGGCCCCCAGTCCTCATCAGAGTTGCTGCCACCAGTGAAGTGCTCACCGAAGATCCAGACCATGACTGGTGGCAGTGCATCCTCGGACACCTGTCATATACAGAAATACAGCCATAGTACTGAAGGTTTTGAAAGCAATCAAGTTTGTTGTATTTACGATGTATGTTTAAAACAGCTAAATTCATTAGATAAAATAGTCTCGGTTTTCAAGTCACATCAATTGAGATAACATTCTCGACCATTCCGAAACTGACATCACCATTTACTTAAGTAGTTAAGATCTCTGACTGTGTACACCGTGCTTAGTCCAGCATTAAGAATTAGTAGCTCCTAAGTAGGGTGGCGCAGACAGCTACTGAAAACCCAAAAGCCGGCCGCGGTGGCCGTGCAGTTCTAGGCGCTGCAGTCCGGAACCGCGGGACTGCTACGGTCGCAGGTCCGAATCCTGCCTCGGGCATGGATGTGTGTGATGTCCCTACGTTAGTTAGGTTTAAGTAGTACTAAGTTCTAGGGGACTGATGACCTAAGATGTTAAGTCCCATAGTGCTCAGAGCCATTTGAACCAAGAAAAATTTTTCTCAATTGCCGATGCTTCGAAACTGGCCACATTTTATCCAATTATGCCACCGTGAAGTTCAATGGACACACTTGTGATCAATATCCTCTGATAAGTTATGAACATGGTTGTAAATTACATCATTTCATACGCAATAGTATTACAGAAATATTGGTTTCCACCCTTCATGCAATTTACTTAACTTGTTTCAGCAAATTGCTTCATACTTCCACGTCGAATTTTCGTAGTCTGGTGGTTATATTGCGAATTGGTTCCAGCTCACAACCGGCTTATACTTCTAGATAAAGTGAACTCTTCTCTCCCCAGTTTAATTAACCAAATCACAGTTATACAAGATGAGTGTTATAACCTCGAGAGGAAAAGTCAAGGGGTTGCCGGTAACGAAAGCACGGCGGGACAGAACAGCAGTGGCCCGCCAACAAACAAGATGGACGAACGGGAATGGAAGGACAAACACGACGACAGACGACCGAGCAAGACACCTAGATCAACAACAAAGTATTAAGCAACGGGGTCACAAGAGACAACCTCACGAAATCAAAACAACATCCACTCGTAAACGGGAAATAAGCACACGCAACGTAAACACGATGTCTGTAATCGAGATATCAACTAACTCAACGCGAATATCAGACTGCCTCGCTGAGTTTTTTTTTCCCCTTTATTGAATTTCAATTCCCCCCGAAGGGGGCGTGCTGGCAGCAGCTTAGTACGGTGCTCTACAGCCTACAGACATTTTTAAAAAATGGAAGAAGAAAAGAAACAAGAAAAATAGGCGAAAAAACGGTGACTTAAAGTGTAAAATGGCGGAAAATTGTGGAAAGTTAAAACAGAAAGCAAAGGGGTTGGCAATGTTAATAAAATACACAGGAATCAGACAAGTAACATAGTAGACACACAATTAAAAAACTTGGTGACAGTCTGGTTTCTGTTCGCAAGAGATAAAATATCACGCCCAGCGACAGTATGATGGCCGGTCGTAACACTTCCCAAAAGACACACAACACAGAACACTCACTGTAAAACACTGCATGAAAATGCCGGCACAAAGATGACACTCCCTAGCCAAGGGCAGATGGGGGGGGGACCTGGAGGTGGGGGAAAACAAGGATGGAGGAGAGGAAAAAACGAAAAAGGGGGGGTGAATCAAGGGAGGGAGAGGACTCATGAGGGGGGAGAGGGGCAGGGCAGACAAGAGAGGGAATGGGAAAAGGCAGAGGAGGGAAATGCAAAAGGACTCGGGGGAGACAAGGGGGCAGAGACAGGGGAGGTGGAAAAAAAGAGGATGGAAGGGGGGGGAGAGGGAGCCTGGGAAAAGGAGGGGGACTGAGGATCAGAGTTGATAAGAGGGATAAATGGAGAGAGAGAGGGCATCATCAGGGAGGGGGAGTTGATGGAAGCCACCTTGAGAAAGGAGATTAAGAGTAAAGGTGGAGGGTAGGTGGAACACAACGGTGAAAGAGCAGCAGCAGGCAGGGTTTGGAGAGGATTGGGGTAACCAGCAGGTGAGGGGGATCAAGGCGGCGGGAGGGTAGAGGATGGGGATATGTTCGAGGAATGGGAGCAGATGGGGTAAAGGTCATAGAGGATCATAGAGGATCATAGAGGATCATAGAGGATCCGCGTGGGGGACGGGAGGCGTATACGGAAGGTGAGGCGGAGTGCATGATGCTCAAGGATCTGGAGAATTTTGGGGGGGGGGGGGGGAGCTCGCTGAGTGAGAGGCAGCCGCCTAAGTACACGACAGGGTTTGTCGCTATTGGCCGCTGGGACCACGTGCTCCACAGTGGCGCCCTCATGTTAGACTCGGGGCCAGGAGCTCGTGCAGCCACGACTTAACAGCACGACTGCTGCAGCGACCTCTAGTGGTCATCGAGATCCATGCCGTCTGACGCGGATTCGAAACCCGCGGCGCTCGGTACCAGAACAACAACTAGAACGAAATTGTGCTGACACAAGACGACTGAGTGCATTGCTCCTTGCTTTGCACTTGGCCACTATGCACAAGGACAACACTGACATTGTGAAGTTAACCAACTGGGTGTACAGAAGGTTACATTTATTTTTAATGAGTCACCTAACCAGTAAAAGTTGTAGATAGAGTTAAAGAATCTTGATATAAGTCAAGTCCCTGTATAACAAGCGTTTATATTCTCTGTGTTTCGTGAAGTTAACAACAAATTGACTGAAATCAATGTGTTCTCAATATTCAATGAAAATGACCAAGAAAGATGCTAACACGTTGGGATGTACCAAAATTTTCCTGGAAGGCTGGGTAGATAATTCAACACCAACGTCCTCATCAGTTCAATTCGTGAATTAACAGTTAAGTTTCTGTTCACATGAGATAAAAAACACAACTAACGGCAGTATGGTGGCTGTTCACAACGCTGACAGGGGACGCACAACACTGAACACTCACTTAATACAGCACTATAAAGGGACACGGCGGCAGATGGCGGTGGGGGAGGGGCGAGGACCTAGACTGTTGAGGGGAAAAGGGGGGGAGGAGAGAGGAAAAAGAAATGGGGTGCCAATGGAGGGAGAGGACGTAGAAACAGGGAGGGCAGGGCAGACGGGAGAAGGAGTGATGAAGGCAATGGAGGGGAGAGCAAATAGGACTTGGGGGAGAAAAGGGAGGCAGAGAGAGGGTAGGTGGTGAAAAAACAGGATGAAAGGGGGGGAAGAGGGGCCCCAGGAAAAGGACAGCAGAAAGGAGGGGGAGGTGAGGATCAGGGTTGATAGGAGGGATAAATGGAGGGCGAGACGACATCATCTGGGAGGGGGAGTCGGCAGAAGCCACCTTGGGAAAGCTGAAGGGTGTGGAGGGGAAGGATAGGGGGGACACAACGGTGAAGGCGTGGTGGAGGGTTGGGGTTGGAGAGGAAAGGAGCTACCAGGGGATGAGGGAGTCAAGGCGGTGGGAAGTGTAGAGAACGTGGATATGTTCGAGGAAAGGAATCAGGTTGTAGAGGATCCGAGTGGGAGACAGGAGGCGTAAAAGTAAACAACAGATGGAAGCTAGTAATAGTTTGTACACACAGCAGTATACATGAGAAAATAAAATAGAAGTATCAAATGGTTCAAATGGCTCTGAGCATTATGGGACTTAACTTCTGAGGTCATCAGTTCCCTAGAACTTAGAAATATTTAAACCTAACTAACCTAAGGACATCACACACATCCATGCCCGAGGCAGGATTCGAACCTGCGACCGTAGCGGTCGCGCGGTTCCAGACTGTGGCGCCTAGAACCACTAGGCCACTCCGGCCGGCATAGAAGTATCGTATAACGTTCATAGAAAACGGCGGTCGGGCTAGGAGTGGTAAAACGTAAGTTAGTGCCAGTTCTACCCCCGATTCAATATGTTCCTGTACCACTCATAATGTACTCATGCAGCTTGTTTTGCATTTTTTTTCCTATTGCGTGTACATTACTAATTGACACTGTGAACGGGTCGGCTAGTTGGTCCTTCGGTACCCTTCTCGTCAATAGACGGCAGTACTTTTGCCATTGTGATTTTCGGATTTACTTCCAGCCTTCGTTTACGCCATTCGGTGCTCTGCGCTTGCTGGTGGTACACCGCGTCCTATACTCGTTGAAAGGTGGCTACACTGAGCCACAGCGCCAGAGATTGCGCCAAAGAGTATTATTCAGCCGCCTCCACTGGCAGTGTTTGTTGAGATGTGTTAGTGGAGAGTTCTTATCGAGAAGTCGTGGTGGAGAGTGCTATTGAGATGTAGCAGTGGTGAGTCGTTGTTGAGAAGTACCCATGGAGAGTGCTTGTTTAGAACTTGTAGTATTGTTTTGATGGGCTTGACACCAGGTGTTGTTGGATTGGGGATGCTGTAATGATCAGAGTGTGCCATTCGTCAATATATATGAAGGTAAAAAATTCCTTTTTTTTCATTATTTCAATGTCTTAAACAATAATGCCTCTTGGTCACAGGTTCAGTCAACGAAGCGTCTGGCTCGTGTTCTTGTATTAGACTGTATTTCTGGTATCTATGTGCATTCACAGTGTTTCTGTTTTTTTTTTAAATTATTTCAGTGTAAATGGCATTTAAAACATCTTGTCGTATTGAGGAAGAACCGTGCCAGATGTGTACGTTGAATCACACTTCCACACACAGAACAGCTACACTTGTGCCTTGTTGTTTCGTAGCTTTCATAGTTGCTGGGGACTTAATTAATTAATTGTGTTAACGGAAATTTCGTTTCATTCTTTGTTGTTATTCTATGCAGTCAGATTGCGTACTAATACTAGTCAGGGCCAACCGTTTACGAGACTGCCTAACAGGACAGACAGCTACAAAAATTAAAATTATTTGCATCATATTTAATTAAGCCCCCATGCACGTGGCGACCGCTGCTTCAGATCGTTCCTTGGAATTCTTCTGATTGTGAAAATAGCAGACAGTAGTATTGTTGTAGTAATTTGTAGTTTAGTAATTTGAGTCTATATTGCATGTGTAGATTTGGTAATTGTCATCCTTCTAATGGTATTTTTTGCAGAATTTAATTTTTGTTGTCTTGTATACCGGTTTGACAATTTTGTGCAATTATGAAGATTTCAATTGTTCGTTAATCGTGTTTGAGGGAAGCATTTCGTGTAAATGATATTGTTGGTCATAAAGTGTCATTGTGTGTAATTTTCATATAGTGACGAGTTTTGTATGTTTTGTAAATGATTACGCGATCAATGAAAAAGGGAAAAATGATGAATAGTGAGAATGACGAAATTGTTAACATGACGAACTCGCCAACAGAGGAAAACAGTATCATGAATAATGAAGTAGAAAACAATTTAATAAGCAGGGAAAATAGTCCGGAACCATTTCAAAATTTTTCTCAATCAGAAAATTTACAGAATACGAGATTAACGATAGAAGATTCTGAAATAGTATTGAACACAGATAGCTTTACAGCTATGACGAAGGAAGCTGGTTTTGCGGGAAATGTTAGGGGCGAAATGAATTTCGAACCAGTTAATATGGAGCAGTTGATGAGTGCTACATTAAATTTGGGATCACAAATAGGAACAATTAAAACAGATATAGGAACAATTAAAACCAAGATGAAAGCAATGGCAACACAGTTAGGCTCACAAATAGGAACAATTAAAACTGAGATGGAAACAATGGAAACACAGTTAGGCTCACGAATAGGGACATGTTTCAAAAACGTGAAAGATGAATCAAAGAAAGAAATTAGAGAAGAAGTACAACCGATTTTGAGTGCTCACAATAAAAGTTTAATTTCAATAGAAATTAGAGAAGAGGAACAGGACAGAGAACAGGAAGAAAGAGATCGCGTGATAGTACAAAAGTTTTCAGAGTTAAATTTACAACGTGCACATGATAAGGAAGAAATACTTGAAAGAATCGAGGAATCCGTACCAAATGACAGAATAAATATCTTAACGCAACAGTATGAACAGTTAACTACTAAATGTGACAATACTGAAACCCGAGTTGCGACACTTACGGAAGACGTAAATAAACAGAAAGAAAAAATAGGTAACTCATCGGAAAGAGTTGAGGAGATTTCAGATAAATTGACAAATCTTAGTTTAAATGGGGACAGAGATTCAGATGATACAGCTCCATTGCCATTTGCAGAAACAGAAGAGTACCAGAACATAAATAAACATGTTGAAAATCAGGGAAAATTTAATGAACGCGTCAAAAGGGAATTTGAAGCATTACGAAAGCAAGTCAAACAAATTGAAGGTGAAATCGTAGGAAAAGACAGTAGAAGAAATTCAGAATCACAGATAGCAGAGGGGTTTGAAGAAAATAATTTGTTTCATTTACGAGATGCAACAAGAGGGCGCCAGGCGCGCGAACTTGACAATAATCGACATTGGGACTGCCAGCCGGAGTAGCCGATCGATTCTAGGCGCTACAGTCTGGAACCGCGCGACTGCTACGGTCGCAGGTTTGAATCCTGCCTCGGGCATGGATGTGTGTGATGTCCTTAGGTTAGTTAGGTTTAAGTAGTGCTAAGTTCTAGGGGACTGATGACCTCAGATGTTAAGTCCCATAGTGCTCAGAACCATTTGAACCATTTCGACACTGGGACTGGGACAGACGCGGTAGGTCTTTGTCGCCATGAGGAGAAAACTTTGACTATAAACACTTCTTAACTGTTCAGAAATTTAAGATCTTTCGCAATTCTAAGAATGACATACATCCATGTTCATGGTTAGATCAATTTATGTACGCACTTACACCAAACTGGCCACTAAGTCACAAACTGGGATTTATGAGCGGCTTTTTAAGTCCTCAGGGGATTCGCTACACTAAGTGAATATGTGCCATAGCGTGCACAGGGCCCCGAGCTGTAGTAGTGCTATTTCCCTTTTAGTTTTCTGCACTGCTGCCTACTCTTCTACTATTCTTTATATCTATCAAAACAACCCTTCTACTATCAATCTATCTAGAGAGTCGGTAAAGATTAACCGGATATGACTATTTTACCCAAAAGTGATTTCGGAAATTACCGTTTGGACTTACTGTATCTTCAGCAGCATTCATTCGTAGTTTAAACGAAATTTTACCTGTTTATCTTCGTGACAATATTACTTCATATGTTGACGATTTTCTTATTGCTAAACGTTCTTGGAGTGAGCATAACAAAATTTTGGATTCATTATTACGTATTTTTGGAAGAGTTGCCATTACGGTGAACTTGGAAAAATCTGAATTTGGTCGTTCTCAGGTGAAATTTCCTGGTCATACTATTTCTACAGAAGGTATTCTTCCTGATCCAGAGAAACTAGACGCTATTCGTAATTATGCTGTTCCTACTACAAAACGTGATGTTCATAGATTCCTTGGTGTCTGTAATTTTCTTAGACGCTTTGTTAGATTGGACGATTTGGCCACACCTCGTTTATGTGAACTATCTGGAAAGAATTCTAATTGGTGTTGGGATGAGGAAGCTCAATCGGAATTTGAACAACTTCGTGATGCTTTAGTTGCTGCTTCACTTCTTTCACGTCCGGATTTACCTAAAGATTTTTGTTTGGCGATGGACTCATCATTCAAAGGCCTAGGTGCACACTTATTTCAAGAAATAGAAGATAACGGCGTGGTAGTACAGAAAACTATTGCCGATCTGTTTTTGCCAAATGCAAATTATGTCAAAAGGCTAAGCTGCCAACTATTTCTCACAGAGCACCGTTGTTTCCTATCATTCCAGCGAAATTAAAGGAGATGGCTGCAGTCGACTTGTTGGGTCCCGTGGTTCGTTCTACTAATGGTTTTGCGTACATTTTGGTAGCAGTGGAATTGACATCAAAATATGTGTGTTTTACACCTTTACGCAAAGCAACAGCTCGTTCAGTATCTAACGCTTTCATCAAACATTTTCTTAAAGAAGTGGGTCATGTTGATAAGGTTATATCAGATAATGGCTCACAGTTTCGTTCTAAAATTTGGCTTCGTACTCTAAGGCGTCGTAAGATTAAACCTTTTTCATTTCACTTTTCACCCTCAATCTAACGCTTCAGAGAGATGGATGAAGGAAATCAATAAATTGTGTCGACTTTATTGTCATCAGAATCACAGAACATGGGATCAGTATCTTCATATTTTTCAAAACATTCTGAATGAACTCCCTAATGATTCAACTTCTTTACTGCCTATATTGATATTAAAAAACAAAGCACCAACAAATCGCATTTCTGAAATCGTTCCTTTTCCGCCTTCACGAAAACTGCGGCATTCTGAAGTTGTCAACCTGGCTCTACGAAATATTACATCTCCGGCTGCTAGAAGAGAGAAATCAGCTAAACGTCCTGGCGTTTGTCTCACAAAGGAAAAGGCTTGTGTCGCAAATTTTTTCTGCTTTATAACGGTCCATATAGGATTCGCAAAATTATTCATGATAACACTGTTGAAGTAGAAACTCTTAAATCTCGACGCTCTAAGGGAATACATCATATATCGAACGTAAAAAATTTTGTGGACTGACATACTTTTGTGAGACTAACAGTTACATGTAAACATGGAGAGTACAAGGATACCGCGCCGTGTTCCGGCGGCGGCACATACTCAAAGCAACAGTCAAGTCTGCGCGCCGCACAAGGCAGTCGTTAACCGCAAACAATTACTTCCCACGTCACGCGTACCTACAGCTGATCGAGCGCTCAGTGCGAATGCACTGACAGCCGTAAACAAATACACAGTCTAATTTTTTCGATTAAATTCAGTATAAAGCTATAGTGAATTGATAAATTATGTTATTAACGTTCAGTATTTTTCAGGATACGGTTGTATAAAATATTTAAGACCTTCAGGTAAATTCTGTGTGTGTCCGACGTTAAGAGGACTTGCTATCGAGAAATTTTCAGGAAGAATGTAATTTCGAAGAAGAAACTAATTAACTAAAAAGGTAACTATTAATTGAGTTTATGTTTCAGGTAACATATTTCCACTTAGGTACGTACTTTAGACGTAATTTGCTGCTCGCGATTACGTGATTCATACTTCGTGTTAACTGTTTTTGACAATGATTGATTAATGAACAGGATTGTTACTTATGTATATTATGCATCGCTTAGCTGCTATGCTTTTTCACTGATGTCACATTACTTTTTTATGTGCCTGCTGTGCTTATTTATTTAAATTATAATTGTCACATGATTAATTGTGCTGATATGGTTATATATGTAAGTTATACTTTGTGATTTATCTGCTTGCGCCTTCGTGTTTACTTATTAAGATTACATATGAACATTTATTTGCTTATGCTGATATGATGCTAATGACCTGTTTATTATGTAAGATACATATTTGCTGCTTTGCGTATGGATTGCATATTTATACATTGCTGTTTGTTGTCATAACTACTCTTTAATTTGGTATATAGAAATGCTGATATGCGGTGTACGAACATGGAGTTTAGGTCACACTATGGTATTAATGATAGATTGTTCGCTTGGCAAAGCCTCGTTGTAGGAATTGTGCTGCATCCACACTTCTTTACATTCTGTTCTCCACTGGTATATTTACTCGCTATTGCAAGTTTTGCTTACGCTCAGTGCTTTATATTTTAAGATAAGAAAATGAACTGCTACAATTCTACGAACGACATTGGTACAAGAAACTTCATTGAAGTCACATGAGCTGGAGGTTTTATGGAAGCTGTATAAATTTACGCTAATAGGAACGAAGCTAACGATATTACATACCAACACTAGGTTTAGACCATTGACAGTTATTACACTGCATTCTTCGTGAGCAATTGAAATAGGAAGTGACACTTACGCAAGAAATACTCCACATGTATGCTTCTGTTTTGCCATGATTCTTGAAGTGGTGTACACACTGTGAAATATTACGATCATTAAAACTCCGTACTCGTACTTACTTACTGAAAGTTATTCGAACTAAAGGCTGTTAGAGGTCATGTATGCATTTCTTTTATTTAATGATGGACAAGGTAACCAAAATGTATTTTATGATTCATAATGAGTAGAAGATTTGGGTCAGATGGATTACACAGAGGTTGTGTGTGGACATTGTGTCTTCGGATTGTATGGGATGATGAATTGAAGTTTGCTCTAGGAGATTGACTAGAGGAAAGAGTTGTTATGGAAGTGAAATCATATTGGCGATAAGGTTTATATGTGTCGACGTATTGAAGATGTATTATTGAGGTATTGAGATTGTGTGAAGTTCATGATTATTGGAGTTTTGGTGGAAAAGAGGTAAGGTAAATGATATTGATGATAAGGTTTATATGTATCGACGTAAGAGGTATTATTGAAGTATTAAGTTTATGTGATGCTGATGATTATTGAGTTTTGGTGGATAAGAGGTAAAGTAAGTGAGGAGCATATTGTTTTTGTTGGTTTATATGGAACAAGGAGGATGAAGATGGCAGACTGGAGCACTCAAGTAGAAGGAAGATTGTCTACACACACACTTTGTTAAATCACAAAGCAGTATATACTTTTTTTGGAGAGAGGAAGTATTTGCATATCTCGGCACACTGACAGTTGTTCAGCAACCGTACATTTTGATTTGGCTTGGCAAACATTGGTCTTGACATGATGACTATGACGTTGACTAACTATTATTGACTGTTATACATTGCTGCCACCACTACTTGATACACAAGTTGAACATAAAATTTTGGACAGAATTGCATTCACACAGTTAACACTATTCAATTACACAGTAGTACTTAATGTGGATGAAAGATGAGAAGTGTGTTTTGTGTGTTTTCCTTTCCTAATCCCAAGTAATTGGTACCGACCTATCTCCTAAATATTATTTTTCTTGTTTGTTGTGGCTTGCACTGACACCCATAAATATTATAGGTTTGCTGTTATATGTGTATTGTAATAGTTAATGTGACAATTATCTGATATCATTTGTCTGTTTGTTATGAATTGTATGTTTAGTGTAAGAGCATTGATAACAATTTTGTAAAAGCAATTGTGTGTGCATTCAAACTGTTGTTCGTGCTTGCACTTATTCAACATTGCTGGGTGCCACTAGGAGATGTTTAATTTCTGCTGATGAACTCCGATGAACTGGCTAATTAGTGATAGTGTATATTACGGACTTTTACCTGCACTTGTTCAACATGATGGGTGCCACTTGGAAATGTTTAATTTCTGCTGATAAACTCTGATGAACTGTCTAATTAGTGATAGTGAATATTATGGACGGTTACGTACACTTGTTCAACATGGTGGGTGCCACTAGGAGATGTTTAACTTCTACTGATGATCTCTGACCAACTGTCTAATTAGTGATAGTGAATATTATGGACTGTTACCTGCACCTGCTCAACATTACTGGGTGCCACTGATGGACTGCTTCTACTGAAATGATGTCGCTTGTTGGTGTCTGCACCTGCTCAACATTACTGGGTGCACTGATGGACAGCTTCTACTGAAATAATGTCACTTGTTGGTGTCTGCACCCGTTCAACATTGCTGGGTGCCACTGATGGAAATGTTTCTTCTGAATTGAGGTTACTTCTTGCTGTCTGCACCTGCTCAATATTGCTGGGTGCCACTGATGGAACTGGTTCTACTGACATAATGTCACTTGTTGGTGTCTGCACCTGTTCAACATTGCTGGGTGCCACTGATGGAACTGCTTCTACTGAAATGATGTCACTTGTTGGTGTGTGCACCTGTTCAACATTGCTGGGTGCCACTTTTGGAATTGCTTCTACTGAAATGATGTCACTTGTTGGTGTCTGCACCTGCTCAACATTGCTGGATGACACTGATGGAACTACTTCTAGTGAAATGATGTCACTTGTTGGTGTCTGCACCAGTTCAACATTGCTGGGTGCTACTGATGGAACTGCTTCTTCTGACATAATGTCACTTGTTGGTGTCTGCACCTGTTCAGCATTGCTGGGTGCCACTGATGGAACTGCTTCTACTGAAATGATGTCACTTGTTGGTGTCTGCACCAGCTCAACATTGCTGGATGCCACTGTTGGAACTGCTTCTACTGAAATGATGTCACTTGTTGGTGTCTGCACCTGTTCAACATTGCTGGGAGCCACTGATGGAACTGCTTCTACTGAAATGATGTCACTTGTTGGTGTCTGCACCTGTTTAACATTTCTGGGTGACACTGATGGAGCTACTTCTAGTGAAATGATGCCACTTGTTGGTGTCTGCACCTGTTCAACATTGCTGGGTGCTACTGATGGAACTGCTTCTACTGACATAATGTCACTTGTTGGTGTCTGCACCTGTTCAACATTGCTGGGTGCCACTGATGGAACTGATTCTACTGAAATGATGTCATTTGTTGGTGTCTGCATCAGTTCAACATTGCTGGATGCCACTGTTGGAACTGCTTCTACTGAAATGATGTCACTTGTTGGTGTCTGCACCAGTTCAACATTGCTGGGTGCTACTGATGGAACTGCTTCTACTGACATAATGTCACTTGTTGGTGTCTGCGCATGCTCGCCATTGCTGGGTGCCACTGTTGGAGCTGTTTAATTAATGCTGATGAAATGTTGTGAGACTGCTATTTGCACCTGTTGGCCATTGCTGGGTGCTACTACTGGAACTGTCAACTACTTGTCTATTGAACTATTGACAATATTTTATGTAAATATTTGTATAAACTGATTTTTTTGTGTATTTACTGTTTATGAAATGTTATGAGAATCTTACCTACACGTGTTTGTCATTGCTGGTGCCATTGATTGAATGATACTTGTGTAAACTATTATGTAAAATCACATGCATGCAAGCATTTGTATTCCTTATTGTATTTTATATATTAGGTTATTGAAGGGTCAGTGCAAAGCCAAAATTTTATCTGGTTATGTGATATTTACTTATTAATATTATCTTTTATTTTTGTCTGTGTTTTTTGGACGAATTTGGTGGTATTTTCACCATCAATGCTGGCAAAAATACCATAAAATTCTGGCCCGTGGAGGAGGGGCATATGAAAGGTGGCTACACTGAGCCACAGCACCAGAGATTGCGCCAAAGAGTATTATTCAGCCGCCTCCACTGGCAGTGTTCGTTGAGATGTGGTAGTGGAGAGTTCTTATCTAGAAGTCGTGGTGGAGAGTACTATTGAGATGTAGCAGTGGTGAGTCGTCGTTGAGAAGTTCCCATGGAGAGTGCTTGTTTAGAACTTTTAGTATTGTTTTGATGGGCTTGACACCAGATGTTGTTGGATTGGGGATGCTGTAATGATCAGAGTGTGCTTTTCGTCAATATATATGAAGGTAAAAATTTCCTTTTTTTTCTTAAACAATAATGCCTCTTGGTCACAGGTTCAGTCAACAAAGCATCTGGCTCGTGTTCTTGCATTAGACTGTATTTCTGGTTTCTATGTGCAATCATAGTGTTTCTGTTTTTTTTTTTAATTATTTCAACGTAAATGGCGTTTAAAGCATCTTGTCGTATTGAGGAAGAACCGTGCCAGATGTGTACGTTGAATCACACTTCCACACACAGAACAGCTACACTTGTGCCTTGTTGTTTCGTAGCTTTCATAGTTGCTGAGGACTTAATTAATTAATTGTGTTAACGGAAATTTCGTTTCATTCTTTGTTGTTATTCTATGCAGTCAGATTGCGTACTAATACCAGTCAGGGCCAACCGTTTACGAGACTGCGTAACCGGACAGTCAGCTACTAAAATTAAAAATATTTGCATTCTAAATACGAGGGCCGTTCAGAAAGTAACCTCCGGTTGATTTAAAAAAAATACACCAAGTTAAATAAAAATATTTTAATATATACATCTTACAACTACATCTTTGCACTATTTTTCTACATAGTCTCCATAGCGATTGAGGCACTTATCGTATCTCTTCACAAGCTTTGAAATTCCTTCTGCATAAAAATCACCCGCTTGTGCCCGGAGCCAGCCTGTGACCGCATCTTTGAGCTCTTCGTCGTCATCAAACCGCTGTGACCCGAGCCATTTCTTCAAATGCATGAAGAGGTGATAATCACTTGGCGCCAGGTCTGGGCTGTAAGGTGGATGGTTGATAACGTCCCACTTGAAGGACTCAAGAAGGGCCGTTGTTCTGCGAGCAGAGTGAGGACGGGCGTTATCGTGCAAAAAAACGATACCGGAAGTCAGCATACCACGGCGTTTGTTCTGTATAGCCCGTCGTAACTTTTTTATTGTTTCACAGTACACGTCTTGATTAATGGTCGTACCACGTTCCATGAATTCAACCAACAACACCCCTTTGGCATCCCAAAACACCGTTGCCACAGTTTTCTGGCAGAAAAATCTTGCGAGGCTTTTCTTGGTTTGGTAGGCGAATTTGAATGTGCCCACATCTTTGACTGTTCTTTTGTCTCAGGGTTCACGTACTTAATCCAGGTTTCGTCACCGGTCACGATTCTGTTTAACAATGGTTCTCCTTCGTCCTCATAACGTGACAGAAAGTCTAATGCAGAGGCCATTCTTTGAGTTTTGTGGTGGTCGGTAAGAATTTTGGGCACCCATCGTGCACAGAACTTACGGTAACCCAATCTTGCTGTCACTATCTCGTACAAGAGAGTCTTAGAAATCTGTGGAAAACCAGTAGACATCTCCGACATTGAGAAACGTCGATTTTCACGAACTTTTGCATCAACTTTCTGAACGAGTTCGTCAGTCACCAATGATGGTCTACCACTCCTCTCTTCATCATGAAAGTTTCTCGTCCACTTTTAAATAAACGTACCCATTCACGGACAACTCCTTCACTCATAACTCTTGGTCTGTACACGGCACAAAGCTCACGATAAATAGCTGCTGCAGAATATCCTTTGGCTGTAAAAAACCTTATGACAGCACGCACTTCACATTTGGCGGGGTTTTCTATTGCAGCACACATTTCAAACTGCCACAAAAACTAAACTAGCGCAGGTACGACGTTCACTCGACCACGGCTTGATGCCGACTGACCTGTTGAGTGCGTGAACGCACAGATGGCGTCGCTACTCCCCCCACAACCCGCACTGTGACCAATCGGAGGTTACTTTCTGAACCGCCCTCGTAATTAAGCCCCCATGCATCGTCCACTGCGGCACTCGGGGTCGTAGATGAAGTGTAAGAGCCCTAGTGTCCATTCTATTTTTCTCTACTCAGGCAGTCGTCCGTTGTATTATAGTAAATCAGATCATCGACACAAGCTGGATATTAGAAATGCCAAAGTAAACGAGCTGCTTAGAAGAATAAGGATCATGCTACCGCAGATTGTGGGCTTACATTTTCTCAAGAACAGCAAAGAGTGCAGAACAACACCAGACGGCCATTAGGACGCGATTCCCCAAAATTACCTCGCCAGAAAGTAGAAAGCCGCCGATTTAATCTCACTTCTTTGCTTTTTCCGTACACCCGTTTCAAAAAAATTCTTCACAGAAAGGATGACTCCATGATGTTTCCAACATGACAGGGGAGAGTTGCTCCTAAATTCAGGAGAAACCAGTGGAATGCACACGTAACTCCCCTCAATTTGATTATAAGACACATATTTTTAAACAAGAATTTGGCACTGGACAAAATCAGTGTTTTCAAGACTGGTCAGCCTTACGTGCCATGAAAACTTCCTATAGGCATTTCTAGTAGCTAAGATGAATTTTTAGAGTGAACAGAACTGACCTCGGTGCTCTGGTTGGGTGATGATTTGGGGTCTTATTCCTTGATGTTCTCACAGAAAGGCAGAAACGTCATGTTCAGTTATTCTCTGGGGACTGTAGGATGGCCATGACCGCAAAGTGTGCAGGCGCTCATTCGGCTTTTAAAAGCTGTGAAGCAGGTCGCTATCACTATTCCTGGAAAAATGCCCTTATCCCCATTAGAGATGTTCTTCGCCCGCCGAGATTCACAGACTGTCTTCTGCCAATAAAAGAGGCCATAGAGCCAACCCCAGCGATACACCACCCCAATGTGGGGGGAGGGGGTGGGACAAGGTTATCTTCCCAAGTACACAGCTATAGTATTCTCTCTAAAATAATTACGAAATGGCGGCAGAAAGTGAGTTAATATAGCACATCGAAACACGGCAGTAATGTCACAACACAGTCTTTGTTCTCGTATACAGGGCGTTACAAAAAGGTACGGCCAAACTTTCAGGAAACATTCCTCTCACACAAAGAAATAAAATATGTTATGTGGACATGTGTCCGGAAACGCTTACTTTCCATGTTAATGCTCATTTTATTACTTCACTTCAAATCACATTAATCATGCAAAGGAAACACACAGCAAACGAACGTACCAGCGTGACTTCAAACACATTGTTACAGGAAATGTTCAAAATATCCTCCGTTAGCGAGGATACATGCATCCACCCTCCGTCGCAGGGAATCCCTGATGCGTTGATGCAGCCCTGGACAATGGCGTATTGTATCACAGCCCTCTACAATACGAGCACGAAGAGTATCTACATTTGTTACCGGGGTTGCGTAGACAAGAGCTTTCAAATGCCCCCATAAATGATATTCAAGAGGGTTGAGGTCAGGAGAGCGTGGAGGCCATGGAATTGGTCCGCCTGTAGCAATACATCGGTCACCGAATCTGTTGTTGAGAAGCGTACGAACACTTCGACTGAAATGTGCAGGAGCTCCATCGTGCATGAACCACATGTTGTGTCGTACTTGTAAAGACACATGTTCTAGCAGCACAGGTAGAGTATCCCGTATGAAATCATGACAACGTGCTCCATTGAGCGTAGGTGGAAGAACATGGGGGCCAAGCAAGACATCACCAACAATGCCTGCCAAAACGTTCACAGAAAATCTGTGTTGATGACGTGATTGCACAATTGCGTGCGGATTCTCGTCAGCCTACACATGTTAATTGTGAAAATTTACAATTTCATCACGTTGGAATGAAGCCTCACTCGTAAAGAGAACATTTGCACTGAAATGAGGATTGACACATTGTTGGATGAACCATTCGCAGAAGTGTACCCGTGGGGCCAATCAGCAGCTGATAGTGCCTGCACACGCTGTACATGGTACGGAAACAACTGGTTCTCCTGTAGCACTCTCCATACAGTGACGTGGTCAACTTACCTTGTACAGCAGCAACTTCTCTGACGCTGACATTAGGGTTATCGTCAACTGCACGAAGAATTGCCTCGTCCATTGCAGGTGTCCTCGTCGTTCTAGGTCTTCCCCAGTCGCGAAACATAGGCTGGAATGTTCCGTGGTCCCTAAGGCCCCGATCAATTGCTTCGAACGTCTTCCTGTCGGGACACCTTCGGTCTGGAAATCTGTCTCGATACAAACGTACCGCGCCACGGCTATTTCCCCTGCTAGTGCATACATCAAATGGGCATCTGCCAACCCCGAATTTGTAAACATTGCACTGACTGCAAAACCACGTTCGTGATGAACACTAACCTGTTGATGCTACTCACTGGTGTGCTTGATGCTAGTACTGTAGAGCAATGAGTCGCATGTCAACACAAGCACCGAAGTCAACATTATCATTCTTCAATCGGGCAAACTGGCGCTGAATCGAGGAATTACAGTACATACTGACGAAACTAAAATGAGCTCTAACATGGAAATTTAGCGTTTCCGGACACATGTCCACATAACATCTTTTCTTTATTTCTGTGTGAGGAATGTTTCCTGAAAGTATATTCGTATGTTCCTCCTGACTTACATACTAGCAACTTCAAATTACTGATCCAATCTCGCTCTGTGAGGAAATTGACCGAATGGGCACATTGTACGAAGCGACAGTGTGAAGGCAAAGAAAATTTGCATGCTAGCATCATTTTCTTAATTTTCTCTTTCATACGGTCTCTGATATTTGTATTATGTGGCTATAAAGAAAAATCATTTTTCTTAAGTTTTCTTGACCGCAAATGGTAAGAGGTCATTAGTCTCCTACTGTAGTAAATCTGCAATATTTCTGGTCGTCGTTGTGGTCTTGGTGCAAAGGCTGCTAAGATGCAGCTCTCCAGCTAATGTATCCTGTGCTAGCCGGGCTCTTCAGCTCCGCGTAACCACCGCTGGCTACATCCAGCTGAACCCGCTGTTGTAATCAATCATTTGTTCCCTGCTACAATGTTTAATTCCTCCTTTACCAAAAGGACAATTTCTTGATAACTCAGGATGTGTCCTGTCTACCCATCCCTTCTTTTAGTTAAGTTGTGTCGTAAATTTCGTTCCTCCACAGTTAGATTCAATACATCCACATTACTTATGCAACCTACCCAGTTAATCTTCAGCATACTTCAGGATCAACCCACTATAAAAGTGCCTTTTCTTTTCCGAACCGGTTAATTTTCTCGTGTCATTTTCGTACTAGGTGACATTCTAAATAAATACTTACAGAAATTATTTCGTAACTCTTAAATTTATATTGAGTAACAACGATTTTTCTCTCTTTAAGAAATGATTTTCTTCCTGATGCCAGTCTGGTTTCATATCGTCAACTACCACAGTTATTTTGCTGGAAGAATGAGATTTTCACTCTCCAGGGGAGTGTGCGCTGATATGAAACTTTATGGCAACCGAGACTCGAACTCGGGACCTTTGCCTTTCGCGGGCAAGGTCCCGAGTGCGAGTCTCGGTCCTCCTTCACACAGTTTTAATCTGCCAGAAAGTTTCATATTGGTTATTTTGCTGTCGAAATAGCAAAGCTCATCTATCGATGTTAGTTCCTCATTTCCTAATCTAATCCCAGCATCACCTGACGTAATTCGGCTATACACCATAACCCATGTTTTACTTTTTTTGAAGTTCGTATCATAAGTTATTCTTAAGACATTACCGATTTTGCTTACATCTTGCAACTCTCTTCCCCCACACTGTGCCCGCCACTCGCCACGTAGAGGCTCAGTCTGCAGATGAATCGCAATTCAGTTGTCACACAATGCTACTGTCCGTCAGCGACCAACGATGTAATCTACTAACTTCGGTACTGATCTCCGTTTTGTATCAGAACGAAATTGATAGCGCTTGCAACTTTTTATTTATCGACCAAGAGCACTTTCTAGAGGCCATGAACTTAAATTTTCTGGTGAATAGTGACAGCGAGTCTCAACAACTTCATTCTGGAAAGAATATTTGGACAGTTCTTTTCAATGACCAAAACGACACTATACCTTGCATTTCAGAGATGAATGCTGAACGAGAATAGAGAGAAATCAACTATTACAATAAAATTTGTTGAGCTATTATTGTCAGATGCCTTAATTTGACAAGTCATTCTATTTAAAAGATGTAAAGTTGAATGCAATGTATTAAAAATGTCTTTCAAAGTCGTTGGCGAGGTGCCAGAGTGTCTTTTATGCTCGGATTCTCATCTGCTAAGTATTTTGCTACGTAGTAAGGGTGTACGTATAAGCTGTATTTTCGAGGATAGCTGACTGACCAAAGAGGTACCAGCATCAGAAGTGTAAAAGTTCCGATTTAAATCTTCGCATGCTTGCCTGTTAGCCAGGCGGGCAAGATACCACACATTATCATCTAAACTGGCAGGCCGCTATACTCAAATCTAAGCCAAATTGTGCCTAACCCAAGCAAGCGACAGGAGTCTTGCGTGTCTCACCGTCTTCCTGCTGTGCTACAATTGGTAGCAGTTTATTCTGTATGCTTTCAAAAAAATGGCTCAAATGGCTCTGAACACTATGGCACTTAACATCTCTGGTCATCAGTCCCCGTCCCCTAGAACTTAGAACTACTTAAACCGAACTAATCTAAGGACATCACACACATCCATGCCCGAGGCAGGATTCGAACCTGCAACCGTAGCGGTCACGCGGTGTATGCTTTCACTGTAGTGCTATGAGTATGGTTGGGAAGTTGATAACAACACCCCAGTATTACAAGACGAGGCTCAATGAAATGTAAATTCATTGTGGGTGATTGTAGGCTAGAAGAATGGTGAATTTTATTTGTCCTTTTTCTTCCTTTTCCGATTTTTGCGGGATTATTTATTTATTTCGATGCCTACGGTTTTCTCTGTAGCCTCATCCTCTTTCGACGAGTGCTGGCTGTTCTCAGTTAGAACCGTCATCAGCTCACCTCTAATACATGTTTTCTGTTGTTGTGGACTGGCAAGACAGCCAGTCCACGAGGACGGGAGGCCGAAGGTCACGCGTTTAAGCTCACGCAGGATGGCGTGAGGTCTGGAACAGGTCAAGGTCTTATAGTAGCAAAAATAGTACGTAGCTTCTGGAATACTTAACTTTAATCCATAATTGGTGAACATCGGTCTGACGGTACATGCATCACAAGATAAATAGCAATTGATAATGGCGCCTTGCTAGGTCGTAACAAATGACGTAGCTGAAGGCCATGCTAACTATCGTCTCGGCCAGTGAACCATCGCTAGCAAAGTCCGCTGTACAGCTGGGGCGAGTGCTAGGAAGTCTCTCTAGACCTGCCGTGTGGCGGCGCTCGGTCTGCAATCACTGATAGTGGCGACACGAGGGTCCGACGTATACTAACGGACCGCGGCCGATTTAAAGGCTACCACCTAGCAAGTGTGGTGTCTGGCGGTGACACCACATCTGTAGTAATGAGAACCATCTCTGAAACTTTTCTATTACACTGCAACGCCAAGTAAGGTTTTGGAAGTCTTGTTTCTGGAACCATAGTGTGTTTCAGCCAAATATGGTCCCAGTTCTACCAATTTCAATTATTTCTTGCAAGATGTTTATTGTGGGTTCGCTGAGTTCACTCTAAGCGGATGAGATTGTTGACTCTAAATTCCTCAAATGCAGTTTAGCGAACACCAATTCGTTTACCACGTTATGTTATCTATAAAGTACATGTGTGAAGTAAGAATTTTTTCTTTCGTACTAAGCGTTCTTCACAGTACGTTGCATACCGCCAGAATAAGGTTTTTAATATCAACAGAGCCTTTTTTTCCTATTTCCGTCAATGTTTGCCTTAAATTTAGATATCTCATAAACTGCTAAATGGCCTGAAGCCCGTAGCACATATTTCCATACTCTTGTCATCCACTATATCTTTCTGTTCTCTTAAAATATTTATGGAGAGAGGAAACAGCTGGTCAAAGTTACATACCTATCGTGATATGCTCGAGGTTCCCGAATGAGTGTTTAATAAGTTTTCACACACCTACCGATTAATTTGAAGGTGAGTTATAAACACACAACTTTTTCTCTGCTGGATTTCAGCGCTGTTTCGCGCCTGGAATGTACTCATCTATTCTTAATTTATCCTCCATCTCCCTTGAGTTTGGTTTGTTCGTTTTGATGATCTGAGCGTTATGATAAATGACCTGCGGTGAAACTACCTACTCAAACATGTATGTTATTAGTCAAGTTGGATTGACAGCGCAACCTGTTGACAGGTACAGCAGGCTGAAGCTAGCCAGGCCGGCGGAAAGGGAAGTTGGCCTGTCTTAACCACTGTACTTCAGTACACATGTAACCTTAGGTCTCCGTTGCCGCAGGCTGAGCAAGGTATGGGCAAAATATTTTGATACATAAAATTATAGATATTTCTTAAAAGCCGACCGAGTTGGCCGAGTTGTTATAGGCGCTTTAGTCTGGAACAGCGCGACCGCTACGGTCGCAGGTTAGAATCCTGCCTCGGGCATGGATGTGCTTGATGTCCTTAGGTTAGTTAGGTTTAAGTAATTCTAAGTTCTAGGGGACAGATGACATCAGATGTTAAGTCCCATAGTGCTCAGAGCCATTTGAACCAGCCATTTCTTAAAAACAAAATCGGTTTGTACCTCTGACTTTAAATTATGGACATATCGATAATCACCATTTAATACTGAATATTGATAGCGATAGTTTGTTGCCTATCTTTTCTTGTTTCATAGGCATTATAGTCCCCATCTGCAAGTTTCTTGCCGTTCTGACTACCATCTTTATTTGCAGTTTGATAGTAAATGTCTTACAATGAGTTTAATTTAACTTTAGGTTCAGTAGTGCAAATGAATTCTAGATTTGGACATGTATGTATCTATACTGAATATTGTGTCGTCTCCGTCTCCAGGCGCTCCTTCCCAATCCGGAAAACCGTGCGTAAGACCGAACGGCTAACCAGGCGGACGAATGCATGAGTAGTGTACGTGATGTCTTTGCCAGGGGAATCCCCGACGCATCAAGACTTAAAGAACTTTCCCGCAGACAAAATGGAACGGGGCTATAAGAACAGAGCCGAATAACGACTCAGCGTTGTTGGTTGTCCCAGTCGGTATGACGTGGAACGGCGTCCGTCGCCCTCGACAACGCCACCCTGTAACTAGTAAGAAAACACAAACTCCTCGAGTGGTTTGCTCATATTTCAGATACCGTCTATCGTGATTAATGTCAATATTCGATAGAGCAGAGCGTCAGAATGTGTAAGCCGCTCTTGCTTCCTCTTTTTATAATGCCTGATTGGATACTCAATGTTGAATATTAATAATATAAAGTATTGAATCTTCAATCCATCACCCAAGTCGTGGCTACACTATGGAATTGCGAGGATGTTAAGTTGATAAATTGTTATTCCGTCGTCAAGGCGTCGCTACGTCACGTGTTCAATAACTACACGACGTAATTCCAGAGATAACATATACTTAAGCAATGTTCAGAATGCGCCATAATCTTGCAACAAATCGATGACTGTTCACTGTTAAATAACCATGAACTCACTTTTCACTTCATAATATTCTAATAGTCAATTAATTGTCACTAATACACATGATAATGTCTATTCTGTTATGTAGGCGACGCGAACAATTAAAGTTTTAATCTAGTTTTATTAATCCTTGTAATTAATTGTCGCTACGTTGAGCACGTACACCGATTTCTCACTCAGGGAATTGATTCCGTATGCGTCAGTAATCCTGTCGTTGACGACAACTTCTGACAACTCGGCGCAATTGTACGTTCTTCGTGTTGGCGTTTGTATGTTACTAACTCGCGGCTAAAAAATGTTTTTCTGTCGGCGATCTTTCTTTTTCAGTGTTCCTGAATTTTCGTGCTTATTCAGTGTCGCGAAGACTAAGTCCCATCGTAAATCTCACACGACTTAACTTCGTCACGAATCTCCGTATCCCGTTATCTTCTTAACGGTAAAGATGACTTTGCTTTAGTATGACTTCTGAATAAATACTTCAGTCTATATCGCAAAACTTTCAAACCACGATTAGCTTAAAAGAGTCTACTAGCGCTTAGCAAGCATGCTACCATAACAATAGTACTAGAGAACGACTAGATAGCAACTGAAGCTAACACTTCCATTTCCGAGTTACATTGTAATCACATCGAACTTCCTATTCGATGCGGCTACAACTTTCTTCTATGGTAAATGTTATCTTTGACCAATTTACCATCTGGGTTTAACCTTCGTTATTATTTATTATCAATTCTTTCTTTGATGTTTTTGTTGCGTATCCTATCGTATTCTTTCATTCAGTCTCTATTTCATGATAAATATTATTATTCACATGACATTCCTGTTGATCAAATTATCACAAGCGTAAAATTTGTCGTCAGTAGCTGCCGTCATTGTCAGGATGACTAATTTTCCTACCTCTTTTACAACAAGCGATTATTTATTAGGGTTTCTGTACTTGGATTGTTACAATATCCATTAAAGCTTGTTACTTCCGTGAGTCATATCTACTATTGCAAATGATAGGTAGAAGGTGAACAATCATTTCTGCTGGTGCAAATAGTAGGTGCAAGGTGGACAACACACACATATTTGGTAACAGTAGTGAATGAGAATAGTGGAAACCACAACTCCCCGCTCAAAACTATGACGCCCAGTGTGCGCTTCTCGTACCCCCTGACTGCCTGAACCAAGAAAAGATAGATGCAATACAAAAGTAATGAGTGAACTTGGTTGTGCCAGATAACAGAAGCAGACTGACAGAGGAACATATTAAACAAAGAGTTGTGTTAATGTCCTTCAGTGATGGTTATTGGCTTCATTACTTTGGTTTTTTGTGAATTATTGATTTTGTAGTATATTTTGCTTCTTTTATTGGTTAATGTAAGTGTTTATCAGTCTTTGAATATTTGTTAATTATTTCTGTGACTTCGATCAGCTTTCTCTTAAAATTCCTGTAGATATTGAAAATACGACTATAATATCAAAACGTCAAAACCAGCCACCGTAGCATCGATGTACTCTATAAATATTAATACAGTATACATCGATATTATCAGAAATTTTCCCATCCATAGGCTGAGACGCTTCAATACTTGCGTCATAAATCGGGGCAGGCAGGCTGGAAGGAAAATTTGTACACCTCAGGTCAGCATGAGAGAGTTTGCAGGAAGCGTGTTCAAACAGACGGTGGGATAAGGCATTTAGTATTTTGCTTACCGTCTCTGCAAGCTTTTCTGAGCTTTATTGTTTCCAGAGTCGGCAGTACATGCAGTGCGGTGTCGTTGCCTGTAGTCAGACAATTATTCGCCTGATGTTTCATTTCGATGGACATTTCTACGCAGCAACAAACAAGAATTGGTGGTAATGCCGCTCCTAGCAGGCGCAACCTGGCGTAATGTTTCGTTGCAGAGTTTTCAGTTTCATAGTAGTACCTTCCTATGTATTCAAGATTCGCTCTTCAACGAGAGAGACCTTCTTCCACGTTGAAGGATCAACATCGGTAGTTCACTTATTCATCATTAAGTGTAGGGAATGACATACATTATCTGCCCAGGGGAATTCTAATTTGTATGGAGCTAGCTTTCGTTTTGGGTCTTGTGTTTATGTAATTGCATCTTACGTGGTTCTTTTTCTTATGTGTAGTCATGCTTGTTCATGGGTATTTTGTTCAGCCTGTGAAGTAAATATCTGAAGCTGGCTTCTTTCTGCACTGAACACGATAATACAAAGTGCACGGGAGAAAGGATATGACGCAAAGAGAATAGACGAAATAAACCAAAAAATACAAAAACAAACAGCACGTAACCATGAAACACACATACAAACACAACTCATCACACAACAAATCGGCAGACAGTAAGCAAAAAATGGCACATAATGACTTACAACAACAAAGTCACACACAGGTTGGGTAATATACTAAAGAAACAAGGACTCAACACAGCATACAGAACCAACAACACAATACAGAGCAGACTCGGAATAAATACCATCAACACTGACACATACAGCCAGTCCAGCATCTATCAACTTACTTGCAACTGCTGTCAATCTGTATATGTGGGCCAAACCAGATATAATGAACACCTCCGAGCACTGAAAAGCAATAGCACACACTCAAAATTTGCAGACCACCTGGTAGCACACAACCACCACCCAACAAACATTGAAACTGACCTTCACATCCCAAAAACTAGCAACAGCCTATACCAAAAATTAACGATAGAAGAAAACTACCACATCCAAAAATCAATAGCTCAAGGAAAGAAAGTACTCAATGAATACACATCACTGTGTAACAAGACCCTCTTCGCCAGAGTAGAAGAGCTATTCAAGTAACACCCACACCACACACACACACACACACACACACACACACATACACACACACACCCCTCTCTCTCTTTCTTTCTTCCTTTCCGTCTCTCTCTCTCTCTCTCTGCCCCAGTACTCAACACACACATCACACACACGTAAACCCACACAAACCACACACCACTAACGCCAAATACAATTAAAACTCGCGCGCCTCACCCAGCAGAACACGCTACGAAGCAAATGAACGCCACACAGCCCCAACAACACGTAATCGTAGCTAAAACTCCGCCTATGTTTTGAGTAATCGGAAAAAGTGCATTTCCACGCCAACACAGGCAAAGAAATAAGCCTATTTAGTTCGCCTACAAGACCACAACTTCAAAACTGTACGTTACAGAAAGAAAACGTGATACAGTCTTATTTCCGTTCCTAAATGCGTAACAAACAGAAAATAAATTACGTTTTTCTGTTTGCAGATGACAAGTTGTACATTGTGTAGCAGAACAGCTACCAAAATAAATGGACAATAACATCATGTAAGGTATGTTACTTATGCTTACACCCACTTTTCGCCAGTTAAGTTATAAATGCAACTTTTTCATAATGTTGTAAACAACACAAATGTTAATATGTTAACAACAAATTTACAGTTGAAAATAAAAAATAGAACCCACTGACGATAGCACAAAAGTGCTGAAACATGTATGGGTGAAACAAAAGAAAAAAGGTGTCTTGCATAAGGCGGAACTTCTCATCCCATTTTCTTAGCAAGCACGGAGACAACAAGAAGAACTGCACCACAAGATGTGCTGGGTAGGGACACTACGAATGTAGTGTGTGGACATTTAAGGTGAGAATGTGGGTCTCGCCGGAAACGTACGGGAGATATTGCCTGCAGTCGCGCTATTTTCTGTGCCCTCGGTGTCTCAGATGGATAGAGCATCTGCTATGTAAGCAAGAAATCCCGGGTTCGAGTCCCGATCGGGGCACACATTTTTACTTGTCCCCGTTGATATATATCGACGCCCGTCAGCAGCTGAAGGTATTAATATATAATTCTAGTTAGGAAGCGAGTGATGGTCAGGAAATATGAACGATTTTCATTCTTTTAGCGTGAAATCTTAGAAACAATAGACTGATTTACTGAAGGACAGTAAATTTTCATCGCGAACGAATAAACGAATAGATAGAAGTGAGATGTCACCTGATGTTTGAACTATCGAAACACATGTTTTTCAGAATATTATCGTGAAGATCAGGGGATGAAACAGAGGAAAGGATACACAACGCACGGTTTGGCTTCAGGAAAGTTGACAATACCAGAGAAGTAATTGCGCGGTTACATAAAGCAATACAGGAAAGAATGAAAGGAAGCAGAATATCTACATAGTATTTCTACACGCACAGAATGCATTATACAAGATAAACTGAATTTGGTAGACTTCAAATGAATGTGGTGAAGCGGAGTAAGAAACGAGTAATTTTCGGATTTCGAAAATTTGTAAGAGTGAAATACAACATTGTGTTAAAAGCGTAATAATGTAACTAAAACATTGGCAGCTCCAAATCTGGTTATTATTCAAGTCGAAAGATAGTGAAAGTGAAGTCTGAAATGGTATAATATCGTATTATGAGCAGTACTGCACCTGACTAAGAGGATTTATACGAAAACATGAGTGTAGCCATTGTCATTTGTAACTTTGCAGAACTTCCCAGTTTTTGAGCTGGTCAATGAGCCAAAAAATGATGTAACCATAGCACACCCTTCTATGTTGCATGAATCTTAACTAACAAGACGAGGCCTCGACTTTCGTATCACGGATTTGCTTCAAACTTTCTACTCTTTTAGTGGAATGTAAATGTCGTGTGACTAGGGCCTCCCGTCGGGTAGACTGTCGCCGGGTGCTAGTCTCGATTTGATACCACTTCGGCGAATTGCGCGTCGATACTCTTTAGTAGTCCATTAGGACCACATGATGAGCAAATAGTGAGGCGAATTACTAAGGCAGTGTCAGGAAAATCGCAAGAGAGCTTTTAAGTGTCGAATATGTGCCCGTGCTTTGACGACTCCGAGCACGAAATGGCGGCAGTCACACGGTTAGCATTCAAGACCTTGATTTGAATCTCGATATGTACAACTGTACAAGACTCTGGTTCGAGAAGACGTATCAGAGTCCCCACTGTGAAGAGATGGGACCAGATAAAAACTATTTTTGTTGATTTCCTGTGGTCGTCATTCTTATATTGCACTACTGCAAAGGTATTCTCGGCTAGATTGTATTGTGTTTTCTATTGTATACTAATTAAAAACAACTCTGACCCACAAATTATGTAATGTATCGTAATTTTATTACACACTCTACTGTTAGGTCCATGAGAGTCTACTGACTTATAAAGAAATGAAACAAATAGAAAAATAAAAAAAGGAAATTAGAAAAAGAGATATGTCACCAGAGGAAAAATTAATGTTATTTTTCTTGTCCAATTAGAACAGTACATTTTTCGCCTTGTAATTATTATAAAATATTTGAAAAAAAATGCCCCAAAAGCGCTAGTTCGCTCGTTCGAATCCCTTCTATTTTTTTCCTTTTTTGTTTTTTGAAAGTAGTTTTTTTCAATACCGGCCATGTCATTTATTTCATATGTATGGCTTTTTAAAAGTAAATTAATGAAGAAACAAGTGTATTTATACGAACTTTTATTGAATTTCCAATGCTATTTTGCTGTTTATTGGTTTTAATTTTTGTAATAAATTTGGTAACTGTCGGTAAGTAAACAACGTGAAAATGTATATGTCCGTCATGATTTTCGACGTCCCATAGACATGTAATTGGTTGAGGTACCCCAAACTGTTTTGCACTTTGAAGTGACGACAAACAGTGTGCGTGCGAACTTTTTCAAAATTACTAAGTTAACATTTTTGTTGTAAAATATAGATGACCTCCGGTTCTTGAACTACTGCGGATAACGAATATCATGAAGATTCAAAGCATAATGCTTTGCAAAACGTTTGTGTTATGCAGTAGTCTCCTTCAGAAAGCGGACTGTATCCACAAATCACGACGGACATTCAGTCTCTGGAGAACCTTATGCATTTTATCGTATACTTGTCGATTATCATAAACATAATAATTACAATTAGAAAAGAGCCAAATAACATTGAAAATTCAAAAAATGTTCATGTAAATCCACTTGGTTCCTTTTTCCATTACATTACCATTCAAATGTCATTTATGTGAAATAATGCGGCCAATATCGAAAAAATATACATTTCGAAAACAAAACAAAAAAAGAGAGGTACTCGATACAGCGAGATTGAACGCTGACCGCTGGACCACCGTCATCTCGAATACTGAGCGCCAATACAGCGGAACAAATTGTACGCGTGAGACTTGGCTTGCAATTGTCTCGAAATTGTCTCAGTAGTACGCCAAATATTACGACATTATGTTGTCCTAATGGACCACTAAAGCCTTACAAAGTCTGAAGTAAATCCATGACTCTAGCGTCATGGCCTCCCCTTGTAAATTAAATTTTTTGATACTGTTTTCGTTTCGTATGAAACTGGTTGTTGAGATACAGTAGCTGCTCGCTTATTGACTAGAATGGCGAAGTTTCTTGTCATATTCACAGTTTGTGTCTAATCCATGACGGAACGCGATATTCAGTTCAGTAGTCTCTGAGTATATTGCATATGGGGCATTGTGTCGGTTGCGTCGTTGATGGGAACGGGGTTACAGCGAAGTTCGGTGCCAGCACACATTCTACAACCCAGCTTAAGCAGAAAAGGACCTCACGAGGCTCTATGACCGCTTAATATTAATGGGTCAGTAGCATTAGTGTCACCTGACGACTCTCTGTATGTTGGAAATTACACTGCTGGCCACCGTAAATGCAACACCCTGAAGGAAGCATCCGAATCGAGTGAAATTTACACCATGAGTTTGCAGCGATGAGCTATGCAGCTGATTAGAATTTCAGTGCAGACGCACATCACGCGCGCCTGTGGCGCCACCTCATAGCGCCATTTAAGGCTTGGCGATTTCGACGAGTGTACGTTCGGCACGTGTGTTTACTTTGTGGTTGTTTCACAAGACGATCAGTTATGCCTCGTAGACAACAGCGAACATCTTTTGATCAAGTATCCGAGTTCGACAGAGGAAGGATAGTGGCTTACCGAGATTGTGGATTATCATACAGAGAAATCGCTAGTCGTGTTGGACGAAACCAAACAACTGTAATGCGGATATGTGACCGTCGGATGCAGGAGGGTACGACGGACCGACGTGGTCGATCGCATTCACCTCGGTGCACCACTGCACGTGCTGATAGGCAAATTGTGCGCATGGCAGTGACGGATCGCTCAGTGACATCCCGAACCATAGCACAGCACATTGCGTCTGTAACGCATCATCCAGTGTCTGCCCGTACCATTCGACGCCGTTTACAGCAGAGTGGTCTGTCCGCAAGACGTCCATTGCTTCGTCTACCATTGACGCAGAACCACAGACGTCTCCGTCGCCAATGGTGTGATGACAGACGGGTGTAGACGGCAGAATGGAATGACGTTGTCTTTACTGACGAGGCACGCTTCTGTCTGCAACACCACGATGGTCGGATTCGAGTGTGGAGACACCGTGGAGAGAGCATGCTGGACAGCTGCATTATGCACCGCCACACTGGTCTTGCACCGGGTATTATGGTATGGGGCGGTATTGGATATTACTCTCGCACGCCTCTAGTACGCATTGCCGGTACTTTAAATAGCCGGCGCTACATATCCCAGGTGCTGGAGCCAGTTGTCCTTCCTTACCTTCAGGGCTCGGCCACAGCCATATTTCAACAGGACAATGCGCGTCCACACGTGGCACGCATTGTCCAAAGGTTCTTCGTCAATAACCAGATTGAATTGCTTCCCTGGCCGGCTCGCTCTCCGGATCTTTCGCCGATAGAAAACATGTGGTCCATTGTTGCTCAACGAGTGACCCAGATTACATCCCCAGCTGCCACACCAGATGATCTCTGGCAACGTGTGGAAGCTGCTTGGGCTGCTGTACCCCAGGAACACATCCAACGTCTCTTTGACTCAATGCCGAGACGTGTGGCAGCGGTGATCTCCAACATGGCGGCTACTCTGGCTACTGATTCTGGCAGGAACCACATGTCACAGACGTCTGTAAACGTAATCATTTGATACTTGCTCAAAATGTCATCTACAAAATAAATTTTGTTCTGCTACCTCTTGTCTTTCTTGGTGTTGCATTTACGGTGGCCAGCAGTCTACATCAGAACACTATCTCGCACTTCCCCCATCGACACTGATGCAATTAATTTGGTTCTTATTCAGTGCATTATTTGGTGATTGCTCGATCGGTGGCGACATAGGTGTACTGCAAATGTCGAGTTAAATCTGCATACGTATCAAAAACTACACATTCATATACAGAAGGCTTACATATAATTTACCTAAATTATAAACCGTTACACTCCCATTGCCCCGGCTCTAACCAGCGTACCAAGTCAGTTGGCACTGTCGACTTTCCCCACCTTCAGAGACTTCCTTGCAAATCGTCTGTTGCGCTCTTGCCGCGACAGGGCGTTTCGCGGAAATAAGAGTGAAGCAATTAAAGGTATCCCGCGTCCCCTGTGAATGTGAAAGCAGTATTCAGAATTCTCAAGTAATCAGCTACAACAATGGACACATTTATGCCACAATCGATTGTTAACATTCTTCTCCTAGGATTTCAGTTTGTTTCATCAGTGAAGTTAGACGTTTCTCTTTAGGGTCTGTGAAGACTTTCTACGTAGAAGAAACAATTGAAATTGTCGAAATAAGTGTGAAGACTGGTTCGATTAAGAAAATTCGTGAAATTTTCGGGTTCAAGTATCCGGATAGAGAACTACCAGCATAGAGAAAATTACGGAGTCTGTATTAAATTGGCGTAACTACGAATCTGTGCAAAATGTCAAATTATAAAGAATACCTTCATTTTGCACACCAGAAGCTATTGCAGACATTTGCCGAAGAATTATTCAGAGCCCCGAGAAGTCTCACGTAAACTGGCCCAAAAGCGCATGTGAGTAGGAGTTGCCAGCGGATATTGAGCAGCGTTAATTTGAAGCCATATCGTGTGGGCTGCGCAGCAGCTACGGGAGAATGACATCAACGTATAGATTACAGGACTTGGCTTTTGAAAAACATCAATTATGGGTTGTTAGATGCTTTCCATTTCATCACGAGTGATGAAGCATGGTTACATCTTCTCAGTTCTGTGAGTTCACAGAACTAGAGGTACCAGACGACAGAGAACCGTAACGCTGTTTGTCGGCAACCACTGCATGAGCAAAAAGTTGGCGTTTGGTGTGGCGCTGGCCAGATATTTTTTGACACTACCCTCAAACAGCTGCATACACTGAAAGTTTTGATACATTTTGTGCTCAACATAATGAATATGAAAGATAATACAGCTTCTTCCAGTAAGATGGGCAACATGCCACACCTGTAAGGTATCCTGGAATGAGTCCATGATGCCTTCACTGAGGGACGAACTGTCAACCAATATTTATGGCCACCAAGTTCGCCGTATGTAGCAAAATGCGAGTTTTTACTACGGGGACAACTGAAAAGCAGGGTCTATGCAACAAATGCTGAACTACAAGAAAACATGAGCCGTGAAGTTGCCGCCATCGGCGTCCGAACTTCAAGCCATGTGTATCTGGATGTGCTAAGCCGTGCAGCTTAGTATGATGGTACAGGGTCACTTTCAACAACATCCATTAATTTATTTTTCACTGTATTTTTCATTGTAAATCAATGGAAAGTCCATTTCAGTTCTTCGTATCTATAATTTAATTGCATTTGCTTTACACGTGTGCAGGCTACTTTTATCTGCAAGTATCACAGCGGCCGAGCGGAGGACAGACGCAGAATGCGATGGGCTGTCGGCAGGATTAACTGGTACAAGCAACATCTCCCGTAAGAAAGTGCTGTCTCACGTTGGATGCTGGCTGCGGCGTGTTGTCGGCAGCAGCGTACGGCTGTGGGCGGGGATTGGGTGGCGGGGGGGGGGGGGGGAGGACGGAGGCAAGACTGGTGGCTAGGGCTGTGCATGGACAGAGTTAAGAAATCAGTCCCTGCAGTGACTCGGAAGTAGTCAGTTCCTGGAGTGACACTGAAGATGACAGCTCGGCACAGAGCCAAGTCCTAGAGCCTCAAGCACCTTGAGTCAATGTGGGTGGAATGATAGTTCCGCACATCAGCCATTCCTTATACAGATTTCAATTTGAAGGTCAATGAAGCTGCTAAGCACGAGTGTAACTGTGAATGGCGCGCATCCCGGCAATACAAAGGCGGCCACCTGGCGACCTTACAATCGAACGTCTCTTCTCGGCCATGGTCCACCAGGGTGAAGCTTGGTACACTTTATCTGACCTCTCTCTCACCTGCAAGTTTCAGGCATACGGATGTTAACCCACCTACCTACAGCGGTTGGAAATCATTGCCTCGGGGTTCTGTGACCAGGACACTCGTCTGTGGCAGATGTGAACTATGTGATACTGGTGTGTACCAAGTAGTCGGCCGCAAAGGCGGTATTGCGCAAGAAACTGATAGTGAGGGGACTACCACCCTTCCCCCCCCCCCTCCTCTCACCCACACACGTACAAGTGTAACTACTTTACTTCAACGATTTGATATATATAGGAATTATATGCTCGTAAAGTATTTAAAAGACACTGGTATTCAACTTTGACTGATAAGTTCTGTGGATCTTGTCCTGACATGGAACGAGCCTGGTTTAAAAATTGGGATGTCTGAGTTTTTACTTTGGATTAACAACTTATCTTTATAAACGATGCCGTTGTCCAGCTTTCAGTTGTAAGTTGCTGCGGATGTCATTCTCTTCTGGAACCGGCCTGATTCGTAACCCACGTAGTAACTGTGTACTTCTTTTTAAACTTGTGTAAAAAAACTTATATTTGTTCCTCACGCTCTAATCATTCTTCTTTTGTGAAAATTGTGCTAATGTTAAATGGTCACTGTTATAAACACTGCTTGCGTGGTGACAGCCTTTTAGTGCTTTTATTTCATATTAAGACTTCATGTTTGAACATCAAAGTTTTTCTTACTGTTCTAGTGTGTGCGTTGGAGCTATTTTAAAGTGGCACTTTAGCAACGACTGTTTGTTGTATGGTGTCTGGCGCCCGAAGACAAGAATGAATAACGGCCCCAAGGAACTGGTGTGCGGCATTGTTCTGACTGTCAGCACGGTCAGGGATGTCGAGTGGACGTAAAACAGATGGAGTGGTTGCTGTTGTCTTTCCCAGTCTGACTCGCAGACGAGGGAACGGCATCAAAAGACCTTTTTTTTTTCTTTTTTGAGTCATCAGTCTTCAGAATGGTTTGATACGGCCCACCATGATATCCTCTCCTTTGTCAACCTTTTCATGTCAGAGTTGTACTTGCAGTCTACGTCCTCAGTTACGTGCTGAATGTATTCCAGCCTCTGTCTTCCTCCACAATTTTTAACCTCCACAGCTCCCTCTAGTACATGGAAGTTGTTCCCTAAAGTCCTAACAAATGTCCTATCGTCGGTCCAATTTTCTTGTCCGTATTTCCCATGTACACGTTTTCCCATTTTCTTGTCCGTATTTCCCATGTACACATTTTCCCATTTTCTTGTCCGTATTTCCCATGTACACGTTTCCTCTCCGATTCTGCGGAGACCCTCCTGATCCCTTACGTTATCAACTCACCTAATCGTCTGTAGTACCACATCCCAAAAGCTTCGCTTCTCCTATGTTTCGGTTTTCACAGAGCACATGTTTCACTACCATACAATGCTGTGCTCGAAACGTAAGTTCTCAGAAACGTCTCCCTCCAGTTAAGGCCTATGCTTGATATTAGTGGACTTCTCTTAGCCACGAATGACGTTTTTGCCACTGCTAGTCTACTTTTTATGGCCACCTTGCTCCGTCCATCATTGGTTATTTTGCTGCCTAGGTAGCAGAATTTCTTAACTTCATCTACTTCCTAACCGTCAATCTTGATGTTTAAGTTTCACGTCGATCTCATTTCCGCTACTTCACATTACTTTCGTCTTTCTTCGGGTTGCTCTCAATCCATACACTGTACTCATTGGACTGTTCACTCCAGTCAGCAGATCATGTAATTCTTCTGCATTCCGCGAGACCGCTACGGTCGCAGGTTCGAATCCTGCCTCGGGCATGGATGTGTGTGATGTCCTTAGGTTGGTTAGGTTTAAGTATTTCTAAGTTCTAGGGGACTGATGACCTTAGAAGTTAAGTCCCAAAGTGCTCAGAGCCATTTGAACCATTTGAGCCAGTTTCACATCTGTCACATAAGAGTAGTACTAGTATCACCACTAAGAGGATGCTAAGCATGTTTGCTTTAAATACTTGCTGGAACGGTCGTGAGCGTTAGTCATCTTCGAGAGAGTACGTGACAAGTTGATATCGAAGACGCCATTATTAACACCTCATTAAGTTTGAACGAGGTCGTGTAATAGGGCAACGAGAAGCTCTATGTTCCTTCTGTGATACTGCAGAAAGATTTGACAGGAATGTAGCCACAGTACATTATTACTGGCACTAGTGGTCAACAGACTCTACGGTCTTAAGGAGACCGGGCTCCGGACGGAGATGTGGCACTACCGTGCGGGAAGACCATCGCCTTCAGCACATGTTTCTGGCTTATAGTACTGAGACTGCAGCAATATGAGCAGCAGTTAGCACCACAGTGACACAACGAACTGTTACAAATCACTTACGACAAGGACGTCTCCTAACCAGACGCCCAGCAGCGTGCTTTCCACTGACTCAAAACCATCGCTATTTGCGACTTCAGTGGTGTCAAGTGAGAGCTCATTGGATGGGAGGTTGGAGGTCTGTTGTGTTTTCCGATGAGGACTGGGTCTGCCTCGGTACCAGTGATGGCAGTGTTTTGGTTATGAGGTGTCCAGTTGAGGGCCTGCAACCAACCCGCCTGCGTGCTGGGCTCACAGGAGCTACACCTAGAGTTGTGGTCTGGGGTGCGATTTCTTATGACAGCAGGAGCACTCTCGTGGTTATCCCACACATCCATACGGTAAGTTTGTAAGCGAATCTGGTGATTCGATGTGTTGTGTTGCCATTCACGAACAGCATTCCTGCCAGTCAGGGTACCCGAGCGGCTCTAGGCGCTACAGTCTGGAACCGCGCGACCGCTACGGTCGGAAGTTCGAATCCTGCCTCGGGCATGGATGTGTGTGATGTCCTTAGGTTAGTTAGGTCTAAGCAGCTCTAGGTTCTAGGGGACTGATGGCCTCAGAAGTTAAGTCCCGTAGTGTTCAGAGCCATTTTTTGAACAGCATTCCTGGGGATGTTTTCTAACGAGATAACGCTCGCCCACATACCGCTGTTGTACCCCAACATGATCTACAGATTGTAGACACGTTTCGTCGGTGTGCTCGATCACCAGGTCTGTTTCCAATCGAGTACTATGTTAAATTATCGGACGACAACTCTAGCGCAATGCACAATAAGGGAAGACTGTCCCTGTATTGACCAATCAAGTGCAACAGGCATGGAACTGCATCCCGTAAACTGACATCAGGCACCTGTGCAACACAATGCATGCAAGTTTGCGTACTCAACAGTCTGGATGTTACGGCTGTAATTAATGCACCAGCATTACACATTTTCTGTGATTACATTAACGTGTGATCTTCTAATGTTAACCACTTATACACTATAAGACGTCGTGGTCTCCTGACCTTCATTGCTTACATATTCCGCCCTCACAATCATATTCCGCATATCAAGACGCTTCGTGAGAACCCAAACTCGATAATATAAAGTCAATGCTGTATGAATTCATGTAAACAATATGCAAATAACTAATAAATCGCAAGTGCGCAGCATGGTTGAAATACTCGAGGCTGGCGTACATACATACACTCCAGACACAACGGTCACAGGAGGTTTTAGTTCGAGAGAGGCAACCACACGCCAGGAGGCCAGTCCCAACCCATCTACATCGGTCGGTGACCATCCGTGGAGCGGAAAGGAGGAACGACCCCATGTTCGGCTTAAAAGCAAATTCCACTACATTGTGTGGGAGCGGCCAGCCTACGCATTCTTTACACGTAGCATGCAGTTTCAGAGATTCTCACAGGGAGACAGCAAACGCTAAACGCCGATACTACAGATTTCCGGATTGGTCGCCTTAAACGAAACGTCATTCTCCCATTTTAGAAGAGCAATGCTGATTGGCAGACGATATTTCTGACACCTTGAGATGAAGGAGTAATGGAAGAGGCCGAAAGATATACCCCTTCACCTCTGGCGTGGAGAGGCGCCGTTCCGTTGTCACTCTTGGAGCGAGGAACAAGTCTCTCCTCAGTACTTCACTGGGAGAGCACCTCTGTCGAGAGCGAATCGAAGTGCCACTCTCTATATTGAGTCATTGCGATTAAGGGTTGTTCACTGTGTTGGCCGACACACTTATTGTGCGGTGTGAATGGACAGAGTTATAGCTAAATGCCTGCGAGCGAATTTTTGAGTGGCATCACGGGGGACTGGTTATCTGACAGGTGTAACACACCAATATTTAGACTAGGGGCAAATAGGAATCCTTGACTTAATCAAGGCGTAGGGAGAGTTTGATTGCCGAAGGTCAATCCAGATGGAATGAGAGTTATCTTATTTGTCACCAGCGAGTGGCGCAGATGGCAATCATCACAGCTTACGGTATTGTGCGCTACAGCTATTGCGAGCCCCATATTTCCTCCACAACAGTACGCTTCACTGCGTTTCACACACGACAGCCTTGACCGTATCTATGTAGCTACATTCTAAAGGATAATTATTCAAGTTGAGTAGGTGCACCTCTCAGCCATTCTGCCAAGTCAACAACAATCTTAAACTTTGTATAGACATTTCATTAGCGAATCCTATCCTTGAGAGGTAACTTCACATTCCGAAAAGAACCAGTATATAATTTGTTCAATTCATAACTAAAAGTGCCATTGTGAAATCTCAGAATTTTTGCAAAATATATAATAACTCCAGTTAGTTTCATTTTTTTCTTACGCTAACTAGCACTATCCCAGTACCCAAGTATCCCACTAGTAACGTAAGAAATTTTGTTAATTTTTGTGTCATTTCCTTACAGTGGACGACTCCAGAAGATATTTATTGCTGAAAGTTTTTCAGGCATTTATCTTTAGAACGTTAGGAGCGTCTGTCTGACTTCTGTAGTAGTGCGGGGGTGGAAATTGCATCTTGCAGGAGCCATAGGGTAAACGGTACATCACAGATTAATCCATTGCGCAGAATAACAGAATCTCAGATCAACCTCACGCTCACAACACATTACCTACACTAAAATATTCCAGGAATTTCGTTACTCTACATTAATAATTTCTTGGTGTTGCGATATTTTTCCGTTAGTGTAGATATGACGTAGCATTTGCAGTTGCATCAGATTTCATCAGTAGGATTAAATGCTACGAAAGCTATGAGGACCTGTAATAGCCATTTTATTCGTTAAAGACAAATCGTGAAGGAGATTCTCCTTTAACTAGTGCTCATCCTACATTTAATGATTTTACTCCAACTCTTCAATCTGTGCGCTGAGTTTGAGTTGCAGATAACCAATAATTGGTTTGAGAAGGAACTGATATCATACTCATGTAAGTCCCAAGGTTTCTTAAGAACATTCTCACCATGTGAACGCCTTGTGTTGACCGTGAGAGCCGTTGTGGACCCGTTAAAGTAAACCAGTTATCGACGGCCCAGTGGACCACGATAATATCTTCTAGTAATTACCGGGTTTCCCGACGAATCTCCTTTACCACGGTAAAATATCGTTATCACCTCAAAAGCATGATGACGCGAAGAGTGAATCGCAGACTGTTCAGCGAGTAGAACTAATGTGTGACTGTGGTATTTCCTGATAAGTGATTGCAATTATTCAGATGTTACGCGGTAAAAGAATGCAACATTTGTCCTCTATCGCTTCAGCTAGCATGCAACTGTGTATGTTTCCTCATTAAGTGTAACAATTTATTTTGTATGTAAAATATGGTTGATCATATTCACATTTTTACACAACTTTTATCTTTTAGTAACCAGGGTAAAACATTACAGTGCAATGTACTGTGATTCTTACTACTCAACCAGTGGCAAATTTGCATTTCATGGGCTGTGTATTTAAATAATATGTTTGTCGTCAACTTTACGTAGCACCAGATGGTAGCTTGACTAACAATATGTTGAGCAGTGTTTCATGGTTATACTTAGGCCATACTCTCAAAGTATATGTTTACCAAAATTCACACCAAACTGTGTGATTCGTGTTGTGACATACTATTAATTTTCTTCTATATTCCTCCTATATTTTTCAATTTTTCCACGCGGAAGAGTAATTTCATCTGTTGCATTTGCTATAGGATATAACTCTTACTCTGTAACTATTGGATAAGCACATTAATCGTTTGCCTTATCACGAACTACGCCGCTGTCTGTAGTATAGTTGAATCGCCAGAAGACTGTTGTAACTTGCTGGAAGTTCTGCATAGAATCGACAGTTACTGCAAGGACAGGTTTCGTAGACCGAGAGATGCATTATTTATTTATTACATCATTTGCAATAATTACCCAGGAACAGAAGCAGCCCTAAAATACGAACAAGTAGCCGAAGCGAAATGACCATATAAAAATAGATCTCGGGGAAAGGCGACTGTCATATGCCCGCTTACCAGCCCTAATTTCTCCTATCTGCTCTTTGCAGCCTTTACGCGAAATATTGTCTCATGGCATCAGAATCGGAACACCATGAGCAGAACATGGTGGTTCTAAAAAAATTTCTAAATTGTGTTTTATATATGGACTTCTTCTAGCCGGAAATTCCCATCAGTTCACGACCTCCGTAGTGCTTGTGTGGTGATCGAATCCGCGGGCAGAAAATCTAGCAGCACGCCTCTGAGCTGCTTCTTTGTCTTCCTTTAATCCGCCTGGTAGGCTTCCCAAACACTCTACTCGTGGAGTAGTATTCAGAACGTGACGCATTAGTGTGTTTTACGGGATCTCTTGATGAGCTAAACTTTACAGAAAAATTTCCCCAATATACTGACTTCTACTATTCGGCTTTCCTATTACCGACTTTACGTTCTTCTTCCATTTCATATCACTGCAACGCAACGCCTAGATAGGTAGCTGTCGTGACTGTGCCAAGCAGAACACCGCTAACACCGCATTCAAACATTACGGTGTAGTGTCTTCTACTCAACTGTATTAACACACATTTTTCTACATTTAGAGCAAACAGCAATTCATCACACCAAGCTGAAATTGAATATAAGTCATTTTGTATTCTCGTGTAGTCTCATAACGGTGACACACAGCGTCATCAGCAAGCAATCGCCATGCTCACCATATCAGACGGATCATTTACGTGTGTAGAAAACAAGAGAGGTCTTATCACAGTTGGGGGCCACTCCTGCCGATAACGTTGACTCTGATGCGCACTCGCCGTCTAGGACAACGTACTGGACCTGTTACTTAAGTAGTCTGCTTGAGCCTTCGGTAACAGCCTGTAGTGAGAAACTGTATCAAATGCTTTCAGGATATCTGGGAATATGGAATGTGCGTGGTTCGCAGGAAAACTATGAGAAAACGGCAAGCTGAATTTCTCACGAGTAGTGATCTCTAAATCGCCGCTGATTTGCTGACGGACACTTTTCTGCCTTAAGTTTCAGTTACTAGATTCGAATTTAGAATATGATCAAGCATTATGCGGCACACATATGTTAAGGACATTGGTGTACAATTTTGCTGATCTGTTCTTTTACACTTCTTATACAATCTACTAAAATATTAAATAAATAAATGAATAAATAAAACGACGCATCACGAAGGAATTTTCCGAATGGGACGATAATCGGTATATGGGACGTACGTGTACACAAATGACAAGCAGTAAAAACTCTCGCCGTGTGCGGGAGGGTATTATCTTTGAAATTTATACTCACGATGGCTTGCTATGAGGGATATCAAGAGCGGTTGTAGAATATCTTCGACGTACCGCTGTGCTGTTACGGTGCCGCGGATGAGAACCAAAGTGATCCTGATATGAAATGAAGTGGTACACCAGACAACCACGCCTGGTTGTCGGGCCGTATGGCAACTGACAGACAAGTTGGTACCCGCTGTTCGGAGCTGGTCCAGACACGTCATCTCTGAGCATCGGCACTCAGTTCAAAGTGGAACTCATCTCTCGAGACAACTTTACTTCCATCAATGAGATTCCAGGTCCCAGTGACCAGCGAACGTGTGTCTGGAGACGCCTTGGACAGTGGTAGGACATCATCCTGTTACCCACCATACGGCCAAACAAACAGGAATAGAAACCCGAAGCAGAAAGATATTTAGCGAGTCATGGAATGTCTATCGAAAAGACAATTTACACTCCCTAGTAGGGGGAGTGTTCGATGTAGATGCAAATATACACTCCTGGAAATTGAAGTAAGAACACCGTGAATTCATTGTCCCAGGAAGGGGAAACTTTATTGACACATTCCTGGGGTCAGATACATCACATGATCACACTGACAGAACCACAGGCAACAGAGCATGCACAATGTCGGCACTAGTACAGTGTATATCCACCTTTCGCAGCAATGCAGGCTGCTATTCTCCCATGGAGACGATCGTAGAGAAGCTGGATGTAGTCCTGTGGAACGGCTTGCCATGCCATTTCCACCTGGCGCCTCAGTTGGACCAGCGTTCGTGCTGGACGTGCAGACCGCGTGAGACGACGCTTCATCCAGTGCCAAACATGCTCAATGGGGGACAGATCCGGAGATCTTGCTGGCCAGGGTAGTTGACTTACACCTTCTAGAGCACGTTGGGTGGCACGGGGTACATGTGGACGTGCATTGTCCTGTTGGAACAGCAAGTTCCCTTGCCGGTCTAGGAATGGTATAACGATGGGTTCGATGACGGTTTGGATGTACCGTGCACAATTCAGTGTCCCCTCGACGATCACCAGTGGTGTACGGCCAGTGCAGGAGATCGCTCCCCACACCATGATGCCGGGTGTTGGCCCTGTGTGCCTCGGTCGTATGCAGTCCTGATTGTGGCGCTCACCTGCACGGCGCCAAACACGCATACGACCATCATTGGCACCAAGGCAGAAGCAACTCTCATCGCTGAAGACGACACGTCTCCATTCGTCCCTTCATTCACGCCTGTCGCGACACCACTGGAGGCGGGCTGCACGATGTTGGGGCGTGAGCGGAAGACGGCCTAACGGTGTGCGGGACCGTAGCCCAGCTTCATGGAGACGGTTGCGAATGGTCCTCGCCGATACCCCAGGAGCAACAGTGTCCCTAATTTGCTGGGAAGTGGCGGTGCGGTCCCCTACGGCACTGCGTAGGATCCTACGGTCTTGGCGTGCATTCGTGCGTCGCTGCGGTCCGGTCCCAGGTCGACGGGCACGTGCACCTTCCGCCGACCACTGGCGACAATATCGATGTACTGTGGAGACCTCACGCCCCACGTGTTGAGCAATTGGGCGGTACGTCCACCCGGCCTCCCGCATGCCCACTATACGCCCTCGCTCAAAGTCCGTCAACTGCACATACGGTTCACGTCCACGCTGTCGCGGCATGCTACCAGTGTTAAAGACTGCGATGGAGCTCCGTATGCCACGGCAAACTGGCTGACACTGACGGCGGCGGTGCACAAATGGTGCGCAGCTAGCGCCATTCGACGGCCAACACCGCGGTTCCTGGTGTGTCCGCTGTGCCGTGCGTGTGATCATTGCTTGTACAGCCCTCTCGCAGTGTCCGGAGCAAGTATGGTGGGTCTGACACACCGGTGTCAATGTGTTCTTTTTTCCATTTCCAGGAGTGTATGATCTCTATCGCGGTCGAAGTTGAGTTTGACAGTGAAGTTATCTGATCACGTATAACAGGTCTTCGTGAAACCAAGTTAACTGTAACAGTTCTAGAGTCGTTCAAGGTAGCACGTAAATACCCAGATCATGCAATACGTGCAATACAAGTTGGAGGTGACTTAACCAACCGAGTAGAGACGTCTGTGGATTCACTGAGGAGGGGGGGGCGGAGGGGGGGAAGGGGTACAGACGGTCTTGCGAAGAACTTTTTAAAACGTTTTTTAAAAACTGTGTTGAACAGGTAGCTCTTTAGATAACACGCAGTGGAAATATGTCAGAGCTTGTAGCTACAAACAGACCGGACCTTCCTGACAGCGTCAGTGTAGAGACACGTTTAGACATCTTGGTGGCACTATAGCAATTACGGCTGTGAAAGTTAATAAGTCAGTCAAGAAGGCTAGCAGAATGTTTCTGCTAGGAAGAGCAAATAAGCGGTTGTTAGTATCTCACATATCCAGTGAGATGGACGCAGAGATATATGGACAAAGTTTAAACAGATTTCTAACCGTGGGCTGAAGAACTATGTAGCTAGTAAGTGGATTAAGGACGGAAAAGACCCACTATCGTTTAACAACGAAATTCAGAAAATGCTGTGGAAGTAAACGCTGTTGCACTCACGGTGCAAAAGAAAATGGGGACAAGCAAGTAGAGAGACACATACGTCTGTTGAAAAATCTACGCGTGAAGCATACAACTGCTATTACCGTCAAACCTTAGCAAAAGATCTGGCGGAGTAAGAGAGACAACTCTGGTCTTACATAAAATCTCTAAGCAGGACTAAGGCTTCTGTCCAGTTATTCGTTGACCAGCTTGTTGTGGTAGGTGCAGACAGTGAAACGAAAGCCGGTTTCTGATTTCGATTTTAGGAAATCGTCCACGCAAGAGAATCAAACACCCTGTTGTTTAACCATGGAACGGGCTCCCGCATGAACGGCGTGGTAATAAGCATCTATGGCGTAGAAAAACAATTGCAAGAGTTGAAAACAAATTAATTGCCGTGTCCGGATAGGATACTATTTTGGTTTTACAAAGAATAGTACTCTACGGCACTGTCCAATGCCAAGTCCGAAGTAACTGGAAAAAATGGTCGGGTGACTCCTGTATATAAGAAGAGTAAAAGAACGGAGACAGCAAAATTGCAGACTGGTATCCCTAAAAACATCGGTGTCTTGCAGAATCCTTGAAAATATTGTGAGTTCGAATACAACAACTTTTCTTGATAGCGAGAACCTTATTTCCACGAATTACCGCCGATTCGGAAAGCATCGCTCATGCGTAGCTCAGACTGCCATTTTATCACATGATACATTACGAACTATGAATTAACGACAACAGGCAGATTCCGTGTTTCTAGATTTCAGGAAACCATTGGACACGGTGCCACTCTGAAGACAGTACGAGTATATGGAATACGATCCCAAATACGTGAGTGGTTGGACGATTCTTAAGTGACAGCAGGAAGTATATAGTCCTCGAGGGCGGGTGGTCTTAAGAGACAATTGTATCGTCAGGAATGCTCCAGGACAGTATGACAGAAGCCGACCTCGGGCAAGATCAGTTTAGATTCCATAGAAATGTTGGAACATGTGAGGCAACACTGACCCTACTACTTATCTTAGAAAATAGATTAACGAAAGGCAAAGCTACGTTACTACCATTTGTAGACTTAGAGAAAGCTTTTGTCAATGTTGACTGGAATACTCTCTTTCAAATTCTGAAGGTGGCAGCGAAAGGCTACTTACCAGATGGCAGTTATAAGAGTGGAGGGGCATGAAAGGGGAGCCGTGGTTGGGAAGGAAATGAGACAGGGTTGTAGCCTATCTCCGATGTTATTAAATTTCTATACTGAGCATGCAGTAAAGGAAACAAAAGAAAAATTCGGAGTAGGAATTAAAATCCATGGAGAACAAATAAAAACTTTGAGGTTCGCCGATGACATTGTAATTCTGTCAGAGACAGCAAAGGACCTGGAAGAGCAGCTGAACGGAATGGATAGTGTCTTAAAAGGAGGATATAAGATGAATATCAACAAAAGCAAAACGAGGATAATCGAATGTAGTCGAATTAAATCGGGTGATACTGAGGGAATTAGATCAGGAAATGAGACGCTAAAATAGTAAATGAGTTTTGCTATTTGGGGAGCAAAATAACTCATGATGGTCGAAGTAGAGAGGATATAAAATGTAGACTGACAAAGGCAAGGAAAGCGTTTCTGAAGAAGAGAAATTTGTTAACATCGAGTATATATTTAAGTGTCAGGAAGTCGTTTCTGAAAGTATTTGTATGGAGTGTAGCCATGTATGGAAGTGAAACATAGACGATAAATAGTTTAGACAAGAAGAGAACAGAAGCTTTCGAAATGCGGTGCTACAGAAGAATGCCGAAGGTTAGATGGGTAGATCACATAACTAATGAGGAGGTATTGAATAGGATTGGGGAGAAGAGGAATTTGTGGCACTACTTGACTAGAAGAAGGGATAGCTTGGTAGGACATATTCTGAGGCATAAAGGAATCACTAATTTAGTATTGGAGGGGAGGGTGGAGGGTAAAAATCGTAGGGGGAGACCAAGTGATGAGTACACTAAGGAGATTCGTCAGGATGTAGGTTGCAGTAGGTACTGGGAGATGAAGAAGCTTGCACAGGATAGAGTAGCATGGAGAGCTGCGTTATACGAGTCTCTGGACTGAAGACCACAAAAACAACATATTTAAATGATGTGGCGGACGGGATGAACAACAACCTGCGGTTATTTGCTGATGATGCTGTGTTGTACGGGAAATTGTCGAAGATGAGTGATACAAGATGACTTATACAAAATTTCTAGTGGGTGCTATGAATGGCAGCTAGCTCTAAATGTAAGTCAAGACAAAATTTGTAGCTGGTGTGATACATGCGAACTAGGGTAAATGTTGGAAAAGAAGCCCATAATGTTCAGATACAGAGTTACTAGTATCCTGCTTGACACCTTCACGTCGTTTAAATAATTGGGTGTGAAGTTTCATAGCGATATGAAGTGGAATGAGCATGTTATGATTGTAGTTGGGAAATCGAATGGTCGACTTCGGTTTATTGGGAGAATTCTTGGAATATGTGGTTCATACGTAAAGGAGACAGCATAGATCTGATGCACGCCCGCACACGGCGACGGCTTCTGCTTTTGGTCTTCGTGCTCGCCAAACACTACCTCGGCCAGCGACGTCGCCAAGTCTCTCCCCACTTGAGAACATTTGAGCATTACGGGCAGGCCCCTCTTCTCGGCTCGGGATTTTGCGATGTAACCTGCAAATTAGAACTGGTTCTATAACTCTCAGAGGGACATCCAGCGACACTATCCATGAATTCCCAGCCGCGGTGGAACAACGCGTTACTGACGTGCTCAATTTGTGAGGCTCTTTCTCTTGAATAAATCGTCGTATTTTTCTGAAACTGTAAAAACTAGTTTGTCTGTACATGTACGTCACATGTACCTAATTTCGTGTCATTCGGACAGTTCCTTTGTGGTGCGTTGTTTTATTTCTCGTTTTATTTATTTATTTTTTAGAATTCATATGATATGTGCATAATGTATGCGCTTGTTTTCATTCACTTGTGACTTTGCGCTAGGCGAGAAATTCGCGACAGGAGCAAGCTACGTAAAAGACTAATGCCGAAGAGTACTTCTTGTAAACCGAATTGGGATTCCATCGTACCTGGTGACTAATTTGTTTTCAACTCTTTCTGTTGCTTCTCACCGCCAGTGATGCCTACTTCTGTGTTATTCATGGGGACTACTGCAAGGGGTCCAACGATGATATGTCTGTGCGATCCTCCTGCGTGAGTGTCTATTTTATGCTGAATTTAAAATTTCATCTTTCCTTATACTGTCTTCTGTTGCGCCACCAGAGTGGTCAAAGGCTGACGGGATAAAAGTCTGCTAACCACATTGCAGTTTCACGTAGGACCAGAATTTCGTTCGGTTCTCGACAAGGTCTTTCACTATCACATCACGCTGGTAGTTGTATATTTTGCGCATACGTTTTTTTTTTTTTTTTTTTTTTAGAGATACATGAATTTTTACTGGTGTGAAAATACCGTCTCCTTTCTTGACCAAGGAGTGCAACAATCTGCGCTTCCATAGTATTTTGCAAGTTTTGTTATTAAGCCACGGCGGGTCTTTTCCCTCCTTAATACACCTTATCGGCAGGTACTCCTCCATAACGCGTTTTAAGAACGGTTTAAACCCTGACCGTAATTTATTTAAGTTATTATATTTAAAAGAAGTGTTGTCCATTTATTGTCTAAGTAGCTAGCAATTAAGACACAAAGAAATTACAGATAGTGGCTACTAGCTGACATTGACTGAAATGAATGGGGAAAGTTGAAAGTTTGTTACGGGCCAGGATTCGAACATGGGGCACCTGCTTACTAGGCAGATGCAATGGCCAGTAAGCCATCCAGACAGAGTGGTCATTGTAACTGCACGGACGACACCAGCACGCCTCCCGTCAGATCCAAATTCTCAACTTACTCACACATTGCTGCTGTAGTGCCCCTTGCCCACGTCCGAAAGAACAGACGCCGCTTATATATAGCTAGCAACTGGTTATCTGCTCTCTCTACCATAAAAGCTCTACTAGCCTTCTAGATGGATTTATGAATTTTATTAACCATCATCGCTGTGATATCGTGATTATTAATCCCTATACCTGTACTGACACTATCGTTAATTTTCAGTGCTGTTCGTGTGTGAGTTGCTGAAGTAGCTGCTCTAGTCAGTTTTCGAAAAATGTGTTCAAAAATTACTTCACATGGCTGTCTATTGACCTCTAACGATAAAGGACATTAAAAGGAGACCTACTAGATTTCATGCGCACAGCCGTAAGAGCTCCAGTTCTTTATTACTTCGTGCGTATACCTCTTGGATATCTTCCAACCAAAGCCACGTCGATACTCAGAGCTCTGCCGAAACTCATGCGGCCACGAGTAATGATGGCCCTGAGATACTTATTTGCTGGGCAGCAAAGAAACTTATCTGAACTTCTTAAAAGTTATTGAGGGACAGAAACCGTGGTCCGGTGTTCGAAACTATCTCATTTATTCGTGCATCAGTGAAAGCAGGAAACGCTCCGAGAACTAATAAATGCACGATCCACAGTCCGCGACTTATTCAGGCTGAAACTACTATCTCAATTTATTAAATACTTCTCCAGACAAGATGCTGCGGCTTCTTTCAAAATGGCGCTGCAAAAGGATGAAGCCCGAATTTTGATGTTGTCTCACACTACAGAGTAAGCAGTGAGGAGGATTGTGGAAAGTAGATGTTCTGTCAATAAAATTATTCAGGGTATGTGACTGCATTGTCAATATGATGTCAGTAAGTTCTTCTGTGCATCAGTTGTCCGCGGTGATGTATAAAATGGCAAACTAGCACTGCACCTGGTAGAATTTTCCCTTACTTTGCATCAAACGAGTGTTCGCAGAACCAAGAAGAACTACCGTTATCAACAGACAGCGGAAGTTCACTTTGACATAGTGTGTGATGGGAAACAAGCCTATCTTTGAAGAAAGCATTCTTACGCAAGGGAAACATAGTATTCACTTAAACCTATCTGTCTCATTAAGTGAACTGATGTCAGAGCTGAGGAAGATCTCCAGAAAATAGGTGAAGAAAGGTGACACTTGTGTTCCATGTTTGTGGCGCCCATCTCATTTGGCCAGATGAATCTGCCCCGCGAGTGTAGGTCTGTCATTGATGAACCTGGTAATCAAGGAAGGCAGGATTCAGTTACGATTGTGGGCCGGTCCGTAATCAGTTAGTGTTGGTTCCCTTTTGCAATTACACACATTTATTTTAAAACGATAATTCCAGACTCAGCAATAAATAAAGATATCACACTTTATTAATAAAGGAATAAACAACTGTGTAATTAATAGTGCTTTCAGTGCGTTTCAATTTAGCAAATGAACATAAAATACAGACACAGCAAATAATATTTTAAAAACAAGCCAATGTGATCCCGGTTAGAATTTTAAGGCAAGTAACCACAGTCACGTCTGAAGGCCTTCAACGCCAAGAACGGCAATTATAAAGAAATTTAAGAAACATATTGTAAAACAGCAATGCAAAAGCAAGGTTAATTTAAAGAGGCAGGCAACTGATCACCAAACGGGTGAGACAAAATGATGGTAAACTTGGTAGAGCAACGATTTAAACCTGCTGTGGCATGGTATTCTGCTTATATAGGCGCTGCAGCTGCGGCGGAACCTTGCAGACCCCGAGTTAGGCAGCTCAGAGGAGCTTAGGTTCTCCATGGAGCAATGACGTCAGGGGGTGCGAGGGGCCGGCGCTACGTTTCAAACTGTGCCTTCTCGCAAATGTCAAAATTGGGCCTTTCTTCCGTTCTTTGTTAAAATCGTTGGGATTTACTCTAATCTTGACCACCTCGTTTGAAAAGATCCCTGTACGCTATGAGCCAAGACTGCTGTATTTTCAATTTGTATTTTATGTTAGGTTTTTAGACAGTATTCAGATACCGTGAACTTCTCATGTTCCTTTGCTTAATACGTCTCATGTGTTTAGCACAATGCTCAGTAACTGAGAAAATAGTTTGACCTACGTGCATGCTGCTGCATTCACTGGGACGCCGGGCACACCAGGCACTTGAAGAACGATGCTGGTATTAATGGGGGAGTGAGCTGGACCTCTTGTCTTTGTACATATCTCTGCAGCACACCTCCTATCTTGCTGCTTGTTGCCCTACATTATGGAAAGAATGCTGCCGCCTTGAACCCTTGACAGTGGCATCTGAGGGCGTTTGTAATTATTTTCTCTGCTGTAATTATTTTCTTTTAACAAGCATCTCAAATGCTGCGAGGTGTTGGCGGTGATGGTGGTCACGTTGTCGTCGTCAAAAATAGAAAACTTTTCCGGCCGTTTTCTTGTGTACAGAGTGGTGAAAACTACACTCCTGGAAATTGAAATAAGAACACCGTGAATTCATTGTCCCAGGAAGGGGAAACTTTATTGACACATTCCTGGGGTCAGATACATCACATGATCTCACTGACAGAACCACAGGCACATAGACACAGGCAACAGAGCATGCACAATGTCGGCACTAGTACAGTGTTTATCCACCTTTCGCAGCAATGCAGGCTGCTATTCTCCCATGGAGACGATCGTAGAGATCCTGGATGTAGTCCTGTGGAACGGCTTGCCATGCCATTTCCACCTGGCGCCTCAGTTGGACCAGCGTTCGTGCTGGACGTGCAGACCGCGTGAGACGACGCTTCTTCCAGTCCCAAACATGCTCAATGGGGGACAGATCCGGAGATCTTGCTGGCCAGGTTAGTTGACTTACACCTTCTAGAGCACGTTGGGTGGCACGGGATACATGCGGACGTGCATTGTCCTGTTGGAACAGCAAGTTCCCTTGCCGGTCTAGGAATGGTAGAACGATGGGTTCGATGACGGTTTGGATATACCATGCACTATTCAGTGTCCCCTCGACGATCACCAGTGGTGTACGGCCAGTGTAGGAGATCGCTCCCCACACCATGATGCCGGGTGTTGGCCCTGTGTGCCTCGGTCGTATGCAGTCCTGACTGTGGCGCTCACCTGCACGGAGCCAAACACGCATACGACCATCATTGGCACCAAGGCAGAAGCGACTCTCATCGCTGAAGACGAAACGTCTCCATTCGTCCCTCCATTCACGCCTGTCGCGACACCACTGGAGGCGGGCTGCACGATGTTGGGGCGTGAGCGGAAGACGGCCTAACGGTGTGCGGGACCGTAGCCCAGCTTCATGGAGACGGTTGCGAATGGTCCTCGCCGATACCCCAGGAGCAACAGTGTCCCTAATTTGCTGGGAAGTGGCGGTGCGGTCCTCTACGGCACTGCGTAGGATCCTACGGTCTTGGCGTGCATCCGTGCGTCGCTGCGGTCCGGTCCCAGGTCGACGGGCACGTGCACCTTCCGCCGACCACTGGTGACAACATCGATGTACTGTGGAGACCTCACGCCCCACGTGTTGAGCAATTCGGCGGTACGTCCACCCGGCCTCCCGCATGCCCACTATACGCCCTCGCTCAAAGTCCGTCAACTGCACATACGGTTCACGTCCACGCTGTCGCGGCATGCTACCAGTGTTAAAGACTGCGATGGAGCTCCGTATGCCACGGCAAACTGGCTGACACTGACGGCGGCGGTGCACAAATGCTGCGCATCTAGCGCCATTCGACGGCCAACACCGCGGTTCCTGGTGTGTCCGCTGTGCCGTGCGTGTGATCCTTGCTTGTACAGCCCTCTCGCAGTGTTCGGAACAAGTATGGTGGGTCTGACACACCGGTGTCAATGTGTTCTTTTTTCCATTTCCAGGAGTGTATTTTTGTTCAAGTATCGGTCAGTATACATTGGTTTCCTGTCTTTGAATGACCAATCTCAAGTAAAGCTCAGCTTAACTAAAACATCCAAGAATGGTAGCTCCTTCATGGCAGAATATTGAATATATGGATGGACACTGTTCACGTGATGAACGAATCGCTGCCGCGCATCTTCAACATGAGGCCACGTCAGGAAGGTGTCAACACAGCGAAGGTTGCTTCCTTCGCTTGAGACAGTGGGGATCCCACAGCTGTGCCGTCCGTCATCTTACAATGATCGACGCGGTACATCAAGTACTTTGTCCTTAAGGCATGACAGAACAATGTGACGATCCCATGTGGAGAGTGTTGAACCAAATGATCCAGCGCGTCCTCCGCTGACACCCTCGTGAAAAGTAACACCACATCCGGTTGAACCGCTTTGTCATTTTGGCCAATCTTCAGTTTTTGAGTGCCTCAACAAATATCTGCAAGTTAACAACGTGGTCCCAGTTTGGGTGCTAACAACCCTACCAGGATTTTTACCAGTCAGTAGTTCTGAGAAAAATAGAGGTAAGCTATAGGGAGAGACGAGCAATATACAATATGTACAAGAGCCTAGAGGGAATAACAAGAGTGGACGACCAAGAACGAGGTAGAATTGAAATTGAAGGCGAAAGAATACCGAAGATACTATTGGCCGATGACATTACTGTCAAAAAAATGTTCAAATGTGTGTCAAATCTTATGTAACTTAACTGCTAAGGTCATCAGCCCCTAAGCTTACACACTACTTAACCTAAATAATCCTAAGGACAAACACAGAAACACCTGTGCCCGAGAAAGGACTCGAACCTCCGCCGGGACCAGCCGCACAGTCCATGACTACAGCGCCCCAGACCGCTCGGCTATTCCCGCGCGGCTGACATTACTGTCCTGAGTGAAAGTGAAGAAGAACTACATGCTCTGCTCAATCGAATTAACAATCTAATGAGTACAGAGTATGGACTGACAGTAAATCGAAGAAAGACGAATGTAATGAGAAGCAGCAGAAATGAGAACAGTGAGATAGTTAAAAATCAAGATTCGTGAATACGAGGCAGATGAAGTTCAGGAATTCTGCTACCTAGGCAGTAAAATGAACAGTGACGGACGGAGCAAGGACATCAAAAGCAGACTAGCACTGGCAAAAACGGCATTCCTGGCCAAGAGAAGTGTACTAGTATCAAAGATTAGCCTTAATTTGAGGAAGAAATTTCTGAGAATGTACGTCTGGACTACAGCATTTTATGTTAGTGAAACATGACTGTGGGAAAACCAGAACAGAAGAGAACTGATGGATTTGAGATGTGGCGCTACAAATGAATTTTGAAAATTAGGTGTACTGATAACGTAAGTGAGCCATGCAAGGCAAGTGTTCACGCCTTTTATTGTTTGTCATGTTCTATTACGGTACTGCCGCCTCGTTTTCTTATTCCATTTACTGGTGTCACTAACTTCCTGCCTTACTTGCCTGTGAGTGGCAGCAGCAGGGATTATCGATAGCCGGCCGTTGTAGCCGAGTGGTTCTAGGCGCTTCAGTTTGGAACCGCGCGACCGCTACGGTCGCAGGTTCAAATCCTGCCTCGGGCATGGATCTCTGTGATGTCCTTAGGTCAGTTAGGTTTAAGTAGTGCAAGTTCTAGGGGACTGATGACTTCAGATGTAAAGTCCCACAACGTTCAGAGCCGTTTGAACCATCTTTTCTTATCGATAAGTGCACTATTGTACCATCTCTGGAACGACCGATAGTACTTCCGGATCGTGGTGTGTCTGAGGTCAGTTGGACACGGACCAGCAGGGCAGTCAGGGAGCTCAGTTGGGACGCAGCAGCAGTGAAGTCAGGGACCGAGCGCCCGTGAGGCGCGGACAGCCAGTGTTTGCCTACCTCTGGCGACACACGTGAACTGTCTGACAGGAGGAGACTGGAGCGGGAACGACCATTGGTTGGTCATTCGGTCGGTCGTCCCATCGGCCGACGTATATTTGGTCCTTTGACGTTTCCAGGCCTAGGCAGTCGGTTGGTTGGGCAGAGCAGCGAAGGAGTCTCCGAGGCACGTAGGCTGGACAGAGCCGCTGGCGGCGTGCACGCCGGTTGGAGTTGTGAAGCACTTCTTGCGAGGGTTACGAAGTTCGTCGCCCACCGATCCTGAACACTAAAGTTGGGTGCTCACTTACCCTACTATCAACCCTCAACTGCTGTCACATGTCTTCGTTTGATCCTGGTTGTCGCTTTCTGGGAGATTCCTTTGAGCAACAACGTGTGTGCATTGAAGTCGACTAGAATTGCAGCCGTTTTCCTGTGTCGTGTTTAATTCATTCTTTCATTAATAGAGTCTATCAGTGGTATACTCCGCCTTGTGGCCATTGACGTTCCAGTGACCTGCCCTGGTCATTGACGTATTTTTCGGCAGTGTATTTTCCTCGTAGTGTTGATATTGTCCAGCACGGCGTGTCGCTCGACAGCCGAGGTGTGTTGGTAGGTTTTGGCGTTTATTCTGACTTGGTTGTATTGAGCACTAGTGTCCAGAACGTTGTGCTATTGATATGTTGTTGTCGTTTTGGCTGGTCGGGTGGAGCAGAACTGATCTTGTTCGTTGGTTCGTCAGCTGGCGTTCGGTTGGGTTCCCTTCCGATTAAGAGGTTGTCGGTTTGGCAGCCTGTCTCACCTCAACTTGCATTAGTGTTACCTTCCCAGACAGCTCCTTGGAACCTTCTGAGCGCCGCTCCTTGTCTTCTACAGAGTGTCTTCCTTTTTAGTCTTAAGTACTCTGTGTGGCCTTCAGCCAGTCTTAGCTTATTAAAATTGCAAGGCTTTTCTTCTTAGTCCTTAAACCGTAAAAAAAAAGATGTTTCTTTTTCGGTACGTGGCCTTCAGCCGAGTTGACTTTCAAAATTACAATTGAAAGTTCCTTGTGCCTAGGCCATAAGCCGTAAATTAGTTTCAAGTTGGTATGTGGCCTTCAGCCGAGTTTTCTGCCTTTTCAAATCAAAAGCTGAAAAATTTTGTCTAGGCCTTAAACCACAAGAAATATTTTCTAGTTTGTCTGAGGCCTTCAGCTGAGTTTTCCTGCTCAAATTAAAAATTGAAAATTTTTTTGTCTGGGCTTTAAGCCGTTGGATTGTTTGGGTTTTGTATGCGGCCTTCAGCCGAGTTCTATGTGAATCATTTTAGGATAAAGCCTGTAGTCTATTATAGTTGAAATTAAGAAACTCTTCCCTTTAGGCCTTAAGCTGTAAAATTGTTTTCTGCAGGGTGTGTGGCCTTCAGCAGAGTTTTGATATCTCTTAAATTAAAAATTAAAAATCCTTGTCTTGCCCTTAAGTCATAAGATTGTTAGTCTTTAGTATGAGACCATCAGCACAGTTTTACACGAAATATTTTAAGATAAGGCCTTCAGCCTTTTCAAATTGAAAGCACTTCTTCCTAGGCCTTAAGCCATTAAATTGTCTTGTTGATATGTGGCCTTCAGCCGAGTTTTAGGCTTATTTAGATTAAACATTGAAAATCTTGGTCTCGGCTTTAAGCCGTATCACTCTGCTTGATTGATGTGAGGCCTTCAGCCGAGTTATATGGGAAAAATTTAAGCTAATTGTTTCAGCCTATTTATATTGAAGATACAAAGAATATTTCTAAAGAAGTGAAACTTCCAGAAGAACTCCTTCCTTGCTTAGGCCTTGCGTCTTGGATTTTCGATGCCTTCAGCCGATCTACATTAAATCAAAGGAGGTCTTTCGTTAAAACCTTCAGAGTTTTTGATTCTTGCATGTGTGATTGTTTTAATTAATAAAGTTTATATGTTGAGTACAACTGACAGTAACTTATTCTGGCCCCTTTCCACAAATATAACCACACCCGCTTTGTCCTGCTATCACAGGGATTTCAGTAAGGAATGAGGAGGTTCTGCGCAGGTTCGGAGAGGAGAGGAATATGTGGAAAACAGTAATAAGGAGAAGGGACAAGATGATAGAACATCTGTTAAGACATGAGGGACTGACTTCCACGGTACTAGAGGAAGCTATAGAGGGCAAAAACTGTAGACGAAGAGAGACTGGAATACATTCGGCAAATAATTGAGGACGTAGTTGGCAAGTGCTACTCTGAGATGAAGAGGAGGGCACAGGAGAGGAACTCGTAGCGGGAAGAAGAGTGATGACAAAAAAAACAAAAAAATTCGGAGAACTGATTACACTGACGGTATGACTAAGGGGGACATTATCCTTGTGTATATTTGCGGTTCATGAAGCCTGGGGTGTCTGGCGACACCTGCTGTTAATTTCGTCAGCAATTCAGTTGGCATAAAGTAGTTCTTTAATGGATCCCCTTTCTTTTGGACAGGTATGACACCATGAAAGACTGTGAGGACACATTTCCTAGAATATTACTGCTAACCTAGAACTCCCTTATTTAGGAGGAATCTAACGTGTTAAGAAATTAACGATTCGGGGCGTGGAGGGGGGGGGCTGCAGAGGGGGTTCCTGTATCTGTTTCTTTCTTGGGTTGCGAAATACGCAACCACAAAAGAAGGAAAGAAGTTATGTAATTCAAATTGCCCCAGGAAACACTCTGAATTAAAAATAATGTTTATTCTTACGGGTTAGATAGCCTCTTAAGGTAAGACTGAACAATAAGATTGCTAGTGTATAAAAGAAAGTTAATGGTCACCCACATATTTTAGGTGGTGTTGTTTCCAGAAACCATGGTCCGTGCAAATGAGTTCTAATTCTCATAATCGTGGGAATTCAACGTGAATGAAAGTGTCTACTTTCTGTAGTGCCTACCATCTGCTATCTGAATCATTTAATTTAGTGCGTGCAGTAATAAACCTGATATCTCACAACACGTTGTCGCCTTGTCGTAGCTTTATCTCTCGTTCGGGAATGGCAGCTCCCCGATTTAAGGGCTCAGTCATCTGACATACTTGTTGTCTTCTTTAATGATACTGGAGATCGCCAGGAGTAGGTCTAAATGACACGAATTATCGTTCAGACGAAATTAACAGAGTAGTGTAATTCATAACTGAATGGAACTGATCTTATGTATCCATGCTGTATCATCTTTGTCACTAAGAATCTCTACGTCGAAACACTATCCTTCATACCACATGAGAATTGCTCACAAAGTGTTCGCCATATAGTGAACAAAGTAACGCTTAGTACCAAAACATTATTGTTGATCTTATTGACATTGTGCTGCATACATATAGTAAGGGGTCCGTATGAATGCACTTTGGGCGCGAGTTTCTTCGAATTTCCGGAACGAACGAAAGGATAATGTTTTACGAGTCGGGACGTGGAATACGAGATATTTGAAGGTGGCAGGGAAGATGGAAAATCTGAAATGGGGAATGGCAAAACGACAAGAATTCCAAGTCAGATGAGTATAGGGTAATACAACATCAGCAGGGTAGGATATAGCGGAAGTATGATTCGTTATTAATAGCAAGAGAGGGCAGAGAATGAGTAACTGTGAACAGATTAGTGACAGCATTTTCCTCAACGTAAACGATAGCAATCAATATTGACAACCATATTTGACCGATACATGCCGACGTCGAAAGTAGAAAAACAAGGGATAGAAGAGAGAATGTGAGGAATAGAACGAGTAATTCAGTATGTAACGGGATATGAAAATCTAATGGTCATAGGGGATTGTAATGGGGATGCAGGAGAAGAAATGGTTGCGGGAGAATATGGAATTGGTAGTAGAAATGAGACAGGAGAAAGACTAATTCAGTTCTGCAATAAATTTTTCCTAATAACGGCGAATATTCTGTTCAAGAATCACAAAATGGGGAGATATACTTGGAAAAGGCCGAGAAATACTGGGGGATACCAGTTAGATTGCATCGTAATCGGTCAGAGGTTCCGAAATCAGATACTTGACTGTAGGGTGCACCCAAGAGCAGATATAGACACAGATCACAATCTAGGAGTGCTGAATAGCTGGCTTAAGCATATGAAACGAGCCAGGAAATATCAACGTACAAATAGGTAGCGTACAGAAATACTAAGGAATGAAATGAGACCCTTGAATTTCTCTGAGGCTATAGATTCTTCGATAACGAATACCTTAATAGACGGTTCAGTTGAAGAGGGATCACAGATGTTGCCCATAAATAGGTAGCTACAAGGAAGGTAACTGCGAAGAAACCATGGGTAACAGAAAAAATACTTCAGTTGATCGTGGAAGAAGGAAGTACGAAAATTTTCGGGAAAATCCAGAGTTACAGAAATGCAAGTGACTTAGGGATGAAGTAAGTAGGAAGTGTTGGAAAGCTAAGGTGGAATGGCTGCAAGTAAAATGTAAAGAATTTGAAAATAAGTGATTGCTGGAAGGACTGACTCAGCTTATAGAAAAGTCGGCCTTCCGTGAAATTAAAAGCAAGGTTGGTAACATTATGAATGCGATGGGAATTCCACTGTTAAATGAAGAGGAGAGAGCGATAGGTTGAAATAGTACATCAGGACTTCTGTGGTAGGGGAGACATGTCTGATGACTTGATGGAAGAAGAAACAGTAATCCGTGAAGAAAACATATGGGATCCAGTATTAGAATCAGTATTGAAATAGCTGTGAAAAATTTAGGATCTAATAACGCAGAAGGGATAAATAATATTCCAGCAGAATTTCTAAAATCATTGGGGGAAGTGGCAACTAAATGACTCTTCACGTTGGTGTCTAGAATGTGTGAGTCTGGCAATACACCATCGGAATTTCGGGAAAATATCATCTATACAATTCTAAAGACTGTACAAGCCAAGTGCGAGAGTTATGGCACAATGAACCTAACAGCTCATGAGTCCCAGTTGCCGACAAGAACCATAAACAGAAGTACGGAGAATTAAATTGAAGACATGTTAGATGACTATGAGTTTACCCATAGGAAGCGTAAAAACACCAGAGAAGTAGTTCTGGCATTAAGGTTGATAATGGAAGCAATACTAAAGAAAAATGAAGACATGTTCATAGAATTTTTTGACCTGAGAAAGTTTTCGACATTATAAAATTGTGCAAGTTCATCCAAATTCTGAGAAAATCGATGTAAGGTGTAGAGAAGGACGGGTAATATACCATATGCACAAGAACCAAGAGGGAACAATAGCAATGTAAAACAAAAATCGAAGTGCTCGTTTTACAAAGAATGTAAGGCAGGGCTGTAGTGTTTCGCCTCTACTGTGCAGTCTGTCTATATCGAAGAAGCAATGACAGACATAGAAGAAAGGTTCAAGAGTGGAATTAAAATTGAAAGTGAAAGAGATAAAATTCGTTAATGACATTGCTATCATTATTGGAAAACAAGAAGAATTGCAGGATATGCTGAATGGAGTGAACGGTCTAATGAATACGCTGTGGGGATTGGGAGTAAATCGTAGACAGGCGAGGTAATGAGAAGCAGCAGAAATGAGAACAGTGAGATAGTTAACATCAAGATCCATAAGCACGAGGCTGCTTCCTACGCAGCAAAAGAACCTATGACGGACGGAGCAAGGAGGACATAAAAAGCAGACAAGCACTGGGAAAAGGGAAGTCTTGGCCTGGATTAGTCTCCTGGATTGAAGCATATGCTTTTAATTTGAGGAAGAAATTTCTGAGAATGTATGCTTGGAGCAGTTCATTGTATGGTACTGAAATCTGGGCTGTGGGAAAACCGAACAGAATAGAATCGAAGCATTTGAGATGTGGTGCTACATAAGAATGTTGAAAATTACGTGGACTGATAAGGTATGAAATTGGGTGGTTCCCCGCGCAATGTACGAGGAAAGAAATACATGGAAATCACTGACAATAAGAAGGGACAGAATGGTAGGGCGTCTGTTAAAATATAAGGGGGTAAGCTCCATGTTATTAGAGGGAGCTGTAGAGGTAAAATTGTAGAGGAAGGCAGAGATTGGAATACATGCAGAAAATAATGGATGACGTAATTTGCAAGAGCTACTCTGAGATGAAGAGTTTGGCACAACATTGGAATTCGTGGCGCCGCCCCCCCCCCCCCCCTCCCCCAACAAAAAGACATAAACCAGAGTTCTTTAATAATTCCGCTGTCATTGTGACAGTCATGGCAGTTTTAAAGTATCGGAGAGGACACATTTGCTAGAGTATTAGCGTCAACCTACGTTGCCTTTAGATGGAATCTGAGGCTTTGCCTAGAGGGGAGAGGAGGGATTTTTTTGTGCGAATTACATATAACAATGAAAGAAATTATGTAATTCAAAACGCCTCAAGGAAGCTGTTTGTCATTAAGAAATTGTTTATTCCTATGTGGGAAACAGCCTCGCAATATAAGACTGAACAACAAAACTGTTAACGCGTAAAAGAGAGCTAATGCTCCTTCACGTATATTAGTTGGCGTGATTCCCAGAAATCGTGGTCCGTAAAACATGAATTCTACTTCTGTTTTCAGTATCGTGAGAATTCAACTTGAATAAAAGTGTCTACAATCGAGAGTTTCTGATTTCTGCTATCTGAGTGATTTAATTTGCAGCTTGCAGGAATAACCCGCTATCTCTCAACACTTTATCGCCTTGTTGTAACCTTATCGCTCGGTCGGGAGTGGCAACTCAGGTGGTATACTTACTGTCTATTTTAATGATATTGGAGAATCGAAACGAGTAGGTCTAAGGACACGAGTTATCGTTCGGACGGAATTAACAGAGTACTGGTATTCATAACTCAACGAAACTATATATAACGCAGACACGAAATTTCGTCTTTGTAATGAAGAGTCACTGCTTCGGAACACAGTTCTTCAAACTACTTTATCTCGCTTCCCGTGCATGGGGTCCCAGGTTCGATTCCCGGCGGGGTCACTGCATTTAACTGGCATCGAGATGAATGTGTGTTTGTGTTTTTCTCATCATTTCATCATCATTCATGTAAGTGGCGAGATTGGACCGCGCAGTTGAGCTCCCCACAAACCAAGCTTCATCATCAGCGTCGCTGAAAAGATATTTATGATATTGTGAATAAAGCAATTCGTAGTACAAACGTATTCGTGTTGCTCTTATTGAGTGATTCAGTGCTTAAATGTAGTAAGCGGTTGGTATGAACAGACTTGCGATGCTGTTACTTTGATGTCCGGAACGGATAAGATTGCAATAATGAGTAAAAACGTTGGAATCAGTCTAACTCTCCCTTTGTAACTGAAGAAATAATGTGGTGATTTAATATAGCGTAGCGTTACCTTTGGCCGACAGTACAGCAGGACAAATGCGAGTGCTCAAAAAATTACGTGTAAAGACTCGTGTGGGACATCAACCACAGGTAAATAATACATGTAACAGATTTTTCTCGAGACAGTACCATGCTGAAATGCCAAACTGGCTATGTAACAGACACAGCTGTAGCCGGACGTGAGATGCAGTGGAAAGGAGAATTAGAAGATATGGCTCATGATACCAAGGAATAATGTGTTCCAACAGAGAATTAATTGCAGTAGAGTAACACTGAGGTGACAACAAAGTTATGGGAGAGCAGTATGCACAATGATGGTAGTATCGCACATTTAAGTTATACTAAGGCTATCGAGAAAGTAAGTTCCGATCGTCCGCGAAATGGGCACTACTGTAAAAATAAAAAATAAATGTTTTATTTGCAACAGCTAGCCACAACTCCCAGCTAATTATTAAATAATCTCCGTTCCGACTTAGACATTTGTCGTGGCGTTGTACCAATTTTCAATACCCTTGTCATAGATTTTGAATGATAATGAAAATCGTGCTAAGTGTAACCTCCCAGCAAAAAACAAAATTTAATGACAATGAATGAGAACTAGCAATCTGAGCCATGTGTAAGCTCCCCACAAAAGTGAAACTCAATTCAATAAAAAATGAAATCTCAGTGACAATGAAAACGCAAATAGACCGAAATGTCGATCTTAGGCCCTGTTCTTACCTCAGTAAAATTGCATCTGCTCTTATTTTTCGCCATAGCTTGGAGGAAATGCATAGCAAAAATTCTTTGAACTTAAGTAAATTTTTTCTTTAAGGAAATGCATGGGAAATTTTCTTTCAATAAAATGTTTGTTTTGTTAAAATGCTTGGTTTGAAAACAAAATTATTATTGGGGTGATGGTTGAACAAATTAATTACACTTAAGATACATTACATTATCAGATGAGCGCAATGCTGCTTCATTACCTTATTTAAAAAATGTACCTCGTCCTGAATCTTGACCAGAGTCCCATGTCGACGCCCGCCGACTCCTCACACACAACTCCGACTGTCTCTCGCGCGCTACTACATGCTCTCGCGACTCGCTACGTACAACAACTTACTCGCAACTCGACCGCAACTGCACCTGCCGACTCCCTACATGCAACTGAACTCTCGCGCGGTCAAGCGCAGACTAGCAACGATAAATAACTCTCTGGTCAGAGATTCTGTCATGCCTCGCCATCGCTGTACTAAATACATACGCGTTTCAAGTTCACACCGTCAGGGGTGTGCCGAGAATTCCAACTTTCAGGCATCACCTCTCACAATATACAACGCTTTGGCCGACGGCCTTAACTCAATGACCGAGTACAACAGCCTTTGCGTAGAGTTGTCAGCACTAACAGACAAATAACAATGCCTGAAATAACCACAGAAATCAGTATAGAATTTGAGTCGAACGTATACTTTAGGACAGTGCAGTGAAACTTGGCGTTAATGGGCTACGACGACAGATGCCTTTGCTAACATCACGACATCGCCTGCAGCGACACTCCTGGGCCCGTGAGCGTATCGGTTGGACGTTAGACGACTCGAAATCTGTGGCCTGGGCAGATGAGTTACGATTTCAGCTGATAAGAGTTGATGGTAGGGTTCGAATGTGGCGCAGACGCCAACGAAGCCATAGACCTAAGTTGTCAACAAGGCTCTGTGCAATTTCGTGGCGGTTCAGTAATGGTGTGGGCTAAGTTTGAATGGGTCAGCTGGTTCAACTGAACCGCCAGATGTGAATCCCATCGAACATTCCATTCACAAAATCCTGCACCGGCAACACTTTCACAAATGTGGAAGCAGCACGGCTCAATATTGCGGCAGGGGAGTCCCACTGACTTTCCGAGTCTATGCAACGTCGAACTGGTGCACTAAGCCAGGCAAAGGGAGTCCCGACACGATGTTAGGAGGTATCCCATGACATTTGTCACTTCAGTGTAATATGGGAGAGGCATTCAGTCACCAGTAGACAAGTGCTGATGAAGAAGGTAACCTGAATACATGTGAAAGCTGTGCATGTACGAGAAGTGGTCCTACAATTTCATCATTACGCTGGAGAGGATAGGGGTGGAGGGGGGGGGGGGGAAGGGTAAGTGGGGGGTGGGAGATGACACACAATTGTGACAACGGAGCCTGGCGATGGTGTCAGTCCTCTAAGAATTCAAACTGCAGTCTGACTCATTTTTCTCAACGGCAGGTAATTTGGCGGAGACCTTGTTGGTAGAAGTATAGGTTTTGGATGTTAGTAAATCAACTCGACGTCGTTCGTGCAACGATTTCCTCATCCACGGAAAGAAGCGGAAGTTATCGGTGGGCCGTCAAAATGGTCGGTGAGGCAAAATTTAATAGCCGAATGAAGCAACATACGTGTCTATATACCGTGCAGGATGAAATGGGGCTTTGTCGTGGAGCGAAAACATCTCTTTGGGAATCCCCCCCCCCCACTGTCCGACATTTCACCTGTACTGCTTCTTCTACTGATGAGATCTCGATATTATGATCCTGTGACAATCGGCCCCTTACCAGCATAAATTGATTGCACCACGCCACGAGAGTGCAAAAAACAGAGATAGGTTGCCACTTCGCTGTCGTCTTTCAGACTTGCCTGGCCACACTGCATTCCTCTGCACCACCATATCACTGTGACATACGATTGTGAATTGTTTCTGTAAACCTTCAGAAACTCAGACTGTTTTATCACTTCCACCATCTGAAAACGAATTACATCATGAAGCTTCACTTTATCAAAAGTTAGCGCCATTTTCTTTTTGATCTCCCACCGGAGTACTGCGGGACTATGGCGAAGAGACTATAATGTATATGAGGAACCCAGACGCATATCTGAAAACAAAGTTATGTATGTAACTGTGCTTTTTTGAGGTAATAACTGAAACTTCATTAGTACACCTCATAATATAAATGTAGATGTAGATGAAACTGTAAATGCCAGATCTTCTACAGAGCTCATACCACACTTAGCTTTCTTAAGAGATGTCGGAGGAATACGCTGGATAGTCATAAGTCTCGGTCCATTTCTAAGAAGTAACGCATGCTTTTTTATAATTCGCGTATGTGTTAATTTTCACTTTTTGTTTAGATTTTCGTCACACTTGAACATGGCTTTCATCTATTTCGAAGTACTGGTCCCATCTTTGAAGAGCCGCTACGACATACAACTAAAAACAGGGTTTATTTCATTTGGTTGTTGCCTGTATTAACACTTGTTATCATGAAAGAGAGTGACTGCACTGTAATTATGAAAGAAGGGGATGTGATTTGGATTAGTGCGAGCCAGTCAAACTAGCCCACCGGAGCAAAGATTAGCGGGAGAATTAGAAAACAATGACGTTCCAGTTGACGATGCACCACAGTCATCTCAAATTTCGGGGTAAAACTGGAACAGAATGTCTCGATAAATGCAACAACGGGGAACGGTATTTTTTTGGCGACGGCCAGCTGTACGATTTTAATTATTCTGATTCTTCTTACGTTAGTCAGGTAATGCAAATGAACAGGAAACTCTGGAAGCAGATGCCAGATTTGGTTTTCTCTCTGCGAAGGAAAGAAGTAGGAAGTAGCATGTGAAGAGAGCAGAACCAGTGTGCATGCGTAGCTACAATTTTCCAAAAAATACCGCATAAAAACGAGCTTTTCTGGTGCTCATACTTCAGTTCCTATTGGTGATAAGAAGATAGGGTCAAGTGATCTGCGTAGCCCTTGGGCCAACATAAGAAGCGTCTCATTGTCACTACTCTACAGTACAGGGTCAAAATATGAACGTTACACACTTCCTCCCGCTTAATAATGAAGCAAATCGATTGGTTCGTTTTGCATTTGCTGTGGATTACGGTGGACTTATTGGGACTTATCAAAGCACTATTAGCTCAAGGCTGGTTCCTCTGAAAACCCCACAAAAGGGTTTTTTCCCTATATTTTTGCCGTCACCAGCGGACCAAAACCCAGTCAAGGCCCTAAGATGGTTATACACAGCCAATGAGTATAACATTTACGATGTATTCCCAAAATCCTGATGTCAAACAACCTGGAAAATTTTCTTCATATCTTTATCCACATCCGAGATACCCAACCTGTAAACGTGAAATTCGCACGTTAAATATGGTGTCCCGTGATAACGCAGTTGGTAAAATGACTTAACAAGGAGAAATACGCTGAAAAGTGTCTCCGTTATCATCTGGGAACCCCCTGTTGTAGTACTGAAGCAAATGGAATGTTTTTTTTTTTTTTTTTCTCACGCAAAATTCGGTCTGAGGTGTAACACAACTTTTGCGGGTTTCAATTTCACATAAGTAATCCATCTAAATTTTACCGATCAATAAATATCCTTTCATATAAGTTACATGCGCAGCTGCAGTGTGGGGAAAAAGGAAAACCAGCAGAAAAATGCTCCTATCAGAGCACAAAAAATGCTAGTATGTCCCTGTTTAATTAAAAGACTATGACTAAAATCTAGTACCAGCTGCTTCATTCTACCTTCCTCGGCACCTATAAAAACTTGCCCAAAAATTTTGACATACGAACACATTTGCGTTTTTTATGGTGCGAGAGAAGACACTGGCAATGGAGAAGAGACGGAAAAGAGATAATGAACGGTCATTGTGTTACACAGTGAGTGAGGGAGACAATGACAGTGTGAGAGAAAGAGACACAGTGAAGTGGATCATACTCGACAATGCCAGAAAATAGTGATGAAGACAGTGTAGGGAGGAGGGAGGAGGAAACAATAGAGGGAAAGAGAAAGTGGGAGTGAATGAGAGCCAGTGATAATGAAAGATGGAGTATGTGACAATGACAACGGGGAAGAGAGAGACAATAATAGGGGAAGGAGACAGCAGCGTTAGGAAGGAAGGAATGAGATATTCCAGCAAGAGAGAGCAATGGGGAGGCAGTCTCAGTGGAAGGAGAGTGTAGTAGCAGGGCAGAACTAAAGGGGCCGTATTTGTGTCGCAGGAGACAAGTAGACAATGGCGGAAAGACACAACGAGATAATTACAGTGAGTTGGGCAGATTGAGTGGGTGTGAAAGGACCACTGGCTGTGGATGGCTGTACGCCACTCTCAGCGATTGACTAGTGAGTGTGAGTGAGTTGCAGTTAGGGGAGCTTGTGGGAGTCTGAGATGAGTTGCATGTTAAGAAAAATGCGAATGTGTTAGCATGTCAAAGGCTTTGGGGAAATTTTTATGGTGCTGAGGAAGATACAACGAGGCAGCTGGAATCCCAATTTTTAGTCAGTCTTCCAAATAACAGGAACATATTGATATACATTTTTATGTTATTATTGGAGTGCTCTGAAATTCGAGAGTGTGCTTACGTCGTTCATCGAAGTCTGTGCAGCGTGTCTATGTTTCGGGGCGTGCGGTTGCAGCTGTAGCGGTGTCCCGGCAGTTAGTAAATTTAGTAATTTTCAACTGTGTCTGGTGTTGTTTTTGGCTAAATAACGGTTTTATAAACTTTCGGAGATTTTCACCCACTGTGTTTTTTAGAATTGCATGTGTGCTGAAGCCATTTATTAAATTTAGTACGGTAGTTATAGTTGAGTTTCGTTACTGTTTGCATCGAAATATTTCAGTAAAGCTTTCGTACACTGTGTAAATTTCGGTGAGTGTTTCAGTTGACGCTTGACTTTTTGGTTTTGCGTATGAAATTGTGTGAAGTGTTGGAGGTACTCGTATTAGTTGTGGTTTAGTAGTACTAATAAAAGTAGTTGCTTTCTTAGTGGTGAAAGAATGTGAAGAGCACTATTGTTTGTTCTTTAAATAGTTCTACTGTTTTACCTGAACTTACGTAACGTAGACATTAGGTTTTTCAGGAACTATTAAAATTTTACCATGAGTAGCACGTTAAGGTGAAAGATTGTTCAAAGTATTTTCATTTTTTTGGGGGAGGGGGAGGAGGGGAGAGATGCAGTGGGGAAGCCAGTGGACATTTTAGCCAGATCCTCTGCTGGAAATGCAAAATTCGTAGCAGAAATATGGCGACAGAGGGGTAGGAGCGTAAGATCTCTGCTCTTCATGTGCAGTTACAAGACGCAAAGGAAGAACTAGATAGATTGAGGAGGGTGAAGGGTGCTGGGAAATGGGAAGTGGCTGTTGATAAGAAGGCAGCTAGGAGGAGGAGATATTAAGACCGTTATATTTTGTTTATAATCGATAGATTTTACCAACTGTCAGAGTTGAGTGGAGAGTAACCTCTGGTAGCTCTCGGTCTAAGAAACAGGCAGCAGACCTCAGCAGTTATAGAGCCTAAGTCGGTTGCAAATTCTAATAGAAATAAGAAGCATCTTCGGCTTGATAGCTCGAATAGCAGAGGTGTGGGCCAGCAGCTGCAGGGATTGTTGGGGAATGAATAGCCGGTCACCAGCATTGTGAAGCCTAGTGCAGGGTTGCTTCAGGTGACTGTTAAGGTAGAGGTGCCTCGTAGGAATTTTAAGAAAGGGGATCAGGTAGTAACTGTGGGTGGAGCAGACAACAGTCTTCATAGGGACGGAGAGTATGATGTAGATGGTGATCTGGTAAGGATAGCTACTCAAAGTTGTGGCACTAAGGTACTCTTCATGCAGCAGTTTCAGTTTCGAGATTGGTCTCATCTTAATGCTGCTATTAGGCGTCTTAACATGGGGATGGAGAAGGCCCTGATGGCGGAGACCATAGCTGACGTTGCACTGGTGACAGATGAGTCTGTCAATAGATCGGATGCATGGCCTGCACCTCAGCAGGTATGGGAAGGGGGAGGCTGGCGAAGCTTATAGGTGACAGTGTAGTGGGTGGTGGTGGGATCACTCATGGTAAAATTCCTGTGATAGTGTTAGAGCTGCAACTTTTCTAGATTGAAGTCAGCTGATAGGTATCCGTGCTTAAAGGACGTCCCTCTAACAAAGGAATCACCTTCAGAGGAGGTGAGGTATCCAATCACGAAGGAATTAGCACATATCATCAAAGTATAAGAGGTATTGGAGATAATGGTAGTGAACTTGTAACCTCCCCGTTCATAGTCGGGCTACTGAATTGCGATATAACTCACCGTGATCTATGCCTAAATTCTGCAGTGAGTAAGGCTATCGCTACCGAAGGAAAATTACACCGGTTAGTTGAAGGAAAGTGTCCAACAGACTCTTCTGAAGGAAGAATCTGTTCTAATATTAAGCTGAATACTGATGATTATTTTGAAATGGGTGGAATATAGTGCACTCACGAAATGCACATAGGGGAAAAAGTGTACCACGTAATATTTACTACAAAATTTACTGATTGTACAAAAATAACATTTATTAGCTAAAAAGGGTACAATTAAACGGTCCCCAGCCCGCTTGAGCAATGAATCTCCAGAATCTTAAGAAAGGTGAAAGCAAAGAAATTTAAACAATAATCACTGGCGTGGTAACAGAAGGTTGTCAAGCTTCTCCACAGCACACCAGTTAACGAGGAAATAAATGAATCAGAAAGCAATGAGATTGCAATTACTTCTTGTGAAATACTAAATTTTGAATGTAAAATTAAATAATGTTACTGGTTAAATAAATGACTGGCTTAACTTAAACTTCGTTACGATAAAACATGACTTTCAGTAGCCTCAATGTAACGTAATGCAAAATGTAGAAAACAGCAAGCGATTTACTTTTGACTATTGAAAGATTGAAGTGAATTAACTTTAAGCAAATGAGCATCAGATTTTATTTTTGATACAACAACAATAAAATACATACCAAGCCAGCAGAAGTCACTGGCAAAGCTAAATACAGAATACACGAAATTGCTCACTCTTAATTTGTGCTGTACCTTTAGTTATTACTTTTGCCAGTAAAATTTTAACTTACTTTAAGTGAATGAAGTTAATACTCAAAATTACAAATTACTTGCGACTCTGTTATGCAATACCAGAATGAACACTCACCGAGGCAGAAAATTTAAACTGAAACTAGTCATCAGCAAACAAACAAAACTGGCTGTAAATAGTTAATCAGTTTTCATATTCTTACGGCACTCAGTAATTGCATGGAAATAAAAGACACGCTGCTTGGTAATAACGTCTGAGGACAATGACAACACAGGTGCCCTACAAGTTTCAATTATTGAAAGTTATTTTTCAAGTTAGTCATACATTGTGAAAGGAATGTCACTGGATAAAGCTTCTACAGTACTGTATCTGCAGTTAACCATCTTACGATGTTGTAGCTTTGAGGACGACGAAGAATATAGCCGACGACAATGGCGAGTTGCAGATGATGCTTCTGCTGCTGAATGAGAAACCCGATTCGTCTCCAGCGCCACGTATAGTGTCCCTCTTGAAATATTCAAGCCGATATATTTGAACTAAATAATAAAAGGACTCTGAATAATATTGTATGGACATAAACGACAAATTAATATGAAAATGTATTAAATTAGCTTCAATGAAAGACTATATAGATTGCAATGTAACAAAAAGACATTATTTATATTAGATGAGATCGTAATGCATAACGTTCTCTAAACTAACATTAATATTTTTGGCATTATATATAAGCGAAAAAAGATATTTAAATCACTTCGAGTCAGATCATTTCTTCTGCTGTATGTAAAGTACGCTTGCTATTATAAAGTAGTAGCTTTTGTTCTGTTTGTTCTCGTACCTAGCGAATAATTCAAGTGTGTATTCTGTGCTTAGTGGAAATATATTTACAAAAAGTGAGTGCATTGTGCTACTTAAAGAACCCATACAAACAATTCTTCCTGAATTAATAATTGCAAGAAGTTATTTAGCACTTTTTCAGTCTCTGCGAAGCGAGCAGCGTTGATTTTGACTGGCAACAATTGGCCGCCATTACGCAGCGTATTTAAATTTATTTTTTTGTGTAACATATCACAGCAGCCGGAGGAGAAAGAGTCATTTCAAGTTATTCAAGTAACAAAAGTGCAAAGCTTCAATAATTTTATTTCGTCAATAAATGCATACATTCAAAGATACGATTTATTATAGGTCAGTGTATTTCGTTTGCATTACATTTTGCCAAAAGCATATGAAATAATTTGTAGGGAGCCTGGCGCTCATTTGAAACATAATTTAATATTTATCTTTGGCAACCTACAAATCAATATATATATATATATATATATATATATATATATATATATATATGTATGTATATATTTCTTATATTATCCCTTTCTAGTGGTATACTTAATAATAATAATAATTAATAATAACCACAGAAAGGAAGCGATAATATAAAATATAAATGCCGCCCGGTAACGTGGGGCTCGATATATGTATATAGGACCACGTCTTAATAAATAAAGCCGATTAATATTGGGGCAAGACATAGTGATTGTAAATATGTATTTCATATATTATGCCTTTCTTGTGTTTCACTTTATAATAATAATAATTAATAACCACAGAATGGGAGGCATAATATACACAGATAGCGCTGAGGCAAGCAATAGTTAGATCTGCAGTTTCCTTCGCCTGTCCACTCCTACCGTTCTCTCAATATTCGCGGGTTACCGAATTAGGCGAGTCTTCACTGGCGCGATCATAGCTGCACACCGTGTCTGCGGGAGCGCCCAATGAACACTTCTGCACTCTTTCATGGCTCAAGTTGCTCTGCTACTGCTCTGCTCACGCAAAGATAAACGACGGCACGGCTACTGCCATTTCGTAGTTCCTATCGATTCATTTAAATAAAGTTCCATTGGCTAATACTTAGCAATTTACAATATTTTCATTAAACTACAATCAATTATATACAGTCAGAAATAAATAGACTATTACATCGATTACTTATGAAATATAGTTTCTGTGATACAGCTTATAGATACAGAATCAGAAGTATAGTGCTCGTTATCAACGGATATTAAACGGCAAAATTTTTGGATGGTGGTGTAGATATTTTATCTGCATTTTCCGTGTTACAAATTGCTTATAGATGTTGACTCTGGCATTATTCGTGTATCGGAGCACCGCTTAAATAATTTGACAATTCAGAGGCTTCCTTTACCAAGATACAGTTTACCTGACTGTTTTTCAAATAGTTCTTTGCGGATTGATGGAGTGGGCAATTACGTGAAAAACAGTATTCCAACTGAGTCTGTAGATGTATCACCGCGCTACACTGAACAGCTATTTGAACGTTGTGCAGGGGCTGTTCAATTTAGTGAAACTAAACTTCTAATTGTTGTTGTTTTTAGGTCCCCTAACTCTGACTTCGGAGCATTTCTCATCAAGCTAGAGCGGGTTCTGTATTCATTTTATATGAAGCACTAAAAATTAGTTATATGTGGTGACTTCAGTACGTATTAAGTCTGTATGTGTTTGTGCTAGAAAAAGGATGTTGGAATATCTCCTAAATTCACATGATCTGATGCAGACTGTGTTTTTCCAACCAGTGTGCAAGAGAACAGTAGCACAGCCTTAGGCCGTATTTTTTTTCATTCTTCATTACTAGATGGGCATTCTGTTAGTAAAAGGCTGAATGGCCTTTCAGACCATGATGCTCAAATCTTAACACTAAAAAGTTTTTGTTCTGAAATAAATGTTAGATATAATTACAAGCTACGTATTAAAGCTAATCCTGTGGTAACAGAGTTTTAAATCTCGTTAAGGAAGAAAAGTGGCAGGATGTTTATATGGCTGATAACATAGATAACAAGTATAATACTTCCCATAACACATATCTCATGATATTTAAAAGTTGCTTTCCATTAGAAAGTTCTAAGCAGGAAACTCCCAGTAAAAGGCAGCCTGAGTAAGAATATCACGTGGGACAAAGTGGGAATCGTATCAAAATGTTAGAGGTAATCCCAATCGAGACACAGTGGCTCATAACAAACGGTATTGTAAGTCGCATAAAAACGTTGTTAGGAAGGCAATGACTATGTGATATGCAAATAGAATAGCTAATTCACAGCATAAAATTAAAACCTTGTGGTCAGGCCTAAAGGAAGGTCAACAGCATAAGGTCGATGATATAAAGTCAGTTCGTAGTAAAAGAATTTCTCTTACTGATAAGTCGGATGTGTGTACAGTATTTAACTGTTATTTTCTGAGTATTGCTGGTGAATTAAATGAAAATTTAGCTTTTACAGGGAACCATATAACTGTATTGGAAAATATCTTTCCGAAATTGATGTCTGAAATTCTCCTCTGTGATACTGACAAGAGGCAGATAAGGTAAATAATAAAGTAACTGAAGACTAAGGACACTCATGCATAAGATGGAGTGCCTAGCAGAATATTAAAGTATTATACTGCAAATGTTAGCCGTGTACTTAGCCATATTGGTTATTTTTCCTTCAAGAATTCTCAGTTTCCTGCATCGTTAAAGTAGTCAGTATTACAGCCAATTTATAAAAATGAAGAAAGAGATAACGCAGACAATTTTAGACCTATTTCTTTGCCATCAGTGTTTGCTAAAGTTAGTGAAAAGGCTGTGTATGTAAGGATAATTGATTATTTTATTTGACATAATTTGCTATCAAATGTACAATTCGGTTTTAGAAGTGGTTTAACATCTAAAAGCCCTATATTCTACTTTATCGGTAAGGTACTGCATGGATTAAACAAAAGGTTTCGAATGTTAGGTATCTTTTTTGATTTGAAAGACTTTTAACTGAACTGATTACGAAATATTGCTCTAGATGTTGACCCTTATGGAATGACAGAATTAAGTCACAATTCTTTCTTCTCTCACTTTTACAACAGCGTTGAGAATGGCTATGATGTGGGGTCTGAGTGGGGCACTTTCTAATGGGAAGGGGGGGGGGGTTGCCACAGGGGTCAGTGCTGGGACCACTCCACTTCCTTCCTTATATAAATGATATGGCTTCTAGTATTACAGGTAATTCTCAAATATTTATGTTTGCTGATGACACTAGTTTAGCAGTAAACGATGTTGTGTGGAGCACTGATGACATAAGTTCATGGCTTCTAGAAAATAAACTAACACCAAGTCACAGTAATAGTCAGTTTTTACAGATTCTGAGACAAAATTGAACAAAACAGGACGTTATAATTTCAAAATAGGCATTTGCTTAGTGAAACTGAACAGTCCAGATTAATAGTTGTTCAGACAGATAAAACAGTCGTGGAAATCCCGCGTTCACTATCTTATTCAAAGACGCAGTGCTGCCATTTTTACTATTCTAATGGTATCTGAAGTAAGTGATACTTCGACATAAACAGTAGTCTGCTTACTTTCATTCACTCTTATTTTGGGGTAACTGTTCCCATTCTCAAAGGATATTTTTCCCCCAGGAAAGGGTAGTTCGGGTAATAAGTGGCGTAAGTTCGCCAACCTCTTGTCGACCACTGTTCTTTAGTGTGATTATTCTGACATTAGCCTCTCAATATATATATCCTTTACTGTCATTGCTTGTTATCAGTATCAGCTTATTCCCAAGAATTAGCAGCTTTCACTCACTCAGTACGGGACAGAAATCCAATCTGCATTTGGATCGCACTTCCTTGTCTCTTGTGCAGAAAGTTGTGCGGTACAGGGCTGCATTCATTTTCGATAAGCTACCACAAGAATTCAAAAAGCTCTGCAGTTATTGATACGCTTTCAAATCGAAACTGAAGAGTTTCCTCATGGGTCTCTCCTTCTTTTCTGTTAAGCTGGTTCCTGTGTTACATTGCTGACTGCCTTTACATAACCTTGCGGCCATTTTAGTGGGGTTCATAAACATTTCATTTTATCTGTTATTACTTTTACGTTGTAATTTAATGTACTGACACGTTACATGAGCTGGGAGACTAACTGCTCAATTTGGTCCTACGCAACTAGACGAGTGAAAAAAAATAGAGTTTTTTGTACTCCAATACGAGAATTTTTCCTCTGGTACAAAGTATGCAGGAAATGTTTGCTGCACTGATGGGGACTATGAAAAACAAATTTGTGGAGATGAATAAAAGTTTCTGGAGAATAATAAAAAATGGGTGAGGTAAATAAGAACATGGAGCAACAGAAAGAAGCAAAGAAAAGTTCGACTTGTGAGCTTAAAGTACAGACATAACCGTCAGCAAGCAATTGATCAGCAGTCTACTAGTATTAATAGTTTGGCTGTTGACCGGAGGCGTGATATTCGCGTGGGGCGGTAGGACGCATCGTTGAGTGCCTCCCACTTGGTTATCCCATTTGAGGCTGGCATCCCTGATCGACCAGCGTCTTGTGTTGAATCGCGAGCAGCACGAAACTTGTCACTCCATTCGACAGTTATAGGTACCGACAGACATGATACCCCATATAAATTCTTCAGTCTCCGATGGCTGTCTACTGGTGTTTCTCCATAGGCAGCCAAGACAAGAAGAACAGCACGTTGGTCCTGTATGTACGCATTTGTTAAAAACATCGTCAGAGCTCACATTTCCGTATTTACTGTATGCATATCGGAAAGACACGTTTTCCGAATTGATCTCCTGCATTCATGTCGGCGCTTATATATCCACAATGGAGTTGTGTTGCATTGTAGCAACTATCTCAAACAAACTTTTTGATCGTCCTTTGTAGATTTACCAATGGCTTCTTATCCATGTAAGTACGTTAAACATTTAGAAGGAATGGTGGATACGTTTCCACAAATCACGACGTCGGAGGCAGGGCAGACCAAAATCCTAAAAAGTGGGAAATGTATACCAGTGGACAAGTAGGATGCACATAGTTTACCCTACGCATTAACGTTACGCGAAAAATACACTGAAGAGCAGAAAAAACTGGTATACTGCCTAATAACATGTAGAGCCCCCGCAAGCACGCAGGAGTGCCCCAAAACGGTGTGGCATGGACCCAACCAATGTCTTAAATAGTGTTGGAGAGAATTGACACCAAGAATCCGGCAGGGCTGTCCATAAATCCGTAAGAGTACGAGGGGGTAGAGATCTCTACTGAACAACTCAATAATGTTCATGTCTGGGCAGTTTGGTGGCTAGTGGAAGTGTTTAAACCCAAAAGAGTGTTCCTGGAGCCACTCTTAACCAATACTGGACATACGTAGTGTCTCATTATCCTGGCGGAATTGCTCAAGTCCGTCTGAATGCACAATGGACATGAATGGATGCAGTCGATTAGACAGAATACTTACTTACGTGTTATATTTCAACCAAAGTTCAGTCTTGATCACAACACTTATGTCTCAATAACATAGGTGATCGGTTTCGGTTATATTTATATAACCATTTTCAGACCCATGGCTTCCTTGGAGGATGGCGGAACTGTCCTCAGCTGTTACGAAGTCGACTTCGTAGCAGCTGAGGAGAGCTCCGCCTACCATCCTCCAAGGAAGCCATGGGTCTAAAAATGGTTATATAAATATAACCGAAACCGGTCACCTATATTATTGAGACATAAGCGTTGAGATCAAGACTCAACATTAGTTGAAATATAATACTTTATTGATCACTGTTCCAAAAATGTTTACCAAAGTTTTACGTACGTGTGACCTATCAGAGTCGTGTCTAGACATGCTAGGGGTCCCATATCACTCCAACTCCACACGTATCACACGATTACCAAGCCTCCACCAGCTTGAACATTCCTCTGCTGACATGCAGGGTCCATGGATTCATGAGGGTGTCTCCATACCTGGTCAAGTTCACCCTCTCGATACAATCTGAAATGAGACTCGTCCGACCAGGCAACATATTTCCAGTCATCAACAGTCCAATGTCGGTACCGACGGACTCAGGCGTAGCATAAAACTTCGTGTCCTGCAATCATAAAGGGTACACGAGTAGGCGCTCCGCTCCAAGAGCCCATATCATGATGTTTAGTTGAATGGTTTGCAAGATGACACTTGTTGATGACCCAGCATTGAAATGTGCAGCAATTTCCTGATGGGCTGCACTTCTTTCACATTGCACGATACTCTTCAGTTCTAAACTCGTCGCTGGTTCCGTTCATGCAGCTTCTTTTACTGGCCGTAGCGACGTCGGAGATTTGATGTTTTACCGGATTCCTGATATTCACGGTACAGTCATGAAATGGTCATACGGGAAAATCCCTACTTCATCGCTACCTCGGAGATGCTGTGTACCGTCGTCCCTGCGCCAAATAGAACACCACGTTCAAATTCACTTAAATTTTGATAATCTGCCATTGTAGCATCAGTAACCGATCTAAGGTCTTCGCCAGGCACTTACTGTATTATATAGGACTTGCCGACCGCAGCACCATATTCTGCCTGTTTACATATCTCTGTATTTGAATACGCATGCCTAAATCAGTTTCTTTGTCGCTTCCGTGTAGTAGTCTTTAAGTTTATTTGAGTTATGTCTACACGTTGTACTATTTTTATCCCGAACTTGTGCTGAAGGTCATTATATTTCTATAGTACTCACATGTGACTACTTAGTTGTTCGTCTTGTATTCATATTGCCTATTTTCTATTATAAGCGAAAAGAAAAAGAGAGCTGTATCGAAAAAACTCTTTTACATTGAAATTATAAAACAGTTGTACAAAGAAATTCGCATGATATACAAGTGTATAAGAAAAATGATCCCGGACAATTTCTGTGCGCTAGGCACGGGTGCTTTGTATGTCTACAACAAGCTTCTGTAAATGTCTCTAAGGCGACGCCTATTCATAACTCCACAGACTATAGTTTTCGCCTACAGCCATTTGCACTTCGTAGTTGAAAACTGTCTAAAGCCTTGTCAGGTATTCTCTTGACTCGACTATAGGAGTGCATTGCGGTACACGTGGGTACCTTCGGGGTAATATTTTGTGAATGCCGTTAGTAGTGAAAACGTAATAAATTTAATCTTCATGCTTTATGCAACATTTTTTCTTTCATCTCATTGTTTATGACGTCATACCTCCTGAACTATGATAGGTGCATGGTTCTTACTCCCACAGCGATGGTAAGGGATACGTTGTGGTGACCTCGACATATTATTTTGTGACATCTGATAGCATGAAAATGACCAGTCAGGTCACCCCACGCTGGGCGCCAAAAATTTGGTGAACTCGAGAAATTATTTTGTGACATTAGATAGAATCAACATTACCAGTGAAGTCGCCCAATGTTGGGCGCCGAAAATATAGTCAACTGTGAATTCTTCTCTCTGCTGTCGAACGTTAAACGACGTGCAGATAGCTGATGAGATTGCCCGACGTTAGGAGCCAACAATCAATTGAAATCAATATTTAAATCAAATAAACCACAACCGGTACGACGTTAAGGTGTTCATGTATGTAGGTAAAGGATTGCTTATATGATCAAACCATGAAATAAATGTTCAAATGTGTGTGAAATCTTTAAGCTTACACACTACGTAACCTAAATTATCCTAAGCACAAACACACACACCCATGCAAGCCATGAAAGGAATGTATTTACTTTTGTGCAGTGTACACAAAACGAAACAAAATTACAAGTCTCAGGGCCTATTTGATTGTGGGTGGACACGACTCAGTTATTTAGGGGAAGGAGGAGGAAACGAATCGTATCACCATTCTTCCTTATCGCTCGTCGTATACAGCTGTCGGCGGCAGGTGCTGCGTCGGTACGGCGCGTCGCCTCGGAGCTGTGCGTCGCGAGTCGGCTGCCCCCGTCAGCAATGGCGTTTCCGCGGTGTCTCCACGACTCCCCCTTCTCTCTTATCTTCCATCTCTCAGCTCAACTTCGAAATATTCTTCCTCGCGGCGTTGTAATTGGCGGACGAAAATTTCAATGCAGCTCAATGATAGATCGACTTTTCATAGCCACACCCCTCATGCGGTGTGGAAATTTCGTATCTGGCGTGGGCTGACGTGTGGCTCGTGAATTGGCAACTTTCTCACGATTTCACATTCTTAAGATGTTTTCCTGCATTCCGAGGTTGTTGAGATAGCAGCTACACAACACATCTTTATAAACGCTCTCTGTGCATGAGCCATGGACAAACTCTTGGTCAGTCATGGGCTGTGCGGCTGGTCCCGGCAGAGGTTCCAGTCCTTCCTTGGCCGTGGGTGTGTGTGTTTGTCTGTAGGATAATTTAGGTTAAGTAGTGTGTAAGCTTAGGGACTGATTACCTTAGCAGTTGAGTCCCCCAAGATTTCACACGCATTTAAACATTTTTTGACAGACCCATGTTTCGACTCCGTCTCAAAATCTGCCGGCGTCCGTGATTTATAAGGAATGTCCTCACAGTCAAGAAAAACATCTTCTTAAGAACGCTGACTCCTTTCGCACGCCTCCCTGCACCAATTTTTCGCGCTTTGTGTATGTACCTCGCTGTGCCCGAGGGGTGCTGGAAATGTTGACACATGCCTGCTTTCTAAGGCGGGTGAAAGTGTAAGTAGGCTGTTTATGTTTCATTATTGGCAACGTTATGTAGCGCTCTGTGTGGAAATCACTGGCTGTGCTGTGTGCAGTCTGTGGCTAGTTTGCATTGTTGTCTGCCATTGTAGTGTTGGGCAGCGGCAGCTGGATGTGAACAGCGCGTAGCGTTGCGCAGTTGGAGGTGAGCCGCCAGCAGTGATGGATGTGGGGAGAGAAATGCCGGAGTTTTGAAATTTGGAAGACTGGATGTCATGAACTGCTATATATATTATGACTGTTAAGGTAAATACATTGTTTGTTCTCTATTAAAATCTTTCATTTGCTAACTATGCCTATCAGTAAATAGTGCCTTCAGTAGTTTGAATCTTTTATTTAGCTGCCAGTAGTAGCGCTCGCTGTACTGCAGTAGTTCGAGTAACGAAGATTTTTTGTGAGGTAAGTGATTTGTGAAAGGTATAGGTTAATGTTAGTCAGGGCCATTCTTTTGTAGGGATTTTTGAAAGTCAGATTGCGTTGCGCTAAAAATATTGTGTGTCAGTTTAGTGTTGATCAGAATAGGTAAAGAGCGAAATGTTTGAGTGCGTTCAGTTCTGCTCAGCTGTTTGAAAATCAAATCAGGTTTATCAGCACAGTAATTAATTAATTTTTCTAAGAGGACGTTTCATATGTCGACCCTTAGCCGACGATGCCTCACTGGAATCTTCTGATTTTTTCTTGTAGTTTGTGTAATCAGTGTAGATTTTGTTTATTGTTAGCGCGTAATTGTAGAGAGAATCTCCTTTGTAGTTGCAGTCTTTCATTATTGTACAGTAAAACAGGTGCGGCACACATGTAAATTTGCACCAAGTATTTCGCAGCTGCGCTTGCAATTAACAAGATATTATTTTCAGTGCTATGTTAATGTGTTCTCTTATTTTTGCTCTTCAAATTGTGCTTTCCTGTGTTGTCGAGTGAAATATTGTGACAAAAATGGCGTGTGAAAAACGTAACACTAGGCTCCAAAGTAAACTGAGAAATAATAGTGACGACGAGTGTAGCTTACCAGCACCACTGTGTAATGAATTAACAGACATTCAAAGTAGTAATTTGGTAACTGTGCAATGTAGACTGGCCATGGCAAGGAAAGCGTCTCTGAAGAAGAGAAATTTGTTAACATCGAGTATAGATTTAAGTGTCAGGAAGTCGCTTCTGAAAGTATTTGTATGGAGTGTAGCCATGTATGGAAGTGAAACATGGACAATAAATAGTTTGGACAAGAAGAGAATAGAAGCTTTCGAAATGCGGTGCTACAGAAGAATGTTGAAGATCACGTGGGTAGATCACGTAACTAATGGGGAGGTATTGAATAGGATTGGGGAGAAGAGAAGTTTGTGGCACAACTTGACTAGAAGAAGGGATCGGTTGGTAGGACATGTCCTGAGGCATCAAGGGATCACAAATTTAGCATTGGAGGGCAGCGTGGAGGGTAAAAATCGTAGACGGAGACCAAGGGATGAATACACTAAGCAGATTCAGTAGGATGTAGGTTGCAGTAGGTACTGGGAGATGAAGGAGCTTGCACCGGATAGATTAGCATGGAGAGCTGCATCAAACCAGTCTCAGGACTGAAGACCACAACAACAACAACAACAACAATCAGCAGCAGCAAAAATCGTACAGCGGGAGCAGGATTCGTAACTAACAGGACAATAGGACAATGAGTTACTCTGAATAGTTCGGTGACAGAGTTTCTCTCATTAGAATCGACAGCGACCTAACACCTAGAACTGTAATTCAGGTATATATGGCGACGTCGGAAGCAGAAGATGAATAAATGAAGTACATGAGGATTCTGAATGGGTAATTCAATACTTAAAAGGAGAAGAAAATCTAATAGCTACGGAGGATCGGATTGCGTTTGTGTGTGGAGGAGGACAAGAAAGGTTTACGGGAGAATGTGGACTTCGTAGTAGGCATTAGAGAGGAGAAAGACTAATTCAGTCCCGCAATACATTTCACCATGGTAATAGCCAATACTCCGTTCCAGAATCACAAGGACATGCGGTATTTTTGGGAAAGGCCGGAATTAGACTACATTACGATCAGGCAGAGATTCCGAAATGACACACTGGATTGTAGGGCACACTACGGGGCAGTCATAGACTCAAATCACACTCTGGCAGTGATGAAGATTAGAGTGAAGTTTAATGGACTAGTTAAGAAGAATCAATGCCCAAAGAAGTGCAATACGGAAATACGACGGAATGAAGAATTACTATTGAAATTCCCTGTGGCTATAGACACGGCGATAAGGAACAGCTCGGTAGGCATATCTGTTGAAGAGGAAAGGACGTCTCTGAAAAGGGAAATCACAGAAGTTGGAGAGAAAAACGTAGGTACGAAGTAGGTAACACCGGAGAAACTATGGGTGTCAGAAAAAATACTTCAGTTGATCGACGAAAGAAGAAGTACAAAGACTTTCAGGGAAATTGAGTAATACAGAAATACATTCCGGAATGAAATAATTAGGAAGTGCAGGGAAGCTAAGTCGAAATTGCTACAAGAAAAATGTGGAGAAGTCGGAAAAGAAAAGTATGTCGGAATGACTGATCCGGCGTATACAAAAGTCAAAACAACCTTCAGTGAAATTAAAAACAAGGACTGTAGAATTAAGAGTGAAATGGGAAAAGATGGTGTCAAACGCAGAGGAGAAAACGGGTAAGTGTAAAGAGTACCTTGAGGGGCCCTGTGAGTAGGAGGACTTGTCTGGAAACTTGATACAGTATGAAACAAGAGTCATAAGGCAGGCATCCAGCATTAGAGACAAAATTTAAACCGGTTCTAAAGGACTTATGATCAGATATGGCCGAAGGGATGGAAAAGTATTCCATTGGACTTCTGAAATCACTGCCGACCGATGTGGCCGAGCGGTTCTAGGCAATTCAGTCTGGAACCACGCGGCCGCTACGGTCGCAGGTTCGAATCCTACCTCGGGCATGGATGTGTGTGATGTCCTTAGGTTAGTTAGGTTTAATTAGTTCTAAGTTCTAGGGGACTGATGACCTCAGAAGCTAAGTCGCATAGGGCTCAAGCCATTTGAATCATTTCTGAAAGCTCTGGGGAAATTTGCAGCATAACGACAGTTCACTTTGGCGTCTAGAATTTATAAGACTGACGATATACCATTAGACTTCCGTAAAAACATCATTCACACAATTCTCAATTTCGGAAGAGCCGTAAAATGTGAGAATTATAGCACACTCAGCTAACTGCTCATTCATCCAAGTTGCTGAAAGGAATAATTTACACAAGAATGTAAAATAAAATTGACGAGGTGTTAGCTAGGCTCTAGTAAAGGGTCAGAGGGGTAGTTCTGACGCTCCGGTTGATAACAGAAGCAAGACTGAAGAAAAATCAAAACACGTTCATAGCACTTGTCGACCTGTAGAAAGCTTTCCACGGTGTAAAATGGTGCAAGATGTTCCAAATCCTGAGAAAAGCAGTGGTGCAGGCGAAGATGGGTAATATACAACATGTACAAGAACCAAGAGAGACCAATGAGAGTGGAAGACCAAGAGCGAAGTGCTCGAATTAAAAAAGGTGTAATACAGGGGTGTGGTCTGTTACCACTGTAGTTCAATCTATACTTCGAAGAAGCAATGACTGAAATAAAAGAGAGGTTCAAGAATGCTATTAAAATTAAAGGTGAAAGGATATCAATTTTAAAATTAGATGATGACATAGCTAACTTTTTTTCCAGACTGGTGCACAATATGCAACTGTTTCTGGGTAAAACAGTGGCAACGGAATGTCGGAAAGAAATAGTGGCACCAAAGCCTCATATTCAAGAGTTAGGAGCACACTGGATAAACTCAGTTTTTGCACTAGAAATTGTGATTATGAATTGCTATGAGAATGGAAAACTTCAGGACATGATAGAGTTATGTGACATTAGTGGCTTGGTGAACTGCACGACTTGTGAGATAACCAGGAAGAACTTACGTCTCCCAGCTACGCTCACGGGTACGGATGTACTCCATTTCACTCCCTCTGCATTGTAATGGTCAGAGAAGGAGCCTTAAGTACTGCCAACGCAAAATTTAACTTATCTTAACAACACTTTGAATCCTGATCTCATACATTCTTTACACATACTGGTAATATGTGAACAAGACAATTTCTCCACAGAGGAAATTCGCAAGATATTCAGAATTACCACGAGAATCGATACCGAAACACGGTAACTATGAGCATTACAATCGCTAGTCTTGCCGTGTTTCTGATAGCAATTCGTGTACTTTACTTCTCTCTGAGACGAAGAGGCTTCATACTTCAGACCCACCGAAACATCAGATACCTGGCGAGTGGTTAACTAACATAAACACCAAAACGGATATTCAGAAAACTGAAAAATCAATGTAACTTGTGAAAAAAACTTAAAGATAATGATACAGAAGTAACAAACAATCCATGTTGAGTCAGCTCCCAGAAACAACAGAGTTTGCGATCTTTGCACCTTGTGCAGTCTACATCTACATCTAATTCACACTTTAGTGCCTGGAAGAGGGGTCATCAAACAATTTTCGTACTTCTTCTCTACCATTCCACTCTCGAATGGCGCTTGGGGAAAAGGAACACCTAAATCATTCCGTTAGACCTCTGATTTCCCTTATTTTACTATGGTGGTCATTTCTCCAAACATATGTGGGTGTCAACAAAATATTTTCACATTCGGGAGAGAAAGTTGGTAATTGAAATTTCGTAAATAGATCTCGACGCAAAGAAAACCACCTTTGTTTCAATGACTGACACCCAAACCCGCGTATCATGTCAGTGACACTCTCACCCCTATTGCGCGATAACACGAAACGAGCTGCTCTTCCTTGCACTCTTTCGATGTCCTCCGTCAGTCCCACCTGACATGGGTCCGACACCACGCAGCAGTATTCCAGCAGAGGACGGGCAAATGTAATGTAGGCTGTCTCTTTAGTGGGCTTGTCACATCTTCTAAGTGTTCTGCCAATAAAGCGCAGTCTTTGTTTCGCCATCACCACAATATTATCTATCTCGTCTTTCCAATTGAAGTTGCTCGTAATTGTAATTACTAGGTATTTAGTCGAATTGACAGCCCTTAGATTTGTGCGATTCATCGTATACCCAAAATGTATCGGATATCTATTAGTATCCATGTGGATGACTTCACACTTTTCTTTGTTTAGTGTCAATTGCCACTTTTCGCACCATACAGAAATTCCCTCGAGATCATTTCGTAATTGTGATTGATCGTCTGATGATTTCACTATACGGAAACTTTCATTGTCATCTGCAAACAATCTAAGGGGGCTACTCCGATTATCACCTACATCATTTATATAAATCAGGAACAGCAGAGTGCCTATGGCCTACCTTGCGGAACGCCAGGTATCACTTCTGTTGTGTTCGATGATTTACCGTCTATCACTACGAACAGTGACCTCTCTGAGAGGAAATCATGTAAATTATTATGTAAATATATCTGTGAGATTAGTGTAAGAAGAGTCACATAGAAGATTTGGGACACTATTTTTGAAACACGGGAGTAGGTTAGCGCTCGGCTTGTCTTCCATTTCGTAAGTCAACAAGGCTTACAGCCTAGGCTACAGGTCTCAGATCGTGGCAGACAGAAACGGAAGTATTGCTGTGCTACTTAAGAAGGCACGGTGAGCCAATCCAAAGCAACTCCACCATCTGACCACCACTACAAAATCAGATGTTCACAGAAACGAAATCGGCCGCCCAAAACTATGGAAAGAGTCCTGAAGGGCCCAATAAATGAAGACAAATGTGCTCATGCGCCCACAGCCCCCGTTCGCGGAAATCTGATCTTATTAATTTCTGATGATCTGTTAGGATTACTTGTGTATTTTTTGCGTTTAGTTTAAACGACTGATGAGCGACCGACATATCCTCCGCAACTGCGTCGACGTGAATGATTTGGAAGCTGCTGTCTACATAAAGACCAGGCGAGGCATGTCCACACAGCCTCCTAGACTCCTGGCCTACTCGTTAGTATTTACTGCAGGGTTGGATGACCAGAACGTAGTCTTCAGGATAACCGACATCCTGGACAACAGTCGACAATCTTCATCTGAGTGCACAATGGGCTGTCTTCGAGAGCGCTAAGGTGCGATTTGTACAAGATCAGTGTGAATATCTGGTCAGACAGGGCCTTCCTCGCCACACCACCGTTGCAAGGACTGACGTGCAGCTGTGATGTCACAATTCGCTGACGAGGCATCTGCACTCCTCCATGGCGTGGACCCTTATGCCCGATCGCCGACTGTAGCCCTGAGAGCGTCTATATTCCTGTACACTTTGCACGATAAATGTATGTTATGACCGATACCACTGCATCATTGACGCCTCCGCACGTGCACTTAACCTCTGTGCTTGGCCTCCGGACCATAAAGTCGCCCCAGCTCAAGTGTCGCAACAGCAGATTAGTTGCTCTGTCTAAGCAATTGTAGGTTTGTTTCAGAATTTTAAATCAGTCTCTGATAAATCTTGATGGCTTTGCTAGTTTGTGAGTTGATGGAACCCCATGGGTCCCCTTATTTGCAGGTGGGTTAAAGGGTTTGAGGTTCACATATGGCTGTACCGTTAACAGTTGCTCTCAGTAATCATTTTTTGATATAGTCTGCTTAAAAGTTGTGGATAAACTATTGAATACACTGATAACACATAAAGTTTGCAGAGTTGGCTGAATCTCTTCTCCTCGGAAACCCCATCTATTGTTGTTGTTGTTGTGGTCTTCAGTCCTGAGACTGGCTTGATGCAGCTCTCCATGCTACTCTATCCTGTGCAAGCTTCTTCATCTCCCAGTACCTACTGCAACTGACATCCTTCTGAATCTGCTTAGTGTATTGATCTCTTGGTCTCCCTCTACGATTTTTACCCTCCACGCTGCCCTCCAATGCTAAATTTGTGATCTCTTGATGCCTCAAAACATGTCCTACCAACCGATCCCTTCTTCTAGTCAAGTTGTGCCACAAAATTCTCTTCTCACCAATCCTATTCAATACCTCCTCATTAGTTACGTGATCTACCCACCTTATCTTCAGCATTCTTCAGTAGCACCACATTTCGAAAGCTTCTTTCTCTTCTTGTCCAAACTGGTTATCGTCCATGTTTCACTTCCATACATGGCTACACTCCATACAAATACTTTCAGAAACGACTTCCTGACACTTAAATCTATACTCGATGTTAACAAATTTCTCTTCTTCAGAAACGATTTCCTTGCCATTGCCAGTCTACATTTTATATCCCCTCTACTTCGACCATCATCAGTTATTTTACTCCCTAAATAGCAAAACTCCTTTACTACTTTAAGTGACTCATTTCCTAATTTAATTCCCTCAGCATCGCCCGACTTATTTCGACTACATTCCATTATCCTCGTTTTGCTTTTGTTGATGTTCATCTTATATCCTCCTTTCAAGACACTGCCCATTCCGTTCAACTGCTCTTCCAAGTCCTTTGCTGTCTCTGACGGAATTACAATGTCATCGGCGAACCTCAAAGTTTTTATTTCTTCTCCATGGATTTTAATACCTACTCCGAATTTTTCGTTTGTTTCCTTTACTGCTTGCTCGATATACAGATTGAATAACATCGGGGAGATGCTACAACCGTGTCTTACTCCTTTCCCAACCATTGCTTCCCTTTCATGCCCCTCGACTCTTATAACTGCCATCTGGCTTCTGTACAAATTGTAAATAGCCTTTCGCTCCCTGTATTTTACCCCTGCCACCATCAGAATTTGAAAGAGTGTATTCCAGTTAACGTTGTCAAAAGCTTTCTCTAAGTCTACAAATGCTAGAAACGTAGGTTTGCCTTTTCTTAATCTTTCTTATAAGTTAAGTCGTAAGGTTAGTATTGCCTCACGTGTTCAAATATTGCTACGGAATCCAAACTGATCTTCCCCGAGGTCCGCTTCTACCAGTTTTTCCATTCGTCTATCTATCATTCATCCTAATAGCTTACCTCCTTAATAACATTTTAAAGGTCCGTAAGCATTACTTTTTCTTTTCTCAGTACAGTCAAAAACTGGATTTATCTATAGCCTTTACGACCTGTGTTACCGGAGGATGCAGCTGAAGTGTTCATCGCATCTCACTCTACATACATACATGCATGCCATTGCTCTTTATTTCAGCATGCAGTGGCTGTACAAATGTTGCACTATCAGTAAATGCAGATGAGTCGAATAGCGAGATCAGGTTAAAATGAGCATGAAAGACTATCGAGAAGTCCGGTTCCGTTTCCGTAAAGTGCTACGTTCATGAATAGATGCTTGAGCCTTTGTGGGACTCAGTAACTTGTTTACGATCTTATGCAGGCGGGTTCTTTCATTTTTACAGGATTAATAACGGCAGATGTGCTCTTATTTAATTCTCTTGATTCGTCAGGTAGCAGTGAAATTGATTTCTTTTGTGCTCAATAACTTTATGTGCGTGTGTTTCTTGTTGTTCAATGAGCTTGTAGAAAAGTACACCTTAGGAGTCATATTTCTAATATTCCGCTGACTAATTGTATGGAGAGAAACGTATAACTCCTACATTTAGATTTTGTATGTGTGCTATATATTTACACAGCAGCACAACAAAATGTCTCTAAGGAGATCTGCGAAAATATTGGCTCTAAATGATAAAACACTTGTTCTAATCACCATAATAATTTTATTATCTCGTGATGTAATTCAGGAGAACTCCATAATCAGAAATATTTAAATCAATACGGAGTAAACGTCTCTTCCTTCTTCATACCTTAACACTATTAGTGCCCAGCATGTTGGTTATAAACTGCAAATTAAAACTGAAAAAATCAGAAAGGTGTAGGAAATTAAGAAATGGAACCTGAATGATTTGAAAGTATCAGTGGCAGGCGAGAGTATTAAAGGGACCATTAGGCAGCTGTGTCTCTTACAGGGGAAATGAATACAATAAAAAATGAGTGTTAGCCATTGACAGATGAATTAATGAATGCATCAGAGCAAGCGAAAAGACAAAGCTCAGTGGATAACACTGGAAGTTATGAATTTTAAAAAGAAAAGGAGAGAATACTTAAATACAAAAGTAAGACAAGCAAAAGGCACACATATGTCTACAAAATGAAACTGACAGGAAGTACAAAGTTGCAAAGCAGGAATAGATAAGGAGAAATGCAGTGCTGTAGAATCGTGCATGACTACAGGAAAGACAGACATAATCCACAGAAAAATGGAAAGGACCTTTGGAGAAAAATGACGTTCATCTATGGATAGTGAGAGCTCAGATGAGAAGCTTGTACTGAGCAAAGCTGAAAGGTGAAAGGAACGTTTGGAGGGTCTTTACAAGGAAATCAAAAATGATGACAGTGTTATAGAAACGGATGTCGAAGTAGGAGGAAGTGGCACTGATAGTGCTGATAAACGTAAGCCAAAACAAACAACTTGGGTCTGTGATTCCTAAGAATTAACGAGATCCTTCAGATAACGAAATGTGATCATGTTGTTACAAACAGCTCACAATAAATACAAGAAAGGTGAGATACAATCAGACTTCAAGAAGAATTTCTATTCGGAACGCAACTTACACTGAAAGGTGTGACTATTACCGAACCACTAATTTAATATTTATTGTCACCAAATACTAACACAAATTAGTTAACAAATTGACTGCTAGAAATTATTTAAGAAGATATATTGAAAAAAGTAAATCCAACATTTACTGCACCGATGTATTCAGAGAAAGTTTGTTGACCAAAAAACACTGATATTCTGAAGTTAGCAAGGATAGAGTGTAGGGAGCGAAACATTATCTACGGGCTGGTATAGATACCAATCTGACGTTGTAAGGTTCGAAGGACATGAAAACAAGCTCTGGTTAAGAAGTAAGTGAAACGAAGTCTGCCAGTCTGTCGACTGAGCTACCAGAAAAATTTCGAAAGAGAACTAAAGTTCACTGGTAATAAATGAAAACTTTAAGATATGACTAAGGGCACTGCACTGCTGTCAGAGACAGGAAAGGCCAGGAATTATCAGATGAACAGAATGAATAATATCTAGAAAATAGGATCTAAGACGAACGTCATCAAAAATAAAACAAGTATAATGGAGCGTAGCTGAATTAAATTACTTTGTAAGGTGGCTATAATTTCGCACCTTACAAGCACTCATCCACATACTTTGTGTGAACTACAACCACAATTAGATATGATTTGATAGGTTGTTCAACGTATATATGAATATATGAAGGAGACTGACATTATCATATACGCCTTGTAAGTAATTGTTAACGCTTATTGCTTGCACGAAAGGTGACGGAGTGTCTTTATTATAAAAATGGCGCAATGAATGATTGCCTATACTAGTAGAGGTAGCAACGCAAGTGCAGATGAAACTGCAGGCAGAACTCAAACTGTGGGTGGAAGGCCTACACAGGTGTTGGTCCTGCTTAAACACAGGAAGTAGATAGTTGGACGTCGTGGTACCTGAACTCTGGAGCACAATAGGATGAGGCCCGGACGCTATTGTAATAGGGCCTGAAGGATAACCGGATAATACTTCCGAACTTTGGAAATCTTGGACGCTGGTGAGAGGAACGAAGAAGCGGCACCTCGGAAACCATGCAGGCTGGGTTATTTATAAGGATTTTCACTGAGATGGGTAACATTGTACGAGTATAGGTTTTTCCTTGCAAACTTTCCGCGCTGGACGACAAAAGACTAAAATATGGGTGGTTGGCGCTCAGAAGAATCTGTAGAGAGGGAGAATATTCCGTGGTTTCGGGAATATGATTTGTTTTCGGAATTACGATGGTGGGGAGCCGAGCCTTGCTGGGAAGCCAGCGGTGGAGAGACGAGGCCTTCCGTTGTGAGCGCCCGTGTGTGACGGTTGCTCGACATCAGCTTTCGTTGGTACAGACGGACTTGCTGTCTTTGCTCTCAGTATAGTTATAATAGTTAGGAACTGTACTGTTGTGAACCTATACGATTTTGGGCTCCACCTCCGGGTTGGAAGTTGTCGTCGTTGAGTGCGCAGCGTTCAGTAACTGAGATCGCTTCCTCTGCCTACACTTACGTTGAAACATCTGAACTCCGTCCTTGTGGTTGGGAGTTCGCGTTCCTCGTCTGTAGAGCTCAGAGTGATGAAGATAGTATTACAGTATATTAGTCAGAGGACCGCTTTCTGCCGTCCTAGTATTAGAAATAGTTTATTTGTAGCTGGAGTTCTTCCATGGTCGCAGACGAGAACGAGAACTATCACTTCGATGCACCGGACGCAGTACATACGGTGATATCGCAAACTGCTTCGGCTTGTTAGGTCTATAAAAGCTAAACAGCTGTGATCACGTTAGTTTATTTCCACTGAGGTTGCACACCACCGTAGATCATCTTTGAAAGTAGTGTCGTCTAGTGTTTGGTACATAGATGATGTCAGTCATTTCGCGTTATTGATATTCGACCGCGCAGTCATTATATGGGGCAGAGTTGGGCAATTGATCAGCAATTTTACTTAGGAAATGTAAACTTTGTAATGTAAAGGGTTTTTTTAAACTACAATAAATGTATAAGCGGGAACAACGTTTATCATTTAGTAGGATTAGTTGCCTTCATCATTCATTTATGTTTAGAATGTAATTTACAGAATTAAGAGATCCTAAGATCTGCTTCCTGGGGTAGTCAGACAGGGCCAAATCATCATTTAGCGTTTATTATTTTCCGTTGCGCACATTCATTTTACACCCGCCTGGAGTACCATCTTGGAACATGATGCTAAGGGAATTACACTAAAAACTAGGGCATTAATGTTAATACATGAGTTCTGCTATTTGGCTAACATATAACATAAATTAAGCTGTCTTTTTTGAAAGTGTCTGTAAGGAAGAGAAAAGATAAAAAAAATACAAACAAGAGAACAACAAGGTTAGAAATCAGGTGCTGCCGAAGAATGCTGAAGGTTGGATTAGTCTTGTTACTTAGGAGAGGGTAGTGAATCGAAATTAAAGCACAGCTTGACTGAAACATGGGATCGATTGATATGACACCCCCTGCAGCACTAAGGTATCATCAGTTCAGTTAAGTTTGGAAGAGTGAGGAGTAAAATTTGTAGAGCAAGACCGATAGCCGTCAAAGATAATGAGGTTAAAAGGACGTATGGGGTTCTGGTTGCGGCTAGCGTGAAGAGGTCGGTCAAAACAGTCTTCTGACTGAATACAACAGCATTTACGGGAAGAGATAGGATTTCCACAAAAAGTTTTTCCTTCTTTGATTTGTATTTATGTTACTTATGCACGAGATACGAAAGGATATAGTACTCAGTAGCATTCAATTAAAAAGTTGTTCATATTTAGTATTTAAATCTGCCTCTTACAATACACAAAAAGTCTCAGCTTTGTATTTTCAAGTCACTAGAGGTCGCCCAGTGAGTGACGAGTTGTCGATAAGTAAATAGGTAAACACGTATGTTATATCCACGCTACACGATTGTTAGTTTTTAACATTTTATTGAAACAGCATTCGTACAATAAAAAGTGTCCAGTATTTAATTACTCTGTTGTTTTACATAAAATATTTAAACAATACGAGAAGTAGTCAAAAGTGTTTGTATCACAGCCAGTTTCAGTAGTACGGAGGTATCACTGAGTGCACGAAATCCATCCGTTCCGCATTCCTGTTTTGCTGGACGGTAGAGTTGACGTCAATGTTGAGGAAGTACTTGGTTTCCAGGTTGTAGGTAGGCCAGCCGCCCTCAATTACAGGATCGTCCTCAGGGGTGGGATTCCTGCAAGCAGCAAAACTTAGAGCATACTGTTTAACCAGGTTGAAGCATCGAGATACACGAAGTCTCCACCTTATGATTGGTAGCCTTGGAACCAATCTAAAAAGTAAATGAGTTAACAAAGGAAAGTGAGAGAGAGTAATAGAGAGAGAAAAAATCCAAAATGTAAGCAGAAAGACGTGTACAGAATATAGGCATTTCTTGCTAAATACATTTTTACTTACCGATTTTTGCTATGGCAAGAAAATCTAAAACGTGTAAGTCAGCATACATTACATTTCTATAATACTGATACTCCGCATAAATTATATGCTTCCCTAGCAGCATATTTCGTAGTAATTTATTTAATCTGTCGTTCAACTTTGGTAAATGTTACTCTCGATTTCTTAACTGAGGATATGCAATGAGATTCTTGTTAACATGTTCATAGACATTCTCACAGGGTACCGGAACATTCACAAGAATTCTGAGGGATCAGCTGTGGAAACTTGAAAAGCATCGTTTTCGTACTTCCTATTCCTCCCGTCTCTCTGACTGCTGTGTGAAATGACAAATTTGTGCTTAACAGTGTCTTGCTGTTTAACTAATACGATCTGCAGTTCAGCGCAGTTAACTACATATTGTGTTGAATGGCCATACGCAAATTCGAAATGATTAGCTTTGGCTAAAAAGGAAATACTGAAGATGTAGGACACGAAACTGCAGCGGTTTTCCTTGGACATGTCAGATTCGATTTCGAAATTGCGTTTCATCAGCTGCATTAGTGAAACTTGAAGGCAGAGTTGTTGAGTTACAGCTTAGTAGATTAGAATTATTTTGTCTAAGTAAGACTAATGAGATCGTTTAAATGTCAGATTCGTACTTTGCTAAATGATATGCGGATTTTCACTGTGAGTCAAAAAGTTGCACTGCAAATAAATTTGAAGACAAATGGCTTTTGTGTAGCGATATTACACTCCTGGAAATGGAAAAAAGAACACATTGACACCGGTGTGTCAGACCCACCATACTTGCTCCGGACACTGCGAGAGGGCTGTACAAGCAATGATCACACGCACGGCACAGCGGACACACCAGGAACCGCGGTGTTGGCCGTCGAATGGCGCTAGCTGCGCATCATTTGTGCACCGCCGCCGTCAGTGTCAGCCAGTTTGCCGTGGCATACGGAGCTCCATCGCAGTCTTTAACACTGGTAGCATGCCGCGACAGCGTGGACGTGAACCGTATGTGCAGTTGACGGACTTTGAGCGAGGGCGTATAGTGGGCATGCGGGAGGCCGGGTGGACGTACCGCCGAATTGCTCAACACGTGGGGCGTGAGGTCTCCACAGTACATCGATGTTGTCGCCAGTGGTCGGCGGAAGGTGCACGTGCCCGTCGACCTGGGACCGGACCGCAGCGACGCACGGATGCACGCCAAGACCGTAGGATCCTACGCAGTGCCGTAGCGGACCGCACCGCCACTTCCCAGCAAATTAGGGACACTGTTGCTCCTGGGGTATCGGCGAGGACCATTCGCAACCGTCTCCATGAAGCTGGGCTACGGTCCCGCACACCGTTAGGCCGTCTTCCGCTCACGCCCCAACATCGTGCAGCCCGCCTCCAGTGGTGTCGCGACAGGCGTGAATGGAGGGACGAATGGAGACGTGTCGTCTTCAGCGATGAGAGTCGCTTCTGCCTTGGTGCCAATGATGGTCGTATGCGTGTTTGGCGCCGTGCAGGTGAGCGCCACAATCAGGACTGCATACGACCGAGGCACACAGGGCCAACACCCGGCATCATGGTGTGGGGAGCGATCTCCTACACTGGCCGTACACCACTGGTGATCCTCGAGGGGACACTGAATAGTGCACGGTACATCCAAACCGTCATCGAACCCATCGTTCTACCATTCCTAGACCGGCAAGGGAACTTGCTGTTCCAACAGGACAATGCATGTCCGCATGTATCCAGTGCCACCCAACGTGCTCTAGAAGGTGTAAGTCAACTACCCTGGCCAGCTAGATCTTCGGATCTGTCCCCCATTGAGCATGTTTGGGACTGGATGAAGCGTCGTCTCACGCGGTCTGCACGTGCAACACGAACGCTGGTCCAACTGAGGCGCCAGGTGGAAATGGCATGGCAAGCCGTTCCACAGGACTACATCCAGCATCTCTACGATCGTCTCCATGGGAGAATAGCAGCCTGCATTGCTGCGAAAGGTGGATATACACTGTACTAGTGCCGACATTGTGCATGCTCTGTTGCCTGTGCCTATGTGCCTGTGGTTCTGTCAGTGTGATCATGTGATGTATCTGACCCCAGGAATGTGTCAATAAAGTTTCCCCTTCCTGGGACAGTGAATTCACGGCGTTCTTATTTCAATTTCCAGGAGTGTAGTTCTGTGCTCTTATGACAGCATCACTAAACGTAGGCGACTTCAAAGCCAGCGCAGGGTTTTCTGACTTTCGCTTTTGTTGTTGACAATGGGGGGCTGGGTTTAGAATGCCAGACTACGGCACCATCTTTGTCAGCCAGCGACACAATGTTTCGTAACTTATTTTCGCCCTTTGACGCCAAACGCTACAAGATATTCTTTTAATATACAGCCTTGTTGACTCTGTAACAACCTGGAAATTTTTTAGTTTGCCTACAGTTTCTGCCTGTCCATATCACAGGCCCCAACGTGTATAATTATATGCTTGTAGTTTGTTGGCTGGATACTCTCTTTGAAATTCTGGAGTTATCGAGGGAAGGTAAAGGCTGTTGACAACTTGTACAGAAACTAGACTGCATTTCCAAAAGTCGAGGGCCATGCAAGGGAGGCAGTGGCTGAAGAAGGAGTGAGACAGGGTGGTTATTCATTGAGCAAGCTGTAAAAGAAACAAAATTAAAATCTAACCGAGAAACTAAAGTTCAAGGAGAAGAAACAATATCTTTGGGGTTTGTCAATAGCATTGTATATTTCTCAGAAGCAGCAACGGACTTGGAAGAGCAGGTGAACAGACTGGACAAGGTCTTGGAAGGACGACATAAAATGAACATCAACAAAAGCCAAACAAGAATAATGGAATGTAGTCGAATTAAATAATGTGATGTTGCGGTAACTAGAGACACTTAGTCTAATATACGAAGTTTGTTATTTGCGCAGCAAATAACTGGTGATGGCCGATGTACAAAGAATGGAAATGAGCGTTTGGCGTCATTGGCCGGGAGGCCCCTCGCGGGGCAGGTCCGGCCGCCATATCGCAGGTCTTATTACATTCGGCGCCACATTGGGCGACCTGCACGCCGGATGGGGATGAAATGATGATGAACACAACACAACACCCAGTCCCTGAGCGGAGAAAATCTCCGACCCAGCCGGGAATCGAACCCGGGCCCAGACGACGGCAATCCGTCACGCTGACCACTCAGCTACTGGGGCGGACGTACAAAGAATATAAAATGTAGACTGACAATGGGAAGAAAACCATTTATGAAGAAGAGGAATTTGGTAATATCGAATATAGATGTAAGTTTTAGGGCCGGCCGTTGTGCCCGAGCGGTTCTAGGCGCTTCAGTCCGGAACCGCGCGACCGCTACCGTCGCAGGTTCGAATCCTACCTCGGGAATTTATGTGTGTGATGTCCTTAGTTAGGTTTAAGTAGTTACAAGTTCTAGGTGACTGTTGAATTCAGATGTTAAATCCCATAGTGCTCAGAGCCATTTGAAACATTTGTAAGTTTTAGGAAGTGTTTTTCTCAGTGTAGGGTATTTGTATGGGGTGTAGCCATGAAGGAATGTGAATAATGGACGATAAATAGCTCAGACAAGATGGAGAATGGAAGCTTTTGAAATGAAGTACTAGAGAAGAAGGATGAAGATAAGATATCTAGTAACTAATGAGAAGGCTCTGAATAGAGTTGAGAATTGTGAAGAAAAGAAATTTGTGGTACAACATGATTAGAAGTGAGGGTTTGTTGATAGTACAGATTCTGAGACATCAAGGGATCAAAAATTTAGCCCTAGAATTAGGTATGCGTGCGGGTTTGGGGATTGAAAAAAATTATAGAGGAAGGCTAAGAGATGCACACAGCAAGCACATTCAGAAGGATATAAGTTGCAGTAGTTTTTCGGAGATGAAGAGGCTTGCAAAGGATATCTATGAGGGCTGCATTGAACCAGTCTTAGAACTGAAGACACAATTCCTGAACGTACTACCTGTATGTCGCGTGTTCTTTACTCTCACATACTTGTCTTCTACGCATCCAATACAATTCGGAAACCGTCATTATTCTCAAAAATCATTTACTGTTGGCTTGACATCATCATCTTTTGGGAAAAGTGTGCGGAAAGCGTGCATATTATCCCAAATCGCTTGACAAGTTTCCCTCACTTTTCTCCCAACTTTAACATAAGATATCCTACGTGAATATACCAGTGTCTTGAAGGAAGAACCACCTGCCAGGAATCTGTAATGTTTTCCCCGCATCCTTCCTCGTTCTTACAAATCTTGTCATCACTAATTCTGTAACTACTCCTGCCATTGTCAAAACTTATTCTCTGGTCACTTTCACTAACCTTGCCAGAGTCACCAGTTTAGTTGCCTCGCGTTTGTTCTCCTGATCGGCGTTTTTATGTGTTCGTACAAAACGTTTTCCGCGCTGATCTGAGAACAGAACCTGAACGACTGATTACCGGGGACTGTGCAACTAGCCCTTAGTAGAGTAGCGATCCAGTAAAAACTTCCTGTCTAAATTTCATTGGATACATAGAGAGGGTAAACATGTAACCTTTCCTACCTGTTATTCCTGTTAATCTTTTATTTCCAATCTGGAAATGCGAATGTATCGATATCGCTAGCAATTATAGCAACACTGATCATTCGCACAACCAATCAACTACATAAACAAGCAGCAGTTTCCATTCTCCTGTTCGGGTTTATTCGGCTCAGATCGAGTACCCCCGTCTCGTTTTCTCCGCGGGAAACTTATTTCTAGGTGCGACGGCGATTCCCCTGGCAGAAACATCACGTAAACTTTGCACTCATTCAAAAATCAACTTTTAATTCGTTAAGAAATCAACTTAGAATGTGTACAAAAATGTTGAAAACCCAACAGGGGTGCGTTTCAGTATTATATGAATAATCGATAGGCCAACATGCGCCGGATGCTAGGAGTTTTAGGAAACAAGATTTTTTTTTTCTTCAAGGAGATGAGTTAGGCGCCCGCTGAAATTGCCGCCCGGGGCAGATACCACGCTTACCCACTTCCCTCCCCCTATCTTAGATCCCGGCCTGCCTAAATTAATCGTGCCTAAATAACCATGCTGTCCCTGGGCCGAAGCGGGGCAAAGACACAAGGAAAGGAAGAAGCTGTTTAGGAAGTTTTCCGGCTTAATATTATGACCATGTTCTGCCGGACACCGACGAAAGATTTAATTGAATTTGATGGACATAGTGCCGTATGTAGCTCATAGTTCAAAGCTGTTTAGTCATAAATTTATGACGCTCTTACTCTAAAGTGTCGAGTAGATGTGCAGTACGACAGCAAATACTCACAGGTACTTGGCGAAGTTGGTCCACAGCTTGATGACCGTGTTGCGCACCTTCTGCTCGTCAGAGTCAGGGTCCAGGTTTAGATCGGGCGTATACCAGATGGATTTCAAGTCATAATTGTGCCAGGCACCTGTGGAATAAGAATATTCCTTTTTTGTGTTTCATTGCTTATTATAGTCTGGAAGAGGGAGGGCTCTGCTGTATGTATACAGTTTCTTCAAACAACATTTTCTCCTAAGTTTAGGAGCGATAACCTCTCAAATTAAATGTTATCCAAGTGAACAGTTCTACTAGGTGTGCTCCGCACACCGTCGGCTGAAACACACGTATAGACTCTCATTGACTCCTCGGCTGAAACTACTGTCTAGATTTAAATATCGACTCCTGTTCCGGTTCGTTAATATCCCACCAGCGACATACAATATCTTAAAAGGTAAACACATCTAATTCATTACAAAACTGATCACTCCTTGCGGCCTGTCAAAGAGATTACTGCTCTTGATTTAGATCTACTGTGGTTTCTCAAAATTTTCCAAGTGGATGTAGGTTGATTTAATATGATAATGGCTCACACCTTCTCCTATTCTTGTGCACAGTTAAGCCTCTTAAAATATATGTTGTATTGGTCAAGTGGGGGCTTCAAAATGTGAGTTACTGTTTATTGTATGAGGTGGAGTAACGTTTGTTGAACCTATACTTCAAAGCGAGACAGATACATAACAGTCCTTTTTTAATAAAGTCGCTCAATCCCTGTAAGCAAGGGTCCGAACTTTCTACCAATCGTTCAGTTCTACTATGATAGAAATTTGGTCGTTGGTCACGGATCCATTCTAGAATCGCACTGTGAACGTCCTCATCGTGTTAAAATCTCTTTCATCCCGTACTTATAGCTTTCTGTAAAGGTGAATATCTTATGGTGCATCTGTTCTTCTCTATCAGCATCACCGAACATCTGAGCGGCATTGGCCAAACTGTTGGCATGATTTCGCCACCTCTGGACGGGGAAATGCATTATCCATATACCGCAAGAATATTATCGTGAATAAGTATTCGATTTGTAAGTTTCACCCACGAGAATCGTAATACCGCGTGTACAGAAACTTCAAGCTGCCTCCCCATTTAACGCGTACCACTGTGAGACAACTGTTATCCATATTTATCCTGCAGGTAAAACGGAACATATACTCTCTTGGGACGATGAACAACTCTTTTTGTGCAATGGACTTAGCAGGGGATAACATGTGTAACTTAGTTTTTGAGGTCCCTACATATCATAACTGTTCTGTCCTTGTCCGCCTACCTAGCTAGCTGGTAAGCCGGCACGGTCAGAGGGTTAGCTGTCCTCTGTAATAAAATAAAAACTGAGTTAATGGATCAAGATGAACTTCAACAAGCGCCATGGGATGTCTGCCCAGAACAGATAGAACGAACGATAACGAACAAAATGATTTTTTTTTAAAGAAAGATGTTAACGTGCTTGCCTCCCACGCAAAGGGCCTGTATTCGATTCCTGGGCGGGTTGGAGATTTTCTAGGCTCGTTGGCTGGGTGTTGTGTTGTCCTGATCATCGTTTCATCCTCATCACCGGCAGTCGAGTCACCCAATGTGCCGTCGACTGAAATAAGACTACCCCCACTTGGCGGCCGAATTTCCTCAGATTTTTCCTCCCGGAAAGCAATGTCATACGCTCAGTTCATTTTTTTATTATGCCCTTGATCCATGTTCCGTCGTCCTGCTTGTTTGCGCACCATTGTGACGGATGTTTCACACAGTGGTTCGTAGTCCCCTCCTAGAGGTACAATTGGCCGCGTGAAAAAGGCTGTGAACTTCCTTGGTCGACGCAGCTCTGTTAAAATCTCCTTGAAGTGCGTACTAGTCGTAATCGGTACACAGTGGTCATCGGCTGGTGTCACTGACCGCCGGCAACCACTGCGACATCGGTTCAAAGTATTTTTTCTCATGAGAGAGTTAACTGTTGTTTTAATGACGTTACTCTGGTTTATGCCAAGTCGACAGACAGTTTCCCACGTTAAATTCGTTTACCTTAAATTGAAAACGCAAAGCCTAAGCTTGAAATTACATTTCGAAGTATGCTGAAAAACTAAACTCTGTACACAAGTTGCATTCTTCTTTTCACGAATGGAGACAGAGGGCTCAACTGTTAAGCACAGGAAAAGCTACTTGCACTTACATTACACAGATGGCCGTACGTGTCGATGTCGTCAGTCGTGAGAAGGGCATTGAGCCAAATCAAAAAGCATGAACAATGCAAGTCATGAAGAACACACAATTTCCTAGCTGCAACTGTGCACGCGTCCTATTCGCTGATGTGGTCGCCACCTGTGGTAGTCAGGGGACGAGGCCTTTATTCGGTTTCGAGATGATGATCGGCTCATCCCACAATCTTTCTAAGCGGGTGTGATTAACGCTTACAATGCAGGCTTATGTGTTTGTGATTTTCGCAGGGCAGTAGGTGTTTTCCATCAACGCTCGGATAAAAGCTTCTGGAAGTCGTGGTCGAAGGCAATACTTTAACAGAAGTGTGTGATAAGTGGAGGCAACAAACCGCCAACCGAAACGCATGGTACTTGCTTCTGAGGCTGATATATATATATATATATATATATATATATATATATATATATATATATATATATATATATATGTGTGTGTGTGTGTGTGTGTGTGTGTGTGTGTGTGTGTCTTACAAATTTCCTCCTAAACAACTGGACCGATTTCAATCAGACGTGGTACACACACTCCTTAGTGTCAGACAACACCAACACTCGCTACGGGGATAAGAGTCACCTACTTATCATAGTTCAGATGAAATCACGTAATAGGCACTGAGATCCGTGAAAAACGGCTGCATCGTGCATGACATTTAAATTTATTACTTCTTTGCTGCTAACTCTATTCGCAACATATTCGCAAACAGTATCCGCGTATACCGCTGAATCTACCCACACGCAGCAGAGACAGTTCCAGACATATGACGTCATATGCACTGAGATGTGTGAAAAAATGCCTTATCATACATGAACTTTTAATACATACAGTCGAGCCAGCTTAAGAACATACTTAAATGATTAACAATGCAAGGTCACAGGTTAATGTAAGTGTGCGATAAGCTTCTGCAAATGTAAAATACTGGTACATAATAACACCCGGCAACGCTTGTGACAGCTTCCAGCAGCGACACGCAAATAACTGTAGGCCGTTTATAGAACTGTCAAGAGGTGCTGTCATAAAGACGTTTACAACATCGCGTTGAAGACACGCAATGCAGCTTCGTCCAGCTTACAAACCACTTGGTTTCTGATAGAAAATTGGCAAAGTGAATACACATGCTGTGCCGAGTTTGACACCAAGTATTAAACAGTTTAGGGAAGTTTACTGAAGCACGCGAAACATAGCCGTCTGAGGAACTGATAACTTACAGGGGAAATGTGTGACCTCAAACGCTCAGAAAAATGCGCGCATATCGTAAATCGCTTATCGGAGGAACGGTGGTAATAACCGTTCACATGCAAAACTGCGCCTCTTCCCTAGAGAGACAGTTGAATGATCACCTATTCAAGATCGAAGAGAAGAACTTTGGTAATGTGAAGAAACAAAACATCGACGGGAAAGGACCAAATGCACACTGAAGACAATATAATGTTGACAACAGCTTGATGCGAATTTTTTTAGGTGATATAAACACTATGTGATAAGTACCGTTGATTTTGTAGGATTAAGATTTCCCTCTCTGCTATACAATCAGCTTCCTCCACCGAAATACAGTCATACGTTACAAGACGTTAAGACATTGACATACCAACATCGTCGCTTGAAAATGTAATTAGTTGACGTTTGATTCTGGACTTCTTGAATGCGGATGTTGAATGTGAAAAAGTGACCATTAGGCAGATGTACTCATCGATCTGTTCCACTTTACTTTGACCTCTCATTGACATCCCACACCTGCGCTTCGGTCTGTATACATGTAGCACTATATGGTCAGGACAAAAAGTTTGTTGTTCAGGTAGTTCAATTTTTTTAAGCTGAGAAAAATGCAGAAATAAGGCACGATACTGAAGTACAGCATGTGATCAAAAGTATCCGGACTCCTATCTGAAAATGGCTTAAAAGTTCGTGGCGCACTCTATCGGTACTGATGGAATTCAGAATGGTGTTGGTCCACCCTTATCCTTGACGACAGCTTCCACTCTCTTAGACATGGGTTCTATCAGGTGCTGAAAGATTTCTTGGGAAATGGCAGCCCATTCATCACGGAGTACTGCACTAGGCAGAGGTATCGATGTCGGTCGGTGAGGCCTGGCACGAAGTCGGCTTCCAAAAACATCCCAAAGGTGTGCTATAGGATTCAGGCCAGGACTCTGTGCCGGCCAGTCCATTACAGGGATGTTATTGTCGTGTAACCACTCCGCCACAGGCCGAGCATTATGAACAGGTGCTCGATCGTGTTGAAAGATGCAATCGCCATCCCTGAATTGCTCTTCAACAGTGAGAGGTAAGAAGGTGCTTAAAGCATCAGTGTAGGCCTGTGCTGCGATAGTGCCAAGCAGAACAGCAAGGGGTACAAGCCCCCTCCATGAAAAATACGCAATCGTCCAATGCTCATGCTCCTTACACAAAGCGAGGCGTCGTTTGAAATTTACCTGCGTGATGTGTGGCTTATGAGCAGGCGCTCGACCATGAAATCCAAATTTTCTCACCTCCTACCCAACGTTCATAATACTTGCAGTGGATCCTGGTGCAGTTTGGAATTCCTGTTTGATGATCCGGATAGATGTCTGCTATTACACTTTACGATCCTCTTCAACTGTCGGCGGTCTCTGCCACTCAACAGACGAGGTCGGCCTGTTCGCTTTTGTGCTGTACGTGTCCCTCCACGTTTCCACTTCACTACCACATTGGAAACAGTGGACCTAGGGATGTCTAGGAGTGTGGAAATTTCGCATACAGACGTATGACAGAAATGATTCCCAATCACCTGTGCACGTTCGAAGTCCATTAGTTCCACGGAGCGCCCCATTCTGCACTATCACCAAGTCTAATGATTACTGAGGTCGCTGATATGGAGTACCTGGCAATAGGTGGCAGCACAATGCACCTAATATGAAAAACGTACGTTATTGAGGGTATCCGCATACTTTTGATCTCATAGTGTATGTATGTTTATGGTCCTCTTATTTTGATAGTTTGTTTGTGCGCTACAAATATTCCTCTCTTACACCTTGAGTAGGTGATCATTGTGGTGCAACGTGAAGTTCCGCATGCGATTGGGTCTACCTACTGTTTCTGGGACGAGTGAATTATGTTCTAGGAAAATTTTCGTTCGGCTATGCCTGTTCGATGTAAATAGGGAGGGGGACAGAGTGCTTGGGTAGCCACAGAGCTTGCATTGTTGAGTAGTAAGAATTTAACGCTGTTTTGGAGATCACTTATAGAGGACTGTTATTTGGACTGACTTGGTAGTTTAAGAGTACAGAGGATTAATGAAGGTCTACCAATAAACGTTTCAAAGCAAATCCTGTAATTTGTCTCGTGCATTGCGCATCGCTGTGTACCTCCTTAACTGAGCGGTCAACGGGATTTGATTGCTATGAGGTGGCTCTAGATTTTATTCCTGGCACTGCGAGGGTTTTTACTTGGTAGGAGGAGTGGTACGGAATGAAGTCAAGCTCGTTATACCAACTGAAGACTGATTAGTAGTGGTGCCAAGGTTAAGAAAAAAGGTGACAACGAGTTAGAGAATGGTGAGCTAATCGCAGGCACCTCCATACAGCATCCAATGACATCTTTGCCAGAGGACGACACGGCGCTCTTCGGGCCCAACTGGTTCACCTAGGCCATTACCGCGCATCGTTGGGAGTGCGTGGAATCCAGCGAGGACCGCACGTTGGAGTTCAGAAGCTCCGAGGAAAGACGAAAGCCGAAAGCAACATTTCTTTAAAACCGATGTCAAACATTTTTTTTGACAGTTTAGTTGTTGCAGATTCCGCCAGATTTCGTATGCAAGCGAGAAACGCCCCCCTCAGCTTGTTTCTGCCTTGCCTCACACTCACCGGGCAGGCCGATGTCCGGACTCGCTCCCGTGTAGTCGTACTGGTAGTAGAAGACGGGCTGCGTCATGGTGGTGCTCAGCAGTCGCACCGTCGTGTCTGCCGGCTCTCCGTTGTTCAGGTCCGTCATCATCTGGGACAAGGCGAAGCGAAAGCATTAATCATGCGACCCAGTTTAAGTCCGAAATTCTTGTTTAATTGGCTGCGGTACGTATGTACTCACAGCTGCGTACTGGACGGCGTCGTCAGCCGTGATGTTGGTGATGTTGCCGAAGTAGTACTGCCTGAGGGCGGTCGCCGCCTGCCGCTTGGACTCAATGTCACCCAGGCGCAGGACGAAGTCGATGGCCCCCTCGAAGTCCGTGTTGAGCTGCTCCAGCACAGAATCGGCGATGATGGCCTCGCCTCCAGAATCTGTAAGGAAAAGAGACGAACTGTCGTAATCGCAATACAAGTATTAACATCCTGCATTCGTGCTCCATATACTTCTACACCTACAATCAGCAGTCCACTACAAGGTACTTTTCATTATCATACACATGGTTCTTCAGGTTCCACCCACGAGAGGAGCGTGGACGGAATATCTGTGGCAAGCCTCTGTGGAAGCTATTACGTATTACGATTATACTACTTTTCTCTGCTTGAACTTACAGCATCTGTTTGTAACGGGTTCACCTATATCCATAAGTTCACCAGACAAAAGCTCGAAATCTCGTTCCTTGGACTTTTCCGAGCTGATTTCTGTTAGATGTACGCCTTCTATTCTAGCGTGTCTAACAGTTACGATTTTTCAGCATTTCGTATGTTACACCCTCGTCCAGTCAAACAATCCTTACATCATTTGCACCTTGCTTCACTGTATGTGCTTAGTGTCACTTAGACCTAGTGTGGGTCCCATACACTTGAGCAGTATTCGAGTACTCACAGACAAGCCAAAACATTATGACCACTGAACACCGCAAATTTGGATGCCACCTGGTGCCGTTGCGGGCACGTGACATGGTAATAGAAGTACGTAAGCAGGAGAAACACTAATGGGAAATCACCTTAGCGAAGATATGGGCTGCAGATGGAGAAATCCATTGAGACAAGTGACTTTGACAAAGGGCAGATTGTTATTACGCAGAGCCTGTGAACGAGTATTTCTAAAATGACGAATCTGGTTGGAAGTTCACATGCTACTGTCACGAGCATCTACGGTAAGAGGTGAAGGACAGTGAAACAACCATTAGGCTCTAAATGGTTGGACGTCCACGACACAAGGCGGTGAATGGCTGTCTTACAAAATTCCCGGAGCTGCGATATTAACCAGTTCCGCACATACAGCTGGACGTCGTCGTCCGAGGTGAATCGCTATGCTGACGTTCTTCTTTGACCAAGATGTTACTCTTAAACATTGACCACCCTTCGCCAAGCGATCAAATCAAACCGACCAGGCAATCTCACCAGTGGGGTCATTCTGCTCCACGATAATGCAAAGCCTCATACGGCCAACACACTGGCGGAACTTCTGCAGAAATTCAGATGGGAAGTTCTCGGCCACCCTCCATACAGCGGATTTCTCTCCCTGTGATTACGCCATTTCTGGTCTCCTTAAAAAGGCTCTGAGGGGCAAACGATTCATCTCGGATGACGACGTCCAGCTGTATGTGCGGAACTGGTTAACACCGCAGCCCCAGGAACTTTATGAGACAGCCATTCACCGCCCTTTTTCCCAGTGGGACAAGTGTCTCAACAGCCAGGGTCAATACTTCTAACATACAGGTAATGTTTTCTTTAATTGTGCGTTCGGCTCGTTTCTCTTTTAACGCCCCTTATGTATCAATCCCTCCAAAACTGTTGCAGCCGCAAGATAAGGCCACGAATACGACAAATTCAAAATTTATTGCACACTGCCTCACAAAGAAAGTGAAGCACTGTGGAGACACCGTCGGATATCAAAGTACGTTCGCACACACTCACGCCATTGTTGGGTGAGGAAATTATTAGAGCTGGAATTCTCTGACAAGTAGAGTGCATTGGTGCTGTTTGTCCAGAGCTTTGTTACCAGGCCCAGGCCTATGTAAGGGTTGTGAACAGTCCGACGTTGACTGATTACTGTCCGCCTGGTTAGCTGGGTGGTAACGTGATTGCCTCACATGCAGTGGAGCCAGGTTCGATTCCCGGCCGGGTTGGAGATTTTCTCTGCTCGTGGACTGGGTGTTGTGTCATCCACAGCATGGGAACGCAAGTCGCCCATTGTGGCGTCGCCTGAAATAAGCTTGGACTTGCGGCCGAACCCGAATTGGGCTTCCCAGCCAACAATGCCATACGATCATTTCATTTCATTTTCACTGTGATGGACACGGAGAAGCCACATACTCACGTGAGGCAACATTACTGGAGCCTGGCAGTTTCAAATGGGCATCATTGTAGGTCTCCATTTGACTGGCTGGTCGAATCAGCCAATATCCAGATTTGCGGTCCAATGTTGGAATTCTTGGGCAGTCCTATTAATAGTCGGGGTTCAGGCTGACCATCACAAACAAGGATCGGCTTATTGTGAACCAAGACATCATACCCGCCTCACATCTGTGCCTGCTATCCGGAAACAAGTAATGGACTCCCTGCAACATGTGTCACCCTGTGCCATTGGTCGGAGTCCAGAAACCGTCGGACTATGGAGTTACCGACTCATGCGTAGGCTGCCATTAACACCCCTACTGAGACGGCGACGTTTGGGCTGTGCCGTGACCAGAAAGAATGGTACTGAGGGAACTCTGATGGAACAATTGTTCGTCACAGACATCCTGGATTCGGAATTACCTTACTAACTATAATTCAATGATGACGAGGTGTAGTCCGAGAAGGAACATATCAAGGACTACATACAGGGTTTGTATCAATTGGATTACGATGAGGAATAATCCTATTTATTGCACCAGAAGTATTATTCTTCGTTTCATTCTTCTGAACCTTCTTCAGAAGAAGACTAGCACCTACAATTGAACTAGGAATATTATGACCTCCAATAGGAATTCAACCTTTTAATCCCATAAAAATTCCATTACTTAATACAGCTATTCTTCTAGCCTCAGGAGTAACTGTAACATGAGCACATCATAGTTTAATAGAATCCAATCATACTCAAGCATTACAAGGACTATGTTTTACAGTATTATTAGGACTATATTTCACAATACTCCAAGCATATGAATATTGAGAACCACCTTTCACTATTGCAGATGCCGTTTATGGATCAACATTCTTTGTTGCAACAGGGTTTCATGGTCTCCACGTAATCATTGGATCAATCTTCTTAACAACATGCCTACTTCGACACTGAATAAATCAATTCTCGCCAAGACACCACTTTGGATTTGAAGCAGCAGCATGGTACTGACACTTCGTAGACGTAGTATGATTATTCTTATACATCTTTATTTATTGATGAGGTAGATAATTGTTTTTATAGTATAAATAGTACATTTGACTTCCAATCAAAAAGCTTGATATAAATCAAGAAAAACAATCCTAATTCTATCTACAAGAGATACTCTTGTAACAGTATCGTGCTGCCATTTTTCAAGACGGCAATGCTCGTCCACATACAGCATGTGCCTCTATGAACCGTCTGCGTGATACTGAGGTATTCTCGTGGCCTGCAGGATCCCCCGATCTGTTCTCGCCTTTCGACAGAGCATGTGTCAACCTGCTCGAACGTCAACTCTGTGTTACTGCCTGTATGCAATGTATCAAGGAGCGTTTACGAGAGTTGCGAGTAGCTTTGTCTCAGGAGAGGCTGCAACGTTCTTAGGTTGCACTTCCCAACCGTATCCGTATATGAAATCAGGCCAGAGGGCCTGTAACCTCATACTGATGTGGGACCATACTACCAGTTTCTCTACAGAAGTAATTCGATCTGCAATTACCACAGCAGTATCACTTACCCTCTATGTCAGTTAGTGTATGCACAACTAGTGTTGTGTTCCTCTGAGGACAGTATGGGTGTATGGCGGTGGGTAGTTATTGTTTTGGCATTGGATGTGTATTGGATGATGATGACAATCAACAACGAAATTAGATGTCCCTGTGCTCAACAATTATTTCTCTAATAACCTATTCTCATATCGAATACCACAACTACACATTTACTGAACAACAATTCTATTTTTTACTTTAACTGTATGACGAACAGTCTCTTGTTTCACAAGGTCTAGCGAACTCACAGATGCGCCATTTTCAGGTGCTCACTCCTATTTTAATTAATTTACACAGTCACCTTCTTTTGTCGTTTACAGGGTGTGTATGAAGTCCAGGAACGCTTTCAATTATTTACTGCACATGAACTAAACATTGTACAGATGTCATACATATTGCATTTTGAGGAGAAACTGTAAGTCTTGTTTACAAATATTCGATATGCGAAACATGAGTGATCCGGCAGATGTCAATACGGTAATAGAATTCTTGCCATACCCGTCCCAGCATGGCATCGTCGACTGTCGCAGTCGTTTCCCGTATTCCCTCCTGGAGCTCTGCTACATCACGTGGTAGAGGCGTTACAGACACCAGATCTTTAATGTGTTCCCACAGAAAAAAGTCACATGGAGTGAGATCTGGTGTTTTTGTCGAACTCCAACACACAGAAAGCTCGTTCCGACCCTGAAGTCACCAAGTTTGTGACTAACGCTGGCTACCGGACAATTACTAGACTACGCTGTGGCGGTATACATGAAAAACAAAATACTCTCAGGGTTTCTCTTCAAAATGACGTATGTATGATATCTGTATAATGTTTGGTTCTTATTCCATAAATAACTGAAAGTGTTCCCGGACTTTATGTACACCCTGTGTTACGTACCGCTGTCATATTCAAATGTATGAAATGATAGACTACACTGTGTTCACCCACGAAAATTGAGTGTGTAAATTTATCAGGATGGCAGTAATTACTGGAAAATGGCATATCACCGGCATCAATAGCTCGCGTAAAATAAATTTTTGTGATCGTAGCGCGGTTGGATGGTCTTGCAGCTTGATCATCTTCTTTTACCGTCTTCAGGAATAGTTAATGGGCAGAAGCAATACATATCGTGTCCCACAGTGGGTAGTAGGCTCTCATACATCCGTGAGTCAAATTCTCAAATAATATGACGTTAAGTGACCTTAAACATTCATTGAGACCTACAGTAGTCTGAGCTTAGGAGTTGGTAAATCCTTCACATTAGTTAGCTGTGTTTTCTCGAACAGCAGTCACATTAACATGCAGTAACAGAACTATTGAAGGGGATACTGGATTCGAAACAACCAGTACTACTAGGAGATATCTCCTTTAATGTATCATACACACAAGTCAAATGATAAAAATAACATATGTTAAGAAAGAGTTCCACCAGTTTGTATTTAAAACTGTACATTAAGCACTACTTTTTCCGAACTTAGCTCATTTTCAAGTAGTGATTAATAAAGTACAATTTTTAATACTACCTGGTGGGACGGTGTCTTTCTTCAGCTTTGTCAAATCTGTGGTGTCCACCCAGAAGGAACTGGCCATAACAAATTTAAATAACATATTTCTGGTTGATCAAGGCTTACTGTTGTAAGAAAATTGGTTACAAAAGTGGAATTGTTCACACAAAGTACATCTAGTTTCATACTCAAATTTAGGGATGTTGCGAAAATGGACAGTCCCTATTTGGTTCACACAGGGAAGGTTTTTCTTTTTTTGATACCCTTGTGGTAACTACGCGAATATTACAACAAATAACGTTTCCGCCTTCCAGGACTTCATTTTCACGTACTTTTGGTGTCATTATAATTACTAAATGGAGTCATGTCAAATGCTTTGGCTCGTAATTTTTATCGAATGAAAAATTCGCACAGGGGTAAACAGTCTTTTACGGATAAGTTAAAGAAACAGGAAACTATGAATATCTGCCTTCTGGAAGAAAACAATACTGGAGGCAAAAGTAATACAGTCCAGCAGCTATCCACAGAACAACGTGCTAGGAACGGACGCTGCTCTCCCGTGTATCGAAATCTGCAGCCAATGTGACGTGTATTATGGAGCAGCCAAGGCATCAACGAATAGCGTCAAACGATGTGAACACCGTTGTTGATAATTCTTCCCGGTTATATGGCCGTGGTCCATGGAATACACGCCAATATAACCCGGAAGAATCATCAACAACTGTACCATCCGGTCTTGAAAGCCTTCATTGTATGGTGTGAACACTGTCTCTGACTGGCGATGAACGTCACCATTCTGAAGGTCTTCTCATCTGTATTTTGAATCTCTCTACTCTCGAATATCAGACGTGTGTCCCAAACAGAAAGTGTGACTTGAGTGATAGCCACTGTTTAAACGAGTGAAGGTACGGAACCTTCTTAATCTGCTTCTGTCGGTAACAGAGGATATCGGTTCATCGCCATTACCAAGCGTTCGTTTCTAAGTACACAGCAGTGAGTCACTCGAGTGACTGGTTGATGTCACTTACCGCCCTGCATCTGCAAGTTGTACTCGCCAGTGGTAACCCCGGTAAGGAGCGGCATGTGGGTGTAGTTGCCTGCTGCAGCCCACGCTCCGAGCCTGCTGTGGTCAGCCGTCATGAATGCCCCCTCCGCTTCAGGCTCTATGGCGATCATGAAGCCCACCCCACAGCTCTGAAACACACAAAAAGATATAAACATAAAATCGCTCGCCAGAGTTAAGATCTCATATCTAGTCGTCTACCCAATGTTCTAGCTACAAAGTCAAGTCAAAATACACTTAGATATTTTTTGATACTTTATCGGCATTTTGAAGTAACTGCCAGATTTTTAGTTAAAACTGCTGTGTAGATGCGGCGATGCTCCTTTTAAAGCAGCAACTGTTTGTACGAGACCACACAGCCAGCGCACTGAAGACCATCTGACGAGGACTTCATGTTAGTCAACAGAATATTTCTGGAAGATTTTTATACTTTTATAATTTTCTTCCTTTATTGTCTTTTGAAAATAGATAAAGAGAGCAAATTGTTGTTCCTTTTGCTGACTGCAGAGAGTGTAACGCCTCTCTCTACTTCCTGTTTTTTCACCACTATCATTGCTGCATCTAACATATATGATATCTTAAAAGGTCTGTTAAATTTAAAAAAATCAGGAACGTCTTTAATAGAATATTAACAATTAAGAATTTATTAACAAGACGCGTATTCAGCCACTTCAGTTGTACAAAATTTTGTATTGACCAGGGTGTAGATATTCTGATGAATATTGCCCTATTGCAACTGAAACCATGGTCAACTGACAAAATGTTGTGCAACCGAAGTGGCTGTATACACGTCTTGTAACTAAATAGCGAACGATTGCCGGATCACAGCCAATATAATGTTTAATTAAGAATTTATTTTTGCGGTGCGTGCAATGTATGATTCCCTCCCACCGGAGGTTCGAGTCCTCTCTCCGGCATATGTGTGTGTGTGTGTGTGTGTGTGTGTGTGTGTGTGTGTGTGTGTGTGTGTGTGTTGTTCTTAGCATAATTTGGTTTAAGTAGTGTGTAAGTCTAGGGACAGATGAGCTCAGCAGTTTGGTCCCTTATGTACTCACACACATCTGAACATTTGAACAATATGTGATTAGAAAAAGGAACTCTTACATTTGTCTAAAAATTGAACATCAGATGTGTGATATTCAGAAAATATTCTCTGAATTTTATATTTAAACGGTGTAGTTATACGAACCGAACTAAAAAAGCGCATAGGGAGATCGGTACCAGCAATCCATGGATTATCCACATAACATTCTCGAGCGCCGTCGACTGAGCCACGCGGTACATCGGGAAAGTTACCTAAATTTTAGTGAGTTAAAGTTCCTCGGAAATCTTCAATGTCGATTTTGTCCGGAATTTTTGAGGGCTGAATTGATATTTGAGTCCTGAACTTCACGTACTGGCACTGTAAATACAAAAAAAGTACAAAAATCCCACTGTCGAGTGGTCTGCTTGTAAGAAAAACTGCGTAACAGTCATGTGACGATCGGGAAGTCAACGTAAAGGATCAACAGCACACAAAAATCATCTGAGAATTAGCCATTATTTTAACAGATGGACGGAAATACGAAGACCTACTACGATATGTCGTTGTCTCATAGATGTATAAGAACACTATCGCTTCGGATTTGTTGAAGTTTTCTGTGAAAGAATGGCTACATGCTGACCAGTTAATTAGCTAGAGTTTTGCCATCATCTTTCATTCACATAGGGAGTGACCTAATGTTTCTATTGGTGCTCTCTGCGCAACAGTGTGACTAAGTAATGAACATCCAAGGCTAATTTTGGTCCTACCATTATATTTAACTCCGTTTCCTTAGTTTAAAATTGCGACTGCTTTTTCTCGACCAAATTCGTGACAGGGTAACAGCATTGTTAGGCTGTTCGCAACGTGCAGTGGCCTTTTTTAGGAAATTGCCTGCACTAGTCTTTGAGCATGTTTATGTTTATTCTCTCATCACCAGCGTCGGCATTTATACGCACAGTGATGCTAATGGTTCAAATGGCTCTGAGAACTATGGGACTTAACTTCTGAGGTCATCAGTCCCCTAGAAAGTAGAATTACTTAAACCTAACTAACCTAAGGACATCACACACATCCATGCCCGAGGCAGGATTCGAATCTGCGACCGTATCGGTTGCGCGGTTCCCGACTGAAGCGCCTAGAACCGCTCGATCATCCCGGGCGGCTGATGCTAATGATTTCAGGCGATCTGTGATATGTGCTTTCCAGTTAAAGTTATGGTCCACATCGACTCGTAGAAAATTTGAACATTTACTCTTACATATTTCATTTAGTTCTTACTTTAGCATTATTGATAATGATAAATACTGTGTCTTTTACTCTTTGTCCTTATTTACTGAGAACCGGTTCTGTTTTTGTACCTCTGTCTCCTCCTTAGAACGCCATCTCATAACAAAGGTTGGTGACACACATAGTTAGCTCTGATCTTAACACTGAAGCGTAGAAGTCTTCTTTTGATGTACATGTATTCATCCTCAAATATCTTTCAACCACTATTCTCTCTGATTGCTAACGGACCATTCGCCATTTACTTTTCCTGTAATAAAGAATATTTTTTGTCCCTTGCTCCTGAAAATGTAGCCCATGTATTGGGTCTATCTGTGTTTTGCAGCGTGAAGTAGAATTTTTTTTAATCCGATAAAGGAGCTCGATACTAGATATTTTCAGTATATCCTGTAGGGCTTTATTATGATGCTTGCCTCATCAGCAAAAAGTATCGCATGTCAGTATGAGGCTGAATGTCATTTACATATCCGAAGTTAAAGAGCAGTCCCAATATTGAATCATGCGTTCCGCCTCAGAAGAAGATGCATCATCAGAACTGCGTGAGATATTAGGCGTTATCCTTTGCTTGTATTTGATGACGAACTACAGTTGCAAATATTCAAAATTTGTTCCTAAAATTCAGCTTAACTGTAAGAGGTATAAATGTACTATCTAAATCGAAATATGAAAATTTTACTGGACCGATACAAGAACCCAGGTTTTCCGATTATGAGCGGTCACCTTACCACTTAGGCTTTAGATAGTAGACATTCAAATATGAATGTTAAGTTGAATTTCAGAAATAAATTTCAAAATTTGGAACTGTAGTTCATCATCAAAGACAAACACACTGCTGGCCACTGTAAATGCAACACCCTGAAGGAAGCATCCGAATCAAGTGAAATTTGCACCATGGATTTGCAGCGATGAGATATGCAACTGGTTAGAATTTCAGCGCAGACGCACATCACGCGCGCCTGTGACGCCACCTCATAGCGCCATTTAAGGCTTGGCGATTTCGACGAGTGTACGTTCGGCACGTGTGTTTACCTTGTGGTTGTTTCACAAGACGATCAGTTATGCCTCGTAGACAACAGCGAACATCGTTTGATCAAGTATCCGAGTTCGACAGAGGATGGATAGTGGCTTACCGAGATTGTGGATTATCATACAGAGAAATCGCTAGTCGTGTTGGACGAAACCAAACAACTGTAATGCGGATATGTGACCGTTGGATGCAGGAGGGTACGACGGACCGACGTGGTCGATCGCATTCACCTCGGTGCACCACTGCACGTGCTGATAGGCAAATTGTGCGCATGGCAGTGACGGATCGCTCAGTGACATCCCGAACCACAGCACAGCACATAGCGTCTGTAACGCATCATCCAGTGTCTGCGCGTACCATTCGACGCCGTTTACAGCAGAGTGGTCTGTCCGCAAGACGTCCATTGCTTCGTCTACCATTGACGCAGAACCACAGACGTCTCCGTCGCCAATGGTGTGATGACAGACGGATGTGGACGGCAGAATGGAATGACGTTGTCTTTACTGACGTGGCACGCTTCTGTCTGCACCACGACGATGGTCGGATTCGAGTGTGGAGACACCGTGGAGAGAGGATGCTGGACAGCTGCATTATGCACCGCCACACTGGTCTTGCACCGGGTATTATGGTATGGGGCGGTATTGGATATTACTCTCGCACGCCTCTAGTACGCATTGCCGGTACTTTAAATAGCCGGCGCTACATATCAGAGGTGCTGGAGCCAGTTGTCCTTCCTTACCTTCAGGGCTCTGCCACAGCCATATTTCAACAGGATAATGCGCGACCACACGTGGCACGCATTGTCCAAAGGTTCTTCGTCAATAACCAGATTGAATTGCTTCCCTGGCCGGCTCGCTCTCCGGATCTTTCGCCGATAGAAAACATCTGGTCCATGGTTGCTTAACGAGTGACCCAGATTACATCCCCAGCTGCCACACCAGCTGATCTTTGGCAACGTGTGGAAGCTGCTTGGGCTGCTGTACCCCAGGAACACATCCAACGTCTCTTTGACTCAATGCCGAGACGTGTGGCAGCGGTGATCTCCAACAATGGCGGCTACTCTGGCTACTGATTCTGGCAGGAACCACATGTCACAGACGTCTGTAAACGTAATCATTTGATACTTGGTCAACATGTTATCTACAAAATAAATTTTGTTGTGCTACCTCTTGTCTTTCTTGGTGTTGCATTTACGGTGGCCAGCAGTGTACAATATTAGGTGACGGCGGGCATGTGACGAAAATGACGACGACGGGCTATGAATTCCAGTTGTCTTGATTCTAAAACCTGCACGGGAATCACGAGATGTGCGAGTGTGGGTAAATGGCTTAATAATCTGTCAGAAGAAGTAGATAGGTGTGTGATATATGTGGAAGTTTGGGTCAGCCCCGAGAGAGTGCTTGGATAGCCTGAGTGGCGAGGCGACCGCTCGCGGTAAGTGGTCCCACTCAAATTTTCTATGTCACTTTAGGTAGTATATGTACAACTATTGCAGCTAAGCTGAAGTTCAGGGATAAATGTCAATGGCCGTCCGTTGCTTTGGGGATTAATACGAAAGGAAGTTCAAATTTAAATGGCTCCAAGCAGTATGGGACTTAACATCTGAGGTCATGAGTCCCCTAGAATTAGAACTACTTAAACCTAACTAACCTAAGGACATCAAACACATCCATGCCCGAGGCAGGATTGGAACCTGCGACCGTAGCAGCAGGGCGGTTCCGGACTGAAGCGCCTAGAACCGCTCGGCTACAGCGGCCGGCTGGAAGGAAGTATTTACATATAGTTACAGTAAATTTAAAATAAATCGTGTCTAATGGAACACTCTGCATGTTGCTCAGTTAGTTTGATTTGTCCGAGCTACACATAGCGCCGGGAATATCTGTCAGAGGCGCACCGTGTTGTAGAGCGAGTTAGCCTCCACCGACTGCAGGAAGGTGAGCAGCTCCTGAGGATCCTCTGTCTGCAGGCCCAGCTCCGCGCCGATGCAGAAGGCGATCTCGCGGTTCGTGTCCGCGATGTGGTCTCCTCCGAGGGCCGATCCACTCATCGAGATACCGGCCCGGAACAGTCCTACAGCAAACACGACAGAAGATCGGTATTTGCTAAAGGCAGGTTCCAAGTTGCGACAGTGCAGACTGCAAAGTAAATCTGTTATCGGAGCCTTGCTGGACGCTGTCCCGAATCAGATGCAAATGAATGTAATGCTGTTTCAGAACCTCTCACAATGAAATTCACTAATGATACAATAATGGTCAACGATCTACAGTCTGCTTGGGTCTGCAGCAGCGACGAACTGTTTGACTGAATTGTTACTACATGTAGCAGTACTTATTTTAAATTTATTTGTATACTCTTGTACAGTTTCGGCCTTTGACAATTTTCAGGTATTTTGAGAAGTGGAAGCAGCAAGCAGCAGCAGTTCGTTACACTGACAAACGTTTAGACGTTAATGAACTTTTCATAACTGGGACTCACAGTCACGTGAAATTTCTTGTAAGACATCATGTTTATGCCAGTGGTTGTTAAACGCCGACCGCGTGACCGAGCGGATCTAGGCGCTTCAGTCCGGACCCGCGCGACTGCTAAGGTCGCAGGTTCGAATTCTGCCTCGGGCATGGATGTGTGTGATATCCTTAGGTTAGTTAGGTTTAAGTAGTTCTAAGTTCTAGAGGACGAAATAAAATCGATAGTCTTAGAACATGCTTTGTGGTCACAGACTGGAATAAAAGAAACAAATCCTACCCTTTGTGTTTCAGCATTGCTGAATCTCAATCAATACGAGATCAAATACACCCGTTGTCAGGCGTGACAACCCTTCGTTAAGCATCCAAGCATTTGAGGTGTGACGACACAGATGAATGTTGAAAACTTGGCAGACTGATAAAATAAGGAATGAGGATGTCCTGCGCAAATCAGAGAGGATAGGAATATGTGGAATACAAAGACAAGGAGAAGGGACAGGATGATATGACATATGTTAAGACGTCAGTACTTCCATGGCACTAGAGGTAACTGTAGGGGGCAGATACTGTAGAGGAAGACAAATAATTGAGGACCTAGGTTGCAAAAATGGTTCAAATGGCTCTGAGCACTATGGGACTTAACATCTGTCATCAGTCCCCTAGAACTTAGAACTACTTAAACCTAACTAACCTAAGGACATCACACACATCCATGCCCGAGGCAGGATTCGAACCTGCGACCGTAGCGGTCACGCAGTTCCAGACTGAAGCTCCTAGAACCGCTCGGCCACACCGGCCGGCCCTAGTTTCTGAGATGAAGAGGTTGGCACAGGAGAGGAATTCGTGGCGGACCGTATCCTACCAGTCAGAAGACGAAACAGTTCATCAGAGATAAGGATAAGAGTAATTATTGGTAGAGTGAAGAGAAACATCACAGCATCCTGGGTAATCACTAACTTCCAGCACGCAGGAGTAGCTTGTGTCAGCAACTTCTGTTGATCATTAGAACGAAAAACCAGTCAAAGTTTCAAATTTTCCCTTTTTATTCACCTGATGACTAGTTTTGGGGTGAGACCCATTTTCAAATCATCATAACATAGTCAAAAATGGCACTTCCAAAGACGTCAAAAATGTGCAATGGGCATTTACAGTGCATCCAAATATCTGTACGCACTGTAAATGTTCATTGCACATTTTTGACATGTTCGGAAATATCATTTTCGACTACGTTCTGATGATTTGAAAATGGATCTCGGTCCGAATGAATAAAGAAAAAATTGCTACTTGGACTGGTTTTTCGTTCTCCTGGGTAATTGTTTTTACTGTCGACTATGTCACAGTTGTGACTGGAAAGGATGGGGTTTGCTGTCTCGAATCCAAGAAACGCCTCATACAACGACTCATATGGTTCCCTTTTGTTCCTGGATGAGGTGAGTTGCATTTGAGATGCGTTTTCCAGACAACGATAATTTTTGCAGTGGTTACTACGATGATCAAATGATTATCAAAACACCATTTCTCTGTACAAGCGTAAGAAAATTATGTCTCGAAGAAGAGCACGATGTACCCTTCCCAACGTTTGTTAGCTTCTGGCAAACCTTCCACAGTGTGAACACTTTCCGGCACCCTAGCTCAGAGACGATATTGTTTCTGACCGTCGTTTCATGGATATGACGCAAAAGCTCTGGTGGAAATACCAGTATTAGATGAAATGGATTTAGGCAGCTCAGCGTATTGCAAGTTTTGCTCCAGCAGTAAAAGAAAAGGTTACATAGTTAGAAAAAGATATTTAGTGAAATGCGTTATGACCGGGAAATTAAAAACATTTTTTCCGCCATACCTTCCACCGACAGATGTTCGTTATTCCGACTACAGTAAAAACAAATGACGTTACATAATACACTAATAAAACTTCAATGATTTGTTACTATGTATTATTATAAATATTCACCGAACTATACTTCCATTGGGAAGCGTAACTTCGCAGTTCCTCTTAAATACGAACAAGTTAAACGTGAAGTTAAAAGCGATTTTCTCTGGTATTCAACAGGTGTCTAATAGATCATGATATACGGCCGACACTCTCCTTGGAACATCTGTGAAGCAAATAACGTGAGTCGAATCTCTAAACGCCTAGCCCACGTTGACTGTCCGACAAATGCACCAATACGAAGTTCGCACAGCTTCTGAAACGACGCTAGATGCATACCTCTGGAGAGCGGTGAGTACATGTGCATCTCGACGCTGATGCCGCCGGAGCTCTGTCCGAAGAGCGTCACCTTGTCCGGGTCGCCACCAAATGCGCGGATGTTGTCCTGCACCCACTGCAGGCCAGCTGCCTGGTCCTTGAAAACGTTGTTGCCCATGGCGATCGGGTCACTCAGGCTCAGCAGCCCTGCACAGCACACGAAACATCTCGTATAAAATCAAGTCCCAATTTCACAACTTGTTTAAAGGTATAAATGAAAATTTGAACAGCGAAACAAGAATAAGACAGATAAACGTATAAGGAATTACACCAACATGAAAGTTCACAGATTGCATGTGAGCTCATACGAAAAATGTTATATGGAATGGGCGACCTGTCACGGAGCTTGGGCTAAGCTGAACGTAACTAACGAAAAACTTACGAGGAGTAGTAAAAGGGAACAGAGACGACGGCTTAGCTTTCAAAAATGAGTACGACACATAGGTTTCAAACAAGATTACATAGGAAGGAAGAAATATTAATGTTTAACGTCCTGTCGAAGTCGAAATGAGTTGCCACTGACCTGGGAGTGAATGTGGAAGAAAATTGTCTAAACTCGTTTCAAGGAAGCCATCCACTTTAGCGAATTAGGAAAACGTGGGTAGCTGGACGCAGATCTCAATCGTTATCCACTCCAGCGGGAGTCCAGTGTCTTATCGATGCGTAACTCGGTTACATTACGTAATACGGTCGTAGCAAGGAACGTTACACAAGTACAGGGACGCAGATACAGAATGGGTTCATCAACAGTAGGTATACTGATATAAAGTGGCTCCATGTTAGTAAGGAAGAAGTTACACTTTTATACATTATCCCGATTTGCCGAGGAGACGTATTTATTGTAGATAAATTTAAGTCATTCGGAGACAGTTCCTTAAACGGCTGTTTCCTACGAAGAAAATTAAGCGAACATAAAAATATTAAGATGTAAATGTGAAACACTTGAAAGTTAAACTTCTCATTGGACATATAGAAACATATGTTGGAAATAAATGTCACTAGGTGAAAGGGAAAATCGACGCAATGAATGCTGCCAGAAATACAGCTAGTGTCTAGTTGGCCTCATAAGGAGGTAGACCAACAAACAAACGACGCTCACATCACCGTAGCTAGCAACGCTAGTGTTACGTTATTGAATCTACATAAGAAATATATCGACTGTTGCAAAAACTGCAACTTTATTCTAGAAAGATAGAACACTTAATGTAGGAATGAGGAACCAGTGTTAAATACTAGTTCGGTCTACCTGATGAACAAGCGCCAACGATCAAACTAGTGTAGATGTATGTTGAAAAAAAAGTCTTACAAGGAGTACGTGTATTTACTAACAATAACATTTTTTATTCAGACATGATTCTCTTAAACCGCGCTTTACCATGAGCAAATTTTAATTGAAGTGTATTCAGCATTCTACTGGAGTGAAATCGGAAATGAGCAATGGAGATTAAAGTACTGAAACCGGGCTATAAAGAACACTTACTTTAAAGAGATGGACGATGGAAAATTCTCACACGGACTGTTTAAGAAATATGATACATATTCTCTTGTGACACATAGTGAAATGAGGTCGGAGGTGTGAAAGTGTGGTGGTGCAGTGTTGTTCCCATACGTTCGGAAAGGGATGTTCGCAGAGTTTTCACATTAACAAGCCTACGGTTTCCGATAGGTGTTCAAAATTGCGGGTACTGTGGTCTCTGTATCCATGGCACCCCTCTATTTGAATCACAAAGCAAGTACAACGGTAATAACATATTCTGTGCTAATCGTGGCAGTGGACATTTTAAAGAATTACTGCACGGAAATGATAAGTAATTGAATTAATTGTAGAACTTCACTATGCACTACATTGTAATACATACCCCAAAGAACAGGAACCTTTTCTGAGTAGAGTTCGTTCTGAACTTGAAACCCAGACATCAGGCGGGTCTCAATTACATGTTGTAATCTGCTCGTGTAGCACGCAATCCGGGATGGCCTAGGTTAGAATTCTGCTGAGCAAACGAATTTCCAGAAGCTCCACTAATATTGCCCCTTTGTGTGTGTATATTGTGTATTGAACTGGGGACCTAGAAACGATGGAGAGGCTTCGTCCCGCTGTAGGCCTCAGTGGTTCACAACCCCACGATAGGCCACAGCAGTCCACCCTCCCCACCACCGCCCCACACCGAACTCAGGATTATTGTGCGGTTCGATCTCCAGTGCCCCCCCCCCCCCCCCCGGACGTCTTATATCAGACGAGAGTATCCCAAATTTTTACGTACGCATGGCACACCGGACCTCGAAACTAATCCACCGGGCCGAGCTGTGCCGGGGAACGGCACACCTTCCCGCTCGAGAAGCAGCGCGGGCTTATTCTCGTATACTGATATAATTTTTTCTGTTAATGCTGCTGAGACTGTCGGATGAAATCTTTTGACTGCATAATATTCTTTCTCCCCCTTAACAAAATGTGAAATGGTTAGCAATTTTAAAGTGAGAATGTAGTCCACGTCATTTACAACAAAGGCTCATCAGTTTTTATTGTTATATACGGTACAAGGACGCGAGCATTCCCCTCTTTGTGTCCAACTATCCTCCAGCTACCAGGAGAAGAGGGGAAATAGGTGCCTTTTCCTATCGTCATTAATTTTGCGAGAAATGAAAATCAGCAAGCTGCAGAGATGGATATTTCTCAGATGAGTGCCACTCATTGATAAAGGAATACTTAACGAATAAAAAAATATACAAACGAAAACAAAATCTAACGCCCCAAAGTTAAACATAAAGAGTTGTCCATAGTCAAGGGCGGTGTGATATGTTACCCCACGCTGTCCTGACATTTAATAACGATTACAATAATTGCCGAATCTAATAGACGCAGATATCAGTGTCATCTCTTACCAAAAGTAGTGCGTATACCCTGTCTATAGTCAAAATCGCCATAGTCAGAATCGCGAAAAATATACAGGGTGATTCAAATAGAATACCACAACTTTAAAAATGTGTATTTAATGAAAGAAACATAGTATAACTTTCTGTTATACATCATTACAAAGAGTATTTAAAAAGGTTTTTTTTCCCTCAAAAACAAGTTCAGAGATGTTCAATATGGCCCCCTCCAGACACACGAGCAATATCAACCACATACTCCAACTCGTTCCACACTCTCTGTAGCATATCAGGCGTAACAGTTTGGATAGCTGCTGTTATTTCTCGTTTCAAATCATCAATGGTGGCTGGGAGAGGTGGCCGAAACACCATATCCTTAACATGCCCCCATAAGAGAAAATCGCAGGGGGTAAGATCAGGGCTTCTTGGAGGCCAGTGATGAAGTGCTCTGTCACGGGCTGCCTGGCGGCCGATCCATCGCCTCGGGTAGTTGACGTTCAGGTAGTTACTGACAGATAAGTGCCAATGTGGTGGCGCTCCATCCTGCTGAAATATGAATTGTTGTGCTTCTTGTTCGAGCTGAGGGAACAGCCAATACTCTAACATCTCCAGATACTGTAGTCCAGTTACAGTAGCACCTTCGAAGAAAAAGGGACCAAAAACTTTATTGGCTGAAATGCCACAGAAAACGTTCACCTTAGGCGAGTCACGTTCATACTGAGTTGTTTCCCGCGGATTCTCAGTGCCCCATATACAGACATTGTGACGGTTGACTTTCCTGTTAGTGTGGAAAGTTGCTTCATCACTAAACACAATCTTTGAAACGAAAGATTCATCAGTTTCCATTTGAGCAAGGATAAAATCACAGAAATCGATTCTTTTAATCTTATCAGCTCCAGACAGTGCTTGAACCAATTTCAGACGATAAGGTTTCATAACTAACCTTTTTCATAGGACTCTCCATACAGTTGATTGTGGAATTTGCAGCTCTCTGCTAGCTCTGCGAGTCGATTTTCCTGGGCTGCGAACAAATGCTTGCTGAATGCGTGCTACATTTTCATCACTCGTTCTCGGCCGTCCAGAACTTTTCCCTTTGCGCAAACACCCATTCTCTGTAAACTGTTTATACCAACGTTTAATACAGCACCTATCAGGAGGTTTAACACCATACTTCGTTTGAAATGCACGCTGAACAACTGCCGTCGATTCACTTCTGCCGTACTCAATAACACAAAAAGCTTTCTGTTGAGCGGTCGCCATCTTAGCACCAACTGACGCTGACGCCTAGTCAACAGCCCCTCAAGCGAACTAATGTACAACTAAATGAAACTTTATAGCTCCCTTAATTCGCCGACAGATAGTGCTTAGCTCTGCTTTTTGTCGTTGCAGTGTTTTAAATTCCTAAAGTTGTGGTATTCTTTTTGAATCACTCTGCACTTTCAGCATCCTGCTTGGTTTTCAGTGAAGAGGAAGCTTGTACAAAGGATAGGCTACTTCCTCACTAACGTCTACTTGTACATTCCTAAGGCGCTTCATGCGTTATAGTTGTATGTTAATAGAGAAAATCCAAGTTTACGTACACGTCTCGTTGCCTTGTCAACAGATCAGTTAATTATGTGTAATACTGATTACCACTTAACATAATTCGCTGAGGCATTACCATTACACTGACACTATCAGGTGCGCGTCAACCGTATCGTGTCAACCCTTTCCATCACCTTCGCCACAATGCACTTGACAGCACAGCTACTTATCGGAAGTGAGACTTACCCATAACCCCTACTCGGTAGTTGAGCAGAACGACAACGACGCCTTCATCGAGCAGGAAGTCGGGCCCCCACTGTTCCTTGGAGTTGCTGCCGAGGGTGAAGTGACCGCCGAAGATCCACACCATGACCGGTAGCAGCGCATCCTCCGAAACCTGTTGTATGCAGAAATATCGTAGGAAGTTCATACATACATTCAGACATATGTTTGAATTTTTTAAGGGGAGACGGAAGGCATATCGGCTCAAGTAATCGATTTCTAGATTTTTGCGTATTTTAAATGCCCGCTATTTCCTGGGTAAAACAGTTTTTGTTTCATAAAAATACGATAACCTTTTCGTGAGTTATGATAGTTTTCATGACGCTCTGTGCTATCGGTCATTCATGTTCCACGTCTTATTTTTTGCACCATGCAGAGATAATGCACAGGTCTCATTTATTCCTTGCACGTTATTACCTGCGTCTATTGTTCTATTGTCAAGGTTTCTTACCCTGCATCTACTACCGATACTCATGGATCTGATCGTGCTTGTTATTGTTTCAGAGGGTGGTAAAGGTCGCCTGACAAATGTTGAAATAGAATACAGAATTATTATAGCCTGACCATAAAAAGAAATGTTAATTTAGAATACATGAAAAAACCGTATAGTTTATCTTTTTCCATAAGATGTCCACAAATGCAAATCCTGAGCACTGTTTTTGCCCCTATGAGCGTTACACTTGGCGCAAGTACTGGAGAAGTGCAGTACATGACAACAAAAATTCCTTACCTGCAGCAGAAATGAACGAAATTAAACCTTTGGTTAGAGTTGTAAAGGAACTTTGTTCAAGAAATTTCTTCAAGGGAAAACGCAAAAATTAAATGAATTTGTGAATTCTGTCATTTGGACCCGGTTACGGAAAACTATATTTGTTCAGATTACAACCCTCACATTAGATGTCTATGACGCTATTTTATGCTTCAATGATGGTATAACAAGAAAACTAGATCTTTTGGATGTATTGGGCAGAAAATCTAGTGATATATTGGAAAATCCTTGGTTCAAATAGGTGAGGAGAAAATCCCTAAATCAGAAACTGCTAATTTAAAATGCGCAAAAGAAGCTAGACAGAAAAGAAGAGGGACCAAGAGAAGAAAAGAAGATCAGTATAATTCATATGATGCTCAGTATAGTGCAGGAAAATATTTGTGCAAAGTAATTCTCATCAAGAACTAGACTAAAATTACAATACTAAATTTTAAATTAATTTTCTCAATACTATATTTTTATCTTCAGGTACTATTATTTTCCAAACTAATTGAGTTAGAAATATGAAATTTGGTCAATTTATACGCAGGATGGTAGTAAGTTATTACAAGGGAACTGAGAATCAGAAACCCAACTGAAACTGTTTTATAATAATTAATGTATTTGAAAAAGTGAAATTTTATTAGTGAAAGATCAAAAAAAAAAAAAAATCCCTCAAATCTGTAGTAGGTATTTTGTTCACTTTACTTGTAAATGCAGGGATATATGCTACATACATTAAGTAAAAATTTCATTGTCTTCTAAAAAGTGTACCTGTTAATGGGTGAAATAGCATTGGCAGAATGGGTGTAGACATTGCCTTCCGTCTCTCCTTAGAGCAATCAAGTTTCTTATCATAATGTATGGTATACTGAAATCATTTATCAGTATTGGATAAAACGTTATTGCTTTTCAAGTCGTCTCACCTGGAATAAAATCCTCAAGCCTTCGACAGCTGTCACCACAATCGACCTCAGTAACGCAGAACACTGACTGCTATCACCTTGCCTACCCCACCCAGGCCGTGAGAGGTTTTAACCACTGAGAAGCATGGTGAAGACACTTGCCGAAAGCTTAAGAACTTTATCTGAATAGACGCTGTTTCATTTTATTTAACTATGCCGCCGTAAAACTCAAAATACACAATTTTGATCATTATTATTCTTTTCTGGTATATTAAAAATAATCGTTAATTACATCATTTCATACACACCAGTCTCATACTACTGTACGCTTCTACCCATCAACCAATTTGCGTAATTTGTTTCAACAAATTACCTCATATTTATACGTGACTTAAACTTTGTCCTAATATGTGAGGATCCGTGAGCCTCACACCCATACTAGAAAATACAGCCGGCTCGAGTGGCCGAGTGGTTAAAGGCGCTACAGTCTGGAACCGCACGACCGCTACGGTCGCAGGTCCGAATCCTGCCTCGGGCATGGATGTGTGTGCTGTCCTTAGGTTAGTTAGGTTTAAGTAGTTTTAAGTTCTAGGGGACTTATGACCACAGCAGTTGAGTCCCATAGTGCTCAGAGCCATCTGAACCATTAGAAAATACAAGACAAAAAAATTGTCCTTTCTCATTAGTGACTGAACTGACGATACATGTACAATACATAAATCGGCAGCGTGAAGGTAAAGACATTTGTAATGTTAGTACACTACTGGCCATTAAAACTGCTACACCATGAAGATGACGTGCTACAGACGCGAAATTTAACCAACAGGAAGAATATGCTTCACACAAGGTTGGTGCCGGTCGCGACACCTACAACGTGCTGACATGAGGAAAGTTTCAAAACGATTTCTCTTACACAAACAGAAGTTGACCGGCGTTACCTGGTGAAACGTTGTTGTGATGCCTCGTGTAAGAAGGAGAAATGCGTACCATCATGATTCCGACTTTGACAAAGGTTGGATTGTAGCCTATCGCGATTGCGGTTTATCGTATCGTGACATTGCTGCTCGCGTTGGTGCGGATCCAATGACTCTTAGCAGAATATGGAATCGGTGGGATTAGGAGGGTAATACGGAACGCCGTGCTGGATCCCAACAGCTTCGTATCATTAGCAGTCGAGGTGACAGGCATCTTATCCGCATGCCTGTAACGGATCGTGCAGCCACGTCTCGATTCCTGAGTCAACAGATGGGGACGTTTGCAAGAGAACAATCATCTGTACGAACAGTTCGACGACGTTTGCAACAGCATGGGCTATCAGCTCTGAGACCATGGCTGCGGTTATCCTTGACGCTGCATCAGAGACAGGAGCGCCTGCGATGGTGAACTCAACGACGTACCTGGGTGCACGAATGACGAAACGTAATTTTTTCGGATGAATCCAGGTTATGTTTACAGCATCATGATGGTCGCATCCGTGTTTGGCGACATCGCGGTGAATGCACATTGGAAGCGTGTATCCGTCATAGCCATACTGATGTATCACCCGGCGTGATGGCATGGCGTGCCATTGGTTACACGTCTCGGTCACCTCTTATTCGCATTGACGGCACTTTGAGCAGTGGACATTTCATTTCAGATGTGTTACAACTCGTGGCTCTACCCTTCATTCGATCCCTGCGAAACCCTACATTTCAGCAGGATAATGCACGACCGCATGTTGCAGGTCCTGTACGGGCCTTTCTGGATACAGGAAATGTTCGACAGCTGCCCTGGCTAGCACATTCTCCAGATTTCTCACCAGTAGAAAACGTCAGTTCAATGGTAGTCGAGCAACAGGCTCGTCACACTACGCCAGTCACTAGTTTTCATGAACTGTGGTATCGTGTTGAAGCTGCATGGGCAGCTGTACCTGTACACGCCATCCAAGCTCTGTTTGTGTCAATGCCCAGGCGTGTCAAGGTCGTTATTACGGCCATAGGTGGTTGTTTTGGGTACTGATTTCTCAGGATCTATGCTCCCAAACTGCGTGAAAATGTAATGACATGTCAGTTCTAGTATAGTATATTTGCCCAATGAATACCTGGTTATCATCTGCTTTTCTTCTTGGTGTAGCAATTTTAATGGCCAGTAGTGTACTTAATTTTTTATCACTTGATCATTCATGCAAGTTCTGAAATGTGAGATTATGAAGAAAATTTTTTTGTCTTAAGATTTCCCTGGACACAAGTGATCAGAGGTCTTTTAACTACTGCCATAAGATATCGTGGTTGCTGTACGATCTTCAGTCCAAAGGCTGGCCTGATGTAGGTGTCCATGCTCGTCATTTATGAGTAACCACTGCTACGTCCGACTAATTTAATTTGTCTCCTTTTAAAATATTGGTTCCCTACATTATCTAATGGACGATTTCTTGATGCCTCAGTATGTGTCCTGTCAACCGTTCCCTTGGTTAAGTCAGGTTGTTCCAATAAATTCATTGCTCCACGTTTCCGTTCATTATATCCTCATTAATTATTCGATCTACCCATCTACTATTCAGCATTGTCTTGTTGCACCACATTTCGAAAGCTTCTTCTCATGTCTGAACTTGTTGTCTTTCGCATTATCCCTTCCGTACGAGGCGACATACCAAACAAACACCTTCAGTAAATATTCCATAACAAATTTACATTAAGTATTAACAAATTTGTCTCTTTCCGAAATGAGTTTCCTGCTATTTCCAGTATGTATATTATATAGTCTCTACTTCTGCCAACCTCAGTTATATTGCTGCCCAAGTAGCAAACCTCATCTACAACGTTTAGCGTCTCATTTCTTAATTTATATCCTCAGCATCGCCTGACTGAATTCGACCACGTTCCATTATCCTCTGTTGTTGAGACTTAGCTGGTTACTTCTTTTCAAGAATTGATGATGATGATGTTTGGCTTGTGGGTCGCTCAACTGCGGGGTCATAATACGAAGTCCCAAATTTTTTACACGGAACAGTCTATCCAATGTCACGATTGATGATGATGATGATGATGATGACGACGAAATGATGAGGACAACACAAGCACCCAGTCCCTGTGCAGATAAAATCCCCAACCCGGCCGGGAATCGAAACCGGGAGCACTTGTTCCAGAGGTAGCAAAGCTAGCCACTACACCACGAGCTGCGGAATTTTCAAGAACTGCTCACTTTGTATTCATCTTACAATTCTGTTCGACGCCGCTGCTTCCGCTGTTTAAAGACTTAGCCACAGCAGAGTCTGGAGACAATGACTTTGTTACTGGGCTCTCTTTCGGTTCTGAACGAAATCGTTGGTTAGTGTGAATACCTCGAAATTCAGTCATTTTATTTATAGTCCAAGACAACTTTCTAGAGGCCAGCAGGTTGAATTTTCTGATCCATTCTAGTAGACAAGGAAATTATTCGGACTCAAGGAAGAGAATAGTGACAATACATTTCAATACTACCAATGGCCCTACTGTAACGTTCTTACCTCTACTATTGTCTTACATTCCGGAGATGTTTCCGTAACAGAAACAGAATGAAATGAAATATAGAAAGATGCTGAGCTAGCATTGTCAACTCTGCTTAAGGATGCACTTAGGAGGAATAGTTGAATGGCCAGTCAGTTGTCAGTGCGCGAAAGTTTGCAGAATGCGTGACCAAGTGAACGGCTGGTCAAAGCGTTCTGTATCCTTCTTTCCACGTCTTCAGTGTTATTCTGACCTATCTTGCTTCCGGAGTGCTTGGGGCAGCATGTATCCTGAGGTTGTTGCCTGTACTCACACGATAACTGAAATGGTGTTTCGTTTTGATGGCCTTTTCTATGCCGCAAACCACAGGAACTGATGCTGAGACCATAAGCAGAGTTCTCATTTTCACAGATTTACTTTCCTTTGTATTAGAGACTAACATTAGTTCTTCAGAGAGAGATATCTTGATCCGTATTCAAGTATAAATATCAGTATTTCATTTACTCAGCCCTGTGAGTAGGATGTGGCATATAAAACTTTCCCGCTTTCTTAATGTTACAATGGCAGTTCTAGATTGTATAGCATTTTCCTGATTCTAATGTCTATGGAACTGTACTCCATGTGGTCCGTTGGAGGACGAATGTCATCTTGGTCTTGCAGTTTCTGACTTGATTATTTAATAATTACGTTACGTTAATCTGAATCAACTTTGATTCGGTTCTCACCCACAATATTTACAATATATATATATATATATTTCAGGGCTGTTCGCTTGTGTTATTTTACTCTTACGCGAATCTGTCACTGATTTGAGCTCAAGCTAATAAATTCACTATGTTTTCGGTTGAATGTTTGTTCAAAGAAATTGCCATCACCAGAAATAACTTCCAAACCTTTTCGTGCATTTTACAGCTACTATAAGGTACTTTAACGTATCCATGAACTTAGAGACTTCATCCTGATCCTGAATACGTCTGGAGTGATTGCTGTAGTGTAGGTTCATTTGTAAATACGTTCTAGGCTTTCAAAATGAGATATTACGCTCTCATGCACGTGTCCCTACTATATGATGACACGAATACTACATATACTTGGGCAAGAAATAGGGGTGACTATAACGCTGCAATAAGTTAAACATATGGTCAATCTCCTCTGATATATTTCTCCTTGCAGTATGAAAGGACTTACTGCTTCTGAATGTATCAATGCCATCGAAGTCAAATCGCCTTGAATGTTCATTCCTGTGCCAAAATTTTGCTTAAAAAGGAGAATATATTCAAGGTATTTTCACTCAGTTCAAAAGAGGAGTTGGAGGATTTAAAGTATCGCAAAATGAGCAACTGTCTGGTCTGGCATCTTTCTTTCAAGTTGTAGCTTTAAGTTCTTCTTCCGAGTATTATTCAGTACCTCAGTTACCATAACTACCGATATAATTTTCAGTAGCTTCTATATTTTTCTTTTCTGTATTGTGTAATGCCAGTGTCTCATTTCCATATAGCACTAACCAAATACTTCAAGAAAATATTTTCTAACTGTTAAATGTAATATACTACGTTCGTGACACTTATTATTATTTTAGATTATTCCCTTTTGAGAAAGCGATTGAACTTGAGTAGTTACGATTTCTTCTTCTTTCTTAGTTCTTCCCAAACTCTCTTCATATGTTCACTGTGATCTCTCTTGCGTTCTTCCGACCATCTTTTTCCTGTTCTGTTCTCCATATGTTCTTGTTTAAGTGTATGTTTCTGTATGATGTTTCTACACTGTTCTCTATTGTTTATGTTGTCTTATGTGATCCCCAGTTCTTTAATGTCTTGTTCGGATTCAGTGATCCACTTTGTCTGGTTTTTGCTCTTGTTTACTATCTCAAAGATTTGTTTTGTGAGCCTGCTTTTATTCATCCCGCTGATATGTCCTCAGAATTTCATCTTCCTCTTTCTAATGGTGTCTGGTATTGTTTCTATGTCTTTGTAAATATCTCTAGTTGACCTCTTCATCCAAATTCCTTCCCGAAACACTGGTCCATATATTTTCCTCAGAATTTTTCTTTCCTGCTTTTCAATCTCTCTGATCTTAGTATGACCATGACTCACTGTAGTTTCTGCAGCATAAAGTCCTTCTGGTAGGACTACTATGTTGTAATGCCTTAGTTTCGCATTGACAGAAATAGATTTCTTATTATACTGATTCCAAGTGAGCTTGTATGCCTTTTTTTTTTTTTTTTTTTTAATCTGGAGATTCTATCTTTATTGGCTATTGAGTTCAGTCCTGATGGTTGGATTACCTCTCCCAGATATCTGAAGTGGGCAACTTGTGCCACTTTCTCGTACTGAGTAGTAATGGGGAGATTATATACAGGTTTGTTTTCTATATACTGTGTTTTCTCGTAGGAGATTTGTAGCTCAGGTTTCTGTGAGATTTCGTGTAGTTTTTCGAATGCAAGTTTGGTTTCCTAACTATTGTTGTTCGTTAGAATGGCAACATCGTCTGCGAAAGCCAGACACTTCACCCTAATTCTCTGTTCTTTTTAATCCCAAGCTGTTTTATTTCCTTTTCCCATGGACTTTCGTGACACACATACACACATACACCCACCCACCCACCCACCCACCCACACACACACACACAAACACACACACACACACACACACACACACATATATATATATATATATATATATATATATATATATATATATATATATATATATATATATTCAGCAAGTCGTTTTTGAAAGTATTTGTATGGAGTGTAGCCATGTATGCCATGTATGGACGATCACATAACTAATGAGGAGGTATTGAATAAAATTGGGGAGAAGAGGAGTTTGTGTCACAATTTGACTAGAAGAAGGGATCGGTTGGTAGGACATGTTCTGAGGCATCAAGGGATCACCAATTTAGTATTAGAGGGCAGCGTGGAGGGTAAAAATCGTAGAGGGAGACCAAGAGATGAATACACTAAACAGATTCAGAAGGATGTAGGCGCAGTACGTGCTGGGAGATGAAGCAGCTTGCACAGGATAGAGTAGCATGGAGAGCTGCATCAAACCAGTCTCAGGACTGAAGGCCACAACAGCAACAAGCTAAGTGGAATATACAAATCTTTAGTACAGTTAATGGGAGGGATACACAGAAATAAAGGCCTCTTCCCCCTTTCTCAGTTTCCATAAATACATCTTTACAACGCCGTAGGTAACGCGCCACAGTGTCCAAAATCACTTGGGCACCTATTCCATTCTTCGTACTAATAGCTATATTGTAAGGCGCGAACGCCTTCTCCTCCTGTAATGACGCGGCATCAATACTCTGTGTCAATGCTGCTTTAAATGCGGCTGCTCGACGGCCCACGCCGTCTTAAGAGAAACGTCACTTATATAGCACTTCCTTATCCAACGGCAGCGGGCTTATCAGTTCCACCGGAAGTGAATTTTAGCCCGGCAGAGCTCAAGGAATATGAGTCAGCTCCGCCAGACGCGCTGGCTCATTCAACGCTATATTCCTGAGTATCGCAGATGGCACAGTGTACTATTATGTCGAAGATATATATCAAGAGTATTGCAGCAGCGGTCACATGGCAGGTTGACACAGACTAGTGCTGCTGCTTTATTATGGGAGGAGAAGGCGTTCGCACGTTGCAGTATAGAAAGCTACTGATAATATAGCTATTAGTATGAAGAGTGGAGTAGGTGCACAAGTCATTTTGAATGGCGCTTCAGTCTTTTGTGAATGCTTATTGAATCTCACGTTTACGGAGGCAGTCGTTAGTGGACATGGTAATGACTGGGTTGTAGTACATGGTCCAAAGGTAGACACTGTAGCTGGGCCGGAAGCTTTTAACAGTCGAGAAATTATTGCTTATAGAGCATTTCTGATATGTGAAGTCTATAACAAAGATAGAAGTACATCTTATTATATTTCTACAATGCTTTTGGTTCTCGGGACGAGGAATCATCGTAAAATAAATGAGTCAGTGTCTGTGTCCGTATGGCTTAAAGGAGCTCTTAATTGTAGCAAGACTGAACATGTTGGTGATGTGACACATTATTACAGAAATTAAAGTAAATTCTTATTCTTTCGTTATCTCCCGTGACCGTGTCGAAAATTCCGTGAGCCAATCGCACGTACCTTGTATACTTGAACTGTACATTTTCCTATACTGAGACAATAAATTATCGACTATAATCTATTGATACTAGATGAGTAAATTACTACTGAAGTTAATATGCCGATGGAAAAACAATTTTTTACCATCATGTATGTTTAAGTCATTGTAAGCTAAGAAACAACCAACGGTACAATCTTCTAGACTGTTAGTCGGCATCATGTTATTCCTCCGATTCCTACTTCGCAATCGACAGCTTAAGATTTTAAAGAATATGCCATCAGAGGGGTCGAAACGTCGACTGTGAAGAAGCAGTTTCAGGAGGAATACGATGCAGCCTAACAATGTACAAGATTTTACATCCAGTGACAACGGCCATGAAAGTCTACAGATTTCCAGAAGAAACAGATGTTGTGATGTGACATTAAGCAGAGCAAACACCTGCCTCACCACAAGAATTTGCAGGGCACATGAATACAGTAAAAATTCAGCAGTTGGCGGACGTACCGTGGGTGTGTAGACGTTGAGATAGAGGCAGTCTTCCTCTCCGGAGATGCGGCCATCATTACTGATCTGGTGGCAGGTAGTACCAACCTCCTCCAACGCTTCCCTCACTCCGTCCCAGGGAGCAGGCGGCTGCGGCGGCTGTGAAAACAGTTTGTTTATACAGGCGTGCTTGCTTCATACGTAGTGAATAGTTGCTTGAATGCTGAGGATTAAACCTAACATCACTTCCATTAAAATCTGAAGAATGTTTTTCGTGGCTGCCGGCCGAAGTGGCCGTGCGGTTAAAGGCGCTGCAGTCTGGAACCGCAAGACCGCTAGGGTCGCAGGTTCGAATTCTGCCTCGGGCATGGATGTTTGCGATGTCCTTAGGTTAGTTAGGTTTAACTAGTTCTAAGTTCTAGGGGACTAATGACCTCAGCAGTTGAGTCCCATAGTGCTCAGAGCCATTTGAACCATTTTTTTTTTCGTGGCTACTGTAATGGATATCACAGTAACCGTGGAATTTGTCCTTGTATGAAAGCTGAAGTCTGAATTTCATTTTCTGATCAAATGTGGAGATACACACCTACCACAGTAGTAACTACACAAAATGGACGTCATTATTCGTACCGATCACCGACAGATATACCTCCATTTTCGGTAAAAGAAGGCGTAAGTCCTGAATCTTCCGTATAGCAGGAAACCTAGAGTTCACTGTGCGCATACCTACCTATTAACGTCCCAGGTACATACTATACCTTATAACTGTGTTTTTAGCTTTTCACTATTAAATTTAATCTCATTGTCGTTAATGGTTACTGTAATATTCCTTAGATTACTCACGTAGGACACCGGAAATGCTGACCGACCATGTAAAGTAAGAAAAACAGTAGTCTCCAACCAATTGCTCTTGCAACATCCATAGTGGAAGGTTGGGGGATGAGGTGTTGGTCAGTTGCTTTCTACCCGAGTTGCAAAAGTCAGATGATGGCGTCTTGAAATTTGACTGACGAAAGTACTATGCAGTACGCAGGAAGCTAAAGGTGATTTTTGTTGTTGTTGTTGTTGTTGACTGAGGATGATACGGTCTTGATGGTTTTCGCTTCTTTTTTAGAAACATTAAAAATCAATTTGTGCAACATAATAGTCCTCTGACAAAATTTTAAGTACCCCTACACCTAGTTTACAGGTCAAAACCTCTTGTCCTGTTGCGTGACAGTGGAGAACCACAGAAATTTCAAATCATCGAAGGCAGGTCTTGACTTATCCCTAAATACAGCCACCGACTCTGACTCTTCACGTTACTAAGAAGAAGAACTTTACAAACCAAATACACTGATAGAAAAAAATCGCAACACCAAAAAGCACTTGTGCGGCACAAATAAATGTTGGTAGGGGTATTTCTGCTTCTCACAGATGATTTCTTTTCAGATTTCACAGCACTCGCATGAGAAGGGAGGTAGTTGCGCTCCTTTGAGGATGCAAATTATGTTTGCTTTAAATACACGCTCTGTCGGTCGCCAGTGACAAAGATGCCATTATCAACACATCGCTGAGTTTGAACCAGATCGTGTAGCAGTGCTACGAGAAGGTGGATGTTCCTTCTGTACTAATGCAGAAAGACGTGGAGGGAATGTAACCACTCTCCAAGATTGCCGATAGCGGTGATTACAAAAATGTACGGTCGCAAGAAGACTCTGCTTCGGACGGCCACGTGGCACTACCGAAAGGAAAGACCGTCGTGCTTGGCGTATGGCTCTGGCGTATCGTACTGCATCTGCACCAGTTATTCTAAAAGCAACTGATGCCACAGCAAGACAAAGAAGTGTTGCAAATCGGTTACTTCAACGACAGCTCCGAGCCAGACGCCTAGTAGCATGCATTCCATTAACTCCAAACCACCGCCATTTGCGACTTTAGTAGTGCCAAGCGAGAGCTCAGTGGAAGACAAGGTGGAGGTCTGTTGTGTTTTCTCATAAAAGCTGCGTAGAGATGGCCGTGCGTTGGTTAGGAGGCCAATTGAGGGCCTGCAGCTAACGTGCCTGCGTGGTAGACGCGGTGGACTTACACCTGGAGCTATGGTCTCGAGTGCAATTTCGTATGACAGCAGGAGCACTTTCGGAGTTATCCCACGCTTCCTGTCTGCAAATGTGTGCCGGCCGGGGTGGCCGAGCGGTTCTAGGCGTTACAGTCTAGAACCGCACGACCGCTACGGTCGCAGGCTCGAATCGTGCCTCGGGCATGGGTGGGTGTGATGTCCTTAGGTTAATTAGGTTTAAGTAGTTCTAAGTTCTAGGGGACTGATGACCTCATACGTTAAGTCCCTTGGTGCTCAGAGCCATTTTTTTTTTTTTTTTTTGCAAATGTGTACGTCAGTCAAGTGATTGGACTTGTTGTGCAGTCATTTATGAACAGTATTCCACTGGATAACACTCTCCTACAAAACACTGTTGTAACCAAACATGCTCTACAGGGGGTAGGCATGTTGCCAGGGTTCACTCTATCGCCAGAACTTTCTCGAATCGAGCACATATTTGACATCATCGGACCGCGACTCCAGCGTGATCCCCAACCAGCATTAGCTGTACCTGTAATGACCGATCAGGTGCAACAGGCATGGGATATCATTCCACAAACAGACATCTGGAACTTATACAACATGATGCACGCCTGGTTGTATGTTTCCAATCAACATACTGGCGGTTACACGGGTTATTGATGTAACAGCATTTCACATTTGCAGTAGCTTATCTCGTGCTTACATTAATCAGTGATCTTGCAATGTTAATCACTTAAGGACGTTACATAGTCAAATGTAGTCCCGAAATTTCATTACTCTTCACAAATTGTTTTCTGGGGTTGCATTTTTTTCCGTCAATTTATTTAGGATGACTAGAGACTCATGCATTCGTTGCAGAAATGTTTCTCCAGAATTTCCTCTTAGCGTTCCAGCTAAATCATTCTTACTGAACACGAATTATTCAACATTCGAACATTCGGAAGACACTTGTTTCCGAAATCAGGAGTAGCGTTCTGCTCTCCACAGTGAACAAGAAGACAGGAATTTGTTGACTTTATCTCATCCAAACATAAGGCTAGGAAAACGCTCATAAAGATTATTAAAGGACATAAATATGTAAAGTCGACAATGACCTCAGTTTCATGACTTACCGTCGCAGCGGTATGTCATACGGTGGCAGCAAAAAGCATTACTATTAATTCAAAATCACATCCGGTTTCGACTTCATACAGTGTCATTTTCAACAGGCATCAAGTACATGTACTTAAAGATGGGGGGGGGGGGGGTTGGAGCTGAAACTGTCGTTTTGTGAACTAGCCTCTCCTCTTAATCATCAATAACAAAAAATCCTGATAGCTCTCCGGAAACGCAGAATTCTGTCATCTAAATCTTTCTGTGAAAAGGAAAACATTACGGAATGGTGTAAGAGAGTTTGGGTCTAAGTCGATTTATTTCCCGGATGCCACCCTTCTTAATATCTACTGGCCTGAGCAGTTGACTTCGTAGTCTAACTTCCCACACGTCAGACTTTCACATTCTCAGAGAGAGAGAGAGAGAGAGAGAGAGAGAGAGAGAGAGCGAGCATATTTTTCACATATGGTGTTGCTCAAGTATTTATTTATAACTGTGCGACCACGCCCATACAAGGTAGCGTCTTGTCTTGTGCTTAATGTTTATGGCGCCTTGCGAAAGTATTTAGTAGCAACGAAGTAATAATTTAAGCGTTATTCATGATGCGGCAGTTTCTCACGCATCTCATTGTTTATGACGTCATAACTCCTGGACTATGTGTCGTAGAACGATATAACGTTGCACTTACATTCAGTGGCACCTGTACATATTGCGTGAAAAAAAGGGCCTGAGTACAGGTAGTAATAAATTATAACGCCAGGCCTCATGTGGTACTTATACTGCATGAACAGCGTGAAAGTAGTAAGCGCTAAACACATTACCTTTCATCCTTTTACACGGACTGTCAGTAAGAAAATAATATGTACGGATTCATAGAGGTAAACGAAGAGAATTGAAAATGACTACGACATTATGTGTGCCTCCAAAACAGCAGTAAATTATACAGGATGGTCCCGTGATGACCTTACAATCTTTCAAGGATTATGGAGAAGGGCAAATGCATTAATTTGAGGGCAGAGACCCCGGTTCGCGAACGAACGGGTCGAAAGCTATAAGCAAAACTCGTTCTAGCATCTTTGACGGTGAACCTCTTCTACTGCAAGCCCTTTGTTTTCCATATTTTGGTAGAAGGTTAGTATGGACCAAAACAAGGAAACTTCCAAGTAAACATGGGCTCTAAAGTGCATAGCTTACGATCTATAAACACATGTTCATCTTTATCACTGTGAAACACATCTACCGAACACGCGGTTTTAGTTCTTAAATTATCAATTTAGAGGCCATGTTGGCTAGATAGTTTTTTCTTGTTTAGGCCATACTACCTCCTCCAAAATGTGGAATACAAAGAGACGAGGTACATATTCACTTGTAACTTTCGATTCGGGCGTTTCCTGACCAGGATCAAATTGATACGTTTACCCTTTTCCTTCATCCCTAAAAGTTTGTATCATCATCGCGGAATCACCCGGTATGTTGTCAACCTAAATACACTGTGAAGTCTTTCCTGGAAGCAAATTAGGGAGGAGAATTAGGATTACGCTATGCCTAAAGCAATGCAGTGATTCCAATATTCGCAACTAGTATTCCTAGAGTTATCGTGAAAATTGTATTTTACAAACATGACGTGAAGTTCGAGATTGCAACACTATCGAAATCTAATAACAAGTAGCAAAGAAGTGTTCAGTAATAGAAGACTCAGCTCGCCTAGCTAGCCGCACGGTCTAACGTGCTGCTTCCCGAGCCGAAAGGCGTGCCTGTCCCCGGCACGAATCCGCCCGGCGGATTAGTATCGAGGTCCGGTGTGCCGGTCAGCCTGTGCATGGTTCTTAATGCGGTTTCCCATTTGCCTGGGCGAATGCTGGCTGGTTCTCCTTATTCCGCCTCAGTTGCACTATGTCCGATTGCTGCGCAAACACTGTCTCCACATACGCGTGTACCACAACTACTCTACCACACAAACATTTGGGGTTACACTCGTCTGGTATGAGACGTTCTCGGGGGGCAGGGGGGGGGGGGGGGGAGGGTGCGATCCACAGGGTTTGAACCACCAATAACCCTGGGTTCAGTGTGGGGCGGCAGCGGGGTGGGTGGACTGCTGTGACCTGTAGTGAACCACTGAGGTCTACTGCAGAACGAAGCCTCTCCGTCGTTTCTAGGTCTCCGGTTCAATTCACAGCACACAATACACAATAGGGGACTCAGTGGTTCACTATTAGTGCTCGGCACGTCATTCCTGTATGCAGCGGTCAGTCCTCTTAATATAAGCGTTGCCGTATTGACGAGTAGTATTATTCACAAGTTACCTATTCCTTTTCCAAAAACCAAGCGAGGCCTTAATTGTGACTTGAGGGTTTCCCCCCTCTATGGATTCGGATTTGAAACACTTATGACCAACACAGGAAGGGCACTGGTTTGAGATAATTCTATGTAGACTTTTAACTGTCGTAGGTGTAGTGGTTGCCAGCAGATGTACGAGTAAGAAAAGTAAGGCCTTCGAATTTTGTGTGTGAAAACTATTAAAACTTTTTACAAACAAAACGTAATAAACATTCTACATCTTTATTTTTCATGTCACATATTGCATGCCTTTGACAGGAAAGGTCAGCGAACTGCAACATGTAACACTTTGGTGTGTAACGTAATTATGTGGTTCGTCAGAAACAATTTACTGTAGTCGACTTTCGAAGTTCGAAGATTTCTTCCACACGTGGAGCACCCTCTCCTTCAGCATGGGAATGGCAGACCGCACACGACCGTTGCAACACCTGCAACAATCCGACTACCGGGTTCACCGCCATCCTCCACACGTTATAGTCTGTCTGTAAACTGAAGAACGAGCAACGCTTTTGGTGGGGGAAGCGGCCCTTCCCGGAAGAACGCTGCCACCGGCATACAGGGGCACCCAAAATCTGTTGCCCGTTACCTGTCTAGCGGTGTAGATCGGCGTGCGGTGATATACGTCGTTTCTGTTCGTGGGATCTTAGTTGCCAGTGTCAGTCAGTTAACTTTGCATACTTACTGATATGCTTCGATATCCGAAGGAGATGGATAATCGTCTAGCATTGCAAGAAAATGTGTAGAATACGAAGAGGAGGAGGTATTTGCGGAGTAACGAGCGTTCAGTCGTCTCTAACGTTATTACAGCGTGTATTAAAGAGGCGACCCAAAAAGAACTATAACTATAATAATATTACCAGTCCCAATCAATGGGCGGCAATTTATGTTAACGTCAACCTCGTGCAATAGGACGCATAAGGAAGGAACGTGAAAATAAGCCGCATGGTTTACTGGAATCGCCACGAAGGATTACTAATAATGTTGGGAGAAAATCCATCGTTATAGACAGTTTCAAAATCATGTAAACCCTTTGATGCTTATGGAACGCTAAATCTCTATCTCGGTCACTATTCACCTGATTCTAAGACAAATTGCTTAAAACATGTGCCCAATAGCTATTCCAAACACTGCTGAAATTTTCTTCGAAACATGTACACCGATTCTGGACTTCTACGCAAAAAGCTTGACCAACGAGCTGCGTTCACATATTAATTTTTATTTTTTGGTAAGAACTTTATTTGGTAATGTACAGCAAATTTACCTCTTCAAAATATTCCTCATCACATACTGTACACTTATGCCAGTGCTTTTTCCAATTCCCGAAACGCTTTACGAACTGTTTCTTCGGGATAGCTTATAGGTCTCTTAAATGTGCATTTTAAATCTCATCCATGCTTGTAAAACCGCTGTCCTTTAAGGCCTGCTTTGAAATTTTTGTACCACTTGTATGCCCTTGGCTTACTCGTAACAGGTTCACCAAAATTTCATACACTTTATTCCATTCTTAGGACCAAATTTAATGCAGTTTCCCTCATCTATTTTTATACAAAACAAATATTAGTTGATGCTACCACAACACACCTAATCTTTTTGACAGCTGACAACAGAGTAAACACCCAATACGCATAACATTGTACACATGCTTTTGAGACATGTTTACGAAGACAGTTATAAAAAAGTAGTGCCAATCGGACTAATACAACACACAAAATTATAAATTTCTGCTTACTTTTTAAACACTCTTCTTGTTGCAAGAATTGTTAAGTTTCAACGCAGTTGGGTAGGGGTTGGGTTGTTTGGGGGAGGAGACCAGACAGCGAGGTCATCGGTCTCATCGGATTAGGGAAGAACGGGGAAGGAAGTCGGCCGTGCCTTTTCACAGCAACCACCCCGGCATTTGCCTGGAGCGATTTAGGGAAATCACGGGAAACCTAAATCAGGACGGCCAGACGCGGGATTGAACCGTCGTCCTCCGGAATGCGAGTCCACTATGCTAGCCACTGCGCCACGTCGCTACGTTTCAATGCAGTCCTTCAAAGAAAACTTCTACCTTTTAGTAGAAACACAAAGTAGGAACAAGCCTTAAATTCTACTTATTGTTTGCATTATATGGGGTTCGTTCTATGAATAGCAATAGAGGAACATACATTCACATGAAGAACAGTCAATGGCTCTGAGCACTATGGGACTCAACTGCTGTGGTCATCAGTCCCCTAGAACTTAGAACTACCTAAACCTAATTAACCTAAGGACATCACACACATCCATGCCCGAGGCAGAATTCGAACCTGCGACCGCAGCAGCAGCGCGGCTCCCTGACTGGAGCGCCTAGACCCCGCACGGCTACCGCGGCCGGCATGAAGAACAGTCATTCGGAACAATGTTTGTGGCGGGTACCAGGTTGAGATTCATTGGGAGAGTGCTTAGAAAATGTAGTCCATCAACAAAGGAGGTGGCTTACAAAACACTCGTTCGACCTATGCTTGAGTATTGCTCATCAGTGTGAGATCCGTACCAGATCGGTTTGACGGAGGAGATAGAGAAGATCCAAAGAAGAGCGGCGCGTTTCGTCACAGGGTTATTTGGTAACCGTGATAGCGTTACGGAGATGTTTAATAAACTCAAGTGGCAGACTCTGCAAGAGAGGCGCTCTGCATCGCGGTGTAGCTTGCTCGCCAGGGTTCGAGAGGGTGCGTTTCTGAATGAGGTATCGAATATATTGCTTCCCCCTACTTATACCTCCCGAGGAGATCACGAATATAAAATTAGAGAGATTAGAGCGCGCAAGGAGGCTTTCAGACAGTCGTTCTTCCCGCGAACCATACGCGACTGGAACAGGAAAGGGAGGTAATGACAGTGGCACGTAAAGTGCTCTCCGCCACACACCGTTGGGTGGCTTGCGGAGTATAAATGTAGATGTAGATGTACAATCCTGACTTACGTTTTTATGTTAATATTATTTTCTCTATAATGTTGCGTTAAGAAAGAAGCTATCGTTTTTTGTATTCCTTATGGTCTTAACTCATTTGTCTAAAAAGAAACGCAGCCGCGACTTATCTGTACACAGCGCCGCCACAGATTTAATGTGCACCCCGCGGCAGGGCCGGCACTACGTTGTGAAACAGCCTGTAGAAGCGCCTTGTGACGTAGATGGGTAGGCAGAGTGGGGACTTGGTCGCTCGCTCTTCAGTTTACCGACAGACTACATCGACTTGGTCCCTTCCGATTTTCATCTGTTTATAAGAATTACAGAACACTTTCTTGGACTTCGCGTTCATAGTGATGCAGCAGTGCAAGCCGTGATGAGGCTGGGCCTCCAAAGTCAAGCATTCTACAGTTGAACAAACTAGGAGAAACGTTTCGTCACCCGGGTGACTGTGTTGACAGATAATATGTAGAAATGAAGAATAAGGATGCAGACTGTTAATGAAATTTGTTTTGTTTAAAATGCCTTAAGAGTTTTCACATAGAAAATTCGGAGGCATCACTTTTCAACACTTCGTCGTATTAGTATCTGCACCGGTCCTGAAATATCTTCGATTTTTCAGTACTATGGAAGAATCTAAAATTGATATCACCCTGGTGCGTTTGGTACAAAAACTGATTGGTCAAAAGTCCGCAGCTCGTGGTCGTGCGGTAGCGTTCTCGCTTCCCGCGCCCGGGTTCCCGGGTTCGATTCCCGGCGGGGTCAGTGATTTTCTCTGCCTCGTGATGACTGGGTGTTGTGTGATGTCCTTAGGTTAGTTAGGTTTAAGTAGTTCTGAGTTCTAGGGGACTGATGACCATAGATGTTAAGTCCCATAGTGCTCAGAGCCATTTGAACCATTTGATTGGTCAAAAGAGCCGTGGTATGTAGGCGCATAGCTATTTCCTTCCCCTTCTGAATTTTGATGTGAGTCACAGGCTGTCTTGTTCTTTGTAAGACCGCGATTTTTGGTGAGTCACTTCGTATTTTCAAAGACTCAGAGCACTCACCTTGAAGCGAAGTTCACCGACAGGCGGGGCCGCAAATGGAACGCCGGAGAACTGGTAGTACGACGTTCCGTTGACTGTGATGTTAGCCTCTCCACGCAGAACTCCGTACGTCGTCTGAACATCCACGTACAAGAATTGCCCCACCTACGAAAAGAGAACACTGCGGGAGAGATCGATACGGAACACACCAGTGCTGCAGAGTAATTAAATACGATGTTTGCCAGGGGAACAATTAGAAAACGAAATATAGCGTGGTCCATAGGCGTTAATTAGCCTTTTAAAAACGAAACAGGTGGATAAGCAGAAAATCAGGTTGGATAAACGAAATTAAAGTCAAGCTGCAGGGAATAGAGACGGGGAAAAACTCGTGAGGCTATGTTACCAACATGGTGGCCATTTTGGAAGCCACCATTTTGTGTGCAATTCGCAATTTCCATACGGAAAGGGAATCATATGACATACCTACCAGATGCACAAATATATGAGGGAAACGATCGTGCCTTTATTTGAGCATAGCTTTATTCATTGTCGAATTTCGATATACTTCTTCCTTATAGGTGACGTGAGCTGATGGATTTAACATAATCTGAATATACTGAAATCACAAGAGAGGAGCATGAGTATTATAGCAGAGGATTTGAACAACGCCACCCAGACAGACCATCTCGTTATCCAAAATACGGTGGTGGAATTTTTCGTGAAACGGTGAAAACAGGCTGAGCCGCAACGAAAACGATAGCCAGACGATCGGAGACGGTTACATATGAAGCCACATGAGCTGATGTTCCTATATCGTTCAGTAAGAGTTTAGAGCGCGAATTGTAGCCTCGTGTCTGAGGACACTTTGATCAGCCGTACTTCAGTAATGAGAATTTTGACCTCACGTGGCTACGCTCCCCAGATTTGGACAACAGTACAGGTACATCATGTAGCTTTTATTTGTCATCTGCAGCATTAGGCTACTTCTGTACGAAATGCGGTGTAACTCGGGAATTAAGAAAGCTATACTCAGATGATCGACACCGTGGTTTGTCTCTGATGTTATCTATATTATGTTTCACAATGACCCCCTTTACCACATTTACAACGGAAAATTATTAGTTGCAACCATGATACCGGTTTTCAAAGTGGCCAACATGTTGGTGACAAACATTAACAGTTTATCCCCCATCTCGTTTTACGTGACTCCATTTCTTTTGTTTATCCATTTGGATTTAGAAGTGTGGTCCCATACCCACTTGCTTCCCAGGACAATTTTTCTTAAGAATGTTTCAGCTTTATCTGCAATGCATACCAGCTGTGGCTTATGGTGCTGTCACCTGCGTCATTAATGTGATAATTATTAGACAACTGAGGGTGTCTCGACGTACAACAGGAAAATGGATGTGAATATTCCTAGCAGAACTGGAACAGAGTAGCAAACAAATAGTTAAGGAAAGATATTGAGGTTGAATATATCAGTATGAACTGCACATGAGTGGAGCTGTTATCTGTCCTATCCTCGTCGCTTGTCTGTTATTTGCACGCTGTATGATTCTGTAGTAGGTACAGCAGCGAGTAACAATGTTGTTCATGAACAAAGGTTTCGCATATTACTTTATTCTCCTAGTAAACATGTATTGTTGCTGTGGATGCAACATAAGTAGCTAGCAGTAGCTTCGAATGTCTAAACATATGCAGACACAAAAGATTTATAAATCTGTCACCCTTCAGCACAATGTTTATTCAGAAGATGTCGAGCCTTGAGCAGTATGAAAGTCTGTCAGTGTTATTCAGCTGGCAGACACACAAAATGGGGTGAGTGTATGGATGTTCGAACTTAGGTACGCCCGCCGCTGGAGCTCCGGAGAAGGGATGCTTACATCTCATTGGCAGCGCCATTGTGATACGGTTGCGGCTCTACGAAGCATGGTGGTGACACCGGCGGTTCGTTAATTTCAATGTGCGTTCAATCCCATCGCAGTCGTTACTGCAGGAGAATGTAGTCAAAAGAATGGTTGGTAGACGGATCATTAAGTTATTTGCTCAACGAGAATAGAAAGAAGATCACTGTCGAAACTCCCGCCTATAACCAGGCTATTAGAGAAAGAAGACAAATTGGTATTGGTGAAAGATAACGAAAGAAAACTGGCCGACACTTTCGAAGTAAAACCATACCTTAAGTCACTTAGGTGACTCACGAATGACTTAAATCAGAACGGGGATTTGAATGCGAGTCAAGTGTCTTATCGTTGTTGCGTTTCGCTCGGTTTTTGTTCAGAGAGGTAAATCGAGACGATGGTCTAATGGAAGGGTGATTTCATGAGATAGGAAAGCATTCAGGATGAAAGAAGATCTGCATACATGTAGACAGAAACTCACAGTGGGAAGAAAACGGGACGAACACGAAGAATAAGGAAAGTGGAATAGACGCTTGCATGGAAGTGACTAGTAGAAAGTGGGGATACCCGCCATTCTGATAGATTTAAACTGAAAATATCCAAAATGTCGAAAAGAAATACGAAAATTAAAATGGTCAAGAATGACGAAGTTTAAAATGGAAAGCCTTTGGAACGTTTGGATTACAGATGATGCATAAGCAAATTCTAAAGGTTAAAGGATATCTGAATCGACGTTAGAGTGTATTTTGTGACTTGTAAAGTAGAAAATACTATAATTTTGACAGAAATACATTAATATTTTATTAAGGCGAGACAAAGATCAACGTATCCCTTAGCGGAACTATGGTACATGTTGTGAACGTACCGTGTAGTCTGTCAGGGCGACGGCTAGCAGAAATACTGAGGAAAATAATGACGTCATACTTGTACCGAGTGGAGAACGAGAGATTGCTCGTGACTGCTGCACAAGCTAGCGTTGGTGCCTCTATATAGCTGTGAGTGGAGATACTATCAGTCCATGACTCAGTACACTTAGTGAAAGATAGAAAAATTAATGTTGCACTCGAAATAATGAAGGATTATCAGTAAGAAGTGCTCATCTTTTATCTCAGTAGATAGTAACTGTTTTTCCCAGCGCTCTTTTTCTTCTGACTCAATTACTTTCGTAGCACAATGGAAACTTCCTTCTCCTAATATTTACGATGCCACTAAACCGTATAGACGGTTTTGGTTTTATTATGAACTCAATTTTTAATCAGGCCAACTTGTCTGAAAAGCGTCACTGGATTTTCTCCGCTATTGCTCATAAGAAACTGGTTCTGGTGCAAGTACAAATTTCTCGTTTGATTGATAGTAATTTGTCAAGGATGTTTGGGGACGCTACAGAATGGAAACTTAACAAAATAGATTACAATTGATCCGAATGTTGGCGTCAAGCTACAATACAGACTATCAGAAAGTGAACGATGATCAGAGAATAGAAATGATATCCGTTCTTCGACAAGGTGGTGCGCCGCGCGTAGTGACCGTGCGGTTTGAGGCGCCATGTCACGAATTGCGTGGCCCCTCCCGCCGGAGGTTCGAGTCCTTTCTCGGGCATGGGTACGTGTGTTGTTCTTAGCATGAGTTTCAGTAGTGTGTATGCCCAGGGACCGATGACCTCAGCAGTTTCGTCCCTTAGGAATTCACACACAACAAGGTGGGCATATTCTCACTTCACACGCCGGGCGCTATCGTTGTTCTGCGAGAGTTTCTTTGTTTGTCCTCAGTGATTTGTGAGTCGTTGTTTGTCTCTCGGCGTTTCGTACTTGTGATTCCATACTGACGCTGGGTAGTCTTGCGCCGTGATGTCGTCTATGGGTCCCAAGAACATTTTACGGACAGGTACCATCAGTTTTCCTTTTGACAAAATGGATCAAATGGCTCTGAGCACTATGGGACTTAACGTCTGAGGTCATCAGTCCCCTAGACTTAGAACTACTTAAACCTAACTAACCTAACAACATCAGACACATCCATGCCCGAGGCAGGACTCGAACCTGCGACCGTAGCAGCAGCGCGGTTCCGGACTGAAGCACCTAGAACCGCTCGGCCACCTTGGCCAGCCGGTTTGACAAGACCACGCGTCACGTGCAGCCGAGTTCGTTAGAAATTCATGACTGGCTTGTAGATACAATCAAGGTCACTTCATAACTGTGAACTCCTGACAACGATGGCGGAGATGGCCATCGAAAGCTCCAGCATTTTATTTCAATTGACGCGGCTGGAAAACCGAGAACGTTTTATTCACTTCATAACAGGTTCACCCGGCTTACATCTATTCTGAATCGTATGTGTCTTACGACAGGTTTATAGACTCGCTCCAGGTTGACAGGCTCGATTTGTAGCACCGACAACAATTGTCTTTCACTCGTCGCGATGGCTCTAACAGTATGGTTATTCTGGCGTACGCGGAGGTCAAGTATACGAATGTTAGGGTGTTTAACCTTCCAAATGGTTCAAATGGCTCTGAGCACTATGGGACTTAACTACTGCGGTCGTCAGTCCCCTAGAACTTAGAACTACTAAAAGCTAACTAACCTAAGGACATCACACACATCCATGCCCGAGGCTGGATTCGAACCTGCGACCGTAGCAGTCGCGCGGTTCGGACTGCGCGCCTAGAACCGCTAGACCACCGCGGCCGGCGTTTCACCTTCCGCTCGAAGTTGGTGACTGTTTCCTTAAGACCGTCCTCCTTGCGTTTGGGGATGTACGTAATATCAGGCGGGAACGCTGGTCTGCTCAACATCGGTTACAAGTATATAGTGGAGTTCAGTCCGTGGTCATGGTGGTGAAAAGGGAATATTCCCTATCATTTGCAGGTTTGTGGATTCCGAGTACATGTAATTTATGTTATATATGTTTTAAATGTTATGAGAGTGGACATCGCAAAAAGTTGCTCGCGCCGTGTCACGGCCTTAAAATCCACTTATGAGCAAGAGTAAAAGGTTAACTTCAGAGTATCTAGTTTCCCAAGTGACTAACATTCTCCTAACGACGTTTCTAAAGGGCAAGGCGAGCCATTGTCTGATGGTCCTAGCGCATTTCCGCCATTAGCCTCTCGTAGGTACTTTGCCACTGTAGCTTCCGCGCCGCCACCACCTTCAAAACAACCATAGACGAAAGCAAGATGGTGAGGAGTCAGACAATTCTTCTTCGCTTCACAGCTCTACTGACATTATTCCGGTGGAGGAGGCGTCTCCCCTCTGTGAGTTCAAATCGGATGGTATCAAGTCAGTGGCTGTTCAAGATTCGACAGCGACCAGTACTCCCTCCGACGTGACTACCAAGACCAAGACCGCCTTTGTGGAATCACATGAGGGCAGACCTGTACCGGAACTCCGTACTTGGACTTGCCAGACATCCCTGAGCCTGTAACGTATTCCCACCCTTCTTCAGCGCCCACGGATGGGGAAAGCATGCTACAAGCCGCTTCTGATCGGAACCAGATAGGCCCAAGTGTGCCAGCGGCACATGCGGTGACGGTAAATGGCGTCAAACATCAGTTTTCGTTTCCGTTGATTCCCAGGAGCCATATCGCCCACCTATGGTAGAGGGGGGTGTATTCTATGTATCTGAAACTGAATTTCCGTGGGACGCCCCTCCCCCTCCCCACCACCAACGCCGCCAACGTTGCCCCTTGGTGCAGTCGCCTTGCCTCACAGCTGCAACAATGCAACAAACAACGTTTTCAACATGATCGCGCGGCGTTGCGAAGAGAGAAAAAACAAAGAGGATGGAAGAGAGGGATCCACTTCCTTACATTCAGATTCATCCGTTGACTCTGCCAGGGACCGTTAACGGTCATTTGCAAGCAATCAACTGCATAGGTTTGGTAGTCAATAGATGCAGGCCTATACCTTTTTTACCTTGAAGGTGAACAGAATTAGTTCCGAGCTTAGGCTTGGGGCGCTGCGACAATTTGTTTACGATTCATTGTGCAGACGTGATATTTTTGCAAGAAGTGTTATTTGATAATTTTTCTATTCCTGGATTTTCTACCTTCTTTAATGTAGCTCCTGAACCATCTACTAGTATTTTGTTATTTTACAGAGAGGGCATACCACCGACTGATTTCGAAGTTCTTGACAACGGCCGAGGAATAGGCGGCACCTTTTGTGACCTTACTTGCATTCCTCTGTTTGCCGCGCCGTTCCATTGATCGTGCTCGTTTTTATAAAGAGGATATAGTTTCCAGAATGAGATTTTCACTCTGCAGCAGAAGTTTCAGGATATAGTTTATTTGTTTCGTAAAACTCCGCAGAAACTTCTGTTAGAGATTTTAATTGTGTTTTGCGCCATGTGAATCACAATCCTAATTTTAACCATGGACCTTGCCGTTGGTGGGGAGGCTTGCGTGCCTCAGCGATACAGATGGCCGTACCGTAGGTGCAACCACAACGGAGGGGTATCTGTTGAGAGGCCAGACAAACATGTGGTTCCTGAAGAGGGGCAGCAGCCTTTTCAGTAGTTGCAGGGGCAACAGTCTGGATAATTGACTGATCTGGCCTTGTAACATTAACCAAAACGGCCTTGCTGTGCTGGTACTGCGAACGGCTGAAAGCAAGGGGAAACTACAGCCGTAATTTTTCCCGAGGACATGCAGCTTTACTGTATGATTAAATGATGATGGCGTCCTCTTGGGTAAAATATTCCGGAGGTAAAATAGTCCCCCATTCGGATCTCCGGGCGGGGACTACTCAAGAGGACGTCGTTATCAGGAGAAAGAAAATTGGCATTCTATGGATCGGAGCGTTGAATGTCAGATCCCTTAATCGGGCAGGTAGGTTAGAAAATTAAAAAAGGGAAATGGATAAGTTAAAGTTAGATATAGTGGGAATTAGTGAAGTTCGGTGGCAGGAGGAACAAGACTTTTGGTCAGGTGATTACAGGGTTATAAATACAAAATCAAATAGGGGTAATGCGGGAGTAGGTTTAGTAATGAATAAAAAAATAGGAGTGCGGGTTAGCTACTACAAACAGCATAGTGAACGCATTATTGTGGCCAAGATAGACACAAAGCCCATGCCTACTACAGTAGTACAAGTTTATACGCCAACTAGCTCTGCAGATGATGAAGAAATTGATGAAATGTATGACGAGATAAAAGAAATTATTCAGGTAGTGAAGGGAGACGAAAATTTAATAGTCATGGGTGACTGGAATTCGTCAGTAGGAAAAGGGAGAGAAGGAAACATAGTAGGTGAATATGGATTGGGGGGAAGAAATGAAAGAGGAAGCCGCCTTGTAGAATTTTGCACAGAGCATAACTTTATCATAGCTAACACTTGGTTCAAGAATCATGAAAGAAGGTTGTATACCTGGAAGAATCCTGGAGATACTAAAAGGTATCAGATAGATTACATAATGGTAAGACGGTGATTTAGGAACCAAGTTTTAAATTGTAAGACATTTCCAGGGGCAGATGTGGATTCTGACCACTATGTATTGGTTATGAACTGCAGATTGAAACTGAAGAAACTGCAAAAAGGCGGGAATTTAAGGAGATGGGACCTGGATAAAGAACCAGAGGTTGCAGAGAGTTTCAGGGAGAGCATAAGGGAACAATTGACAGGAATGGGGGAAAGAAATACAGTAGAAGAAGAATTGGTAGCTTTGAGGGATGAGGTAGTGAAGGCAGCAGAGGATCAAGTAGGTAAAAAGACGAGGGCTAATAGAAATCCTTGGGTAACAGAAGAAATATTGAATTTAATTGACGAAAGGAGAAAATATAAAAATGCAGTAAATGAAGAAAGCAAAAAGGAATACAAACGTCTCAAAAATGAGATCGACAGGAAGTGCAAAATGGCTAAGCAGGGATGGCTAGAGGACAAATGTAAGGATGTAGAGGCTTGTCTCACTAGGGGTAAGATAGATACTGCCTACAGGAAAATTAAAGAGACCTTTGGAGAGAAGAGAACCACCTGTATGAATATCAAGAGCTCAGATGGCAACCCAGTTGTAAGCAAAGAAGGGAAGACAGAAAGGTGGAAGGAGTATATAGAGGGTTTATACAAGGGCGATGTACTTGAGGACAATATTATGGGAATGGAAGAGGATGTAGACGAAGAAGAAATGGGAGATAAGATACTGCGTGAAGAGTTTGACAGAGCACTGAAAGACCTGAGTCGAAACAAGGCCCCGGGAGTAGACAACATTCCATTAGAACTACTGATGGCCTTGGGAGAGCCAGTCATGACAAAACTCTACCATCTGGTGAGCAAGATGTATGAGACAGGCGAAATACAAACAGACTTCAAGAAGAATATAATAATTCCAATCCCAAACAAAGCAGGTGTTGACAGATGTGAAAATTACCGAACTATCAGTTTAATAAGTCACACCTGCAAAATACTAACGCGAATTCTTTACAGACGAATGGAAAAACTGGTAGAAGCCGACCTCGGGGAAGATCAATTTGGATTCCGTAGAAATGTTGGAACACGTGAGGCAATACTAACCTTACGACTTATCTTAGAAGAAAGATTAAGAAAAGGCAAATCTACGTTTCTAGCATTTGTAGACTTAGAGAAAGCTTTTGACAATGTTAACTGGAATACTCTCTTTCAAATTCTGAAAATGGCAGGAGTAAAATACAGGGAGCGAAAGGCTATTTACAATTTGTACAGAAACCAGATGGCAGTTATAAGAGTCGAGGGGCATGAAAGGGAAGCAGTGGTTGGGAAAGGAGTGAGACAGGGTTGTAGCCTCTCCCCGATGTTATTCAATCTGTATATTGAGCAAGCAGTAAAGGAAACAAAAGAAAAATTCGGAGTAGGTATTAAAATTCATGGAGAAGAAGTAAAAACTTTGAGGTTCACCGATGACATTGTAATTCTGTCAGAGACAGCAAAGGACTTGGAAGAGCAGTTGAACGGAATGGACAGTGTCTTGAAAGGAGGATATAAGATGAACATCAACAAAAGCAAAACGAGGATAATGGAATGTAGTCGAATTAAACCGGGAGATGCTGAGGCGATTAGATTAGGAAATGAGACACTTAAAGTAGTAAAGGAGTTTTGCTATTTAGGGAGTAAAATAACTGATCATGGTCGAAGTAGAGAGGATTAAAAATGTAGACTGGCAATGGCAAGGAAATCGTTTCTGAAGAAGAGAAATTTGTTAACATCGTGCATAGATTTAAGTGTCAGGAAGTCATTTCTGAAAGTATTTGTGTGGAGTGTAGCCATGTATGGAAGTGAAACATGGACGATAACCAGTTTGGACAAGAAGAGAATAGAAGCTTTCGAAATGTGGTGCTACAGAAGAACGCTGAAGATAAGGTGGGTAGATCACGTAACTAATGAGGAGGTATTGAATAGGATTGGGGAGAAGAGAAGTTTGTGGTACAACTTGACTAAAAGAAGGGATCGGTTGGTAGGACATATTTTGAGGCATCAAGGGATCACAAATTTAGCATTGGTGGGCAGCGTGGAGGGTAAAAATCGTAGTGGGAGACCAAGAGATGAATACACTAAGCAGATTCAGAAGGATGTAGGTTGCAGTAGGTACTGGGAGATGAAGAAGCTTGCACAGGATAGAGTAACATGGAGAGCAGCATCAAACCAGTCTCAGAACTGAAGACCACAACAACAACAACAACAAAGAACTAGACGAATTACTGCGTTCATAGGAAATACTAGCTGCGTGGATCTGTCAATATCCCTCTCTCGTCAGGTACGCGCATTTCACAGCTACTTCCAGCAGCAGACTCTACCTCTTTTACCTTTCTGACTCTTTATTCGGACACCTGTTAGCGATAGATGTGATACCCGCTTGTTCTACTGGTAAGTGTGCCTTAGCTGTAACTTTTAGTCCTTTGCCGCAACCAGTAAAACTCTCTGGATGTTGAACACATCCCTCTTATAGGACCCATCCCTCGAGACTATCGTTCGACAGGTTCGGGCTCGTAGCTTGCATCGCAGGACCGTTATCCTTCTCTTATGGAATGGTCGTCAGGGCATGTCAAACGTTTGCTCCGGAAAGCATTATTGCGTTACGGTGCTGAGAGAGCGACGGGTCTCCGTCGGACCCAGGAATTTTATTATTCCGCCTTGCGTCAACATTATGACGGTGCGAAATAAGCTCCCTTACGGATTATGAATGTCAGCCATGTTAAGGCGAAACTTCTTCAGCTAAAGAAGCAACAACTGGAAACACTCAGGGTGCGGTCAAAACCCCGCTCCTTCCTAAGGGATGAACTGACCTTGTATCACCTTATCCGGTTGAGGACGCGCAGCTAACGAGCATGTATGACACCGATGATTGTCACACACTGACACCCCGACGTGACATTTCTCAGCGATCTGTAATTACTCTACCGATCTCTATGCTGACTCTACTCTTCGTACGGTTGTCCCTATTGGATTTACTAATCTCCCCGACTGCGTGATTATTCACGCAGTAGATGATGACTTTCTACGTGAGTTCACTTGCGAAATATATCGCCTTGTTGTTGATTCACCATTGCAAAAAATTACCAGGACTCGACGGTATTTCTAAGGAATTGTATGTACATTTTTGACCTTATATAGGTGACACCATTACGTCATTGGTAAATGAGGTGATCGAGGTGGTGGTGGTGGTGGTGGGAACTCTGTTTATTTCAAGTGCTGTTATGACGTACTGGGACGGCTCAGTTCGCAGCAGCTCTGCATCTTCGCTGCGGTCCCATCAGGCAGAATATAAGTAAACAGAAGGTATAGAAGTATGAAACCGGAATTTCCCTATAGGTGATGCTGGCCGTCAGTGTAGGGCCAGCGAGACAGCGTCTGCAACGCCATCTGCTTCCTGTAACGGCTGACGGCGGAAGTCAACACATGGTAACCCCAGCTCCATACATAGGCAACTGTTTAAAAAGCATAAACTTGTCGAGTTTTGTGTCTAAAAACTGCGATTTGCGGGCAGTATTGGTTTTATTGCTATCATTTGAAGAAAACTGCTGCTGAATCGCATGGAATGCTTGTCAAAGATTTCGGCGAATATGCTTTGGAAAACGCAGTTTTCCGAGTGGTTAAAAAATTCCGAGGTGGTGATTTTGACGTGAGAAAAGACGAGTGCGGGAAACCACCGAAAAAGTTCGAAGATGACGGATTGCAGGCTTTGTTGTATGAAGATGGTACTCAAACACAACAGGGACTCGCGGAACAATTGAATGTGACTCAGAAAGCCGTTTCTCTATTGTTGAAAGCTGCGCGAAAGGTGCAGAAATTGGGAAAATGGGTTCTGCAACAACTGACTGAAAGACAGCAAGCAAATCGGAAGACATCTTGTGATAATCTGCTAGCCAGGTACAAAAGAAAGCCGTTTCTCCGTCGAATAATGACAGGTGATAAAAACTGATGTATTTTGAGAATCCTAAGCGTCGTAAACCGTGAGTGATGCCAGGGAAACCATCGAAATCAACTGCGAGACCACATCGCTTGGGAAAGGAGACAGTGCTCTGCGTTTGGTGGGATCAGAGAGGTGTCATCTATTATGAGCTGCTAACACCTGGTGAAACTGTTAACTTTAGTTGCTACCAATAGCAAATGATTAAAAAAATGGTTCAAATGGCTCTGAGCACTATGGGACTTAACTGCTGAGGTCATCAGTCCCCTAGAAGTTAGAACTACTTAAACCTAACTAACCTAAGAACATCACACGCATCCATGTCCGAGGCAGGATTCGAACCTGCGACCGTAGCGGTCGCGCGGTTCCAGACTGTAGCGCCTAGAACCGCTCGGCCACTCCGGCCGGCAGCAAATGATCGATTTAAGTCGAGAATTAGGTGAAAAACGACCGGAATATGGAAAAAGGCAACACCAAGTCATATTGCTACATGGTAACGCCGCATCACACACAGCAAAAACGGTTTATTCTCCAGACTTGGCTCCGTCCGGTTATCAAACATCTGCATCACTGGTTCACGCTATCGCTGAACAGCGCTTCAGTTCGTATGAAAATGAACGAAAATGGCTCGCTGATTAGTTCGCTTCAAAAGAAGGACTGCTTTTTCTGCCGTGGCATTAACTGCCTGTCGGAGAGGTGTTAGAATTGCTAAATAGCAATGAAGATTATTTTGAGTAAGATATTGTTTATCAGTTTCAAGCAACAGACGTGTAATTATTGCAACTATAGCCCTGTTTCATACTGTTACATGTGGTACCTGTTATTCGCGCTTGCTGCCAGTGTGGATAAGTCGCGGTGAGGTCGCATGAAGATCGAGCCTACGTACACAGGGGTAAACACACACTGCGTGTGCTCTCTGGTAAAACAGTGTACATTAGATGGTTCAAATCAATACTTTAATTTGTCTATGAATTTCAACACGACGTTTTACGAGGGTTATTCCATAACTTACGGCAGCTATGGGACATCGTGCAAACGTAGGGCATCATTTTAATCTCAGTAAATACATTCGGAAGCCCGTGGCAAACGTTACTGAAATCAACCGAGAGATTGCTACCACAAGCAAGTATTGATCGGTGTCAGTGCCTGAAACATTCAGTGTGAGACTGGTCGTGCAACGAGATGGATCCTCTCCCCCCCCCCCCCCCCCCTCTCACCCCACACACATAGACACTACTCACCAGACCTCAGTTCATGCGACATCGCCATAATTCCACAACTGAGGCAACCAATACGTGGGAGGCGCTTTGCGAAGACGAATGTCCTCACGACATTCCGGAGACAGGTGGCACACATTCATGGCAATACCAATGGCGTTCAGCGCCTTCTGTTCTACATGAGCTCGTGCAAAATAAATTTACTCAGCGTTCTAATGGGTGTGTTTCATTTCAACCTCTACCGTGGCGTCCTGTGCAGAAACACTTATTTATTGTAAGTGGGTTTAGTAAAATGCTTGCTGCCACGGAATATTGTCACAAGCGTATCGTTGCACTGTTCGCTTTATACAGGGTGACACAGAAAAACGGGAACATTTCCATACTACAATAGAACTAGAAGTTATGAACGAAAGAAATTGCATTCATAGTAATTGAAACCTACAACTTTGCCATTTTCGAGACATGGTGGCATTTATCATTTTTTTTTAAATTACGCACTTTAGGTGGTGTCCTCGAGTACGAATTCATTAGTGAAATCTGCTGTTGGGATTTCAAATTGACCGCTGCAGCATCTCAATTGCATCCAGAAATCTCTGTTTTAACACATCCAATGTTCTTGATCGGGTCGTGTAGTCTTTGCTCTTGAAGTAGCCCCTCAAAAGAATCACAAATAGATAAATCTGGCGATCTAGCGACAAGGGAATGTTGCCCAATCACGTGATCACACGGTTGCCAAACAATTCTGGCACATACACCACTGACTACAATGAAGTGTGTGATGTCGCTCCGTCATGTTGAAATCAAGCTTGTTGGACGTTTGGAAAATTGTCCAATGCAGCTGTGACGAAACTTCGTAACATCTCCTCGTATCGGTCGGCATTGACAGTTATTAAGTTTCCCTTTTCAAAATGTTCAAATGTGTGTGAAATCTTTAGAGACTTAACCGCTACGAACATCAGTCCCTAAGCTTACACACTACATAACCTAAAAATCCTAAGGACAAACACACATACCCATGTCCGAGGGAGGACTCGAACCTCCGCCGGGACCAGCCGCACAGTCCATGACTGCAGCGCCTTTAGACCTCTCGGCTAATCCCGCACTGCCTTTCCCTGTTCATTTGCGAAAAAATACGGTCCTGTAATACCATGTGGTGAAACACCACACCATGCTGTCACTTTACGAGCGTGTAAGGGGCATTCATGAACGTCATTAAGATTTTTGTTTGCCCAGTAACATTAGTTCTATTTACGATATTCACAGAATTTGTGAGGTGAAGCCCGCATCTCGTGGTTGTGCAGTAGCGTTCTCGCTTCCCACGCCCCGGTTCCCGGGTTCGATTCCCGGCGGGGTCAGGGATTTTCTCTGCCTCGTGATGACTGGGTGTTGTGTGATGTCCTTAGGTTAGTTAGGTTTAAGGAGTTCTAAGTTCTAGGGGACTGATGACCATAGATGTTAAGTCCCATAGTGCTCAGAGCCATTTGAACCATTTTTGTGAGGTGAAAATGTGCCTCAGCTGACGTCCACAACTTGTTTAGAAATTAATCGTCATTGCTTACCTTGTAAGTAGGCTGTTTAGGTTTTTATGTTGGTAATGATAATTGTAGTGAAGATCAGAATAAGTAAAGATAAAACTGTTTGAGTACGTGGAGTTTGCTCAGCTGTTAGAAAGTCAAATAGTGTAAGAGGTTTTCCAGTCCTGTCATTCATAATTTTCCTAAGAGGACGTTACAACCTCTGTTATCATTTGTTGACAGAGTCCTAATCGTAATCGTTAATCGTTATCCTTCAATTGTTGCACCATCTGTAGTTTGTACGGTTGAAGTTTTGAATCAGGATGAAGAAGTCTGCGAACACTCTGCCGGGACACTCTCCTAGCTTAGGAATTGAACGCCGTATGCTACATAAGACAGACTAGCGTGCAACATCAGCATTCGCTGGAGAACGCACACTTCTTGGGCGTCCTGTTGGTTTCTTCGTGAGGGGAGGTCCAATCTCTTTAAAGTTACGAGGTATTAAACCAACATTTTGTCGCGTGTTTCGAAGGAACGGCATCATGAGGTCCTAAAATATAGAAGCGTTGAAACTCCCTCGGCGCCGCCACCAAACTATCACTGTTTTTACTCGTATAAAACATTTTTATGGCTAACGCACGCTGTGGTCAGTTCCACTGATCCGTGACTACTGAAATGGAAAACTGATTGCTCGCTGTCACGAACTCGCAGTACTGGCACCTGCCCATGGCTGCCACTACTCATTCAAACATTCCCGTCATTCTGTGTTATCCTGTACTTGTGTGTCAGTTACTTCCGAGGTCCGAAATAACAGGCGCCATTTTGAACCTGCAACCACTATGAATCAAGATTCAAAAGACTTTATAAAATTAGCTGGCAGTGGACATTGATTTAAATCAATGGGGAAAGTTGAAAATTTGTCCTGGACTGGGATTCGAAGCTGGGTTTCCCGCTTTCAAAGGCAGATGCGCTGACCAATGCTCCATCTGGACGCGGTGGTTATTGCAACTGCACGAACCATCCTAACATGCCTATTCAATATTAGTGGTTGCAAGATCAAGAGGGTGGTCTTTCAGATATGTCCGAAAGAACAGACCACCACATAGATGATTAATCCGAAGACAGTCATGGTCACTTCACTGAGGACGCATACCATGCTCGAGCTCTTACGAGAATTGGCGAAATGCCAAGAGTAATGATGACAATGGGTAAGGGCCACTACATCAGTAATAAGTGAAAATGTTTAGAATTTAAATCTGACGGGAGACATGCTAGTCTAGTCTGTGCAGCTGCGACAACCGCTGTCTATAGACGGTGCAGTGGTCAGCGCAAGTGCCTAGTAAGTAGGAGGCCCATGTTCGAATCCGCGTCTGGCATCAATTTCCTTTGATTTAAGTCGAAGCCCACTGTCAGATAATGTCATTAATGCCTTTCCGTCTTGTTCCTTTTATGGTACAACTTATGATTGTGTGGTTTTGGGGTAACATTTTAACAATTTTTAAAGTTTAAAAGAATTCTATATGCGTTATCTGCAAAAATTGTTACTTTCTAATATTCTGAAGATGAGCATTAGATGTGATCGAAACGGGTAATGAAGTGTGACTAATTTCGACTGAGACTGTGACGAGGCTAATTCAATAATTAAAGAGGCCAACTGGACTGAGGAAAAAAGCTGTTAGTTATGCAAGTTTGCTACTTTTATGGCTTTAAGTTAGCATCCCTGGGATGAGCCCTGATCAGCTGTTGCATCAACATTGTTTTGTTTGTAACCTCAAAAATACATTTCAAGGTGGTGCGTCCGCTTGAAATGTCCTCATTAGTTGAACAAAGTTCTGTTATTCGTTTCTTTTTTTTTTCTTGCTGAAGGCGAGAAACCAGTGAATATATATTGCAGAATATTTAAAGTTAATGGTGAAGGTTGTACAAATCGTGCAAATTTTTACAAGTGGGCAGAGCAGTTCAAAAATGGTCGCTACTCATTGACTGACGAACACTGTTCTGGCCGACCAGTTGCAGTTCCAACTCCCTCACTTAAAGTCGAAATGATGAAATTATTCGTGCCGACCGCCGTGTGACTGTGGAAATGATAGTTAGTACTGGTACAGTTCATAAAATTATCGGTAACAAGGTGAAGTAACGCAAAACATGTGAAAGATTGGTCCCAAAGGAGTTGACGCAGCTACAGAAAAAAAAACAAGGTTGAGAGTGTGCACAGAGCTAAAGGAACGTGAAAGAGAAGGTGAGCACTTCCTCAACAAAACTATAACTCGTGATGAAACTTGGGTTCACTATTATGAGCCAGAATCAAAAGAGAAATCATGGAGTGGAAGCACACCAACTCACATGTCAATAAACAATTGAAAACCCAAGCACCAGCGGAAAAAGTCATGTTGACGGTGTTTTGGAATGCTGAAGGTCCAGTTTTTTGTGATTATCTCGAAGAGCAGCGAACAATGAACAGCCAATACTATTCGGGTTTGCTTTTAAACGAGGTGAAGGCAGACAGGTGAGAAAAAGAGACGTCTTGGACATCAGGGGAGAGGTGTGATTCTACTACAAGACAACGCACGTCCTCATATTGCTCAACTAACCCTTGAAACCATCGGCAAAATGGGCTGTGAAGTACTGCCTCATCTCCCTTACAGTCCTGATTTAGCGCCTAGTGATTTACATTTGTTTGGTTCACTGAAGAAGGCATTACCTTGGAAGTGGTTCCACGACAACGAACACGTGAAAAAGTTTGGGGGAAATAAGTTCAAACATCAAGATAAAGTTTTTTTTTTGCAGCCAGAACAACAAAACTTGTATCAGTTGGAACAAGTTCATAGATGTTCAATGGGATTATGTTGAAAAGCAAAAAAAGTATTGTTCTGTAAAAATAAACGCTTTTCTCTCCAGACCAATGTGTCTCTTTAATTATTGATTGACCCTCGTACTATAAAAGCGCTAAAAATATATGCATGGGATTGCGTCTTTTAGATATTACAAGGTACGGTGGATCCATTGCGGTTGCGTCTGTTTGCATCAGTAAGATGCATCTTCTTAACAAAGACAGTTGTAATGAGCCATAATAGCCATTTTATTTCTTGAAGAAAATTTGTAAAATAGATTTCCGCTTAGTTACTAGTCCTCTTACATCTGATGGCCCCATTTAGGTGTTTTCAGTGCTTACATTATTTTTGAATTGCAGATAACGAATCATTAGTTATGGAGTATTCTGATAACATATGCTGGTAAGTCCCAAGGTTCAGTAAGAACCCACTCACCTTGTGAACGGCTTCTGTTGCGGAAGAAAGCTATTGTAGAATCGTTATGTTGGGAACAGAGATATCGACGGCGCAGCAGAGCACGATAAAACTTCAGGTAATTACCGTGGGTTCCAGACAAAACTCCACTACCATGGTCAGTTATCACATTTCATAATCAGATGACTAGTAAGATAACACGGAGAGTGAAGTCATAGACTGTTCAGTGAACATTGCGTATATGAACATATATGAAGAACATTGCGTATATGAATCATGTGAATGTGTCTTCACTTGACAGCTTAATCTAATTTTCCAGATGTTTCGTGGTAAATTATGCTCCATTTATCCTCTCTTGTTTTGCGAGCCAACCAAAGGTCTGTTTCCTCCGTAAATGGATCGGCGCGCACACACGTACAGTAAATAAACCCTTGTTTAGTGAGTAAATTGGGGTGGATTGTTTTCACATTTGTTCAAGACATTTGCTCTTCTGTAACCAGTGTAAAACGTCACAGCTGAATTTTCTGAGTATTTCACCAGTCAATAATCAAATTGAACTCATAACCTGTCTTGTTATCTGAAATTTTCGTCATGGACTGGACGATGTACGAGATGGCAGTTTAATGAATGCTTCATGTTTGTGCAAAGGACATATTCTCACACCGTGTACGGTTTTCCGACTGAGGTCTTTTAGATTTCTGTACTACAGTCGGTAGAAACGGAACTCTTACAGGATCACCTCGTCGTCCATTCGTCTGTCCGATTTTTAAAAAGCATTTTTCTAGGAAAAGGATTGACATATTAAGTCAAAATTTAAGTCACGTACTTAGTTCTGTGGTCCCTCGGCTGTGTAAGAAACTGAAGCTTCTGATTCAATGCAGTCACGCGATTCAGTCATTTATGTCACATATATGGAGATCCACAAACACACTAATTATAACGTATGGCGTATTCCCGTTGACCCGAAACCGTGAAATTTGGCAACAAGCAAGATTTCCCAGTAAAAGTAAATGATTTGCAATTAGAGCACACGAAAAAACATTTTTGTCACTTTTTATCCGTTTGTTGAGTCCACACGTCTGTTAAGACGCCTTTTTCTTAGGAACGGGTAGCCGAATCAAGTTGAACTTTATGTCAAATGTCACGGTCTATGGTCCCTTCGCGGGTTAAAAAACTAAAGTTTCTAACTTAATGCAGTCAACAGTCATGGACATTTATGTCACATATTTGAATACTCGTAAACTCATTCATCGAAAGTTATAAGGTGCTTTCCATTGAGACAAAACCTTTATAGTAGGAAAGAATCAAGGATCCCAGTAAAAATAAAGAGAAAAAAATCAGAGAATTGTGAATTTTTTGTTGTATCAAATGAAAAAAGAATTTTATCTGACTTCAAACTTAAAATTAAAACTCCTCAGAGTATTTTCGTTCCGTCGTTACAACTACAAGAAAATGCGTGTTCATCTCGCCAGAGGGGTTTCGCTTTATTGAGGTAAAGCATGACCAATGGCCTGTAATTAAAGATATTTATAATATGATTCGTTTTTGTGATATGAAAACAGTTGTTTAACAATGTGTTGACTTTTACTTTCGCTGATTACAGCTTCATATCTCGCCTACATCAAGAAATGCCGTCTGCCAGCACCTCTATGACGCCTTTCTTCATTAAATACTGATATATGTAGTCTAATTTTTGGTTGCTCACTAGAACTACGAATTTCTTACGTTTTACTCTCTACCCTTTTTCGTACATCACTGTTTACGTTTCATTTTCACACTTGTAAGTGTATCTTGCGTTTTCTAGTGTTTCCAGATTGACATTGCCACTATTGTGTATTTGACGCAAATTCTGCTTTAGTTAATTATACGTGTGTCATTCTCTGTAGTTATGCAGCTTTGTATTTATACACTGTAAGAGTAATGAAGCAATAGCGATTGAATGGCTTTTTATTTTGGGAGTGGAGGTAAGTGCATAACAATGTGACGGAGAGTGAAATGGAGGGAACAAACATTAAACACTGGTGTTCCAAAAAGTGGGCTGTGTAAAACGTAACAAATGCAAGTTCTGCAGAGCGACGAAAATTTACACTGCAGGTATCAGAGTCTAATGAAGAAAGACACAAATGACGGGCTAGCAGATGGCATTTCCTGATGTATGCGAGAAACTAAGCAGAAATCAACGGAAGAAAAAGCCAATAAATTGTCAACGAACTGTTTTTCGATCTTAAAGTCAAATCAAATTGAAAATATAATTAATTACTGAATGCCGATGATGCTTTACCTCAATTAACCGAAACATTTACGTTTAGTACGAGGAAGAGCGAAAGCGTTACAGATAAGCTCAACAAACTGTGCCTTCTGGTGCTAAAAAACAGGCGTTAGTGAGATGACCTACTAGATTTACAGAATACAGCCAGAGAAACTACATATCAGCTTCTGATACTTTGCACGTAGCTTGTATCTCCCAATCACCTTCCGACTGGAACCGATACGAACCTGCGGCCTGTGCTGCCGCATAAGCAGCCACAGAATATCATCAGAGATGCTTATTATCTGGGCACCAAAGAAGTTTATATAAACATGTTGAATTTATGAGAGTAACTAAACCGTGGCCAGATGTTCGAAACATTCTTAAATATCGGTGCATCAAGGAAAGCGGCTGTGTAACAAACATTCTGAGAGATAATCCAAGCACGATTCGCATCCCACAATTCCCGAGGCTGAAACTGCTATCGGGATTTATTAAATACTTCGCCAGGCAAATTGATTCAGCTTATTTCAAAACCACATATTAGAAGGCTGAAGTTGATGCCAGAATTTTGACGCTGTCATGCACTATAAACTAGACAAGAGCAACGTGTAAATGAGATGTTCTGTCAATGAAATTCTTAAGGGTGTGTGACTGCATTGTCAATGTGATGCCAATTATGATTTGTGCATCTTCCATCTATTGCCGGCGTCGTCTGTCTGATACATTAAATCATATGCACTCGCACTGGACCTCGTGAATTCCTGCCTTGCCGTGGATCACATTATTCTTCCTGGAAGAAAAACAGCTACTATTTTCAACTGAGAGCGAAAGTTTAATGAAACAATATATTGATATAAACATCTTTATCTCATTATGTGTACTGATGCGGTAAAAATGATAATCTCCAAAAAATGGATGAGGAAGGGAACATAACTAATGGAAAGAACGGTAAGGCGTATTTTAAGACTTCAAGGAATAACTTCCCCTGGTACTACAGGGAAGCGTAGAGGGAAAAAGCTGTAGAAGAATACCGTCTAGAATATCTGCACCAAATATTACTGACGATGTTGTGTGCAAGTGCTGCTCTAAGATGAAAAGATTACGTAGGAGAAGAAGTTGAATCGGAATACGGTAAAAACAGGTTACCAAAGAATTTCGGACTTATAAACAAAAAAAAACCACAAAAAAAAAAAACGTTTCAAATGGTGAACTATGGACATCTGAAGACATTTCCTTAACTCATACTGTGAATCTACACTGCCTTTCGTTACGCAGGAACTAAACTGTTAGGAACTTAAATGTCTAGAGTGGGAAGTGGGGGATGGGGGTGTTGGATGGGAGAACTCACGTCCTTGCTCGTGTTGCGAGTTATAATAAGAACAAAGAAAACTGTGTGTGATTCAGCCCTAATTAGGGAAATATTAATTAAAAATGCTGTTTTCTCCTAAGAAGTACACAACTTCTCAAAGTCAGACCGAACAAGAAAATGTTCAACGGTTGAAGGCGAGTTGATCGTGAAGCATGTATTTTCAGCAGTGTGACTTCCAGGAATAGTGGTCTGAGAAAGAAAAACGATCTGCTACATCCGTTATCAGTGACAGGGGAAATTCAGCTGTTATAAAAGTGTGTACATTCTTTAGTGTCTGTGTTGCGCTATCTGAGTGCATGAGTTGATAAACCCGCTATCTCACAATACGTTATCACCTTATAACTTTATCGCTCATTCGGAAGGGCAACTCTCGGGTTCTGGTTTTCATTCACCTAACATACTCTCTGTCCTCTTTAATGGAACTGGGGAACTGCAAGATATAGGACTAAATGATACGAATTATTGTCCAATCTAAATTAACAGAGTAGTGTAACTCATAAGTAAACAATATCTGTAATGCAGGTAACCAGTTTCATCTATGTCACGAAGAGTTACGACTCTGAAACACTGTCCTTCAAACCACACAAGCGTCGCTCAAAAGCGCTAAGGGTAATGCGAATAAAGTAATGCTTTGCGCTAATCTTTTTATATACCTTCTGCTTAAATAATGTGCGGATGACGCAAGTTACAGGGAATCACCGAAACAGATCCTATTACCAAATTGAATAAAAACTTTGTAATTAATCTCCTTTGCCCTGATTAATCCCATTTGCAGTAGTTAGACGAAATAATATGCTCACGTATTTCAGAATTCAATTTTTGAAATACAATGCAGATTGACAAAGGTGAACGCTCATAACTACAATATGCAGAAAGGACCATGTAAGACGGGTATTGGACATCAGCTTCAGAAAAATTAAATAGATGACATTCTGGAGAGAGTCACAGGGCTGAAATGCTATCTGGCCAAGTAGACAGGCAGAGACCAATATTTGGATGAATGAGATGGGACACAAAAGGACTGGAAGAGATGGCTCAGAGAATACAAAAAAGGCTGTTGGAACACGTTGATACGATACAGAATGAGCTGCAGCAGAGCAATATGAGGGAGACATTCGGTCAGCAATAAACAGTAGCTAAAGGAGAAGAAGAAGATGAAGAAGAATACAGCATTCATATTTGTCGGGCCCGATGCGTATACGATGTTCAATCAACAGTTTTATAGCTTAGAAAAAAAAGAAAAAAAAGAAGCTGTGACTATGAAACGTAGCGATGGTTTTAATGCTGCTATAAATATTCACCCTGCGATGTGACACATTTTTACCAATGATGGATGACTTGACAGACCTTGATTTGGCTGTTCAATATGCGTTACAAATCGAATATCACCTCATCGTAATCCTGGAAATGATTGACTCGCAATGGTATCTTGATCCGACGAAAGAGGAGGTGATCATTAGGTGACAGTGTGGAGAATGCGACGAGTGAGGCTAAATTTGACAGCCAGAAAAGCAGCACGAGTCAGAGTCCAGTGCGGAATGAATTGGGACGTAGTCGTGCAGAAAGATCACGGCTTTGGACAGTTTTCACGACACCTTGTGATTTCGTTAGTGTGGTGTCAGCGCCAGACACCACACTTGCTAGGTGGTTTTTTATTTATTTATTTATTGTTCCGTGGGACCAAATTAAGGAGAAGTCTCCATGGTCATGGAACGAGTCAATACACGAAATTATAACACGATATTATAAACGGATAAAATGAAATATAAAAAAACATATTCAGGTGACAAGTCGTAAGTTTAAATGAAGAAAATCAACAATGTAACACTGCAATTTGCTTAATTTCTTAGCTCTTCCAGGAGCTCCTCGGCAGAATAGAAGGAGTGAGCCATGAGGAAACTCTTCAGTTCAGACTTAAAAGAGTTTGGGCTACTGCTAAGATTTTTGAGTTCTTGTGGTAGCTTATTGAAAATGGATGCAGCAGAATACTGCACTCCTTTCTGCACGAGTGTCAAGGAAGTGCATTCTACATGCAGATTTGATTTCTGCCTAGTATTAACTGAGTGAAAGCTGCTAACTCTTGGGAATAGGCTAATATTGCTAACAACAAACGACATTAAACAAAATATATACTATGAGGGCAATGTCAGTATTCCCAGATTTTTCATAGGGGTCGACAAGAGGTTCTCGAACTTACACCACATATAGCTCGAACAGCCCGTTTTTGAGCCAAAAATACCCTTTCTGAATCAGAAGAATTACCCCAAAAAATAATACCATAGGACATAAGCGTATGAAAATATGCGAAGTAGACTACTTTCGTGTTGAAGTGTCACTTATTTCAGATACTGTTCTAATGGTAAATAAAGCAGCATTTAGCTTCTGAACAAGGTCCTGGACATGGGCTTACACAACAGCTTACTATCTATCCGAACGTTTAGGAACTTGAACTGTTCCGTCTCGCTTATAATATGCCTATTCTGTCTGATCAAAATATCGGTTCTTGTTGAATTGTGAGTTAGAAACTGTAAAAACTGGGTCTTACTGTCATTTAGCATCAAATTATTTTCCACAAGCCACGAACTTATTTCATGAACTACATTATTTGATACTGTTTCAATATTACACACAAGATCCTTCACTATCAAGCTGGTGTCATCGGCAAACAGAAATATTTTTGAATCACCTGTAATACTAGAAGGCATATCATTTATATAAATAAGAAACAGCAGTGGCCCCAGCACCGACCCTTGGGGAACGCCCCACTTAACAGTGCCCCATTGGGACTGAACATCACTACCACTCTCAATATTGCGGAGAATTACCCTCTGCTTTCTCTTCTTAAAGTAAGAGGCGAACGAACTGTAAGCTACTCCCCTTACTCCATAATGGTCCAACTTCTGGAGTAATAGTTTGTGGTCAACACAGTCAAAAGCCTTCGTTAAATCAAAGAAAACTCCTAGCGTTCGCAACCTTTTATTTAATCCGTCCAAAACCTCACAGAGAAAAGAGAATATAGCATTTTCAGTTGTTAAACCATTTCTAAAACCAAACTGAACATTTGACAGCAAATTATGTGAATTTAAATGCTCCAGTAACCTTGTATATACAACCTTCTCGATAACTTTAGCAAACGCCGATGGCATAGAAATAGATCTAAATTGGAGACATTATCAATGTCTCCCTTTTTATAAAGTGGCTTCACTACCGAGTACTTTAATCGGTCATGAAACCGACCACTCCTAAAGGAAAAGTTACAGGTATGACTGAGAACTGGGCTAACATACAAAGAACAATACTTCAGTATTCTGCTAGATACCCCGTCATATCCATGAGAGTTCTTGGTCTTTAGTGATTTAATTATTAATCTCCCTCTTGTCAGTATCATGGAGGAGCATTTCAGGTAACAGTCTCGGAACACTTTTTTCTAAGAGCGCTATATGATTCCCTGTTGGGACTAGGTTTCTATTTAGTTCACCTGCTATATTCAGAAAGTGATTATTAAATACTGTGCATATATGCGACTTATCAGTAACACGGACATTCCCACTACGCACTGATTCTATATCCTCGACCTGTCTCTGCAGACCAGCAACTTCCATTACGACTGACCATATGGTTTTGATTTTATCCTGAGACTTAGCTATTCTATCTGCATACCACATACTTTTTGCCTTCCTAATAACGTTTTTAAGCACCTTACAATACTGTTTGTAATGGGCTGCTGCATTTAGATTTTGATTGTTTCTAACGTTTTGATATAATTGCCACTTTGTTCTACAAGATATTCTTATCCGTCTAGTCAGCCACTCAGGCTGCCTGTTTGTGCTAGTACCCTGTTTTAAACGTTCTAACGGAAAGCAACTTTCAAAGAGCATGAGAAAAGTCTTGAGAAAAGCATTATATTTATCGTCTACTGTATCAGCGCTATAAACATCTTGCCACTCTTGTTCCTTTATAAGGTTTACAAAGGTCTCTACAGCAACTGGATCAGCTTTCCTGAACAGCTGATGACTATATTTAAAACGTGTTGCAGCACAAAAATCTTTTAAAGTTAAAATTTGTGCATCATGATCTGAAAGGCCATTCACCTTTTTGCTAACAGAATGCCCTTCTAGTAATGAGGAATGAACAAAAATGTAGTCTATGGTTGTTCTACTGTTCCCTTGCACTCTCGTTGGACAGAATACGGTTTACATAAGATTGTATGAATTAAAGAGGTCTACCAGCATCCTCTTCCTTGCACAATCACTTATGCAATTAATATTGAAGTCACCACATATAACTAACTTCTTGTATTTCCTATAAAGTGAACCAAGAACCTCCTCTAGCTTTAGCAAAAATGTTGTGAAATCGGAGTCTGGAGATCTATAAATAACAACAGTTAGGAGTTTAGCTCCGTTAAATTTAACCACACCTGCACAACATTCAAACACCTTTTCAGTGCAGTTCTTTGAAACATCAATTGACTCAAATGCGATGCCGTTTTTCACATACATGGCTACTCCCTCACACCGCAAAGAGCTCCTCGAAAAGCTGCCAGCCAACCTGTATCCTGGTAAAGGAAGCCTCTGAATTATCTCCTTATTTAAGAAGTGTTCAGATACACCAATAATTTCAGAGTCAACGTCTATAAGCAGTTCACTAACTTTATCTCTAATACCTAGTGTATTTTGATGAAATATACTAATTCCCTCATTACTCGGATACCTAAGCTTTGTCAAAAGTGATTCCCTTGTTAGAGAGACTTCCCTTAAGCAGGAATACCTATCAGCTGACTTCAATCTAAAAAAGGTGCAGCTCTAACACCCACTACTGCAGGAATTTTCCCATGAGTGATCCCACCAACCCCACCTATGCTGTCACCTATAAGCTTTGCCAACCTCCCCTTCCCATACCTGTTGAGGTGCAGGCCGTGTCTAGTGAAACCCGCCCTGCTGATAGACTCCACCAACACCACTGAAATGTGACCAATGCTTTCTGTCATCAGCGCACCCCCAAGTCTCATGTTATTACGCCTGACGGCTGTATTAAGATGAGGCCGATCGTGACGCTGAAACAGTTCCACGAAATGCACATTCGTGTTGCCAGTCTGAGTGGCTATCTTTTCCAGGTCACCATCTATGTTATACTCCCCATTCCTATCAATACTATTACCAGTCCCACCCACAATCACTACCTGATCCTCTTTAGTGAAATCCCTACATAACCTCCCTATATTAACAGTCACCTGAGCCAACCCTGCATTAGGCTTCACAATGCTGGTGACCTGGTACTCACTCCCCAGCACTTCCTGCAACTGCTGGCCTACACCTCTGCCATGAGATCTACCTAACAGCAGAACCTTCTTCTTCCTCTTCGACTTTGCAACTGTTCTAGGCACAGTAACTACTGAGGTCTGCTGCATACTTCCTACATCTACAGCTACTAGAGATTCCTCTCCACTAGACTCTGACAGTTGGTCATATCTATTGTAAACACCAATAGTAAAACTATCTGAAAATCTTCTTCTCCTAGCAGATCTCTTGCCAACAGCCAGCTCCCATTCCCCAACCCCTTTCTCCCTCCTCATCCTATCTAGCTCCTCCTGTGCGTTTTTCAACTGCACCTGAAGGGCACAGATCTTACGCTCCTGCTCCTCTATCAACTTACTCTTGCTACATAACCTGCAGTTCCAGGAGAGGATCTCACCAGAATGCCCACTGGCTTCCCCACTGCATTCCCCCCAGTGAAAATACTTCGAAGAAGTCTCACACCGCAATCCACTACTCACGAACATACGGCAAAGCCCACACTTCTCACTCATGGTAAAATTTTACTTTTTCTAAGTTCCGCTACTACAATAAGAAGATGTTAAAAACCTGACTACAATAGTCACAAACTTACTCTACAAGGGAAGTAACTACTATTATTAACAGTATTAATAAACAACTAATGTGAATATAACAAAAGACTAATACAGAAAGAGAATCAAACGTCTAATGACACAGTAACGAAGCTGAAAACAGTTCCCAAAAGGTTCTTCTGAAATTATTTCACCAGAAAACACCAAGAACACCGGTTGAAGACTACTAAAGTTCCTAAATAAACCACTATACACAAACAATTAATTAGTACTTAGCTTTCGATGCGCCGCTACAGCTGCAACTGGTCAGCGCGGAATGTAAACACAGGCAAGAGGTTAAGTTGCTCGATACGAAACACTCACAAATGTCAGGTCACAACACAAGAAAGACAGAGGTGAATGATGAAACCACTAATACGTCACTTATATAGTAAATACTATCACAAAAACCGTTAAAATATATATCTGAAACCTAAAAATATATGAAAACTTAGAGAGCGATCTCACACGCAGTCACTCGCTTATGACGTCACACCAAAGATTTCAGAGCCTTTAAATCGTCCGCGGTCCGTTAGTATACGTCGGACCAGCGTGTCGCTACTATCAGTGATTGCAGACCGAGTGCCGCCACACGGCAGGTCTAGAGAGACTTCCTAGCACTCGCCCCATTTGTACAACCGACTTAGCTAGCGATGGTTCACTGACAAAATACGCTCTCATTTGCCGAGGCGATAGTTAGCATAGCCTTCAGCTACGTTATTTGCTACGACCTAGCAAGGCGCCATTATCAGTTGCTATTGATCTTGTGATGCATGTACCGTCAGACCGACGTTCACCATTAATGGATTAAAGTTAAGTATTCCACCAGCTAGGTCCGTTTTTCCAAATTCTAATTTCCTTGTCCCGTTCCAGACCTCACGCCAGCCTGCGTGAGCTAAAACGCGTGCCTTTAGGTTTCCTCTTGTAACCTGGTGCTGGCTCTCCTGCCAACCCACAACAGTTAGTATGATTCTATGATGGTTCGTCCCTTACGAGCACAATATGATAGTATCACTCCATGACAATCCCGACCATACTGGGAGCGTTTGCGCCACTCCACCACTTTGTTGTTTAGTGGTGAATTGTTCCCATACACATCACCAAACTCAGCGTGGAGGGTTCCCTTTCAAAGGTAGAAAACGAATTAGTTTATGATATTTCACTGTGTTAGGGTGCTGCCATTTTGTTTTGGCACCACTGTGGGGATGCTGCGATTCTGTGATCCAGGACTGCAATGTGTAAGAGGGACGCAGAGATATACCTGCAAACAAATAAATACACACAAATAAAAAAAGAAAAGAGAAGTATATACAACATTATCTTTTTCGAGCTAACAATTAAAACCATCGGCCTTGGGTCAGTGGTAACACCGGTTCCCGTCAGAACACCGAAGTTAAGAGCTGTCGGACTGCGCTGGCACTTGGATGGGTTACCATCCAGTCTGTCGAGCACTGTTGGTGGGGTGCACTCAGCCCTTGTGAGGCAAACTGAGGAGCTACTTGATTGAGAAGTAGCAGCTCCGGTCTCGGAAACTGACATACGGCCGGGAGAGCGATGTGCTGACCACACGCCCCTCCATATCCGCATCCAGTGACGCCTGTGGGCTGTGGATGACACGGCGGCCGGTCGGTTCCTTCTGGCCTTAATGGGCTGTTCGGGAGGAGTTTTTTTTTAACAATTAAAACTTTATAAGCAGGGGATGTTACATCAGGGAAGTACGGAACAAGAAAGACTGGAGGCGTGAGTGGAGAAACATGTTTAACATCTGAAGTTCACACAAGATATGAATATCAGCTGGCATTGAACTCTGAGTTCCTTCCGCAATCATACAACACTGTCACTTGAAGTCTGCATATGGTCGTGTTTACAAGCGGTGAGTCCAAAATCTTAGTGAGAATGTAGACTGACTTCTCACTGTCGTCCGCGCGCGTTTGTACACAGTACGCTCGTGAGCCTGCGTTGGCGTGACATGGCGTGATTGGCCCGTAGTCGGAAGGTTGCCATTGTCCGTATCTACGCTGGCTGGCGTTGCTGGGGCTAACGCGAAAGCGACTTATCCTTAGGGCTGGTTGTGCCTGTGCTGTTAAACGGCGGTGGTGCCGTCGCGTATCGGTCGTGAAGTGAAAGCCGTTTGATTCCTGGCCGCGAAACGCTGTTCGCCATGGTGCGGTCATTGGTGATCCTGTAGGGGAGAGTGGCGTACCTGGACGATAGTGTACCCAGGAAGGCATGATGTTTCCGGGCTGGTGTTTCAATCTAATGGCCGATTTTAGAATGATATGATGGAATGCAGCACTAAAATCCGTTATAAGCGGTTTCCAGAATTTTTTGCTGTTCTTGTTTGTGTGGCATATAAGGTTGCGCAGCTTTTGTAAAGGGTTCTACAAATTTAAGTGCTGCATGGTGGGTATTTTTAATTCTTAATTATAGAGTTTTATGGTTTGGAAAAGTCTTATAATTGTCAAACTAGAAGAAAAGGCATGAATGGTTAAGCCATACTGCGTCCAGTCGTGCATCATCTTGAACCTTTAAACGAAAACAGATTCTACCATAGAACATGTGATATTTGCGAATGAATTGACTTTCTTTAGTGTCTTAACAGTTTTCTCTCTTTTTTTTTAATTTCTGTTAGTTGCCTGTAACTTCTAATTCAGAATGTTTTTATGTTGTAATTGATTTTTGATGATACTTCTTAATTTGAATTTATTTACTTACCACTTGTATGTAGTAGAGTAATGGTTAACACCTGGAATATTAAATACATTAATGAGAAGTATTTCTCGATTTTATTATCCTTCCTTTAAAAGACTAAGCCTTGTCTCTGCAGCCGTAGCTTCATCTCTTCAACAGTCCTCTTCATCTCCACGCATAAAGAATATCCTGTCTCGCGAATAGTATTTTTTATATAGAATGTTCTCGGTCGTCCCCTCGTTTTCATCCTTGCGTTATTGCCTTACAAAATGTTTTACAGAAGAAATACCATCTCTGATAAAGTGTCCAACAAGATTTGCTCTCCATTGGCCAAACTCTTAGTAGCTCTTTCTTCCCTACAGTATCAAAATGGCCCAGAACACTATGGGCTTAACTTCTGAGGTCATTAGTCCCCTAGAACTTAGAACTACTTAAACTTAACTAACCTAAGGACACGACACACATCTATGACCGAGGCAGGATTCGAACCTGCGACCGTAGTGGTAGCGCGATTCCAGACTGTAGCGCCTCGAACCGCTCGGCCCCTCCGGCCGGCCCCTACAATATCCTGTAGATTTATCTCACTCCTTTTTCTATCATTCCAGGTAGTTCCAGCAATTATCCTCCAGAACCACATTCACGTCCATATGTCAGGACATTCCTCACAAAGTTCTTTACAAATTTTTTATTAGTGTGAAAGCTGATTTGCATGCTGAATATGTTTCTATTTCGTAGCGAACTTTTGGCCAGTTTTATTCTGCTCTTGATTTCCTTGTTCGTTGGTAGGCCATTGTGGCTCCATCGGTACCGACCGACCGCCTTGTCATCCTCTGCCAGTAGATTATTTGGATGCGGGTTGGTGGGGTTGTGAGGTCAGCACACCGCTCTTCCGGCCGTTGTCTGTTTTCGGGATCTTGAGTCGTTACTGCTACGTCAAGTAGCCCGTCAGTTGGCATCTTGAGGCTGAGTGCATTCCGTTCCAGACCTCCCACCAAGGAAAAATCCCCGCCAGTACCGGTCCTCTGCATATCAGTAAGCCACACTGCTACGGAACCAAGGAAATAATTTCGGGTGACCTCTAGGACCTTTGTGATTGAGTAACAACGTCGTATTGCAAAAGTGTTCCTCTAACACGTAACGAAACTGCATCTTCCATACCTTAGAGCTGCAAGCAGTAAAATGCCCATCAGACTGCCAAACAAGCGCATCAGAACAACAAGTGTATTCGCACTCCCTATCCATCGTTCGCAGCGATGTGGGCTGGGACCTCACCAGAAGTGTACAAATTCTCCTTCCAGCTTACCTGCCTGCCCCTACCTGCGCACAACAATTAAAGCAGCTTAGCCAGATGCAACGGAGACACAAGAGTACATGTGTACTGTGTAAGTAGGCTGTTTAGGTTTTTTATTGGTAACGCCACCTCTGTACGAAAATCACTGGCTGTGCTGTGTGCAGTCTGTGTCTAGTTTGCATTGTTGTCTGCCATTGTAGTGTTAGGCAGCTGGCTGTGAACAGCGCGTAGTGTTGCGCAGTTGGAGGTGAGCCGCCAGCAGTGGTGGATGTGGGGAGAGAGATGGCGGAGTTTTGAAATTTGTCATGAACTGCTATATATATTATGACTATTGAGGTAAATACACTCCTGGAAATGGAAAAAAGAACACATTGACACCGGTTTGTCAGACCCACCATACTTGCTCCGGACACTGCGAGAGGGCTGTACAAGCAATGATCACACGCACGGCACAGCGGACACACCAGGAACCGCGGTGTTGGCCGTCGAATGGCGCTAGCTGCGCAGCATTTGTGCACCGCCGCCGTCAGTGTCAGCCAGTTTGCCGTGGCATACGGAGCTCCATCGCAGTCTTTAACACTGGTAGCATGCCGCGACAGCGTGGACGTGAACCGTATGTGCAGTTGACGGACTTTGAGCGAGGGCGTATAGTGGGCATGCGGGAGGCCGGGTGGACGTACCGCCGAATTGCTCAACACGTGGGGCGTGAGGTCTCCACAGTACATCGATGTTGTCGCCAGTGGTCGGCGGAAGGTGCACGTGCCCGTTGACCTGGGACCGGACCGCAGCGACGCACGGATGCACGCCAAGACCGTAGGATCCTACGCAGTGCCGTAGGGGACCGCACCGCCACTTCCCAGCAAATTAGGGACACTGTTGCTCCTGGGGTATCGGCGAGGACCATTCGCAACCGTCTCCATGAAGCTGGGCTACGGTCCCGCACACCGTTAGGCCGTCTTCCGCTCACGCCCCAACATCGTGCAGCCCGCCTCCAGTGGTGTCGCGACAGGCGTGAATGGAGGGACGAATGGAGACGTGTCGTCTTCAGCGATGAGAGTCGCTTCTGCCTTGGTGCCAATGATGGTCGTATGCGTGTTTGGCGCCGTGAAGGTTAGCGCCACAATCAGGACTGCATACGACCGAGGCACACAGGGCCAACACCCGGCATCATGGTGTGGGGAGCGATCTCCTACACTGGCCGTACACCACTGGTGATCGTCGAGGGGACACTGAATAGTGCACGGTACATCCAAACCGTCATCGAACCCATCGTTCTACCATTCCTAGACCGGCAAGGGAACTTGCTGTTCCAACAGGACAATGCACGTCCGCATGTATCCCGTGCCACACAACGTGCTCTAGAAGGTGTGAGTCAACTACCCTGGCCAGCAAGATCTCCGGATCTGTCCCCCATTGAGCATTTTTGGGACTGGATGAAGCGTCGTCTCACGCGGTCTGCACGTCCAGCACGAACGCTGGTCCAGCTGAGGCGCCAGGTGGAAATGGCATGGCAAGCCGTTCCACAGGACTATATCCAGCATCTCTACGATCGTCTCCATGGGAGAATAGCAGCCTGCATTGCTGCGAAAGGTGGATATACACTGTACTAGTGCGGACATTGTGCATGCTCTGTTGCCTGTGTCTATGTGCCTGTGGTTGTGTCAGTGTGATCATGTGATGTATCTGACCCCAGGAATGTGTCAATAAAGTTTCCCCTTCCTGGGACAATGAATTCACGGTGTTCTTATTTCAATTTCCAGGAGTGTACATTGGTTGTTCTCTATCAAAATCTTTCATTTGCTAACTATGCCTATCAGTAGTTAGTGCCTTCAGTACTTTGAATCTTTTATTTAGCTGGCAGTAGTGGCGCTCGCTGTATTGCAGTAGCTTGAGCAGCGAAGATTTTTGTGAGGTAAGTGATTTGTGAAACTTATAGGTTAATGTTAGTCAAGGCCCATTCTTTTGTAGGGATTATTGAAAGTCAGATTGCGTTGCGCTAACAAAATATTGTGTGTCAGGTTAAGCAAAGTCATGTATAACTGTTCAAAAAGGGGACGTTTCAACTGAAACACAGTGGTTTGAAACAGGCCTTCTTGTGTTGCCGCAAGCGTCATGAGACGCGTTCACCCTACTGCACTTCACTACAGGTTATGCTATCAGAGCCGGCCGGAGTGGCCGAGCGGTTAAAGGCGCTACAGTCCAGAACCGCACAACCGCTACGGTCGCAGGCTCGAATCCTGCCTCGGGCATGGATGTGAGTGATGTCCTTAGGTTTGTTAGGTTTAAGTAGTTCTAAGTTCTAGGGGACTTATGACCACGGCAGTTGAGTCCCATAGTGCTCAGAGCCATTTGAACCACTTTTATGCTATCAGCCCAACGTGACTGGTCAGGTATACGAGTGTGTTTCCGTAGGAATTTTCACTGCGGCTCATTTATCTTAATGATGGGTGCAACAAAATGAACAAACCAAACTAAAGGACATTGAGTAGAAATTAAGGGTTGTGCAATACATACCAGTCATTTTATTTTCTTCTTTAGGGCCAGCAGCGTTTTATATGTCTGATAACGACATGGTTGTCGTAAGAGTGGAACTATGAAACTACTGTCACATCGTAATTAACATGTTATTTTCTACATCATTTACCATCTTACTAAGACAGTGGCAGTTATAAGTCAATCCACTAAAGTCGTAATATGGACGTCACATCAGTCTAGACGTACATGAAAATGGCGATAAAGCCGAAACGGTCTGTCGTAAATAAATATTACTTATTATAAGCTGCTATTTTGTGCATCGACTAGAGTAAGCATGTCGTTATCAGACATAACAGTCATGAAAAAAAGTGCAAGTCCAGGGGGCAAAAGGTGTCGCGTGTTTATGAGACAACTCCAAATAAATCGACAGGTGTCTCGCAATGTAAATTGTGTAAAAAGTAGCTAAATACTCTTTCGGGAACCTCGAGTATATTATGACTGTTTGCAAATTTGAGAGGCAGTTTCTTCACTCAGTAAATGTCTTGAAAGACGACAAAGACTTAGTTGCTGAAAAGTGTATGAAAATGCGTGCCAAGGACTTCAGGCCACTTAGCAGTATTTGTGCTTTCTAAATTCAGGAAACACGTTGATTTAAATGGGATAAAAAGGTGGCACAACGGATATGAAAAACCACATCCTGGCGGTATGCAACGTAGTGGGAAGAAAGCTTAGTATGAATGAAAAGCTTCTTCTTTCAGACATGAACCTTTTAGATTAACGTAATATGAAAAACAAACTTCGTGTTCGCTAAAATGCATTTGGGGAATTTAGAAGGAACGGTTCTGGCCACTTTCAATGTATTCACCGAAAACATCAGTTGCCATTGCAGTACAATAGACATCATCAGGTTCTTATGTGCAAAGTATCTCGACTTTCAGAGACGGTTCTCATTATTACAGGAAACATGTATTAGAGGTGAGGTGATGGTTCGAATTGAAAATGGGCAGTACTGGCCGAAAAAGCGTGAAGTCGCAGAGAAAATCGTTCATACGAAAATTAATGAAAATGCCCGAAATACGCAAAAAAAGGAAAAAAAGGACAAACAAGATCCACCCTTTTGCGGTTTCCAGTGACCCAAAATGAATATATATTTCATTAAGAGTTGTCTTGCGATACTCGGATATTTTCATCGACTTCCGAACCCTACTGTTAACACTACAGTGCAAGCGTACGGAATGAACTGCTCGTCGCTCAGCGCAGAGGTAAGACACACAGGAGAGCGAGGCTTCTATAGCCTGCTTGGATTGGTCATAGCTTGACTTCGATGGGAATAGACCAGCCTGCACTTTCTGCTGATCACGTGCTGCAGCGTGCCTCCGTCAGGCATCTTACAAGCTGAATGTTTACACCTGTGGACCTTACTGGTCCGCTAAGGTGCGACTCAGCTCTTCCAGAACACCTAGCAGACTGCTCCAAACTATGTTGGTAGCAATCGCTAACTAATACAGAGTTGTGTATTTTCCGTAAATGTACTGTATGTTAACTAATGCGCAAACAAAAAAGCCAACTTTCAAGTTTTTAGAGATGTTGCCAGCGATAATCTGTCTTATTGTTCAGTGTCTCAATTTTACAGCCTTTGAAAAGTCACCATACGAGTGCCGATAGCCAAAATCTGCGCAGTCGAACGCAAATGAAATTAACCGCTAGTTTTAATCCTGTAGACATTAAGTCGTGAGCTTTCCATGACTGTAACTTCCAGGTTAGGCATTACTAATTAACCACACACATCAAAAAAAGTTTTGCATCACCCCGGTTCCCAGAACACCCGAAGATAGTCTTTGACTGTGGATACTGTATCACAGACACAGCCCCTTTGACTGTTCATAGATATCACTAAACCCGCCCAAAGATGTAAACAACCATGTACAAGCAGCGCCTATAGGACGGAGGCGGTCCGACAGCCGATCAGTTCCAGTCATTCCACCAGGAAGGAGGTACATGGATATTGTTATCTGCGGTTCAACCATGCCTAGATGGTCAATACCGCGGCTCGATCGCGTCCGCATTGTTACTTTGTTCCAGGAGCGGCTCTCAACAAGGGAAGTTCCTGAGGTCTCGGAGTGAACCGAAGCGATGTTGTTTGGACATGAAGGAGATTCTACCACAGCAGTGGATGACTGCTACCTCGATTATGCCTCGGATGAACCCTGTCAGCAACGCCACCATGATCAATAATGCTTTTTGTATAGCCACAGGACGTCGTGTTACGATTCAAACTGTGCGCTGTATGACACGAATCTTCACTCCCGACGTTCAGGGCGAGGTCATCTTTGCAACCACGACACCATGCAGCGCCGTACAGATGGGCCCAACAACATGCCCAATGGACCTCTCAAGATTGGCATCATGCTCTCTTCACTGAGGAGTGTCACATATGCCTTCAACCAATCAATCGCCGGAGATGGAGGAAACCCGGTGAGGCAGAATGCCTTTGACACGTTGTCCAGCGAGTGCAGGAAGGTGGAGGTTCCCTGCTGTTTTGGGGTGGCATTATGTGGGGCCGACGTACGCCGCTGGTGATCATGGAAGGCGCCATAACGGCTGTACCACACCTGAATGCCATCCTCCGACCGGTAGCGTAACAATATCGGCAGCATATTGGCAAGGCATTTGTCTTCATGGACGACAATATGCACCCCCTTCGTGCACATCTTGTGAATGACTTCCTTCGGGATAACGACATCGCTCGACTAGAGTGGCCAGCATGTTCTCCAGACATGAAGCCTATCAAACATGCCTGGGATACACTGAAAAGCGCCGTTTATGGACGACGTGACGCATCAATCATTCTGAGGGATCTCCTCAAAATCACAGAGCCGTTGAGGAGTGGGACCATTTGGACCAACAGTGCCTTGATGAATTTGTGCATAGTATGCCACGACGAATACATGCATGCATCAATGGAAGATGATGTGCTACTGGGTATCAGAGGTACCGGTGTGTACAGCAATCTGGACCACCATCACTGAAGGGTCGCTGTATGGTGGTACAACATACAAAGTGTGGTTTTCATGAGCAATAAGAAAGGCAGAAATGATGTATATGTTAATCTCCATTCCAATTTTCTGTACACCTTCAGGAACTCTATTAACCGAGCTGAGGCAATACTTTTTTTGATTGTATATTCCGTCAGTAGTCACAAATTATATGATGTAATTGCTGTCCTACGCGCTTCGGATCTACAACTTCACTTCCAAGGACTATATGGATATCCTGAACGTGACATTTGGTTCAGTTTGTCACATGTCATGTAGTGCCATAATAAATATGTTAAACAGTGTCAGAATGTAATTTGCAAACGTGGTAGCTTTTCGCCAATGCAGAAGACGAAAGTCATGTCGTAGGTAAAAACTGAAGCAGATATAGCTCCTAGTATATCCATTACAGTCGTTGAAAATAGAGCTGTAAACCCGAAAAGCGCTGGACAGCAATTAGACTATATAATTGAATATATAATTTGTGACTGATAACGTGGTATTATTAATTAATAACTCCTAGCCACTATTCGACATTTTTAACACCGGAAACCTGTGAATAAACTTTTTTGTAATACAGAACTATAAGGCAATGTTTCCCCCACAATGTAGATGCAATCCCAAACGTTTTGGAAGTCAATTAAAAAATAATTTGTGACTGGTGACGGAGTGTTATCAGTTAATAATCCCCAGCCACTAGTTGACTTTTTAACACTGAATTCCTGAGCATAAATTTATTGTTAACAGAGGTCAACAGTTCCCTCAGCTCGCACGAATGTTTTAAGCTGTAAGCCTGAAGCGTGGTGGTAACTGAACAAACTAACTGCATACTTAAGAACAATGGATAACCAACCACACAGAAACACAAATTTGATGTGGCCTGTATGCCGTAACATCGACGTTAAGCCTTAACGCTTAATGTTTTCGGTCAGTTTTGACAACTGATTTCTAGGGTTACCTTCATTATTAAAATTTACAGTTATTGCTTTCAATTGGAATTTAGCATTTAGATTTTTCATTTAGTGTTTAGCTGTTACCGTACCGTCTGGGAAATCATCAGAATAAGAGAGTAGAAACTAGTTGGGAGACAAGTTCTGGTGAAAATACTGAAATTTTTCAATATGGTATGTGGATAACGACCACCGCTCACATGTGTGGCCTTGATCATAGATTAATCTTTGCACGCAGACGTCGCCCCGGCATTACACGGATTCTGAAAATGTACTTAATACTCCCGTGTTTTCTGTTGTTAATTTACTTCCTTTCACACTCCGACGTGAAATGCTACATTAACAATGCAGACACGGTGCATTCACTTCAGGGAACCAAGTACCGATATAACCGGCTACATGGCTGAAGCGTATGGCACGGCTGTCAACCAAGCTATAACCCTAATGTCTTCGTAAACATAGAGGAGAATTATATGAAGTCTCGCGGTGTAGCCTAAGGCTCACCGTTGTCGCCACTTGCAGCTGACATTTTTATGGGTCATTTTGAGCAACAGGCAGTAAGGCCTTTAAAGCCTTCCTGTTGACTCCGCTATGTGATTGACACGCTTGTTACATGACCAAACATCAAACAAGAGCTTTTCATAACTTCTTAAGTGAGATTCATCTCAAAATAAATTTTATCTTGGAAGCTGAGAGAGAGGTCAGTCTTCCGATTCTAGATGTGTTGCTACAGAGAACATCTGACAACACTTTAGGACACAGAGCGTATAAAAAGCCCACTAAAATATGTATTTACCTAGTAGATGCCACTTTGAACCATCACTCAGCCCAGAGACCAGCAATGCTCAGCACTATGTCTACACGTGCCTTCCGTATCATCGACGGGAACTACTTGGAATTCAATTCCTTAAGGAAGACAGTGAAATCCAGTTGCTATGGTTTCCGGTATGTACGACTTCCGAATAAAAAAATTAATTATGTTGATAGTAATCTTGAAGAACTGCATTCTCACTCTGTTAGGCTATCATATGTTTCTGGGATCACTGATCACGTAAGCAGAATTCTCTACTCTTTCGTCAGTCAGAACAAAACAAATGATATTTCCGACGCGAATAGGATGCTCCAAATTAAATGCACCTGATTACCTTCACACTGCGGATGTCTATGAAATGATTTGCGCTGCGGCGAAGTGTGTAAAGGGGAAACAGGAAAGACTGTTGAAGAACAAATTAAGGAAGTGCTAAAATGACGGTAGCAGAACATCGCGGCAATACCGGCTTGACATTGATCTCAGTAATGTACACACATCAAAAACAGTTCTACGTCACCTCGGTTCCCAAATCTCCCGAAGATACTCGTTCTCTATGGAAATTGTATCACAGACATAGTCCCTTTGACTGTTCAGAGATGTCACTAAACCCGCCCTAAGATATAAACAAATGGTTCAAATGGCTCTGCGCACTATGGGACTCAACTGCTGTGGTCATAAGCCCCCTAGAACTTAGAACTACTTAAACCTAACTAAGGACAGTACACAACACCCAGCCATCACGAGGCAGAGAAAATCCCTGACCCCGCCGGGAATCGAACCCGGGAACCCGGGTGTGGGAAGCGAGAACGCTACCGCAGATATAAACAACCATGCATGAGCAGCGCTTATTAGACGGAGGGGGTCTGACAGCCGATCAGTTCCAGTCATTCGACGAGGAAGGAGGTACACGGCTCATGTTGTCTGTAGTTCAACCATCTCTACACGGTCAATACAGCGGTTCGATCGCGTCCGCATTGTTACTTTGTGCCAGGAAGGACTCTCAACAAAGGATGTGTCTAGGAATCTCGGAGTAAACAACAGCAATGTTTTTCGGACATGAAGGAGATTTAGAGACACAGGAACTGTCGATGACGTGCCTCGCTCAGGCCGCCCAAGGGCTACTACTGCAGTGGATGACCGCTACCTACGGATTATGGCTCGGAGGAACCTTGACAGTAAAGACACCATGTTGAATAATGCTTTTCTCGTAGCCACAGGATGTCGTATTCCGACTCAAACCGTGCTCAATAGACTGCGTTATGTTCACTCCCGACGTTTATGGCGAGGTCCATCTTTTCAACCACGACACCATGCAGCACGGTACAGATGGGCCCAACAATATGCCGAATGGACCGCTCAAGAAAGGCATCACGTTCTCTCCACTGATGAGTATCGCATATGCCCTCATCCAGACATTCATCGGAGACTTGTTTGGAGGCAACCCGGTCAGACTGAACGCCTTAGACACACTGTCCAGCGAATGCAGGAAGGTGGTGATTTCCTGCTGTTTTGAGGTAGCATTATGTGGGGCCGACGTACGCCACTAGTGGTCATGGAAGGTGCCGGAAAGGCAGTACGATACGTGAATGCGATACTCCGAACGGTAGTGTAACCATATTGGGACCATATTGGCAAGGCATTTGTCTTCGTGGACGACAATACGCATCCACATCGTGCACATTTTGTGAATGACCTCCTTCAGGATACCGACATCGCTCGACTAGAGTGGCCAGCTGTTCTCCAGACATGAACACTGTCGAAGATGCCTGGGATAGGCTGAAATCCCACCAACCACTCTGAGCGATCTACACCGAATCGCCGTTGAGGAGGGGACCATCTAGACCCAACAGTGCCTTGATGAACTTGTGGATAGGCATGCATCATTGCAGGAGGACGTGCTACTGGGTATTAGAGATACCGGTGTGTACAGCAGTCTGGACCACCACCTCTGAAGGCCTCGCTGTATGGTGATACGACAAGTAATGTGTAGTTTTCATGAGCAAGAAAAAGGGCAGAAATGATGTTTGTGTTGATCTCTGTTCCAATTTTCTGCACCGGTTCCGGAACTGTGGGAACCGAGGTGATGCAAAACTTTTGTTGACATCTATAATAGAAAAATCAGTGAAGCAACAGAAATTTCTGAGAAAGACTGTAACTTCAATACAAAACGACGGCTTTAGTGTTCCAGCTGCCTGGCTTCCCGTCATGAAGGAAGTTAATACGTGGCCACGGCGTGCCACCAATAAAAACAACGTCCAGGAAGCCAACTCTGGGGAAAATAATGATTTTGGTAAACATTCGCATATCTCAAGCTCTCCCCGTTTCGCTTCTAACTATTAACGGTGGCCCACCATTAGAAGCGGGAAGAATTTTAATCAATTACTGTTCTCCAGAGTAAGTGAGGGAAAAACCACTTTCTGTCTAACGACGGTGGCCCATCGATAGTAGCTGCAAAATCTGTCTGTTTCTTCTAATTCAAAGACAGTCAAATTATCAGTACAATGGCGTCTCTATTGTCCTTCCGAAAACGAAAAATCTTTTCGTCACAGTTTATAATTACAAATGAACTCCGCCTCTTCTGCGGTTCTAAACAAAATACAATTCTTTGGATTTGAATCCACCTAACTCCTTGGAGCCGGAACTGAACACTGAAAAAACTAACACTCGATGAACGTTCTTTTTGAGTGTAGAAGCCTCATTATAGGGGCTCGGCTGTCGTCATCATTGGCACATTGACCAGAACTTAATTGAGGGACTGCAAGCAGCCGGTGCATGAGTGGACAAGCTCTCGTTGACGGGAACTGTCTGCAACGATCCCTGGGTTCCCTTAAATAGCTTTTCTGCAAGAAGAGATGTGATGCCCCTATTAATTCGTGGCCGGATGTTGGAGTGCTCTGGCCTGGCGAGGTTCCTCGAGTCTGTATCTTTCGGTGCACCGCCTAGCGGTCTGGCGGCATACTTGAAAATCTCGCGTGGCTGGTATGAGTATCGCGTGATGGGCGTTATGTGAGTTGCAGCTGGTACCCATGGACACCATACCAGTAGTCACAGGGATTTTACCTAATATTCCCATTTCCCCATAATAAGATTGAAGAAACTCCCCTTTCATAAGAGAGCACGACACTGGTCTCTGACAGTGTTCAGTCAACCGTTACACCGACGGCTCAACGGTTGATGGACAAAGCGGTTTTGTATGCAGACATGTAAGTTGCAGTGAACTATGCTCTCCGCAGAATGGATGCAGTGTTTTCACTGCTGAATAAGTGGCCATCAAACGGGCCCACAGCCATACTCGTCCTTGCACCAACAAGATGCTTTCTGTCTGCAGTGACTCCTTAAGCGATCTTCAACCTGTAGACCTGTGGTACAGTCGTCTCCTATTAGCCACGACTGTGCATGATCTTCCTTCTCACCATCAATCTGGACGGCCGGTCGTCTTTATTTGGGCCGCTGGTGATGTTGGGATCTCAGGCAATGTACGAGGGCAGTTCGATAAGTAATGAAACACATTTTGTTTCTGAAACAGGGGTTGTTTTATTCAGCATTGAAATACACCAGGTTATTCCCCAATCTTTTAGCTACACAACACTATTTTTCAGCGTAATCTCCATTCAATGCTACGGCCTTACGCCACCTTGAAATGTGGGCCCGTATGCCTGCACGGTACCATTCCACTGGTCGATGTTGGAGCCAACGTCGTACTGCATCAATAACTTCTTCATCATCCGCGTAGTGCCTCCCACGGATTGCGTCCTTCATTGGGCCAAACATATGGAAATCCGACGGTGCGAGATCGGGGCTGTAGGGTGCATGAGGAAGAACAGTCCACTGAAGTTTTGTGAGCTCCTCTCGGGTGCGAAGACTTGTGTGAGGTCTTGCGTTGTCATGAAGAAGGAGAAGTTCGTTCAGATTTTTGTGCATACGATCACGCTGAAGTCGTTTCTTCAATTTCTGAAGAGTAGCACAATACACTTCAGAGTTGATCGTTTGACCATCGGGAAGGACATCGAACAGAATAATCCCTTCAGCGTCCCAGAAGACTGTAACCATGACTTTACCGGTTGAGGGTATGGCTTTAAACTTTTTCTTGGTAGGGGAGTGGGTGTGGCGCCACTCCATTGATTGCCGTTTTGTTTCAGGTTCGAAGTGATGAACCCATGTTTCATCGCCTGTAACAATCATTGACAAGAAATTGTCACCCTCAGCCACATGACGAGCAAGCAATTCCGCACAGATGGTTCTCCTTTGCTCTTTATGGTGTTCGGATAGACAACGAGGGACCCAGCGGGAACAAACCTTTGAATATCCCAACTGGTGAACTATTGTGACAGCACTGCCAACAGAGATGTCAAGTTGAGCACTGAGTTGTTTGATGGTGATCCGTCGATCATCTGGAACGAGTGTGTTCGCACGCTCCGCCATTGCAGGAGTCACAGCTGTGCACGGCCGGCCCGCACGCGGGAGATCAGTCTTGCTTGACCTTGCGGCGATGATGACACACACTTTGCCCAACAACTCACCGTGCTTTTGACCACTGCCAGATCACCGTAGACATTCTGCAAGCGCCTATGAATATCTGAAATGCCCTGGTTTTCCATCAAAAGAAACTCGATCACTGCCCGTTGTTTGCAACGCACATCCGTTACAGACGCCATTTTAACAGCTCCGTACAGCGCTGCCACCTGTCGGAAGTCAATGACACTATACGAGACGAAGTGGGAATGTTTGAAAATATTCCACAAGAAATTTCCGGTTTTTTCAACCAAAATTGGCCGAGAAAAAAAATGTGTTGCATTACTTATTGAACTGCCCTCGTACATGCCGACAAGCAACCAGGATACCTGTGTTGGAGATGATGGAAGTCCCACAACTGGAATTTCGATCGACTATACGCCTTCAAGTGTTAAACGTGTGGAACTTGTAATGGTCTGCCCTGCAGTCCCCAAACAAATTGAGAGAAATAAGGAACCAGGTCCACGTGGCAGATGTCTCGTCGCGCTTCTTTATCGGCTATGCATTGGCAATGTTTGGCTGACCCATGGGCTCATTCTCTGACGTGAGGACCCGCCTTTCTGCCCATATGGAGCCCACCTGACGGTGGCCCACATCCAGATACACTGCCCAAATTTAACTGCTTTGTTGCTTTATCTTAAACTTCCTGACACGACCCCTCTATTGCTAGTGGACAATGCCAGAGAGGATGACCGCGTTTTACTTCTTACCCGCGAAGGTGGTTTGCACTCCTCTCTGTTAAGTGAGACACTTTGCACATACTGCCCACCTGAGGGGTTGACGGGGTTCCCCTCGCCTGCTCTGGTCCGGGGAACCCCTAACTGCCTTGCTCGGTGGTCTCTTCTGGCTACAAACCTCCCCATCTTTTAATACTCCTTATTCTACTACTCTTTTCAATGTTTATCTTTCATTCAATTTAATCATTTTGTCCGTGCTGCTCGTTTTCATGGAGTAACAGAGGGCAAGGCGAGGTAGTACTGATCGGATGCAGAGGGTGCATCTCCCACTACATACCATGCTCTGGGGCCCTATAACTGCATTCTGAGCTGAGTGGCTATCGAAGTTCTCCTTGCTTTTACCTCTGTCTTATTGTGTCTAGGTTACAATCGGACTTCCCACGATTTTCCTTTTGTACCCTTCCTCTATAACTGGTTCAATATGGGATAAATGGACTGATGACCTCGTAGTTTGGTTCCTTCGATTCGAAAAAACGAACCAACCAACCAGTCAACCGAGGGCACCAGAGTATCCTGAAAATTATCCCAGGGAGAAGGGTCGAAACGTCGATCATGCGACGTGGCCTAACAACACAGAAAGTGTTTTACCTTCAGTGACAACATCCAAGAGATCTTACAGACTGGGATGTACCCATAATTTTCTCCATTATCGAAAGTGTGTCGGACTCGTTTCGGTTCCCGCCGAGATCCCTCGCGGTTCACGCTTATGCACGCTGCTCACGTGCCCTCGTGATCCCCTACCCCCCCTGCGCCGCCCCCCCCCCCCCCCGGCTGCGACGCACGGCGCTCCCGGGCACGCGTTGTCCGGGCCGCAGGTCGCGGCTGGCGGCGGAATCCTCTTAGCGCGCTGCGGCGGTCCGCGTCACGGCCAATGAAGCGCGCAGGCCGCGCCAACTTGTCGCCCGCCGGCTGCGGCATGCCGAGCACGTTCCCCGTAATGAAACTAATGCTGTTAGCACGCGTCGCCCCGCTGACGGCTCAGTACGTACGAGGCCGTGACGCGCGCCCCTCTGTGGCGGAACCCGACATTTGTTCCCCGCTCGGCTCCCACACGTGGGCTCGGTGTAATTCGTCAGACGAGCCTTTCGTTCATTTAGACAATGAGCGGGCCTCCAGCTATTATCGCTATGCGACTTATCGAACGTGACTCTTCGTGTTACACTGCCTGACAAAAAATGTGAAGCACCCAGAAGACTTGGTACGATGTCAGTGTAACTTCGTAGATATGCAGGGTGGTCCATTAATCGTGACCGGGCCAAATATCTCACGAAATAAGCGTCAAACGAAAAAACTACATAGAACGAAACATGTCTAGCTTGAAGATGGAAACCAGATGCCGCTATACTTGGCCCACTAGAAGGCACTGCCATAGGTCAAACGCATATCAACTGTGTTTTTTTAGATAGGTACCACCATTTTTATTACACATTCGTGTAGTATGTAAAGAAATATAATTGTTATAGATGGACCACTTTTTTCGCTTTGTGATAGATGGCGCTGTAATAGTCACAAACATATAGCTCACAATTTTTGACTAACGGTTGGTAAAAGGTAGGATTTTTAATTTAAAATACAGAACATAGGTACATTTGAACATTTTATTTCTGTTGTTCCAATCTGATACATGTACCTTTGTGAACTTATCATTTCTGAGAACGCATGCTGTTACAGCGTGATTACTTGTAAATACCACATTAATGCAATAAACGCTCAAAATGATGTCCGTCAACCTCAATGCATTTGGCGATACGTGTAACGACATTCCTCTCAACAGCGAGTAGTTCGCCTTCCGTAATGTTCGCACATGCATTGACAATGCGCTGACGCATGTTGTCCACCGTTGTCGGTGGATCACGATACCAAATATCAAAATTTTGTACCTGGCTGCACGTTCAGAGACCGTGAATAGATACAATTAAAATAAAAACAGCCCTCGGTCGCTAATTTTTAACGAATTTTACCAGGTTTCAACACTGCTACGAGCGTCTTCCTCAGAATTTAAACTAAAGAATGGTCTATAACATGGTCAGAGAATTATGACTAAAAACGTATGATACAAATAATATATTTACAACCTGCACCACACAAGTAACGAGCAGCCCTTAGTGGCTCGCCATTACAATTTTTTTAATCTTAAATATCTTTGTGACTAATATCCTTTTGGCATATTTATTATTTTATAAATGACATATAAGTACTGCCAGTCCTTCACGATAATTCCGTACTTATAATTTGTATCACACGTTTTCAGTCATAATTCTGTGAACATGTTATAAACCATTCTTTAATTTAAATTCTGTGGAAGGCACTCCTAGCTGTGCTGAAACCCAGTTAAATTCGTCAAAAATTAGTGACCGAGGGCTGTTTTCTTTTAATTATAGCAAATATCCTTTAACTTTCCCCACAGAAAGACATCCGCGGACGTCAGAGCCGGTGAACGTGCGGGCCATGTTATAGTCCTTCGACGACCAATCCACCTGTCATGAAATATGCTGTCCAATATCGCTTCAACCGCACGCGAGCTATGTGCCGGACATCCATCATGTTGGAAGTACATCGCCATTCTGTCATGCAGTGAAACATTTTGTAGTAACATCAGTAGAACATTACGTAGGAAATCAGCATACATTGAACCATTTACATTGCCATCTATAAAATGGGGCCAATTATCCTTCTTCCCATAATGCGGCACCATACATTAACGTGCCAAGGTCGCTGATGTTCCACTTGTCACAGCCATCGTGGATTTTCCTTTGCCCAATAGTGCATATTATGCCGGTTTACGTTACCGCTGTTGGTGAATGACGCTTCGTCGCTAAATAGAACGCGTGCAAAAAAATCTGTCATTTTCCCGTAATTTTTCTTGTGCCCAGTGGCAGACCTATACACGACGTTCAATGCCGTCGCCATGCAATACCTGGTGCATAGATATATGGTACGGGTGCAATCGATGTTGATGTAGTATTGTCAACACCGACGTTTTTGAGATTCCCGATTCTCGCGCAATTTGTTAGGGGTTGGTTTGGGGGAAAGAGACCAAACTGCGAGGTCATCGGTCTCGTCGGACTAGGGAAGGACGGCGAAGGAAGTCGGCCGTGCCCTGTCAGAGCAACCATCCCGGCATCTGTCTGGAGCGATTTAGGGAAATCACGGAAAACCTAAATCAGGATGCCCGCGCAATTTGTCTGCTACTGATGTGCGGATTAGCCGCGACAGCAGCTAAAACACCTACTAGGGCATCTTCATTTGTTGTAGGTCGTGGCTGACGTTTCACATGTGGCTGAACACTTCCTGTTTCCATCAATAACGTAACTAGCCGGCGAACGGTCAGGACACTTGGATGATGTCGTCCAGGATACCGAGCAACATACATTGCAACGCTCGTTGGGCATTTTGATCACAATAGCCATACATCAACACGATATCGACCATTTCCGAAATTGGTAAACGGTCCATTTTAACACGAGTAATGTATCACGAAGCAAACACCGTCCGCACTGGCGGATGGTTACGTGAAACTTATACGTTTGTCTATATTACAGCGCCATCTATCACAAAGCGAAAAAAGTGGTCCGACGAAATCATTCTTATTTATTTACGGACTACACGAATATGTAATAAAATGCGGGTTGCTATTTTTTTAAAAACGCAGTTGATATCCGTTTGACCTATGGCAGCGCCATCTAGCAGGCCAACCATAGCGCCATCTGGTTTCCCCCTTCAAGCTAGACGAGTTTCGTTCTTTGTAGTTTTTTCGTTTGATGCTTATTTCGCGAGATATTTGACCCGGTCACTATCAATGGACCACCCTGTGTATATACCATTAGCGTATATCTCAATGAATGAAGTTGCAATTCTCTGTGATGGGTAGAATGACCATTAATGCCATTTAGTGTTGTTACCAAGCGTCAGTAGGCTCCCGAACCATTCTCGGTCAATCTATTCACACTCTAACGTCAATGAAACGTAGACAAACATCTAAATTTACACCTACATTCCACAAGTACCTTGCGGTGTGTCGTGGACGGAAATTTATGTCCCATTGTCATCCCCTCTTTTTCCTGTTACATTCGCGGATAGTTCGGAGTCAGAACGATTACCAGTAAATCTCCATCTGGGCTAGAATCTTTTTCATTTTATCTTCACGCTCTTCTCACGAGATGTACATGGGAGGAAGCAATACACATTTACGAAAAGAAACGGCAACACAAAAAATTAGTTAATGTGTGGTGATTAAAATTTCGGGAAGAAATTTGTCTAGCTAAAATACTTAAGTGATTAATTTACATGATCACAGGTTAATGAAAGCTCGAGATAAGCCACTGAAAATGTGAAATGCTGGTACATTAATAACATGTGTGACTACCAAAACGTTGAATGCAAGCATGAAAATGTGCATCATTATGTCGTACAGGTGCCGGATGTCAGCTTGGTTAAGACAGCAACCGTTAATGCTGGTTGTGGATGATACTGGAGTTGTCGCTGGGTGATGACCAACATGTGCTCTATTGGAGACAGATCTGATGTTCGAGAAGGCCAAGGCAACATGACGACAATCTGTAGAGCATGTTGGGTTACAACAGGGATAGGTGAGCGAGCGCTATCCTGTTGGAAAACGCATCCTGGAATGCTGTTCATGAACGACATCACAACAGGTCGAATAACCTGACCGACGTTCAGATTTGCAGTCAGAGTGCGAGGGATAGTCACGAGAATGCTCCTGCCGTTACACAAAATCGCCTTCTGGTAACCAACCCACGGCTATCACTGGCAGCGAAGCAGAGCTGGCTTTCGTCAGAAAACACAACACATCTCCAGCCTGTCCTCTAATGAGCTCTCGCATGACACCACTGAAGTCCCAAAGGGCGGTGGTTTGAAGTTTGTGGAATGAACACTACAGGACGTCTGGCTCGGTGCTGTCTTTCAGGTTACCGATTTGCCACAGTTTACCGTGTCACTGTGGTTCCAACTGCTGCTCGAATTACTGCAGTACAATGCGTCACAGCCACACGCTGAACACGACGGTCTTCCCTCTCGGTAGTGCCACGTGGCCTTCTGGAGCACAGTCTTCATGCTACCGTACCTTACCATGACCACCACTGCCAGAAACCATGTACAGTGGCTACATTTCTGCCAAGTGCTCTTGCAATATCGCAGAAGGAACATCCAGTTTCTAGTAGCCCTATTACACGATCTCGTTCAAACTCAGTTAGCTGTTGATAATGGCGTCGTCGTTGTCTTAAAATCATTCTTCACTAACATCAACTCACTACGTCCAACCACGAAGGTAACAAACGCTCACGATCGTTAAAGCGCGTATTGAAAGCCTACCTGATTTGCATCTTCATAATGGCGCCATCTTACAACTCCTTCTTGGTGTTGTGAATTTTTTCCCCGTCTGAGTATTTGTTAACTGTTCTAGGGACGTACGCTGTCAAAACTTCAACAATTACCCACCTCGTATGCGGAATACCACTCTTGCAGCGTCTGGCACTGAAGTTCGTTAATAATTTCTGCGACGCTTTCGTGCTTAACAAATCAACGTGTAACTAAATCCATTGCTCTTTTGGGGACTTTGTAACTAAGCGCACTGCCCTTTTCTGGATCTTCTCTATTTCCTCAGCAGCCCTGCCACGTAACGCTCAAGCAACAGCGAGCAGTTTTCAGCAGTTGGTCGAACTAGTATTTTGTAAGCTATTTCCTTTGTTGATGGACTACATTTCTTGAGAATTCTTCGAATCAATCTCAGTGTGACATCTCCTCTATCCGCAATTAATTTTATGAAATCGTTCTCTCAAACTGCTCCGTACTCGTACTGCTAGATATTTTGTGGAAGTAACGACTTCCATTGATTGTTCTGCAGTCGGTATTTCGTTTACGTATTCGCAATACGGTACATTTGTTTATGTTGTGGGTTAATTGCCGCCTTCTGCACCAGATACGAATCCTCTGCAGGTCCTGCTGAATTTCGCTACCATTTCCCTAGTTGCGATTTCTCTGTATACAACAGCATCACTTGCGAAAAATATCATGAAACTTCTAACGTTATCTACTAGGTCACTTATACATATTGTGAAAAGTAATAGCCCCATAACTTTCGCCTGGTGCACGTCCCAAGTTACTATTCTGTCTGAAGCCTGCTGACGTGCTGTGTTCTGTTTGCCACAAACTGCTCGATCTAATCATAGATTTGATCTGATAGTTCTTACGCTCGTATATTTGTCACTACGTGAGAGTACCGAACTATGTCAGATTATAGCACTATTAGTTTACGGTTCATATAAATTCTTATATATATATATTTGCTTTAACATTTTCGCATATTGATACTATATCTTCTGTGTATGTAAACCAAGTTTGCTATACTTTTGGGTGACGTTCTTTGCAATGTGGTAAATGTATAAAAATACTATGTAAATTGTTTATTACGT